>NC_140996.1:142059391-142729522 GCF_052327205.1 Somniosus microcephalus | reverse complement strand
CCTCCTTAACGAAGGAGGAGGCCTGCACTTCCCGAGCCTGCCGCACCGCAGCGGGCGCCGCAGCGCGGAATAGCGCCGCAATGCGGCGCGTGGCGCCAGTTTTGAGGCGCTGAGACCCCTCAGTAGCGCCGGCAGCCGTTTGGGCGCGGCGCTACTGAATTTTTGGTGCGCGCAGGGGGACTTAGCGCCGGCACTAACTTCCAGCGCTAAAGCCCTCGCAGCGCCAAAACCGAATTTCTAGGCCATATTGTTTTAAAAAAAAAATGATTTAGAAGTCATTAACTTATCTAATCTCATTAAATTTTCCTACCTTTCCCCGTTTTTCCAGGTAGGCCTCGAAGCCTCGGCCTCTCCTCCACACCCACGCCCGAGCTAGGCACATCCCGGCCCCACTCGAAGGCTGGAGGGGCGGGCCTCAGCCCAGCGCCGCTACCTTACTAAAGGGTGCGCGCGCAGCAGGAGCAGCTGAGACGCGGCGTCTCTCTCTCTGGCTCGGCTGGGGGGCGGGGCTTGGTGAGCATCAAGGGTTACCCTGGCAACCGGGCCCGCCGGCCATCTCGCACAGCCGCAATCTTGAAGCCAGCTCGGGAGGCCGATTGCTCGGAAGATCGCGCCTCCGGAGTTCGGTGCTTGGTTGGTGGGGGGGGGCGAGCCTCGGGGGTGGGGGTGGGGGTGGGGGGGACGAGCCTCGGGTGGTGGGGGTGGGGGGTGGGGGGGGGAGTCTCGGGGGGGCCAACCTCGGGAGTTCGGGGGGTGGGGATCAGGGGGCTTTGGGAGTTTGGGGGGACGGGGATCAGGGGGCTCGGGACTCTCCCCCTTCCCCTCCCCTACCCCCCTCCCTCCTCTCCCCCCCTCCTCTCTGCCTCCTCCTCCTCCCCCCCTCCTCCTCCCTCCTCCCCCCTCCTCCCCTCCCCCGCCCCCCCTCCCCTCCCTGCCCTGCCCTCCCCCGCCCTCCTCTCCCCCTCCCCTCCCCCCTCCCCCTCCCCTCCCCTCCCCCCCCTCCCCTCCCCCCCTCCCCCTGCCCTCCCCACCCCCCCCTCCGCTCCCCCTCCCCTCCCCCTCCCCCTCCCCTCCCCTCCCTCTCTTCCCCCCAGTCGCTCTCTCTCTTCCACCCAGTCGCTCTCTCTCTTCCCCCCAGTCGCTCTCTCTCTTCCCCCCAGTCGCTCTCTCTCTTCCCCCCAGTCGCTCTCTCTCTTCCCCACAGTCGCTCTCTCTCTTCCCCCCAGTCGCTCTCTCTCTCTCTTCCAACAACAACATGCCCTCGAAAAAGCCTCGGCACCGCCGGGCACTTCAGCAAGTCTATCTTCTATCTATCTATATATATAAATCGGTACATCTGTCTGTCTGTCTGTCTGTCATTCTGTCATTCTGTCTGTCATCGCCTGTGCGTCTGTCGGGCTATGCGCTCGAAAGTTACAGGGCGTACCTATATGCGCGCGTTACCTCCAAAGAAAGCTTACGCTTCCGAGGCGGTTTTTAAGCGTATTTACGTTTCGGCCGGGCTAAAATTGCGGCCCGCGGTATCCCCAAAAACCTTCAACGTTCTGCTCTTTAGCATCTCATTATCCGCTCATTAGTGACAGAGTGACCTCGAGCTCGACCAATCGTACGCCGGGTTGCTGGCGCGTGCCGCTGGGTCAATCGGTGCATGTGTGGCCGGGCCTTATCGTTCTGAACCGAGGTGAGTCGCCGCCATCTTGATTCCAAACTTTTCCTTTCTTTTTCCCGCTTTCAGCGTCTTAAAAAAAAACGTTGCTTTAAAACACATATTGTTTTAAAAAAAAATGATTTAGAAAGTCATTAACTTATCTAATCTCGTTAATTTTCCTACCTTTCCCCGTTTTTCCAGGTAGGCCTCGAAGCCTCGGCTTCTCCTTCGCACCCACGCCTGAGCTAGGCACCTCCCGGCCCCACTCGAAGGCTGGAGGGCCGAGCCTCAGCCCAGCGCCGCTAGGGTGCGCGCGCAGCAGGAGCTGAGATGCGGCGTCTCTCTCTGGCTCGGCCGGGGGGCGGGGCTTGCTGAGCGTCAAGCGTCACCCTGGCAACCGGCCTCCCGACCGTTTCGCACAGCCGCATATCGGCGGTCTTCACCTCGGGGGGGGGCCGCGACCCTCTGCGGTGGGCCGCGACCCTCGGAGGGGGCCGCAACCCTCGGGGGGGTGGGCCGCGACCCTCAGGGGGGGCCGCGACCCTCGGGGGGGGGCCGCGACCCTCGGGGGGGCCCCCACCCTCCCTCCCTTCCCCCCCGCCCCCCCCGCCCTCCTTTCCCCCCCTTTTCCCCCCCCCACCCTCCCCCCTCCCCTCCCTTCCCCCCCTCCCTTCCCCCCCCTCCCTTCCCCCCTCCCTTTCCCCCCTCCCTTCCCCCCCGCCTCCCTTCCCTGCCCTCCCCCTCCCCCCTCCCCTCCCCCCCTCCCCCTCCACCTCCCTCTCTTCCCCCCCTCCCCTCCCCCCCTCCCCTCCCCTCCCCCTCCCCCTCCCCTCCCCCCTCCCTCTCTTCCCCCCAGTCGCTCTCTCTCTCTCTTCCAACAACAACATTCCCTGGAAAAAGCCTCGGCACCGCCGGGCACTTCAGCTAGTCTATAATATATAAATCGGTACATCTGTCTGTCTGTCTGTTTGTCTGTCTGTCATTCTGTCATTCTGTCTGTCATTGCCTGTGCATCTGTCGGGCTATGCGCTCGAAAGTTACAGGGCGTACCTACGCGCGCGTTACCTCCAAAGAAAGCTTACGCTTCCGAGACGGTTTTAAGCGTATTTACGTTTCGGCCAGGCTAAAATCGCGCCCGCGGTATCTGAAAAACCTTCAACGTTCCGCTCATTAGCATCTCATTATCCGCTCATTAGCGACAGAGTGACCTCGAGGTCGACCAATCGTACGGCGGCTTGCTACCGTGTGCGGCCAGGCCCTCCTACGGTCGAGTGACGGGACGATTGACCAATCCTACGCTTTGGTGACCTGACGGTCAACAAATCGGTGCGTGTGTGTGGGCGGGCCTTATCGTTCTGAACCGAGTGAGTCGCCGCCATCTTGCTTCCATTCTTTTTCCTGCTTTCTGCGTCTTTCTTTCAAATATACATTTCCAGCAAAATAAAATTCAATTTATTAAATTCTTTTAAAATAATCACTCATTTGTAATATTTTATCTAACCTGAACATTCTTTTTCCTACCTTTGCCCGTTTTTTTCTTAGGCCTGAAAGCCTGGGCCTTTCTTGCCCAGCCAGGCCCGAGCTAGGTAACCGGGCTGCTGCTAAGCTCCTCACTGCCCCCCCCCGCCGTGTCACGTTACCCGGGGCAACGGCGTCAGCCATGAGGGTCAGGGTGCGCGCGCAGCAGGAGCAGGTGAGACTCTGTTCCGCGCTCGGCTCGGGCGGGGGGGGTGGGGGCGGGGCTCTCGAGAGTGCGGATCGGGTTACCCCGGCAACGGGAGGGGTGCGGGCCGGCTGGGGCTTGGAGAGCGCGGCTCTCGGCCGGGGGGGGGCGGGGCTTGGAGAGCGCGGCTCTCGGCCGGGGGGGCGGGGCTTGGAGAGCGCGGCTCCCGGCTGGGGGGGCGGGCTTGGAGAGCGCGGCTCTCGGCCGGGGGGGGGCGGGGGCTTGAAGAGCACGGCTGTCGGCCGGGGGGGGCGGGGCTTGGAGAGCGCGGCTCTCGGCCGTGGGGGGCGGGGCTTGGAGAGCGCGGCTCTCGGCCAGGGGGGGGGCGGGGGCCTGGAGAGCACGGCTGTCGGCCGGGGGGGCGGGGCTCGGAGAGCGCGGCTCTCGGCCGGGGGGGCGGGGCTCGGAGAGCGCGGCTCTCGGCCGGGGGGGGCGGGGCTCGGAGAGCTGGGCTCTCGGCAGTGCGGGGCGGCGCGGCAGGGTTACCCCGGCAAACCGGGGCGTGGCCGTGCCTGTCTCTCAGCCTCAATCCCTCCCTTCCTCCCCTCCCCCCCCGCCCTCCCTCCCCCCTCCCTTTCCCCCCCTCCCTTCCCCCCGCCCCCCTTCCCCCCCGCCCCCCTTCCCCCCCTCCCTTCCCCCCCGCCCTCCCTTCCCCCCACCCGCGCTCTCTCTCTACCACCCAGTCGCTCTCTCTCTACCCCCCAGTCGCTCTCTCTCTTCCCCCCCCAGTCGCGCGCTCTCTCTCTCTTCTCTCTCTCTCCGCCCCCCCCAGTCGCTCTCTCTCTCTCTCTTCCAACAACAACATGCCCTCGAAAAAGCCTCGGCACCGCCGGGCACTTCAGCTAGTCTATCTATATATATAAATCGGTACATCTGTCTGTCTGTCTGTCTGTCTGTCTGTCATTCTGTCATTCTGTCTGTCATCGCCTGTGCGTCTGTCGGGCTATGCGCTCGAAAGTTACAGGGCGTACCTACGCGCGCGTTACCTCCAAAGAAAGCTTACGCTTCCGAGACGGTTTTAAGCGTATTTACGTTTTGGCCGGGCTAAAATCGCGCCCGCGGTATCTGAAAAACCTTCAATGTTCCGCTCATTAGCATCTCATTATCTGCTCATTAGCGACAGAGTGACCTCGAGGTCGACCAATCGTACGGCGGCTTGCTGCCGCGTGCGGCCGGGCCCTCCTACGGTCGAGTGACGGGACGATTGACCAATCCTACACTTTGGTCACCTGACGTCGACCAATCGGTGCGTGTGTGGGCGGGCCTTATCGTTCTGAACCGAGGTGAGTAGCCGCCATCTTGCTTCCATTCTTTTTCCTGCTTTCTGCGTCTTTCTTTTCAAATATACATTTCCAGCAAAATAAAATTCAATTTATTAAATTCTTTTAAAATAAATCACTCATTGTAAATATTTTATCTCACCTGAACATTCTTTTTTCCTACCTTTGCCCGTTTTTTTCTTAGGCCTGAAAGCCTGGGCCTTTCTTGCCCAGCCAGGCCCGAGCTAGGTAACTGGGCTGCTGCTAAGCTCCTCACCACCTCCCCCCCCCCCCTTGTCACGCTACCGGGGCAACGGCGTCAGCCACGAGGGTCAGGGTGCGCGCGCAGCAGGAGCAGGTGAGACTCTGTTCCGCGCTCGGCTCGGGCGGGGGGGGGCGGGCTCTCGAGATTGCGGATCGGGTTACCCCGGCAATGGAGTGCGGGCCGGCTGGGGCTTGGAGAGCGCGGCTCTCGGCCGGGGGGGTGCGGGGCTTGGAGAGCGCAGCTCTCGGCCGGGGGGCGGGGCTTGTAGAGCGCGGCTCTCGGCCGGGGGGGGCGGGGCTTGGAGAGCGCGGCTCTCGGCCGGGGGGGCGGGGCTCGGAGAGCGTGGCTCTCGGCCGGGGGGGGCGGGCCTCGGAGAGCTGGGCTCTCGCAGTGCGGGGCGGCGCGGCAGGGTTACCCCGGCAACCAGGCGTGGCCGTGCCTGTATCTCAGCCTCAAGCCCTCCCTTCCTCCCTCCCCCCCGCCCTCCCTCCCCCCTTCCCTTCCCCCCGCCCCCCTTCCCCCCCGCCCTCCCTTCCCCCGCCCTCCCTTCCCCCCTGCCCTCCCTTCCCCCCCTTCCCCCCTCCCTTCCCCACCTCCCTCCCCACCCTCCCTTCCCCCCCGCCCTCCCTTCCCCCCACCCGCGCTCTCTCTCTACCCCCCAGTTGCTCTCTCTCTTCCCCCCCAGTCGCGCTCTCTCTCTCTCTCTCTCTCCCCCCCAGTCGCTCTCTCTCTTCCCCCCCCAGTCGCGCTCTCTCTCTCTCTCTCTCTCCCCCCCCCCCAGTCACTCTCTCTCTCTCTCTTCCAACAACAACATGCCCTCGAAAAAGCCTCGGCACCGCCGGGCACTTCAGCTAGTCTTCTATCTATCTATATATATAAAGCGGTTCCTTACGTTTTGTCTGTCTGGCTATACGCTCGAAAGTTATAAGGCGTACCTACCCGTGCGTTACGTCCAAAGAAAGCTTACGCTTCCGGGACGGTCGTAAGTGTATTTACTTTTCGGTCGGACAAAAAATGTTCGCGCGTTATGCAAAAAACCTTCAAAATTACGCTCATTATCTGCTAATTAGCATTGATTGACTGACGTCAAGGTTCGACCAATCCTGTGCCATCATGATTGACCAATCCAACAGTTCAGTCACCTGATGGTTGGCCAATCGCTGCGTCTGTGGGCGGGAGTAATGATTTTGAACTCAAGCATCGGGCAGCCATTGTTCAACTACTTCCAGCTCAAAATCTGCTAATCCAGCTTCGAAAAAGTTAGTATCTCTTTTAAAAATAACATAAGATTTACCAAAAATGTTTTATAAGTACTTTCACTTTCATCTTGCAAGGTATTAAAAGGTAGAAATGTTGCCCGGCGGCAGATTCACAGAGGGACACAGAGACAGGCCCGAAAGCCTGGGACTCAATTTAAAATGTTGCCCGGCAGCAGATTCACAGAGGGACACAGAGACAGGGCCGAAAGCCTGGGACTCGATTTAAACAGCCCGGCCCAAAACAGTTAGTCTCTCTTTTAAAAATAAGATAAGATTTACCAAAAATGTTTTATAAGTACTTTCACTTTCATCTTTGAAGGTATTAAAAGGTAGAAATGTTGCTCGGCAGCAGATTCACAGAGGGACAGAGAGACAGGGCCGAAAGCCTGGGACTTGATTTAAACTGCCCGGCCCAAAACAGCCCTGGCAACGCCGGGCTCCCCCAGCTAATCTGCAATATAAAGCTAGTATCTATAATGGTGGAAACTACCGGAATGTCATAAAAACCGAACTGGTTCACTAATGTCCTTTAGGGAAGGAAATCTGGGTCTGGCCTACATGTGACTCCAGAGCCATAGCAATATGGTTGACTCTTAACTTCCCTCTGAAATGGCCTAGCAAGTCCCTCAGTTTTACCAAACTGCTACAAAGAAGTATACTAAGAATAAAACCGGATGGACCACGAGGCAGCAGACACAACCAGCCCAGTCAAACCTGCAGTAACATCTGGGGGCTTGTGCCAAAATTGGGAGAGCAATGCCACAGACTAGTCTGACATAGTCAGACTCACAGAATCATATTTTTCAGCCAACAGTCCAGACTCCTCCATTACCATCCCTGGGTCTGTCCTGTCCCACCGGCAGTACAGACCCATCAGAGGTGGGAGCACAGTGGTATACAGTCGGGAGGGAGTGGCCCTGAGAGACCTCAACATTGATTGTGGAATTAAGTCTCATGGCACTAGGTCAAGTATGAACAAGGAAACCTCCTGCTGATTACCACCTACCTCCCTCCCTCAGCTGATGAATCAGTACTCCTCCATGTTGAACATCATTTGGAAGAAGCACTGAGAGTAGCAAGGGCACAGAATGTACTCTGGGTGGGGGACCTCAATATCTGTCACCAAGAGTGGCTCGGCAGCACCACTACTGACTGAGCTGGCCGAGTCCTGAAGGACATAGCTGCCAGTCTGGGCTTGCAGCAGGTGGTGCGAGAACCAACATGAGGAAAAAACCTACTTGACCTCATCCTCACCAATCTATCTGTCGCAGATGCATCTGTCCACACAGTCCTTACAGAGACAAAGTTCTGCCTTCACATTGAGGACTCCCTTCATCGTGTTGTGTGGAACTATCACTGTGCCAAATGGGGCAGATTCAGAACAGATTTAACAGCTCAAAACTGGACATCCATGAGGGCATTATCATCAAGCCAGGGGACAAACCCTCGCTCAATGAGGAATGTAGAGGAACATGCCAGGAGCAGCACCAGGCGTACCTAAAAATCAGGTGCCAACCTGATGAAGTTACAACGCAGGAATACATTCATGCAAAACAGCGGAAGTAGCATGCTATGGACAGAGCTAAGCGATCCCACAACCATCGCAGATCAAAGCTCTGCAGTCCTGTCACATCCAGTCGTGAATGGTGGTGGACAATTAAACAACTAACAGGAGGAGGAGGCTCCATGAACATCCCCATCCTCAATGATGGCGAAGCCCAGCACGTGAGTGCAAAAGACAAAGCTGACATAATCGCAACCATCTTCAGCCAGAAGTGCCAGGTGGGCGATCCATCTCAGCCTCCTCCTGAGGTCCCCATCATCACAGAAACCAGTCTTCAGCCAATTCAAATCATTCCACATGATACCAAGAAATGGCTGAGCGTACTGGATACAGCAGAGTCTGTGGGCCCCAACAACATCCTGGCTATCATGCTGAAGACTTGTGCTCCAGAACTAGCCACGCCTCAAGCCAAGCTGTTTCAGTACAACACTGTTACAACACTGGCATCTACCGGACAATGTGGAAAACTGCCCAGGTATGTCCTGTCCACAAAAAGCAGGACCAATCCAATCTGGCCAATTACCGCCCCATCAGCCTACTCTCAAACATCAGCAAAGTGATGGAAGGTGTCATCGACAGTGCTATCAAATGGCACTAACTCACCAATAACCTGCTCACTGATGCTCAGTTTGGGTTCTGCCAGGATCACACGGCTCCAGACCTCATTACAGCCTTGGTCCAAACATGGACAAAAGAGTTGAATTTCTCAGGTGAGGTAAGGGTGACTGCCCTTGACATCCAGGTAGCATTTGACTGAGTGTGGCATCAAGGAGCCCTAGTAAAATTGAAGTCAATGGGAATCAAGGGGAAAACTTTGCACTGGCTGGAGTCATACCTAGCACAAAGGAAGATGGTTGTGCTTGTTGGAGGCCAATCATCTCAGCCCCAGGACATCGCTGCATGAGTTCCTCAGGGCAGTATCCTCGGCCCAACAATCTTCAGCTGCTTCATCAATGACCTCCCCTCCATCTTAAGGGCAGAAGTGGGGATGTTCGCTGATGACTGCAAGTGTTCAGTTCCATTCACAACAAAGTAGTCCTTGCCTGCATTCAGGCTTGGGCTGATAAGTGGCAAGTAACATTCGTGCCACAAATGTGTCAGGCAATGACCATCTCCAACAAGAGAGTCTAACCACTGCCCCTTGATTTTCAATGACATTATCATCGGCAAATCCCCCACCATCAACATCCTGGGGGTTACCATTGACCAGAAACTTATCTGGACCAGCCACTTAAATACTGCAATAACCAGAGCAGGTCAGAGGCTGGGTATTCTGCAGCGAGTGACACACCTCCTAACGCCCCAAAGCCTTTCCACCATCTATAAGGCACAAGTCACATGGCTGCAAGGTGACCATGACTGGGAACTAAACATCCAGGGGTATTTGACAATTAGGAAGGACAGACAGGAAGGAAAGGGAGGTGGGGTGGCTATGTTAATAAAGGATGGAATCACTGCAATAGTCAGAAATGATATTGGGTCAAAGGATCAGGATAGTGAAACAGTTTGGGAGGAGATAAGGAATAATAAGGGGAAAAAGTCACTAGTGGGTGTAGTCTATAGGCCTCCTAACAGTTGCAACTCTGTTGGTTGGAGTATAAATCAGGAAATAGTTGGGGCTTGTAATAAGGGAACAGTTATAATCATGGGGGATTTTAACTTTCATATTGACTGGACAAATCAAATTGGGCAGGGCAGCCTTGAGGAAGAGTTCATAGAGTGCATTAGGGACAGGTTCCTTGAGCAGTATGTTACTGAACCAACCAGGGGGCAGGCAATCTTAGATCTGGTCCTGTGTAATGAGACAGGATTAATAAAAAATGTCCTAGTAAAGGATCCCCTTGGAGTGAGTGACCATACCATGGTTGAATTCCAAATTCAGTTGGAGGGTGCATACTAAGCTTAAATAAAGGAGACTATGAAGGTATGAGAGCAGAGTTGACTAAAGTGGACTGGGAAAATAGATTAAAGTGTAAGACGGTACATGAGCAGTGGTGTACATTCAAGGAGATATTTCACAACTTTCAAGAAAAATATATTCCACCGAGGAAAAAGGGCGTAAAAGAAAAGACAGCCATCCGTGGCGAAGTAAAGTAATAAAGGATAGTATCCGACTGAAAACAAGGGCATATAAAGTAGCCAAATCTAGTGGGAGGACAGAAGATTGGGAAGCATTTAAAAGCCAACAAAGAATAACTAAAAGATTAATTAAGAAAGGGAAGATAGATTATGAAAGTAAACGAGCAAAAAATATAAAAACAGATAGCAAGAGTTTCTACAGTTATATAAAAAGAAAAAGGGTGGCTAAAGTGAATGTTGGTCCCTTAGAGGACAGACCAGGAAATTAGTGGTGGGGAAGATGGAGATGTCAAAAACGCTGAACAAATATTTTGTATCAGTCTTTACAGTAGAGGACACTAAAAATATCCCAACACTGGACAAACAGGGGGCTATAGGTGGGGAGGAGCTAAACACGATTAAAATCACTAAGGGGGTGGTACTCAGTAAGATAATGGGGCTAAAGGCGGATAAATCCCCTGGACCTGATGGCTTACATCCTAGGGTCTTGAGAGAAGTAGCGGTAGGGATTGCGGATGCATTAGTGGTAATTTTCCAAAACTCCCTGGATTCAGGAAAGGTCCCAGCAGATTGGAAAACTGCTAATGTAATGCTCTTATTTAAAAAGGGAAGTAGACAAAAGGCTGGAAACTATAGATCAGTTCGCCTAACATCTGTGGTTGGCAAAATGTTGGAGTCCATTATTAAGGAAGCAGTAACAGGACATTTGGATAAGCATAATTTAATCAGACAGAGTCAGCATGGTTTTATGAAGGGGAAGTCATGTTTGACAAATTTGCTCGAATTCTTTGAGGACGTAACAAACAGGGTGGATAAAGGGGAACCAGTGGATGTGGTGTATTTGGACTTCCAAAAGGCATTTGACAAGGTGCCATACAAAAGATTACAGCACAAGATAAAAAATCACGGGATTGGGGGTAATATACTGGCATGGGTGGAAGATTGGCTATCTAACAGAAAACAGAGAGTTGGGATAAATGGTTCGTTCTCGGGTTGGCAATCAGTGACTAGTGGTGTTCCGCAGGGGTCAGTGCTGGGACCCCAACTCTTTACAACCTATATTAATGATTTGGAGGAAGGGACTGTGTGCATCATATCCAAGTTTGCCGACGATACAAAGATGGGAGGGAAAGCAGTGAGTGAGGAGGACATAAAAAACCTGCAAAAGGACACAGACAGGCTAAGTGAGTGGGCAGAAATTTGGCAGATGGAATATAATGTTGGAAAGTATGAGGTTATGCACTTTGGCAGAAAAAATCAGAGAGCAAGTTATTATCTAAATGGAGAGAAGCTGCAAAGTGCTACAGTACAAAGGGATCTGGGGGTCCTGGTGCATGAAACACAGAAGGTTAATATGCAGGTACAGCAGGTGATCAGGAAGGCCAATGGAATCTTGGCTTTTATTGCAAGGGAGATGGAGTATAAAAGCAGGGAAGTCTTGTTTCAGTTATACAGGTTACTGGTGAGGCCACACCTGGAATACTGCGTACAGTTTTGGTTTTCATATTTAAGAAAAGATATACTTGCTCTCGAGGCAGTGCAGAGAAGGTTCACTCGGTTGATTCCGGAGATGAGGGGTTTGACTTATGAGTAAAGGTTGAGTAGGTTGGGTCTCTACTTATTGGAATTCAGAAGAATGAGAGGCGATCTTATCGAAACATATAAGATTGTGAGGGGGCTTGATCGGTTGGATGCGGCGAGGATGTTTCCACTGATGGGTGAGACTAGAACTAGGGGGCATAATCTTAGAATAAGGGGCTGCCCTTTCAAAACTGAGATGAGGAGAAACTTCTTCACTCAGAGGGTAGCAAATCTATGGGATTTGCTACCTCAGAGAGCTGTGGAAGCTGCGACATTAAATAAATTTAAAACGGAGATAGACAGTTTCCTAGCTGATAAGGGAATTAGGGGTTACGGGGAGCGGGCAGGGAAGCGGACGTGAGTCTAGGTTCAGATCAACCATGATCCTATTGAATGGCGGAGCAGGCCCGAGGGGCCATATGGCCTACTCCTGCTCCTACTTCTTATGTTCTTATGTAAGTCAGGAGTGTGTTGGAATGCTCTCCACTTGCCTGGATGAGTGCAGCTTCAACAACACTCAAGAAGCTCGACACCATCCAGGACAAAGCAGCCTGCTTGATTGGCACCCTATCCACCACCTTAAACATTCACTCCCTCCACCACCGGCGCACCGTGGCTGCAGTGTGTACCATCTACAAGATGTACTGCAGCATCTCGCCAAGGTTTCTTCAACAGCACCTCCCAAACCCGCGACCTCTACCACCTGGAAGGACAAGGGCAGCAGGCGCATGGGAACATCACCACCTCCAAGATCCCCTCCAAGTCACACACCATCCTGACTTGGAAATATAATGTTGTTCCTTCATCATCGCAGGGTGAAAATCCTGGAACTCCTTCCATAACAGCACTATGGGAGTACCTTCACCTCAAAGACTGCAGCGGTTCAAGAAGGCTGCTCACCACCACCTTCTCAAGGGCAATTAGTGATCGGCAATAAATGCTGGCCTTGCCAGCGACGCCTACATCCCAT
Organism: Somniosus microcephalus; assembly: GCF_052327205.1. NCBI lineage: Eukaryota > Metazoa > Chordata > Chondrichthyes > Squaliformes > Somniosidae > Somniosus > Somniosus microcephalus. The sequence goes on along the minus strand of NC_140996.1, from coordinate 142,717,174 downwards.
GAACAAATAATTAAAAAAAACCCTCATTGTCATTCCAAAGACACACTCAACTCTTGCTTACTGCCTTCACAGGAGACAGTAACAGCATTCTGTTCTCCATGTTAGCAATTGCAAAACTCCTTCATCACTTCGGACTCCAGTCGCTTGCTTTCCATTCAACCCCTCCCCATCCTACTTGCATCTTGCTTCTCCCTCTCAGCACATGCATTACATGCAAAAGGCCACACATGCACTTTCCTTTTCAGTAGCCACTCCCTAACTCTTGCACCTTTCTTTTTGCAGGAAAAAACAGCGCACAACACAAAGGAGAAGACTAAGACTGGGGGAGATACACCCAACATCACAGCCCTCACTCAGATGGAGCAGGACGCTTTGGAAATCAGCAGCTCTTCAAAAGTAATGCCAAGGTTTATCTGTGCAAGGTCTCTGCCTGTTACTGCTGTCCCTCTGTGTACCTCAATAAATCATCGTGGAGCCATCAAGACAACTTCAAGCTGCATTGTGAAGCCTGTCGCTTACTACTGCCAGTCTGTCAGTAACACTTGTCAATTTCTCTTTTCTTTCTAGGTCATTCTCAGCAGCAAGAGCCTCCTAATAGCACCCCAAGGAAGGACAACCTTCCTGTGCATGTACTGTCATGCATGATGATTTCCACCCCACAGTATTGAAAGAAATGTGAGGAAATTGTAAATGCAATGTCATAGGCAGAGATTTTCTGGGGGGGTCAGCGGGCGCAATCAGTGGCGGGTCAGGTGGGAAAGTGGTGCTTTTCCCCAGCTGGTCGGGACCCCGCTGTGAACCTACTGCCATGTGCCTTTCCCCAATGTAGGGACTGTCAGTGCTGAGCAGTGTAGGTTTCTCAAAATTCCCACATCTCCCAAGTTATTAATAAGGGACCCTGAAGGATAAGTTATTAACAAGGGTACCCTAAAGGAAATGGCTTTTGGACTTCATGGCAAGACCTACAAGGTCAAAGCAGGACCCTGCAAACAGCATGTCAAGTTCAAAACTCAAAACTTGACATGCCTGGGCCTGTGGGAGACAGCTTTAATTTGTGATTTCAAACCAGACAGCTAAAAGAGACAGAACACGCATTCTTCCCTTTAAAACAAATCAACCCAGGAAACGACTTAATCTTGCACAAACTTAAAGCCATCAAGACTATGCATATATAATCGCTCACAGTTCGAACTAGCTACCAAGCCAGGAAGACACCGATTTACATTATGCATAACAAACACCGAGACATTAAAAACCATTTAGCAAAGAGACAACCGCCCAAAAACCAGTTATGGTGAATGACTCTAATCACCTTAACGAGCCCACCAAAAAAGTAGACAAAGAAATAACCCTGATTTGACGCGCAGATAACAAACTCAGAAAGAGTATAATTGTAGGCCCACTGGTAACCAAGGACACATCACACAGAGGCAGAAGCTTGCAGGACACGGGGGCATTCAACCAGAAGGATCACGGAACATCACGGCGAGGGGACACGGTGGGGCAGGCTTGACCAAAGACGACCAGGCCGCAACCGCAGCCTTACCGACCACAAGCACCGCGGTAACAAAGGGCCGGGTAAACCATACCTTCAGATCATTACCACTGTACAGGTAATGATCTAGGCCACCGCGACCGAGCTGACACCGAAGACCGCCAACCGAACCCCAGAACCGCAACCAGCTTAACTGACAGGATTCGAACTGTCAAGAAACCTCCATTGGTGAGCATAATCCCTGGTCCCTTTTAGCACAATTTAGTTAGATATTGGGGGTGGGACAAGGGCAGGGGGACTATTAACTGTGATTTTCCCTCATTGTGCCGTGTGTTCCCCATTCTTAATTAAGTGTACTCTTGAATGTCTGTAAATACTCCAGTAATCTAAGTGTGTAATTTTTATTGTGACTCTAATAAAATACAGTTTTCTTGCACCAAACCAGTTGTCTACTCCAATTCTGTATCGCAGCCTATACCTAAGTCCGGAGTCCAGAACCCAGGGGTGTGAGAGCGATTCGAACTGCTCAAAACAGTCAGGGGCAAAGCCGACTCACACACCACCCCTACAGCAGACCCCGATACGCAGTGGCGGCTTCACAGCGGGGTAACCAAATCAGGTAATTACTGGCTTGTTTAGTGCCACTTAAGAATGAATTTCAGCTCACCTTTTGCATTTGACAGCTCACCCATGGGGTCCACGCTGGTTGTGGACCACGTCTGTCAAGCTGAGGTGGGAGTTCAGTGGCCATTGAATTAGCTGATGAGTTGACAGCTTCAAATATCTTCCCTCAGCCACAAGCTCTTCCTCACTGCATTTCCACAACAGGTTCACCAAGTCTCCATCCAGTCTGACCTGATTACCTCTCTCACCATTGACAGATCGTTCTGTCATCTCTACTTCACCTGCCATCTATTCCATCAGCCTGGGTGCCCTTGAAACTCTCTCACCTTGGTCCTCAGAATCCCACCACGATCAGCCCCAACACCAGCAGCACCAGGCACACCAGCAGCACCAACATCCACACCAACCTTCTCCGCAATCACCTGATGCTGCACAGGACAGAGGGCATCAGCACCTGACCACATTGCTACCCGGGAGGCCAGGAATGGCCTCACCAAGGCCAGATTTACTTTACTTGATGCTGTACACCCTGGCTACAATATGATATCTCAGGTTGGCACCACCCCAAAAAGCATCCCTACAATGCCCAAGCCATTTCTCTCACACTCATGACCATTGCAGGGGTACCGTGATGTCTCACCATTCACTGCAACTCACAAAGCCACTTCCAAAGGTGCATGCAACTCTGTCTAAGAATGCAAAGTTTTGAAAATAAAGGTTTCAATGTTTGACAGCACATGAACAGAAACTTTACAGGAACATGGGATAAAACACCCAAGTGGCTATGCTTGTGTATTGTTAGTTGGGATGATTGCACTAGAATGAGTGTGAGTGTGAGGGGTGGCTAGTGAGATGGGGATGTGATAATGTAGATAGAGAGGGATGGGTGGAGGTGCAAGGTAAGTTGGTGTGAGTAAGGAAGTGCAGGAGTAAGATAGGGAAGGCAGAGTGATGGGGATGTGATGAGTGGCACAGCAGGATGAGATTGAGTGTGGCTTTGTACTAACATTTTGTGATCTACTGAGATCATTGAAATGTTTGCAGCACTGCACCCAGGTCCTCTGACCACATCCCTGCTTCTGCCCTCCTGTGCAATGAGCAACCAGGCTGTGTTGATCTCATGAGGAGGTCTCCTCCACCCATGGGAAGGGAAGAGGACCTCCCTGTGTGCTGTGACTCCCTCCAGAAGCATATGGGTGCAGTCCTGTGCCTTTGTGCCATGATTGTCAGTGTTTGCAGCACCTCAATGCTGTAGAACACTGACAGCACAAATGTCAAAATAAATTTGGACATGGTCCCTTTAAGGAAACCGGTTGATGACGCGTCATCAAATGACATCACCAGACCCGCTTCCTCTAATTGGCTGGGAAATGTGCTGGACGGGCTTAACAAGCCCTATCATGGGAAAGTCATTCTACACAGCGGGATGGAGCCAGCAACCAGTTCGGGACCCGTCACCGACATCGCACTCCATGGACCTGCCGAGGTCAGCAAAATCATGGCCATAATTCAGGTTCAGGAATTGAGCCTTTGATTGGAAAATTGCAGATGACACTTCATTATATAAAAAGGGAAGGTGAGAGAAACCAGCTAACTACAGAACTGTCAGTTTAAAATTTATGGGGAAGTTACTGGAACCTAGCATCAGAGACAGCGATTGAGCACTTAGACAAGTTACAGCTGATTAAAGACAGTCAGCATAGACTGGTAGACATGATAGGTAGGACATTTTCAATTAATCTAGTTGAATACAATAGCAAAATACTGCGGATGCTGGAAATCTGAAAGAACAACAGAAAATGCTGGAAGCACTCAACAGGCCAGGCAGCATCCGTGGAGAGAGAAACAGAGTTAACGTTTCAGGTCTGTGACCCTTCATCAGAACTGGAAAAGGTTAGAGATGTAACAGGTTTTAAACAGGTGCAGAGGCAGGGAAAGAGGGAGGGGAGGTGAGGAAGGAATTGAAGGAACATTCTGTGCTCGGGTAGGAGGCAGGAGAGATTTAATGTTGCAAATGGGGATGGCAGAATCATAAACAGCCTGAAAAATGGGGGCAGGGGCTATAGTCTGAAATTGTTGAACTCAATGTTGAGTCCAGAAGGCTGTAAAGTGCCTAATCAAAAGATGGGGTGCTGTTCCTCGAGCTTACGTTGAGCTGCATTGGAACAGTGTAAGAGGCCGAGGACAGAGAGGTCAGAGTTGGAGTGGAGCGGAGAATTAAAGTGACTTTACTTGTACTTCTTGCAATTTAGTATACTGTATTCGCTGCTCACGATGTGGTCTCCTCTACATTGGGGAGACCAAACGTAAATTGGATGACCGCTTTGCAGAACACCTCCGTTCAGTCCATAAGGGTGGCCCCGAGCTTCCGGACGCCTGTCACTTTAATTCTCCGCTCCGTGTCAGTAGTGGCCCATCCAGTTTCTGCCAAGCAGTGTGGGTTAAAATTCCACCCATTACGTCTATCACCCACCATTTCACTTTGTCTGGCCTATGTCTTAAACTTGCATGTAACTTATAAGATAGTGCTGGTACAGTTTGCAGGAGAGATTTTTAAACATCAGCTTATTTTGTCTTCCATGTGTAACTTTTCTTTTCTTTCTCAGTTTCCTTACTTTCTCCTTTGTTATACCCTGACAGCCTACCTTCATAGATGCCTATCAACATTAAAAAAGCTATGTTATTAACTTTTAAGAATTTATTTCCTCTTGTAGCTAATTTTTGAAAAATTAAGGTAAAGTTCACCTCGAAATCCAAATCCAGTCTGCATATTCAGTGTTTCCTTTTCGATTCCTGAATCCAAAACATGGAATCCAGATACTGAATGGCCCAGATTTGGCAATAAAAATAGCGGTGAGGCTAACAGCGTTCACTGTTATAACGGAGTAAATCTGATAGCAACTTCTGGTATCCACACATGCGCAGTTAAACACGGAAATCCGGAAGTTGCTGTCAACGATTCCCCGCTCCTCCACAGGATGTGTTGTAAAAGTCCTCACCAATAGACTCAGCACTGAAATCAATGCAATGGCTGAAGTTGGGTTCTTGCCCACTAGTTCCCCACTAAAGTTAGGGCTGGTGCATTCAGGAGTAAGTGAATTTTTAAACAGTGTGATAAGTGATAATTACTGCTAAACATCCTCTCTGGCCCTGCAAATTAATTTTACAAGTGTGGAGACTCAGTCCTTCAGAAGTTAGTAAGCGTTGGAGATTTAAAACTATTTTCTGTCTGTCTTTTTTATCTCTTCCTCTCTTAAACACATCTGTCTTTCCCAATCGTTATTTTGCTTTCTGTACATGATTTAAATCTAATTTATACTTCCTGGTTTAGACTCTGCGGGCTTGATTTTCCAAGCCCCGAGGAGGTGGGTTTGGAGGCGGGAGTGGTGGGAAAATTGCAGAATCGGAGGGCAGGAACCCATCCCGCCCCCAACCCGCCTCTGTGCCAATGTCCCAGGAGGCGGGTACCTGACCTGTGCTCGGAGCTGCCTCCCCGAGGTGGGAAGGGGATTAGTGCCAATTAACTGCCTGTTAACAGGTAGTAAACGGGCAGTTTTTTGCCTAATCCCTATTTTTAGCCCCGAAGTGTGGGCTGTCCGACGGCGCCGAACCACCGCCAAGTTAGCGAGGCGGACCGTCGGCCTGCAGGGGTTGGAGGGGTCGAGATGTCCATTGTGCAGGTGAGTGATGGGTACATGTGTGCAGGGGTAAGTGTGTGAGGTAAGTGTAAAGTGTTTTAATAAGTTTTACTTACCTTTACTTTCTCCTGCAGGCTTCCTTCCTTCAGTTCTCGGGAGTCCCTCAGCTCACCGGCACAGAAAGCAGAATGGCCGTTGAACTGTCAAAAGCTGCAGCCTCTGCTTTCTGGTCTGGAGAGCTCTCTAACTGAGCCTGAGTAGAAGGACTCAAGTTAGAAGACAGATTGTCAGTGTTTGACACCTTCACAGAGCTGTCAAATGCTGATTTTTCATCTGTCAAAAGCTCTTGACAGATGAAATGGCAATCGCTGACGTCACCAGTAACCAGGTGTCCCTTAATTGGCCTGTCAAGGTCAATCAAGGGAAAATAGCGTGGGTTGGCCACAAGTCGATGGAGGTGGGACTACAACCCAAAAAGTGGGAGTCCCGCCTCCAAAACTCCCCATTGACAGAATCGAGCCCTGCGTGTCTCAGTGAGGATTCTTCAATCTGATTGATTGAAGAGGCTTGCTGTTTCTTGCGCTACTCACAGATGCCACAGATCCCGTGTAGAGGGCGTCATGCTGGATCAAACGCTGGATTAATGCAAGTCTCCACTCAAAAGCCCATGAAAACTTTGAGTGCAGCTGTTATCAGTTTAGCATCAGACAACTTCAGTGGTCAATTATTGCAGCTGGTCACTGCACTTTCTTAGAATGTCCCATTGTTTGAATTTATTGGACAATCAAATAGTTCAAAATGATCTGATATTGAAATTACAAACTAGTTCTTAACCATTGCTGATAATTTACTGCTTTATGCTCATTCTTTGGTGAGACTTATTTACCAAAAATAAGTTTAGTCAGGCAACAGCTTTTATTTCATACCTCCAACATCATCTTGCCTAAGCTCATCTATATTGAAAAAAAATGCAACCGAGTGGCTATTACAACAACAACTTGCAATGAATGTGGTAAAACATCTCAAGGCGCTTCATGTGAGCTTATTATCAAACAAAATCTGACACCGAGCCAAAATCAGGAAATACTTGGACAAAAGAGGTAGGTTTTAAGGAGTGTCTTAAAGGAGGAGAGAGAGGTAGAGAGGCGGAGAGATTTAGGGAGGGTTTTCCAGAATTTAGGACCTAAATCTGTTCCAACAGGACTGCGAACAAAGCCAAAACTGTAGGCCAGAAATTGTTGTCAAAATAACAGTGAGACTAATGGCACTTGCTGTTATTTATATGTAAATAGTACAGCAACTTCAGGCGAGGGGCAGATATGCGGTTAAACGCGGATATCCAAAAGTTGCTGTCTGAGTGGTGCTGCTCCGCCATTAGCTTCATGAAAACGACATTTTGCTGTTTGCCTCACATTGACATGCAGTAAATGTCGAAGTTGTATTCGCGCTGTAGCTATGAACTGAACCCACCACAGATATTTAGGGCTATTAATTAGCAGCGTAAATACCCTTTAAATTATGTGATAATTGTTAATTACCGCCAATCAACCTCTCTGGCACTGAAAATTAACTATTACAAATGTGGAGTCCCATTCCTTCAGGTTTTGAAATTTTTGGCATGATTTTAAAAATGTCAAATTTAAAATTTTATATTAATTTCTTACTTTTCCTTTCTGTCTCTGTTTTCTCTCTCTCTTAATCCAATCTTTTTTCCCTCTCTTTATTTCTCTTTTTGTACCTGATTTGATATTGAATTCACCCCCTTTTAATTCACCCTCCATCGCAGTCCTCCTGCTGCTTATTTCCCAACCGTTGAATATCATTGGTTAAGGAGATACCCTGCTGCTGGCTCTGTTCACTCAGGTCCCAGATGCTCTGTTTCCCTTGTTGCGATGTTGTCAGTTCGCGCTTTCAGCAATTTTCTGGGTAAAAGTGTTTTTGAGCTATTGGGTGCAGGCCAAGTCTAACTAACGGCAGGTGCTGTTAGATGCCGTTACAGCAAAACCTGGCCCTACATTCAATGAATCTTGCAAAATGAGCAGCAAAAGTCAAAACCATGATCTTCTTACTTCCAATGTTTTAGGAAAGCCTATACATTCGGCTGCACAGCAACCATTTTTCCAGTGCTGACCAGCCTACTAAGCCCCCAATATGGCTGGCAGGAAGTGTTGTGTCTGTGTATAATAAGACACAGACTGCCAGAGAAATGGTACAACAGGTGTTTACTGAATGAGGGTTACTCTAGAACTAACTATACAGATCACTACTCAGGGTTTATATACAGGTGTGGTCACTGCTGGTACTACAGTATACAGGAGCTGTAAAAAGTAGTTCTCTCCCTTAAAGGTACATACATTACAATTCCTCCCCTTTTAGATTAACAGTACCATAACACTCATTTAACAATTAAATATCAAACTAATTCCAATTAACACTTTTAACATGCAACATTAGCTGAAAATAGTCTATTTATAAATTCAGTCTTTGGGGAGGCTTCCTGATTCTTTCTGGATAACGCCTTTCCCAAGTGTCTCGCTCTTGGTGCGGAGGCGATTCTAGCACCCTGTCGTCAGTTGATTCATCAGCTTCCAATGCTATTGTTTCTGAGGTAGATGCGACCTGTACGTCGGGTTCCTCACCAGGTACGTATGGCCGAGACATGGGGTTGACTCGTTCCTGTGACTCTAGGATCTGGTCAGCATGGCATCTGAAAATGTTCTCCCCAACATCCACTGCATACATTAGTGGCCCCTGCCATGTGCATATCGTTCCTGGTTGCCATTTCTCTGTTCGGTAGTCATGGGCCAAGACTGGTTGCCCTACATTGAAGCTCCTTGTCGGCTTCTCATTGATGTGCTGGAATTGCTTACTCTCAACATCTCTTCGTACATTTGGTCTGAGCAAATCCAGACGAGATCTCAACCTTCGGTTAAAGAACATCATGGCCGGGGCCTGGTTGGTGACTGCATGTGTCGCATTTCTGTAGGCTAACAGGAAATTGTCCACCTTATGCTGCAGTGGAATGTCGTCATCGCACATGGCCTTTACTGCTTTTTTAAAGGTTTGTACGAACCTCTCAGCCAATCCATTTGTGGCTGGATGATATGGGGCGGATGTGTAATGCCTTACCCCATTCCTTTTCATAAATCTTCAAAACTCTTCGGACACAAACTGTGGTCCGTCATCAGAGCAAATCTGCTCTGGCAAGCCGTTCCTGGCAAAAATGGTCCGTAGGACTGCAATAGTTTTCTCCGTGGTGGTGGAGGACATTTTGATCACCTCAGGCCATTTCGAGTGCGCATCCACGGCTATTAAAAACATTGAGTCCATGAATGGACCAGCAAAATCAATATGCACCCATTGCCATGGAGATGAGGGCCACTCCCATGGGTGTAGAGGGGCATGTGGTGGTGCATTTTGGACCTTCTGGCATCCTGAGCAGCTCTTCGTCAGGTCCTCGATTTGCTGATCGATCCCCGGCCACCACACATAAGGCAAGGCTTTTCATTTTCACCCCTCCCAGATGACCTTCGTGAAGCTCATTGAGCACTCTCTCCCTTAACTTGGGTGGAATTACCACTCGGGATCCACACATCAAGGTCCCCTGGCATACTGACAGCTGTTCTCTTCTGGATGAGAATGCTGGCAACAGTGAGTCGCCATGTGCTGGCCATCCCTTCACCGTCAAATCATATACCCGAGACAGTGTCGGGTCATTTCGGGTCTCCTTCTCTATACCAGCGTTAGTTACTGGCAAGCATTCAATTATAGTCGAATGAAATATTTCGACAGGATCCACTGCTGGTGCTTCCTCCGCAGTAGGCAGTGGCAGGCGTGATAGCCCATCAGTGTTTCCATGCTGTTTCGTGCCCTTATACTCGATTTCATATTGGTGCGCCCCTAGAAAAAGGGACCATCTTTGTAGCCGTTGCGCAGTCATCACCGGAACACCCTTCTTTGGATTAAAGATGGAGACAAGTGGTTGGTGGTCAGTCAGCAAGGTGAACTTCTGCCCGTGCAGATAGTGATTGAACTTTTTCACTCCCCACACTAGGCTGAGGGCCTTCCTGTCAATCTGGGCGTAGTTACGCTCGGCTGAGGTTAGTGACCGAGACGCAAAGGCTACTGGCCTCTCCGAGCCATCCGGGAATTTGTGCGACAGCACCGCTCCAATGCCATAGGGTGATGCATCACACGCCAACCGAATTGGTAGTGCTGGGTTGAAATGAGCCAACACCTCTTTTGATGTGATCAATGCTTTGCTCTTCTGGAAAGCTCGTCTACATTCGTCACTCCACTTCCATGGTACCCCCGTTTGCAGTAGGGTGTTCAGTGGGTGTAGTACTGTAGACAAATTCGGCAAGACCTTATGGTAGTAGTTCACCAGCCCGAGGAACGACCTCAGTTGTGACACATTTTCCGGTGCTGGAGCCTTGACTACTGCCTTAATCTTTTCAGGGGACTTATGTAACCCCTCTTTATCAATAACGTGGCCACAATACGAGATCTGTTTCTGGAAAAACTCGCATTTGTGGCGATTAGCACGGAGCCCATATTCCTTCAATCTAGTGAGCACCTGCTCCAGGTTGGCGAGGTGATCACTGTCATTTTCGCCCGTGACCAGGATGTCGTCCAAATAACACTGGGTCCCTGGAATCCCTTGCAGGACTTGTTCCATTGCCCTTTGCCAAATAGCCGGGGCTGATGCTACCCCGAACACCAGCCGGTTGTATTGGTAGAGACCTTTATGAGTGTTGATCGTGAGGTACTGTTTCGAGTCTTCTACCCCCATTTGCAGGTACGCCTGGGCCAGATCAATCTTAGTGAAGCGTTTCCCTCCAGATAGCGAGGCAAAAATATCTTCAATCCGTGGAAGCGGATATTGTACAGTGTGAAGGACTGGGTTCACTGTCACCTTAAAGTCCCCACAGATGCAAACCTTTTTTGGTTCCTCAGGCGTATTACTCAACGACCTCTTCATTACAGGAACGATGGGTGTAGCCCACTCGTTCCAGTCCACTTTGGACAGTACTCCTGAATGTTCCAAACCTTCCAGCTCTGCTTCGACGGCTGGGCGGATGGCATAAGGTACCGGTCTGGCCTTAAAAAACTTTGGGCTTGCATTTTGCTCTATTTTGATCATCACTGTTATGCCTTTTAGTGTTCCGACTTCCTGCTGGAACACTTCTTGTGGGTCAGTTAGCATTTTTGACAGTCGTCCAGGTGTGATGTCGTCATCCTTTTTGGCATCTACAGTCAGTGCTTGTATGGAATGCCAATCTAGCTGTATCTTCCGGATCCATTCACATCCTAGTAGTGGTGGTCCTCCATCTGGCAATACATATAGGTCCATTTTTGGTGTTTCCTTGCCGTTATATATAACGTTCACCCTTATTTTTCCTTTGGGGTAGACTTTTTGCCCTGTGTACGTCTTCAAGACAATCTTTGTATCTCTCAAGGGTATATGTGAGAATAGCCGCTTGTAGTCCCTTCGGTTTATGACTGTTAGGGCTGGTCCTGTGTCCAATTCCATTTTCACTTGGACTCCTGCTATCTTGAGCGTGACCCAGATAGTTTGGTGATCCTCCGTTTTGATCACATTATGTCGTTTCAAACAACCCAGCTCCTTGCTTCCGGAGTCTGTATCACTCTTCTGTTCATCTGAACTACTCTCCGTCACCTTATGTACCTTCTTGTGCTTCTCCTGTGGAGATTTCTTGCTGCTGGTTTTCTTTCCCGACCTGCAGACTCTTGCTATGTGTCCTACTTTTCCACACTGTCTGCACACTTTGTCCTTGAACCAGCAATCATGATGGTCGTGTGTTTTCTGCCGCAGCGATAGCACTTCACTGTTCCGTATCACATTTCATTTGTGCCATTTTCTTGCGGTCTCCGTTGTATCTCTGCAGCGCCCCGTGCTGCTGCTTCGTGTGATACTGCAATGCTGAAAGCCTTGTCCAGCGTAAGATCCTTTTCTGATAGAAGCCGTTTCTGGGTTCCTTCACTTTGAAGCCCACACACAAACTTGTCCCTTAAAGTATCTGCTAGTCCCGTTCCAAACTGGCAGTGTTTCGATAGCTTGCGCAGTTCCGTTAAATACTCAGCATTACTTGCATCTTTATGCTGGTTCCTTTTGTGAAACTTAAATCTTTCTGCTATCAGCAGCAGTGTGGGGTTTAAGTGGTCCTGTAGGATTGACACTATGTTTTCAAAATCCTTTTCTACTGGCTTCTCTGGGGTCACTAGGTTTCGTAGTAAGCCATACGTTTTTGCACCAATTGAATTCAACAATACCAGCACTTTCTTGTCATCTGGCACGTCATTCGCCTTGCAGTATACTTCTATGCATTCGACATATGTTGTCCAATCTTTGACTTCATTGTCGAACGCTGTGATACTGCCACTCTTCAGCATTTTTGGGTGTGTTTAGACTGGCTTAAGATGGCGTCTCCTGCGCTTTCCTTTCCTCCCCGCTGCAGCTTAAAATGGCGTCTCCCGCGCTTTCCTTTCTTACCCGCTGCGACTTAAAATGGTGTCTCCCGCGCTGCTGCCAACGCCGCTCTCGGTGGTCCTCGTGGCAAATGGCGACGCCCTGTGGGTTTTGTGCGCTGCTCCTGCGCTGCTGCCAATGCCGCTCTCTGCGGTCCTCATGGCAATGGCAGTGCCTCGCGTTTTCCTGCGCGCCTCTCTCCCCCGTTGACGCTGCTCGGCCCTTGAACACCGGCTGCGCTCTGCTCTCTCTCATCTCTCTCCCCGTTGACGCCGCTCGGTCCTGAACACCGGCTGCACCCTGTGCGCTCTGCCCTCTCTCTCCCCCGTCGATGCTGCTCGGCCTTTTTCTGTGCCGCTTGGTCGGCTCTAGCCGCCGCTGTCCGGGAAGGGTCTGCGCAGTACCTGTTGCCAGCCCGTTTCGCTGGACCACTGTGACTGGAAAGCCAAGCCTGGCTCTCGACAGCCTCCCCTGCGATGCTCAAATCTCCGCTGGATGACTGGGCGGTTGCCCGTGTTCGACACCCGTGCTTCTGGACTCGACCTCCTTCCACTGTTCTCCAGGAGTGAATCCCTGGGAGGTGATGCAGAGTTGCAGGTAGGTTCGAGTCTGCTCGTCGCCAATGTTGTGTCTGTGTATAATAAGACACAGACTGCAGGAGAAACGGTACAACAGGTGTTTACTGAATGAGGGTTACTCTAGAACTGACTGTAATGATCACTACTCAGGGTTTATATACAGGTGTGGTCACTGCCGGTACTACAGTATACAGGAGCTGTAAAAAGTAGTTCTCTCCCTTAAAGGTACATACATTACAGGAAGCACGCATATTTCTGGCTGAAAGTGCACCGCCCGCCATATTGGGAAAGGAAAAAGATAAGCGCCCACCTGAAACAGATGCTAGGCTCATTGTATATATAAATAAGAGGCCAACACCTGTTTGATGCCCCACCTCAAGATTGGTTTGCTCTGAGGCAGCTGGCGTCACCTACACTTGATTAAACTTGGGACCCCCACCCCCTGCTACCTACAAGGCAAGTTATTCAAATATACTTACCTGAATGTGGAGCCCAGAGGAGGAGTGCTCTTCCTGACCCCACATTTAAAGAATGCGGGCTGCTGCTTCCCCTGACTCAGCCTCTGATCCCCCTCCCGCAATCCCCGCTGCCCTCCGATCCTACCACAAGCCAAACATCTCCCGCCCCCCGGCCACCTATCTCCCAATCCCTGGCATCACTTATCTGGGAGCCATTGTGACTCTTCTCAGGCTGGCTGTTCTCGTCACGCCGGCTACATTGAAATGAGGCCTGAGGCCCCAGGCCCAATATCAGAATTTCTACCCATAGTCTCTACAGTAATATATCCATTCACTCCAGCTACTGAATTAAAAAACATACCTTCCCATTGTAAAGATGAACATTTTGGATCCATTTTCTTGAGGCCCTTTCCTCATGGTTTTACTGAATTGCATTTTTTCTGGGCAGCTGAAAGCTGGCAAGGATTTGGGGTGGATTAACTTTCTGGTTACTATACCAACCACCAGGAGAAAGAAGCAATTATTTTGTAAAGCTAGATGTACTGGGTTCCATAACATGATAGAACTGAGATAACTGTGTCAAGGACAGGAGTCTCATGAAGCTTACTGGTTGCTAGAAGCAAAGACTCAGAGAAATTGTTCTGGGGTATCAGAGGAAAGGTAGAGCACGAGGAATTACAGCTAAGTATTAAATTTATCATATAATTCAATCAAGTGTTTAATTTATCGTATAATTAAGGCAAGTGTTTAGTTAATTAATCAGATCTAAGGGGTAACATTAAAATTAACTAAATTGAAGATACTAACTGTCATAAATCTGATCATCGAGAAACTACCTATGAAATAACACTGGACGGCCAGCTGGTGGTGCCGTCCAAGGAGTATAAATACTCGGGCGTGGGCCCAGCTTGCCAGGGACATTTTGTAAAGACAAGGGAGCTAGTGGATACAACTAGACTTCCATGTTCTGAAACAAGTTGATTAAAGCCTTGCTTTATGCTCAAACCAAGTGCATAGTGAGTTTTATTATGTCACAAACATTAAAGGATTCTGAATTTAATTAAATGAAAATCTGGTATTTATAAATAATAAATAGGAGTTAAGGAAATAATGGCCCGTATTTTCCGATGCCTACGGGTGTGTACGCACTGTGTACACACCCGTAGGGACATCTGAAATGCCGGTTTTAGGTATGCGAAGCGCATGCGCTGAAAACCGGCATTTCCGATCTGTCAAGCTGACAGATCCTCCGCCTGCCCTGGAGAAGGGCCTTTGCAGGCGGATAGTTCTGCAGAACCTCCGCCCGCAGAAAACCCTTAGAAATCTTACGCCTTGCAAAAGCAGTCGTAAGGCTGGCTTTTACCAGCATAAGAGTTGAAATTTTTTAAAATATTTAATTTATTGTAATTTTAACTAATTTTAAAAACGAGATGGTTTTTTAAAAATGTATGTAATGTTTTACTTTTTTTGGGGTGATCTCCATTCATATATTTGACAGACCTATCTGTCAAAAGTATGAAGGGAGATTCCCTTCTCCTATTGGCTGGCCTGGTCCACGTGATCTCAGGGATGCTTGCGAACTGCATGCGCTCCTGGGATATGTGGGCCCTGCGCATTTAAACTTTGGAGAGGCCCAGGATCGGAAATGGCCGGACCTCGGGAGCTCTCAGGTAAGGGCGTAGTTTTTTTTTCTGATAGGAGGCCTCCGCACGCAGGAAGCCTCGTATCGGAAATTACGGGCCAATAAAATAAAGTTAACAAAAAATAAGGCTAATTAGCTATAAAGTCACCTGAAATCTAGCTAAATCCACATACTAAATATAAGCTACATCTCAAGTAATTGTATTATATCTAGAAATAAATTAATATAAATAAATAAAAACTAAAAATAGCAGTATTGTATCGGGAATTTAATATGTGGGAATTTGACAGCGAGACTATCCCAGATTGCCACATCTGCAGTAAATATCTCTGGCATAAGATACTACGGGCTGGATTTTGTGAATGGAGGCGAGTTGGAGGTGGGACAGATGCTTGTCATGTCAATGTCCCGCCTCCATCCTCGCCTGACCAACCAGAGAGATTTTCCCCTGATTGAGCTTGTTAAGCCCGCCCTGCGGGTTCAGAAGGCCAATTAGGGAGGAAGTCACTGATGTGCTATCTGTCAAGACTTCTTGAAGGAAGAAATGTCAAACACTGACATTCTCTTTAGTTTGATGAGTCCTTGTGTTCAGGACTCATCAAACCTTTCAAATTTGAAAATTTCACATGGCTATTGGAACGGAGGTTCCAACAGCCATTCTGTGAAATTGACACGCAGGATGTCAGCTCTCCCGATCTACCGCGGCTAAAGGCTGTAGGAAGAAAACAAGGTAAGTGAATACTTTTTTAAACTTATCACTCACCTTGCATACTTACAACTCCACACTTGCACCTATTACTCACCTCTATACCTTACTTCCAGGTGCTTCCGACCACCGCAGGCCTCCTCCACATCTTCTCCAACCCGATGGAGTTCTCTGAGGTCGGGAAGCCTTCACCTGTGAAGGTAAAATGGCACTAATCCTTTTTTCTGTCTGTTAACTACCTGCTAACAGGCAGTTAAAAGGATTAAATGCCTTTCCCGCTTCCAGGAGACAGGACCCGAAGCTCCTGGCAAAAGGACACGGAGGCAGGATGGGGGAGGCTTTGCCATCCGCTCCCACTTTCTCCGAGTTTACCGGTTGTCCCGCCTCCATGCCCGCCTCCTCGGGGCTTGGAAAATCCAGCCCTAAGACTCAGCGTCTTTGAGCTAGTGTGTGAGTTAGAGGCACTCGGGCACATAATGGAGGGGGAGGAATTTTTGGATAGTTTTCTCCAGCGAACAGACAGACGAAAGCATAGGTGGAAGAAGGGGAGAGTGTGACTGTTGGTCAGCAGGGTAGGGGGAACTAAGGGGAGATGGAGAAGCAAATACCACAGACACTGGTCCTGTCTAACAGGTACAATGCACTTGCTACCTGTGAGGATAATGATGCAAGCTACGGGGTGGACAGCCAGAAAGTGATCCATGGCACTGTGGAGCAGGAGGCACCCAAGGTGAGGGGAGGGTGGGAAAGAGCAGCGTACAAAGGTTGTAGTCATAGAAGATTCGATAATTAGTGGGGTGGATAGTGTCCTCTGCAGTTGCGACCAAGAGTCCAGAAGAAGGTGTTGCCTACCTGGTGCAAGGGTAAAAGATATCTTGGAGCAACTGGAGATGAACTTGGAAAGGGAGGAGGGAAAAAAGAGTTGTTGTGGTTCTTGTCAGGATCAATGACATAGGGAAGAACATAGAGGAGGTCCTGCTAAGCAAAATCAGAAGTTGCGACAGGCTCCAGCTAAACTGGAGTGGGACCAGTCTCCTCGCAAAAAGGATAAATAGGGCTGATGATCGGACTTTAAACTAGTAAGACAGGGGGAAGGATTTGATGAAAATAATATAAGTCTGAAGAAAAAAGAAATAGGAGATGAGAGTAAAGGTCAGACCAAGATAAGGAACAAGGGTAACATAAATGGTCAGGGAACAAATACAGGTTATAAAACAGAAGTATAAAAGGACTGTTAAAAATAAAGTAAAAGGAACAACTATTAAAGATAAACTAAACTGCCTGTACAGCAATGTACACAGCATCCAAAATAAAATGGGAGAACGAGAGGCCATAATTCATAGCGAGGAACCAGATTTGGTAGGAATAACTGAAACATAAAGAACAGGACCGGCAACTAAATGTGTAGGATAGCTGTACCAATTAGCTATAACATAATGGCAGTAGAAAAAAGGGGCATAGCTAGCATTAAGATAGAAACAGAATCCATATGGATTGAGATAAAAGATGTGATTGATCACAGCAATAGGGATATACTGCAGACCACCTAATCGTGGAAAGGAGGCGGAGAAAGAAATATGCAAGCAAATATGTGAAATAAGTAGATGACATAGAATAATAATCACAGGAGATTTTAACTACCCCCAAATAAACTGGCAAGAACAGGTAGCAAAAGTGGTACAGGGAATAGAGTTTTTACAATGCGTGCAGGACTCCTTTCTTACCCAGTATGTAAAAAGTCCAACAAGAGAGGGAGCATTGCTGGACTAGTAATGTGAAATGAATCAGAACAGATAAGAGAAGTAAGTGTAGGGGAACATCTAGGCAATAGCAATCACAAAATAATAAGGTTTAAGATAAAGATTGAGGCAAAGAGATTGAGAAGGATGTAAGTAAGACAAAGACAAATGTAATACATTGGAAAAAGCTGATTTTAAGAGGAACTAGGGAAATAACCTGGAAAAATTTACAGATTAACAAAGAAATAGAACAGCACTGGGAAACATTTAAAACGGTGATCAATAGAGTTCAGGAAAAATATAACCCACTAAAAACCAAGAACAAAATGGCCAGTAATATCATACCATGGATGAATAAAGAAATAAAGACAAAATTGAAACTAAAGAAAAAGGCATACACTAAGTACAAAGACAATAATGGAGAGGATGACAAAGGTTAGGAAAGAAGTACAGGAAACTTTCGTTTAACCGGAGCTTAAAAGTCCGGAAAGCTCTATCTACCGGCAAAATTCAGGAGCCGTTTTCTATAAGTTTTTTTACTTCTCGTTGCTTTTTTTTTCCCAGTCAGGCTCTGCAAGGTCTGTAGCTAAGCAACAGCTTCAGCTAGAAATGCTTGCAGCTGCAGCTGACTGTTTTGAAGCTGTTGCTAAGCAACAGGGTTTGTTGATTCACACGGAGCTGAAAAGCTCTGTATGTTTTAACATTGCCGCTGGTTTATACGGCAGTTTTGATCTAACGGCACCAGCTCGGTCCCGTCAGTGCTGGATACCAGAAAGTTTCCTGTAAAAAGAAAATCAGAAAGGCAAAGAGAAACTACAAAATGAAGTTATCAAGGAATATATAAAAAAAAGTAAGGTATTCTATAGACACATAAGTAACCAAAGAAAAATCGGGATAGGGATAGGGCCAATAAAGGATACACAAGATAAACTCATAGGTCATACAACAAAATGGTAGAAATATTAAATAATTACTTTGCCGCCATTTTTACCAGGGAGACTAAAACTGTGGGCATGACATTAGAAGAAGAGCTAAAAAAATATATAAAGACATTTAAGATAGAAAGGGAGGGTTGGGGTAGATAATTGATAAACTATTCTAACTAAGAGAGGATAAAACCCCTGGTCTAGATAGATTGCATCCAAGCATATTCAAGAGGGACTTTTGCATATGTACAAAAGTTCATTAGAAAAGGGAGTAGTGCCACAGGACTGACAGACAGCTAATATGATTCCTGTATTTAAAATTAAAATAGAATAAGTCCAGAGTATAATAGAGTAATCAGCATGCATTTCAAAACAAAAGGTCATGCTTGACCAACCTTATTGAGTTATTTGAAGAAGTATCTGAAAGGGTAGACTAGGGTAATGCAGTAGGCAGAATATATTTGGATTTTCAAAAGGCCTTCGATAAGGCACAGCATAGTAGACTCATGACTAAGGTCAGAGCATGTGGAGTCAGTGGACAAGTAGCAGAATGGATAGCAAACTGTATATAATACAGAGAGTAGGGGTTAAAGGTAGTTACTCAGACTGGCAAAAGGTGGGAAGTGGTGTTCCACAAGGATCGGTACTGGAGCCATTATTGTTCACCATTTGCATAAACAATTTGGAGTCAGGAATCGGAAGTACAATTTCAAAATTTGTGGATGACACCAAATTGGGGGTATAGTTAATACAGAGGAGGTCTGCGACAAAACACAGGAAAAAATTAATAAACTTGCAGAATGGGTGTGTAATGGGCAAATGAACTTTAATATAGATAACCGTGAGGTAGTACATCTTGGTAGGAAGAATAAGGAAGCCACATACTCCTTGGAAAATAAGTGTCTAAATAGGGTAGAGGGATCTTGAGATACAGATGCACAATGCACTAAAAGTAGCCATGCAGGTTAATAAAGCCATAAAAAAGCAAAGCAGAGGGGTTCATTTCTAGAGGGATAGAATTGAAAAGCAGAGAAGTTATGTTAAACTTGTATAGAACTTTGGTTAGCCCACACTTTGAGTACTGTGCACAGTTCTGGTCTCCATATTATAAAAAGGATATAGAGGCACTGGAGAAAGTGCAATAAAAAGATTTACTAGGATGATACTGAAAGATTGAACAGGCTGGGGCTCTTTTCTCTAGAAAAAAGACTGAGGGGTGACGTAATGGAGGTCTTTAAGATTATGAAAGTGTTTGATAGGGTTGACATAGAGATGTTTCCACTTGTAGGGGAAACTGGAAGTAAGGGCCATAATTATAAGATAGTCACTAATAAATCCAACAAGGAATTCAGGAGAAACTTCTTTACCCAGAGAGTGGTTAGAATGTGGAACTCACTACCACAAGGAGTAGATGAGGCGACTAGCATAGATGCGTTAAAGGGAAGCTAGATAAACACATGAGGGAGAAAGGAATGGAAGGATATGTTGATAGGGTTAGATGAAGAAGGGTGAGAGGAGGCTTGTACGGAGCATAAACACCAGAATGGACCTTTTGGACCAAATGGCCTGTTTCTGTGCTGTAAGTACTACGTAATGGACCTTCTATAGCCTAGCATATGCTCCAGCAAGATTGGTTTAGCAAAGCATGTTTGTCAAATTCACAAAGCAAGGGATCTTCGTGATTGCCAAAATATATTTGACAGACCTTATGTAAACTGGAATCCCTTTTAATTGAAAAGTTGCCACTCAGTGGACATCATTCTCCTAACAGGGTAGTCTTTATACTTATTATGTACAGTATTATGAAATGTTATCCCCAGCTGAACATATGGTGGAAAAACTGAGGTAAAATTTGCACTCCCGGAGCAGAGCATCATGCACCAAGAGCATATATTGGGAACTGATGCATTAAAAAAATTCCATCAATTTTGAAAATTAAAATTCACCTGCATCATTAGAGTATAAAACTTCCATTGGTGTCTGTGTAAATGCATGCAGTAACCTGTAAACTTGACCTAGTGACCAAATCGATTCTCTAGAACAAATTGAAAAATTAAGCATTCCATATTGACAAGACACAAATAGATCAGTTGGAACTTTCTAGTTAACGAACCTTTGTGCAGACACATTATGAAATTTATTATGACAGCTGCGAGAGCAGCTGCCCAGAATTTTTTTATTTGAAATGAAATTTCATGAAGCTGCCAGCTAAGGAGCAAATGGATCTGCTTCCCCCGAGAGAGAAAGAGAGAGCGAGAGATGTAAAGAGCACAGATGATGTCTGGGCTTGATGCAAAGTGTGGCTTATGCATCCAGAATAAAAACCTCACAGCCTTTTTTTTTATTCATTGATGGGATGTGGGTGTCGCTGGCTAGGCCTGCATTTAGTGCCCATCCCTAATTGCCCTTGAGAAGATGGTGGTGAGCTGCCTTCTTGAACCGCTGCAGTCCATATGGTGTAGGTACACCCACAATGCTGTTAGGAAGGGAGTTCCAGGATTTTGGCCCAGCGACAGTGAAGGAACGGCGATACAGGTCCAAGTCAGGATGGTGTGTGGCTTGGAGGGGAACTTGTAGGTGGTGATGTTCCCATGCGTCTGCTGCCCTTGTCCTTCTAAGTGGTAGAAGTCGTGGGTTTGGAAGGTGCTGTTGAAGGAGCTTTGGCGAGTTGCTGCAGTGCATCTTGTAGATGGTACACACTGCAGCCACAGTGCGCCGGTGGTGGAGGGAGTGAATGTTGAAGGTGGTGGATGGAGTGCCAATCAAGCGGGCTGCTTTATCCTGAATGGTGTCGAGCTTCTTGAGTGTTGTTGGAGCTGCACTCATCCAGGCAAGTGGAGAGTATTCCATCACACTCCTGACTTGTGCCTTGTAGATGGTGGAAAGGCTTTGGGGAGTCAGGAGGTGAGACACTCGCCGTAGAATTCCCAGCCTCTGGCCTGCTCTTGTAGCCACAGTATTTATATGGCTGGTCCAGTTCAGTTTCTGATCAATGGTAACCCCCAGGATGTTGATAGTGGGGGATTCAGCGATGGTAATGCCATTGAATGTCAAGGGGAGATGGTTAGAGTCTCGCTTGTTGGAGATGGTCATTGCCTGGCACTTGTGTGGTGCGAATATTACTTGCCACTAACCTTCAGAAAACTTTGTGTTGTCCCTCTCCCCGCTCTCTGGGGTGGCATGTGTTAAATGTTCCCAGGCCTCTCATGCCACATTTTGAGGATGTATTATGAATAGATAATTGAAAAAAAAAGTTTCTGCCATTCTCTGTAAGGCAAGATGTGATCCCTCACATTAGTTGTTGAATACCAAGTGTTCCATTCTTAATTTGTATTTTCCTTTTGGCACCCATGAGTCAGGAGTGGGGCTGTTTGGTGACGATTCTACAATGTTCAGCTCCATTCGCAGCTCCTCCATTAATAAACTAGTCCATGCCAGCCAGGACCTGGATAACATCCTGGCCCAGGCTGACAAGTGGAAAGTATCATTCGTGCCACATAAATGACAGGTAATGACCATCTTAAAAAAGAGGAAATCCAGCCATCCCCTCTTGACTTTACATTGCACCACCATCACTGAGTCCCCATCATCAACAACTTAGGGCACGTCTTTGACCAGAAGCTAAACTACAGCAGCCATGAGAATATGTCAGCAACAAGCACAGGGCAGAGTTTGGGTAGTCTGATAAGTGACTCAGCTCCTGAAAGCCTAAACCTGCTCTACCATCTACAGATTTCAAGTCAGGAGTGTGATGGCATACCCATCACTTATCTGGAGTATGTGTAGCATCCAGGACAGAGCAGTTTGCTTGATTGGTGCCTTTGTCACTGGACAGAAGATCCACCCTTTTTGAAACTGCAGCCAAGAGGGAGACCGTGTTGCAACTTTGCAAATGGTGGGCTATTGACCAACAGATCGCCCCTCGATGTTTCAGAACTTTTCCGGCTTCCTAGACGGTAAGTGTCTTGGTAAACCTCTTCAGGCAAACATTTTTTTATGTTTCATTTTTCAATTCATTCTGTGTAATGCAGACAAAGGTGAGCTGAGGATGCATAACCCAAGAAGACGGTCCTAAACTAGAAATGTTGACGTGAATGAGTGTTTAATTAAATCTGAACAATACCAAGGCGGCAGAGGGAGGGAAGCACTTTTTAATCTTAAATTAGGCTGCAGTTCTACAAGCGATTTTGCTCCCATGGAAAGTGGTTTTGGGTGCACTTCAATGAAAAAGTGGTGGTATAACCTAAGGAATAATTAGGGTTACTAAAGGCGTGAGACATGAGTCTTATACGGGTTTATATTTGCACTGAGTGCATGTTAACTGCAGCTTTAGTTTCTCACCACCTCCCAACAAATGTTGGAAACAAAGGGGGGAATTTTGCCAGCCCTAGGGAGGCAGGTATGGAGGCAAGACTGCCGGGAAAATGGCAGAAACTGGGAGCAGGTGCCGAAGCCGCTCCCAACCCGCCTCTGTGCCATCTTCCCGGGAGGCGGGTCCCCGAGTCGTGCAGGGACCCATCTCCACGAGGCGGGAAGGTGATTACAGCCATTTAACTGCCTGTTAACAGGTAGTTATGAGGCCATTAAGAGGATTATCCCCATTTTACCCCTGCAAGTGCGGGCTTCCTGATGGCTGCGAACCTCACCATGGTCAGCGAGGCGAGCAGTGGGTCTGCTGGGGTGAGAGAGGTTGAAAAGTCCGCTGTGGAGGTGAGTGATGGGTGCAAGTGTGAAGAGGTAAGTATGAGAGGTGAGTGTAAAGTCTTAGAAAAAGTTTACTTACCTTTGTTTCTTCCTGCAGGGTTGACCGGCAGTCCTGCCCCCAATGTGCCCCCATTGACAAATCCAGCCCAAAGTAATTGCTGATGTCTGGTGTAATGATAAGAAAACTTACCAGAACAAGTCATTTGCTTCATAGTGTTTTCCTTCCACCAACAATATCCAATCTATTTGTTTTTGGGATGAGGTGTTAAATTGGCTCCACTGGTTCATATGGATTAATAAGGGACATCCAGCATGGATTTGTTAAATGCAAATCATGTCTGACTAACCTGATTGAGTTATTTATGAAGTAACAGAGAGGGTTGATGAAAGGAGTGCAGTAGATGTATATACAAACTTTCAAAAGCCATTTGATGAAGTACCACATAACAGACTTATTCTGAAAATAGAAGCACATGGTATTAAAGGGACAGTGGTAACTTGGGTATATAATTGGCTACGGTAGAGGAGAGAGAGAGTAGGGGTGAACGGATGATTTTCTGACTGGAGAGAAGTATGCAGTGGGGTCCCCTAGGGGTCAGTATTAGGATCATTGCTTTACATGTTATTTATAAATGACCTGGGCTTGGGTACAGGAAATGCAATTTTGAAGTTTGCGGATGATACAAAATTTGGCAATGTAGTAAATAGTGTGCAGGAGAGTAACAGAGTAGAGGTAGAATAGAAAATGCTGGAAACACTCAGCAGGCCAGGCAGCATCCTTTTCTGGTACATCGATGACTGTATCGGTGCCATTTCCTGCTCTCACCTTGAACTAGAAAAGTTAATTCACTTTATTTCCAATTTCCACCCTTCCCTCACCTTCACATGGTCCATCTCCGACTCTTCCCTTCCCTTCCTCGACTTCTCTGTCTCCATATCTGGCGCTAGGCTATTAACAAACATCCACTGACTTCCACAGCTACCTGGACTGCACTTCCTCCCACCCCTCTTCCTATAAGGATTCTATTCCATCCTCCCAGTTTCTCCGTCTCTGCCGCATCTGTTCTGACGATGCCACCTTCCATACCAGTGCTTCCGACATGTCTTCCTTTTTCCTCAACCGAGGATTCCCCTCTACTGTGGTTGACACAGCCCTTGACCATGTCCGTTCAATTTCCCACACTTCTGCTCTCACCCCTTCCCCTCCCTCCCAGAACCACGATAGGGTTCCCCTTGTCCTCATCTTTCACCCCAACAGCCTCCACATTCAATGGATCATCCTCCGCCATTTCCGCCACCTCCAACGTGATCCAACCACCAAATGCATCTTCCCCTCAACTCCCCTTTCAGCATTCCAAAGGAACCGCTCCCTAAGCGACACCCTGGTCCATTCCTCAATCACACCCAACAGCCCTTCCCCTTCGCCCGGCACCTTCCCATGCAAGTGCAGGAGATGCAACACCTGCCCTTTTACCTCCTCCCTTCCCACTGTCCAGGGTCCAAACACCCCTTCCAGGAGATAGAGCGATTTACTTGTACTTCTTGCAATTTACTTGTACTTCTTGCAATTGCAGGGGGCTATAGGGGGGAAGAGCTAAACACAATTAAAATCACTAAGGAGATGGTACTCGGTAAGATAATGAGACTTAAGGCGGATAAATCCCCTGGACCTGATGGCTTACATCCTAGGGTCTTGAGAGAAGTAGCAGTAGGGATTGTGGATGCATTAGTGGTAATTTTCCAAAGCTCCCTGGATTCGGGAAAGGTCCCAACAGATTGGAAAACTGCTAATGTTACACCCTTATTTAAAAAGGGAGGTATACAAAAGGCTGGAAACTATAGACCAGTTAGCCTACCATCTGTAGTTGGTAAAATGTTGGAGTCCATTATTAAGGAAGCAGTAACAGGACATTTGGATAAGCATAATTTAATCGGACAGAGTCAGCATGGTTTTATGAAGGGGAAGTGATGTTTGACAAATTTGCTCGAATTCTTTGAGGATGTAACAAACAGGGTGGATAAAGGGGAACCAGTGGATGTGGTATATTTGGACTTCCAAAAGGCATTTGATAAGGTGCCACACAAAAGATTACTGCACAAGATAAAAAATCATGGGATTGGGGGTAATATACTGGCATGGGTGGAAGATTGGCTGTCTAACAGAAAACAGAGAGTTGGAATAAATGGTTCATTCTTGGGTTGGCAATCAGTAACTAGTGGTGTTCCGCAGGGATCAGTGCTGGGACCCCAACTCTTTACAATCTATATTAATGATTTGGAGGAGGGGACCGAGTGCAACATATCCAAGTTTGCCGACGATACAAAGATGGGAGGGAAAGCAGTGAGTGAGGAGGACATTAAAAACCTGCAAAAGGACATAGACAGGCTAAGTGAGTGGGCAGAAATTTGGCAGATGGAATATAATGTTGGAAAGTGTGAGGTTATGCACTTCGGCAGAAAAAATCAAAGAGCAAGTTATTATCTAAATGGAGAGAAACTGCAAAGTGCTACAGTACAAAGGGATCTGGGGGTCCTGGTGCATGAAACACAGAAGGTTAGTATGCAGGTACAGCAGGTGATCAGGAAGGCCAATGGAATCTTAGCTTTTATTGCAAGGGGATGGAGTATAAAAGCAGGGAAGTCTTGCTTCAGTTATACAGGGTACTGGTGAGGCCGCACCTGGAATATTGTGTACAGTTTTGGTTTCCATATTTAAGAAAAGATATACTTGTGTCAGGAATGACCCAGGTTCTGCCTCGCCTCGCCACCAGAGGGCACAATGAACTCTTAATTGTTTCCTTCTTTCTTCCTAATCGTACTCACCTGTGCATGGTTATATGCCTGTTATTTAAGTGGTGCTTAGTTTTATGTCCAGTGCTCAGTCTTGAGTTTCACACTGCCTTGTGATCCTCTTGCTGGCCTGTATCTGTGCTGTTGTTATTTTGTTTGTTTCCAGTAAAGTCTACCTTCGTTTATGCAACCTAACCTCTGCCTCAGTTTGCCTTCCTGCAGTTGGGTTCACCCAGTGCCACTCGTCACAGCAAGACTAAGCCAAACATGGACCCAGCAGAGAGAGACCAATGGCCACGACGAGTCTTTGAACATCTGCAACTGATCTTGGATGAACTGCGGTGCTTAGCCACGTCATTCTCCCGAAGCCAGAAACAGCTGGAGGCTCTTGTCATTGCTTTCCATCAGAGCCAGAGTCAGGCGATCCAAGCTACTCCAGCACCGTTACCCGCTCCTTCGGTTTCGCTTCCCCCCTCTGAAAGACCCCGATTACCTGCACCCGAGTGCTATGACGGTAACCCGGGAGGATGTCGAGGCTTTCTAACCCAGTGTTCCCTGGTTTTCGAGCTGCAAGGTTCATTGTTTCCCACTAACCGTTCCCGAGTAGCCTACATCGTTTCGCTACTCACCGGCAAAGCACTTACCTGGGCTACGGCCGTCTGGGAACAGCAAACTCCGGCATGTTCAAACTACCAACTTTTCACTGAGGAAATGAGAAAGGTCTTTGATCATCCTGTCAGTGGGAGAGAGGCATCTAACAAACTGCTTCGGCTTCGCCAGGGGGCTCGTAGCGTTGCGGACTTCGCCATTGAGTTTCTCACTCTCGCGGCGGAGAGCCAATGGAATTCGGAGGCGCTCATCACCATTTTTCGCCACGGTCTGACGGATGAAATCAAGGACAAACTGGCTTCCAGAGATTCGGTGAGTGATTTGGAGTCTCTCTTTGATATGTCCATTCGAGTGGATAATCGTCTCCGTGAGAGGCGAAGAGAACGCCGCTCCTTTTTCAGCCCACTTCCGGAAACAAGAGCCTTCCCTGCTTCGAAGCCATCCGAGAGCCTCCGAGCCATCCCGAGTCCATCTTTGACTGCTCCAGAGGAGCCCATGCAGTTGGGAATAGCTCGTCTCTCGCAGCCTGAACGTGATCATCGAATGAGAGAGGGATCTTGCCTCTATTGTGGGGAACCGGGCCACTTTCGCTCTTCTTGTCCAGAGTTGGTGGGAAAAGCCAGGGCTTGTCCAGGACGGAGGGCCTTGAGATGAGCGTAACCATCCCTCCCGGCCCCACTGTTTCTAGGGTCCTGCTGGCATCTTCCCTTTTCTGGGGCAATCAACAACATGATCTTAAGGCCCTGGTGGATTCTGGGGCTGATGGTAACTTCATGGATCTGGGTTTAGCTAAACAGCTCAAGATTCCCCTGACCCATCCAGATCACCCCCTCACTGGTATCGCCCTGGATGGAAGACCCCTGGGCTCCGGAACTATTCACCATCTTACTGCCCCCCTGTGTTTGGGCGTGGAAGGACAACATTTCGAGACCATCCAATTCTCCCTTATCCACTCTCTCAAGTTTCCATTAGTTCTGGGTTACCCTTGGTTGGCCTGCCATAATCCACGTATGGATTGGGCCGCCGGCCGGCTTACGGAATGGGGCTCCGACTGCCACACCACCTGCCTTCGCTCCAAGCCTCCTTCCCAGCCCCAGGAGCCCCCATCTCACTCTGAATTGTCCCGAGTGCCTCCCGAGTATGAGGATTTAAGAGGTTTTTAGTAAGGTTCGAGCCACATCACTTCCCCCTCATAGGCCATATGACTGTGCCTATTGACTCTATCTTTTATCCCCTTGTCCAGTCTCTTCCCACCTACATCCGCGATTCTTCGGACGCCCTCCGCCACTTTAACAGTTTCCAGTTTCCTGGCCCCAACCGCTTCCTTTTCACCATGGACGTACAATCCCTCTACACCTCCATCCCCCACCAGGATGGCCTGAGGGCGCTCCGCTTCTTCCTTGAACAGAGGCCCGACCAGTCCCCATCCACCACCACCCTCCTCTGCCTGGCTGAACTTGTTCTCACATTGAACAACTTCTCCTTTAACTCCACTCATTTCCTCCAAATCAAAGGTGTTGCCATGGGTACCCGCATGGGTCCTAGCTATGCCTGCCTTTTCGTGGGCTATGTGGAACAATCTTTGTTCCAGTCCTATTCGGGTCCCCGCCCTCACCTCTTTTTCCGATACATTGATGACTGTATCGGTGCCGTTTCCTGCTCTCGCCCCGAACTTGACAATTTCATTCACATTGCCTCCAATTTCCACCCTTCCCTCACCTTCACATGGTCCATCTCTGACTTTTCCCTTCCCTTCCTCGACTTCTCCGTCTCCATCTCTGGGGATAGGTTATCGACCAATATTCACTACAAGCCCACTGACTCCCACAGCTACCTGGACTACACTTCCTCCCACCCTGCCTCCTGTAAGGACTCTATTCCATTTTCCAAGTTTCTCCGTCTCCGCCGTATCTGCTCCGACGGTGCCACCTTCCACACCAGTGCTTCAGACATGTCTTCCTTTTTCCGCAACCGAGGATTCCCCTCTACTGTGGTTGACACAGCCCTTGACCATGTCCGTTCAATTTCCCACACTTCTGCCCTCACCCCTGCCCCTCCCTCCCGGAACCACGATAGGGTTCCCCTTGTCCTCACCTTTCACCCCACCAGCCTCCACATTCAATGGATCATCCTCCTGCATTTCCGCTACCTCCAAAGTGATCCCACCACCAAACGTATCTTCCCCTCCCCTCCCCTTTCAGCATTCCGTAGGGACCGCTCCCTCCGAGACACCCTAGTCCACTCCTCTATCACCCCAAACAGCCCTTCCCCTTCGCCTGGCACCTTCCCGTGCAAGCGGAGGAGATGTAACACCTGCCCCTATACCTCCCCCCCCCCCCCCCCCTTCCCACTGTCCAGGGCCCCAAACACCCCTTCCAGGTGAAACAGCGATTTACTTGTACTTCTCGCAATCTAGTATACTGTATTCGCTGCTCACGATGCGGTCTCCTCTACATTGGGGAGACCAAACGCAGATTGGGTGACCGCTTTGCGGAACACCTCCGTTCAGTCCGTAAGGGTGACCTCGAGCTTCCGGTCGCCTGTCATTTTAATTCACCGCTCCATTCCCACTCGGACCTCGCCGTCCTTGGCCTCTTGTATTGTTCCACGGAAGCTCAACGTAAACTCGAGGAACAGCACCTCATCTTCCGATTAGGCACTCTGCAGCCTTCCGGACTCAATATCGAGTTCAACAATTTCAGAGCATAACCTCGGCCCCTATCACATTTTTACTTGTAATTTTTCCACTCTTTTTCCCCCTCCCTTTCCTTTTGTTTCTCTCTCACACCTGGCAGCTATCTCTTGCCCTGCCAGTACACTTCACACCTAATCTCAGCCTATTACCATCTCGTCTAGCTTCGAATACCTTTTATTGTCTCTTTTACTCCTTTTTGTTTCTTTTGTCCGATCGCAGCCCTGCCTTCGATCTATTTTCTTTTCTTTCCAGTTTTGAAGAAGGGTTCGACCCGAACCGTCAACTCAAATGTCTCTCCACGGATGTTGCCTGACCTGCTGAGTTTTTCCAGCATTTGCTGTTGTTATTTCGGATTTCCAACATCTGCAGTATTTTGCTATCGTGACTGTGCCGTTGACCTCCTGCCTGGGACATGCCCACCTAGGGGTAGGATCTTCTTTCTTTCTGCTCCAGAGACTGCCGCCATGGAGGATTACATCCGTGATGCCCTCGCCGCTGCCTTCATCCGTCCGTCCACCTCTCCTGCTGGTGCCGGTTTTTTCTTCGTAAGTAAGAAAGATGGAGGTCTCCGCCCCTGCATCGACTACCGTGGCCTTAACAAGATTACTATAAAGAACCGTTATCCTCTTCCGCTCATGTCGATGGCCTTCGAGCTACTACAGGGAGCCACAGTCTTCACAAAATTGGTTCTCCGCAATGCCTACAACCTCATCCGTGTCCGCGAAGGGGACGAGTGGAAGACGGCATTCAACACACCTACTGGGCACTATGAGAACCTGGTCATGCCCTTTGGATTGACCAACGTCCCTGCTGTGTTCCAGGCACTCATCAACGACGTCCTCCGAGACATGCTGAATCGCTTTGTCTTTGTCTACCTGGATGACATTCTCATTTTCTCCAAAACTCTTCACGATCATGTCCAGCATATAAGGCAAGTCCTGCAACATCTGCTTAACAACCTCTTGTTTGTCAAGGCTGAGAAGTGTGAGTTTCACGTTTCCACGGTTTCATTCCTGGGCTTCATCATCTCCAGCGGCAATATCCAAATGGACCCTGGCAAGACCCAAGCTGTCCGAGATTGGCCAACACCCACCTCTCTCAAACAGGTGCAACGTTTCTTGGGGTTTGCTAATTTCTATCGGAGATTCATCAGGAACTTCGGCACCATTGCTGCCCCTCTCAACGCCCTC
The DNA here is from genome assembly GCF_052327205.1 of Somniosus microcephalus. Classification (NCBI taxonomy): domain Eukaryota; kingdom Metazoa; phylum Chordata; class Chondrichthyes; order Squaliformes; family Somniosidae; genus Somniosus; species Somniosus microcephalus. The sequence goes on along the minus strand of NC_140996.1, from coordinate 142,686,890 downwards.
ACCAAAACCGCTTCCACCAGGTTCAGTTGGTCCACTGAGGTTGCACAGGCTTTCGAGGATCTCAAGCGGTGCTTCACGTCTGCTCCTGTCCTCGTGATTCCGGATCCCTCACTCCCCTTCATTGTCGAGGTGGATGCCTCTGATATTGGAGTGGGTGCCGTTTTGTCCCAGTGGTCTAACGACAACAAACTGCACCCTTGCGCCTTCTTTTCTCGCCGACTCACTCCTGCAGAGCGAGACTATGATATTGGAAACCGGGAACTACTAGCAGTTAAGTTGGCACTGGAGGAGTGGAGACATTGGTTGGAGGGGTCTAAACACCCGTTCATTGTCTGGACAGACCATAAGAATCTGGCCTATATCCAGGAGGCCAAACGGCTTAACTCCCGTCAAGCTCGCTGGGCACTGTTTTTCAATCATTTCGACTTTGTCCTGTCATGTCATATCGTCCAGGATCCAAGAATCTCAAGCCTGATGCTCTCTCCAGGCAATTTTATCCACCTGAGCGGGAGAGACAACCAGAACCTATTCTTCCAACTTCTCGAATTGTAGCACCGGTTCGTTGGGGGATCGAGATGCTGGTCAGAAAGGTGCAATAGAGGGAGGCAGACCCTGGCAACAGCCCACCGGGTTGCCTTTTTGTTCCCAAAATGGCACGCTCACAAATTCTGCAGTGGGGGCATTCGTCTCAACTCACCGGTCATCCAGGCACATTCAGGACACTGGAGTTTCTTTGCAGAAGGTTCTGGTGGCCCACCATGGAGAGGGACGTAAAGGCGTTCGTGGCAGCTTGTGCTACTTGTGCACAAAACAAGAACCCTCGATCCCGCCCCCAGGGTTTGCTGCATCCTCTCCCCATTCCCACTCGCCCCATGTCACACCTCTCTGTGGATTTCATCACAGGCCTTCCACCATCTCAAGGCAACACTGTCATTCTGGTCATCGTGGATCGCTTCTCCAAAGCCTGTCGCTTTCTGCCCTTGCCCAAGCTTCCCTCAGCCCAAGAGACAGCCGAGCTCATGGTCCAGCATGTTTTCAGGTTGTTCGGTTTACCTCTTGACATCATCTCTGACCGTGGTCCACAATTCGCCTCCCGGTTTTGGAGAGCTTTCTATAAACTCATTGGAGCTGTCAGCCTTTCCTCGGGTTTCCACCCTCAGTCTAACGGTCAAACGGAACGGATCAATCAAGACCTGGAGACGACCCTGAGGTGTCTCGTGTCCGCTAACCCTGCGACCTGGAGCGGTCACATCGTCTGGGCTGAGTACGCGCACAACACCTTGCGCTGCTCCTCCACAGGAATATTGCCATTCGAGTGCCAGTTCGGTTTTCAGCCTCCACTGTTCCAGGAGCAGGAGCTCGAGGTGGGGGTTCCCTCCGTGGAGAAGTTTGTTCAGCGCTGTCGACGGACCTGGAGGAGATCGCGGCTGGCTTTACAACGAGCTTCTCGGCAACGACGGATCCAGGCCAACAAGCGGCGCAGACTGGCTCCTTCATTCCACCCTGGTCAGAGGGTCTGGCTTTCTACTCAGGATCTCCCGCTGTGGGTGGAGTCCCGCAAGCTGGTGCCCCATTTCATTGGACTCTTCACGGTGTTGAGGAAGGTCAACCCGGTGTCCTACCATCTCCAGCTGCCTCGCTCCATGCGGATTCATCCCACCTTCCACGTCTCCCGGCTCCGGCCAGTGGCCATTAGTTCCCTGGCGCCCACCACGAGGCCTCCCCCTGCTCCCCGCATCATCGACGGCCAGCCTGCCTACATGGTCCGTCGCCTGATGGACTCTCGCCGGGTCCGCGGGGGCCTCCAGTTCCTGGTGGACTGGGAGGGATATTGTCCAGAGGAACGCTCCTGGGTCCCAGACTGGAACATCCTGGATCGCGACTTGGTGCAGGACTTTCTTCGTCGCCGCCATGGACCTTCTGGGGGCACGTCGGGGGCCGTTCCTAGGGGGAGGTCCTGTCAGGAATGACCCAGGTTCTGCCTCACCTCGCCACCAGAGGGCACCATGAACTCTTAATTGTTTCCTTCTTTCTTCCTAATCGTACTCACCTGTGCATGGTTATATGCCTGCTATTTAAGTGGTGCTTAGTTTTATGTCCAGTGCTCAGTCTTGAGTTTCACACTGCCTTGTGATCCTCTTGCTGGCCTGCTAGCCTGTATCTGTGCTGTTGTTATTTTGTTTGTTTCTAGTAAAGTCTACCTTTGTTTATGCAACCTAACCTCTGCCTCAGTTTGCCTTCCTGCAGTTGGGTTCACCCAGTGCCACTCATCACAACTTGCTCTCGAGGCAGTTCAAGGAAGGTTCACTTGGTTGATTCCGGAGATGAAGGGATTGACTTATGAGGAAAGGTTGAGTAGGTTGGGCCTCTACTCATTGGAATTCAGAAGAATGAGAGGCGATCTTATCGAAACATATAAGATTGTGAGGGGGCTTGATCGGGTGGATGCGGTGAGGATGTTTCCACTGATGGGTGAGACTAGAACTAGGGGGCATAACCTTAGAATAAGGGGCTGCCGTTTCAAAACTGAGATGAGGAGAAACTTCTTCACTCAGAGGGTAGTAAATCTATGGAATTTGCTACCTCAGAGAGCTGTGGAAGCTGCGACATCAAATAAATTTAAAACGGAGATAGACAGTTTCCTAGCTGATAAGGGAATTAGGGGTTACAGGGAGAGGGCAGGGAAGTGGACGTGAGTCTAGGTTCGGATCAGCCATGATCCTATTGAATGGCGGAGTAGGCCCGAGGGGCCGTATGGCCTTCTCCTGCTCCCACTTCTTATGTTTAGTATACTGTATTTGCTGCTCACGATGCGGTCTCCTCTACTTTGGGGAGACCAAACGCAGATTGGACGACTGCTTTGTGGAACACCTCCGTTCAGTCCGTAAGGGTGACCCCGAGCTTCAGGTCGCCTATCACTTTAATTCTCCACTTCACTCCCACTCTGATCTCTCTGTCCTCGGTCTCTTACACTGTTCCAAAGAAGCTCAAAGTAAGCTTGAGGAACAGCACCTCATCTTCCGATTTAGGCACTTACATTCTTCTGGACCCAACTTAGAGTTCAACAGTTTCAGACTATAACCCCTGCCCCCATTTTTCAGGCTGTTTATGATTCTGCCATCCCCATTTGCAACATTTAATCTCTCCTGCCTCCTACCCGAGCACAGACTGTTCCTTCAGATCTTCCACTCCCCCTGAATCTGCACCTGCTTAAAATCTGTTACATCTCTAGCCTTTTCCAGATCTGAAGAAGGGTCGCAGACCTGAAACGTTAACTCTGTTTCTCTCTCCATGGATGCTGCCTGGCCTGCTGAGTGTTTCCAGCATTTTCTGCTGTTAATTCAGATTTCCAGCATCCGCAGTGTTTTGCTATTCTATAGAGGTAAAATGCGATATTTGAGAGTAGCGGTAGAATGGGATGTGTGAGGAGATGTAGAATGGGATGTGTGAGGAGATGTAGAATGGGTTGTGTGAGGAGATGTCGAATGGGATGCGAGGAGAGGTAGAATGGGTTGTGTGAGGAGAGGTAGAATGGGTTGTGTGAGGAGAGGTAGAATGGGATGCGAGGAGAGGTAGAATGGGATGTGAGGAGGGGTAGAATGGGATGTGTGAGGAGAGGTAGAATGGGATGTGTGAGGAGAGGTAGATTGGGAAGTGAAGAGAGGAGGAATGGGATGTGTGAGGAGAGGTAGAATGGGATGTGTGAGGAGAGGTGGAATGGGATGTGAGTGAGGAGAGGTAGAATGGGATGTGAGGAGGGGTAGAATGGGATGTGTGAGGAGAGGTAGAATGGGAAGTGTGAGGAGAGGTAGAATGGGATGTGTGAGGAGAGGTAGATTGGGAAATGAGGAGAGGTAGAATGGGATGTGTGAGGAGAGGTAGAATGGGAAGTGTGAGGAGAGGTAGAATGGGATGTGTGAGGCGAGGTAGAATGGGATGTGTGAGGAGAGCTAGAATGGGATGTGAGGAGAGGCAGAATGGGATGTGTGAGGAGAGGTAGAATGGGATGTGTGAGGAGAGCTAGAATGGGATGTGAGGAGAGGCAGAATGGGATGTGTGAGGAGAGGTAGATTGGGAAGTGAGGAGAGGTAGATTGGGAAGTGAAGAGAGGAGGAATGGGATGTGTGAGGAGAGGTAGAATGGGATGTGTGAGGAGAGGTGGAATGGGATGTGAGTGAGGAGAGGTAGAATGGGATGTGTGGGGAGAGGTGGAATGGGATGTGTTACGTCCGTGTATAACCAGACACAAACTGCGGAGAATGGTACAAACGATGTTTACTCAACGTGGTTCAAACTGCAACTGATCTGTACAGATTACTACTCAGCGTTATATACAGGTGTGGTCACTGCCGGTACTACAGTATACATGAGCTGTACAAAGTAGTTCCCCCCTTAAAGGTATATACATTACAATTTCTCCCCTTTTATATTAACAGTACCATAACACTCATTTAACAACTAAATATCAAACTAATTGCAATTAACACTTTTAACATGCAACATTAGCTGAAAATAGTCTATTTATGAATTCAGTCTTTGGGGAGGCTTCCTGATCCTTTCTGGATAGCGCCTTTCCCGAGTGTCTTGCTCTTGGTGCGGAGGCGATTCTGGCCCCCTGTCGTCGGTTGGTTCATCAGCTTCCGATGCTACTGTTTCTGGGGTAGATGCGACCTGTACGTTGGGTTCATCACCAGGTACGTATGGGCGAGGCATGGGGTTGACTTGTTCCTGTGACTCTAGGATCTGGTCAGCATGGCATCTCACGATGCTCTCCCCAACGTCCACTGTGTACATTAGTGGGCCCTGCCTTGTGCATATCGTTCCTGGCTGCCATTTTTCTGTTCGGTAGTCGCGGGCCAAGACTGGTTGCCTTGCATTGAAGCTCCTTGTTGGCTTCTCATGGATGTGCTGGAATTGCTTACTCTCAACATCTCTTCGTACGTTTGGTCTGAGCAAATCCAGGCGAGATCTTAACCTTCGGTTAAAGAACATCATGGCTGGGGCCTGGTTGGTGACTGCCTGTGTCGCATTCCGGTAGGCAAACAGGAAATTGTCCATCTTGTGCTGCAGCGGAATGTTGTCATTGTACATGGCCTTTATTGCCTCCTTAAAGGTTTGTACGAACCTCTCAGCCAATCCATTTGTGGCTGGATGATACGGGGCGGATGTGTAATGCCTTACCCCATGCTTTTTCAAGAACCTCCGGAACTCTTCGGACACAAACTGTGGTCCGTTGTCGGAGCAAATCTGTTCTGGCAAGCCATTCCTGTCAAAAATGGTCCGTAGGACTGCAATAATTTTCTCCGTGGTGGTGGAGGACATTTTGATCACCTCAGGCCATTTCGAATGCGCATCCACGGCTATTAAAAACATTGAGTCCATGAATGGACCAGCAAAATCAATATGCACCCGTTGCCATGGAGATGAGGGCCACTCCCATGGGTGTAGAGGGGCCTGTGGTGGTGCATTTTGGACTCTCTGGCATCCTGAGCAGCTCTTGGTCAGGTCCTCGATTTGTTTATTGATTCCGGGCCACCACACATAAGCCCTGGCGAGGCTTTTCATTTTTACCACTCCCAGATGACACTCATGAAGCTCATTGAGCACTCTATCCCTTAACTTGGGTAGAATTACCACTCGGGATCCACACATCAAGGTCCCCCGGCACACTGACAGCTGTTCTCTCCTTGTCAAGAATGCTGGCCACAGTGAGTCGCCATGTGCTGGCCATCCCTTCACCGTCAAATCATATACCCGAGACAGTGTCGGGTCATTTCGGGTTTCCTTTTCGATACAAGCGTTAGTTACCGGTAGGTATTCAACTATAGTCGAATGGAATATTTGGACAGGATCCACTGCTGGTGCTTCCTCCGCAGTAGGCAGTGGCAGGCGTGATAGCCCATCAGCATTTCCATGCTGTTTCGTGCCCTTATATTCAATCTCATAGTGGTGCGCCCCTAGAAAAAGTGACCATCTTTGTAGTCGTTGCGCAGTCATCACCGGAACGCCCTTCTTCGGATTAAAAATGGAGACAAGAGGCTGGTGATCAGTCAGCAAGGTGAATTTCTGCCCGTGCAGATAGTGATTGAACTTTTTCACTCCCCACACTAGGCTGAGGGCCTCCCTGTCAATCTGGGCGGAGTTACGCTCGGCTGAGGTTAGTGATCGTGACGCAAAGGCTATTGGCCTCTCTGAGCCGTCCGAGAATTCGTGCGACAGCACCGCTCCAATGCCGTAGGGTGACTCATCACATGCCAACCAAATTGGTAATGCTGGGTTGTAATGGGCCAATAACTCTTTCGATGTGATTAGTGTTTTGCTCTTCTGGAAAGCTCGTCTACATTCGTAACTCCATTCCACGGCACCCCAGTTTGCAGTAGGGTGTTCAGTGGGTGTAGTATTGTAGACAAATTTGGCAAGAACTTATGGTAGTAGTTTACCAGCCCGAGGAACGACCTCAGTTGTGACACATTTTCCGGTGCTGGAGCCTTGACTACTGCCTCAATCTTCTCTGGGGACTTATGTAACCCCTCTTTATCGATAACGTGGCCACAATGCGAGATCTGTTTTCTAAAAAACTCGCATTTGGGGCGGTTAGCTCGGAGCCCATATTTCTGCAATCTAGTGAGCACCTGCTCCAGGTTGGCAAGGTGATCACTGTCATTTTCGCCCATGACCAGGATGTCATCCAAATAACACTGGGTCCCTGGGATCCCTTGCAGGACTTGTTCCATTGCCCTCTGCCAAATAGCCGGAGCTGATGCTACCCCGAATGCCAGCCGGTTGTATTGGTAGAAACCTTTATGGGTGTTGATTGTGAGGTATTTTTTTGATGCTTCTTCTACCTCCATTTGCAGATACGCCTGGGCCAGATCAATCTTAGTGAAGCGTTTCCCTCCAGATAGCGAGGCGAAAATATCTTCAATTCGCGGAAGTGGATATTGTACGGTGTGAAGGACCGGGTTCACTGTTACCTTAAAGTCCCCACTGATGCGAACCTTCTTTGGTTCCCCAGGCATGCTGCTCAACGACTTTTTCATTACAGGGACGATGGGTGTAGCCCACTCACTCCGGTCTACCTTGGACAGTACACCTGAACGTTCCAGACTCTTCAGCTCTGCTTCGACGGCTGGGCAGATCGCATAAGGTACCGGTCTGGCCTTAAAAAAATTTTGGGCTTGCGTTTTCTTCAAATTTAATCGTCGCTGTCATGCCTTTTAGTGTTCCGAGTCCTTGCTGGAACACTTCTTTCGCGTCAGTTAGGATCTTTGACAGTCGCCCAGGTGTGACGTCGTCATCCTTTTTGTCAGCCACAGTCAGTGCCTGTATGGAATGCCAATCCAGTTGTATTTTCCGGATCCATTCACGTCCCAGTAATGGTGGTCCTCCATCTTGCAATACATACAAGTCTAGTTTTGGTGTTTCCTTACCGTTTTATATAACGGTCACCCTTATATTTCCTTTGGGATAGATTTTTTGCCCCGTGTACATCTTCAAGACAATCTTTGTATCTCTCAAGGGTATATGTGAGAATAGCCGCTCGTTGTCCCCTCGGTTTATGACTGTTAGGGCTGGTCCTGTGTCCAATTCCATCTTTACCTGGACTCCTGCTAACTTGAGAGTGACCCAAATGGTTCGGTGATCCTCCGTTGTGATCACATTATGTAGTTTCAGACAACTCAGTTCACTGCTTTCGGAGTCGTTATCACTCTTTTTTGTTCGTCTGAACTATTCTCCGTTATCTTATGTACCTTCTTGTACTTTCCTTTGGTAGGTTTCTTATTGCTGGTTTTCTTTCCCGACCTGCAGACTCGTGCTATGTGTCCTACTTTTCCACACTGTCTGCACACTTTGTCTTTGAACCAGCAATCATTCTGGTCGTGTGTTGTTCTGCCGCAGCGATAGCACTTCTCTGTTCCATATGACATTTCGTTTGTGCCATATTCTTGCGGTCTCTGTTGTATCTCTGCAGCGCCCCGTGCTGCTGCTTCATATGATACCGCAATGCTGAAAGCCTTTTCCAGCGTAAGGTCCTTTTCAGATAAAAGCCGTTTCTGGGTTCCTTCACTTTGAAGCCCACACATAAACTTGTCCCTTAAGGTATCTGCCAGTCCCACTCCAAACTGGCAGTGTTTCGATAGTTTGCGCAATTCTGTTAAATAATCAGCATTGCTTTCATCATTATGCTGGTTCCGTTTGTGAAACTTGAATCTTTCTGCTATCAGCAGCGGTGTGGGGTTTAAATGTTCCTTTAGTATCATTACTATGTCTTCAAAACTCTTTTCCATTGGCTTCGTTGGGGTTACTAGATTTCCCAATAAACCATACGTCTTTGCACCCATTAAATTCAACAATACCGACGCTTTCTTGTCATCTGACACCCCATTTGCCTTGCAGTACACCTCTATTCGTTCGACATATGTAGTCCAATCTTCGACGTCATTGTCAAATGCGGTGATGTTGCCACTCTTCGGCATTTTGGGTGTGGTTTAAAATGGCGTCTCCCAATGGCTTAAAATGGCGTCTCCCGCGCATTCCTTCCTCCCCCGCTGCTGCCGACGCCGCTCCTGGCAGTTCTCGTGGCAATGGCAGCACCCTGTAGGTTTCACGCGCTTCTCTCTCCCTCTCTCCGACGCTGATCGGCCCCTGAACACCGGCTGCGCCCTGTGCGCTCTGCCATCTCTCTCTCTCCCCCGTCGACGCTGCTCGGCCCTTTGCTGTGCCACTCGGTCGGGCTCTAGCCTGCCGCTGTCCGGGAAGGGTCTGCGCACTACCTGTTGCCAGCCCGTTTCGCTGGACCACCTCGACTGGAAAGCCAAGCCTGGCTCTCGACAGCCTCCCCCGCAATTCTCGAGTATCTGCTGGACGACTGGACGGTTGCCCATTGTCGACGCCCGAGTCTCTGGCCTTGACCTCTAATCCACTGATCTCCAGGAACGAATCCCCGGGAGGAGATGCAGAGTTGCAGGTAGGTTCGAACCTGCCTCGTTGCCAATGTGACGTCCATGTATAATCAGACACAGACTGCAGAGAATGGGACAAACGATGTTTACTCAACGTGGCTCAGACTGCAACTCAACTGCACAGATTACTACTCAGCATTATATACAGGTGTGGTCACTGACGGTACTACAGTATACATGAGCTGTACAAAGTAGTTCCCCCCTTAAAGTTACATACATTACAGGATGTGAGAGAGGAGAAGTAGAATGGGATGTGAGGAAAGGTAGAATGGGATGTGTGAGGAGAGGTAGAATGGGACGTGTGAGGAGAGGTAGAATGGGACGTGTGAGGAGAGGTAGAATGAGACGTGTAAGGAGAGGTAGAATGGAATGTGAGGAGAGGTAGAATGGGATGTGAGAGGAGAGATGGGATGGGAGAGGTAGAATGGGATGTGTGAGTAGAGGTAGATTGGGATGTGAGGAGAGGTAGAATGGGATTTGAGGAGAGGTAGAATGGGATGTGTGAGGAGAGGTAGAATGGGATGTGTGAGGACAGGTAGAATGGGATGTGTGAGGAGAGGTAGAATGGGATGTGTGAGGAGAGGTAGAATGTGATGTGTGAGGAGAGGCAGAATGGGATGTGAGGAAATGTAGAAGGGGACGTGACAGTAGAGGAAGGGATGCGTGAGGAGAGTTACAATGGGATGCGGGAGGAAAGGTAGAATGGGATGTGTGAGGAGAGGTAGAATGGGATATGAGGAGTGGTAGAATGGGATGTGACAGGAGAGATAGAATGGGATGTGAGGAGAGGTAGAGTGGGATGTGGGAGGAAGGAAGAATGGGATGTGGGAGGAGAGGTAGAATGGGATGTGAGGAGAGGTAGAAAGGGATGTGTGAGGAGAGGTAGATTGGGATGTGAGGAGAGGTAGAAAGGGATGTGTGAGGAGAGGTAGATTGGGATGTGAGGAGAGGTAGAATGGGATGTGGGAGGAGAGGTAGATTGGGATGTGAGGAAAGGTAGAATGGGATGTGTGAGGAGAGGTAGAATGGGATGTGTGAGGAGAGGTAGAATGGGATGTGTAGTGTATGTAACCGTCCACCTTTAAGAGAACTACTTTAGGTGGGGCACTACTTTGTTGGCTTCTGTATACTGTAATACCGACGGTGACCACACCGGTATATAAGTGCTGTGTCAGGATTTATTGGGCAGATTCGCCCTGACCTTCGAATGGTAAAGTCCTGTTTTAAGTTACTCTGGTAGTCTGTGTATTAATTAACTAAACAACCCACAGACTTTACAGTGGCGACGAGTCCGATCGTACCCTGCGGCAACAATACTTCCGAAGCAGTTAACGGGCGTCGAGAAGAGGCAACCGCCCTCGTCATTCTGCTGGGAGAAAACTCGAGTCTGCAGAGCTGGAAAGGAGGAAGAATTCAGAGACAAAGACTTCCATCAGCAACAGGCACTGACTGTCCCTTCTGCCACGGTGAGGAGTGAGCCGATCAGCACGAGAAGCAAGCCGGCCATGGTGACTGAGTAAGGGAAAACTAAAAAGAATAACCGGAGGATAAGGGCGGTGCACTCGACCATGTGTGAGGAGAGGTAGAATGGGATGTGTGAGGAGAGGTAGAATGGGATGTGTGAGGAGTAGTAGAATGGGATGGGAGAGGTAGAATGGGATGTGAGGAGAGGTAGAATGGGATGTGTGAGGAGAGGTAGAATGGGATGTGTAAGGAGAGGTAGATTGGGATGTGAGGAAAGGTAGAATGGGATGTGTGAGGAGAGGTGGAATGGGATGTGTGAGGAGAGGAAGAATGGGATGTGGGATGAGAGGCAGAATGGGATGTGTGAGGAGAGGAAGAATGGGATGTGGGAGGGGAGGTAGAATGGAATGTGAGGAGAGGTAGAAGGGGATGTGTGAGGAGAGGTAGATTGGGATGTGAGGAGAGGTAGAAGGGGATGTGTGAGGAGAGGTAGATTGGGATGTGAGGAGAGGAAGAATGGGATGTGTGAGGAGAGGTAGAATGGGATGTGAGGGGAGAGGTAGAATGGGATGTGAGGGGAGGTAGGATGGGATGTGAGAGGACAGTTAGAATGGGACGTGTGAGGAGAGGTAGATTGGGATGTGAGGAAAGGTAGAATGGGATGTGTGAGGAGAGATGGAATGGGATGTGTGAGGAAAGGAAGAATGGGATGTGGGAGGAGAGGTGGAATGGGATGTGAGAGGAGAGGTAGAATGGGATGTCTGAGGAGAGGTAGAATGGGATATGAGGTGTGGTAGAATGGGATGTGACAGGAGAGATAGAATGGGATGTGAGGAGAGGTAGAGTGGGATGTGGGAGGAGAGATAGAATGGGATGTGAGGAGAGGTAGAATGGGACGTGAGGAGAGGTAGAACAGGATGTGTGAGGAGAGGTAGAATGGGATATCAGAGGAGAGGGAGAATGGGATGTGAGGAGAGGTAGAATGGGATGTGAGAGGAATGGTAGAATGGGATGTGAGGAAAGGTAGAGTTGGATGTGTGAGGAGAGATAGAATGGGACGTGAGGAGAGGTAGAATGGGACGTGAGGAGAGGTAGAACAGGATGTGTGAGGAGAGGTAGAATGGGATATCAGAGGAGAGGTAGAATGGGATGTGAGGAGAGGTAGAATGGGGTGTGTGAGGAGAGGTAGAATGGGATGTGTGAGGAGAGGAAGAATGGGATGTGAGGAGAGGTAGAATGGGACGTGAGGAGAGGTAGAATGGGATGTGTCAGGAGAGGTAGAATGGGATGTGAGGAGAGGTAGAATGGGATGTGTGAGGGGAGGTAGAATGGGATGTGTGAGGAGAGGTAGAATGCAATGTGTGAGGAGAGGTAGAAAGGGATGTGTGAGGAGAGGTAGAAAGGGATGTGTGAGGAGAGGTAGAATGGGATGTGTGAGGAGAGGAAGAATGGGATGTGAGGAGAGGTAGAATGGGACGTGAGGAGAGGTAGAATGGGATGTGTGAGGAGAGGAAGAATGGGATGTGTGAGCAGAGTTAGAATGGGATGTGAGGAGAGGTAGAATGGGACGTGAGGAGAGGTAGAATGGGATGTGTGAGGAAAGGAAGAATGGGATGTGTGAGGAGAGGTAGAATGGGATGTGTGAGGAGAAGTAGAATGGGATGTGTGAAGAGAGGTAGAATGGGATGTGTAAGGAGAGGTAGAATGGGATGTGTAAGGAGAGGTAGAATGGGATGTGAGGAGAGGTAGAATGGGATATGTGAGGAGAGGTAGAATGGGATATGTGAGGAGAGTTCGAATGGGATGTGAGGAGAGGTAGAATGGGACGTGAGGAGAGGTAGAATGGGATGTGTGAGGAAAGGAAGAATGGGATGTGTGAGGAGAGGTAGAATGGGATGTGTGAGGAGAGGAAGAATGGGATGTGAGGAGAGGTAGAACAGGATGTGTGAGGAGAAGTAGAATGGGATATCAGAGGAGAGGTAGAATGGGATGTGAGGAGAGGTAGAATAGGATGTGAGGAGAAGTAGAATGGGATGTGTGAGGGGAGGTAGAATGGGATGTGAGAGGGGAGGTAGAATGGGATGTGTGAGGAGAGGTAGAATGGGATGTGTGAGGAGAGTTAGAATGGGATGTGAGGAGAGGTAGAATGGGATGTGTGAGGAGAGGTAGAATGGGATGTGTGAGGAGAGGTAGAATGGGATGTGTGAGGAGAGGTAACATGGGATGTGTGAGGAAAGGCAGAATGGGAGGTGTGACGAGAGGTAGAATGGGTTGTCAGGAGACATGGAATGGGATGTGTGAGGAGAGGTGGAATGGGAAGTGAGGAGAGGTAACATGGGAAGTGAGGAGAGGTAACATGGGAAGTGAGGAGAGGTAGAATGTGAGGAGAGGTAGAATGGGATGTGTGAGGAGAGGTAGAATGGGATGTCGAGAGGTAGAATTGATGTGAGAGTAGAGGTAGAATGGGACGTGGGAGGAGAGGTAGAATGGGATGTGTCAGAAGGTGCAATGGGATGTGTCAGGAGAGGTAGAATAGCTGTGAGAGTAGAGGTGGAATGGGATGTGTGAGGAAAGACAGAATGGGATGTCAGGAGAGGTGGAAGGGGATGTGTGAGGAGAGGTAGAATGGGATGTGTGATCAGAGGTAGATTGGCAGTGAGGAGAGGTAGAATGGGATGTGTGAGGAGAGGTAGAATGGGAAGTGAGGAGATTTAGAATGGGATGTGAGGTTAGAGGTGGAATGGGACGTGGGAGGAGAGGTAGAAAGGGATGTGTGAGGTAGAATCAGATGTGTGAGGAGAGGTAGATTGGGCAGTGAGGAGAGGTAGAATGGGATGTGTGAGGACAGGTAGAATGGGAAGTGAGGAGAGTTAGAATGGGATGTGAGGTTAGAGGTGGAATGGGACGTGGGAGGAGAGGTAGATTGGGAAGTGCGGAGAGGTGGATTGGGAAGTGGGAGAAGTAGAATGGGTCATGTGAGGAGATGTAGAATGGGATTTGAGGATAGGTAGAATGGGATGTGTGAGGAGAGGTAGAATGGGACGTGAGGAGAGTTAGAATGGGATGTGTGAGGGGAGGTGGAATGGCTGTGAGAATAGAGGTAGAATGGGACGTGGGAGGAGAGGTAGTATGGTATGTCAGGAGAGTTAGAATGGGATGTGTGAGCAGAGGTAGAATGGGAAGTGAGTAGAGTTAGAATGGGATGTGTGAGGAGAGGTAGAATGGGACGTGAGGAGAGCTAGAATGGGATGTGTGAGGAGAGGTAGAATGGGAGGTGACGAGAGGTAGAATGGGATGTGTGAGCAGAGGCAGAATGGGAAGTGAGGAGAGTTAGAATGGGATGTGTGAGGAGAGGCAGAATGGGATGGGAGAGGTAGAATGGGACGTGAGGAGAGGTAGAATGGGATTTGAGGATAGGTAGAATGGGATGTGAGGAGAGGTAGAATGGGATGTGTGAGGAGAGGTAGAATGGTATGTCAGGAGGCGGGGAATGGGATGTGTGAGGATAGGTAGAATGGGACGTGAGGAAAGGTAGAATGGGACATGAGGAGAGGTAGAATGGGATGTGTGAGGAGAGGTAGAATGGGATGTGTGAGGAGAGGTAACATGGGATGTGTGAGGAGAGGTAACATGGGATGTGTGAGGAAAGGCAGAATGGGAGGTGTGAGGAGAGGTAGAATGGGTTGTCAGGAGACATGGAATGGGATGTGTGAGGAGAGGTGGAATGGGATGTGAGGAGAGGTAGAATGGGATGTGTGAGGAGAGGTAGAATGGTATGTCAGGAGACGGGGAATGGGATGTGTGAGGATAGGTAGAATGGGACGTGAGGAAAGGTAGAATGGGATGTGAGGAGAGGTAGAATGGGATGTGAGGAGAGATAGAATGGGATGTGTGAGGAGATGTAGAATGGGATGTGTGAGGAGATGTAGAATGGGATGTGTGAGGAGAGGTAACATGGGATGTGTGAGGAGCGGTAACATGGGATGTGTGAGGAAAGGCAGAATGGGAGGTGTGAGGAGAGGTAGAATGGGTTGTCAGGAGACATGGAATGGGATGTGAGGAGAGATAGGATGGGAGGAGAGGTAGAATGGGATGTGTGAGGAGAGGTAGAATGGGATGTGTGAGCAGAGGTAGAATGGGATGTGAGGAGAGGTAGAATGGGATGTGTGAGGAAAGGCAGAATGGGATGTCAGGAGACGTAGAATGGGACGTGGGAGAGGTAGATTAGCTGTGAGTAGAGGTGGAATGGGATGTGTGAGGAAAGACAGAATGGGATGTCAGGAGAGGTGGAAGGGGATGTGTGAGCAGAGGTAGATTGGCAGTGAGGAGAGGTAGAATGGGATGTGTGAGGAGAGGTGGAATGGGAAGTGAGGAGATTTAGAATGGGATGTGAGGTTAGAGGTGGAATGGGACGTGGGAGGAGAGGTAGAAAGGGATGTGTGAGGTGAGGTAGAATCAGATGTGTGAGGAGAGGTAGAATGGGATGTGTGAGGACAGGTAGAATGGGAAGTGAGGAGAGTTAGAATGGGATGTGAGGTTAGAGGTGGAATGGGACGTGGGAGGAGAGGTAGATTGGGAAGTGCGGAGAGGTGGATTGGGAAGTGGGAGGAGAAGTAGAATGGGTCATGTGAGGAGATGTAGAATGGGATTTGAGGATAGGTAGAATGGGATGTGTGAGCAGAGGTAGAATGGGACGTGAGGAGAGGTAGAATGGGATGTGTGAGGAGAGGTAGAATGGGATGTCAGGAGATGTGGAATGGGATGTGTGAGGGGAGGTGGAATGGCTGTGAGAATAGAGGTAGAATGGGACGTGGGAGGAGAGGTAGTATGGTATGTCAGGAGAGTTAGAATGGGATGTGTGAGCAGAGGTAGAATGGGAAGTGAGGAGAGTTAGAATGGGATGTGTGAGCAGAGGTGGAATGGGAAGTGAGGAGAGTTAGAATGGGATGTGTGAGGAGAGGTAAAATGGGATGGGAGAGGTAGAATGGGATGTCAGGAGAGGTGGAATGGGATGTGTGAGGAGAATGGAATGGGATGTCAGGAGAGATAGAATGGGATGTGTGAGGAGAGGTAGAATGGGAAGTAGGAGGAGAGGTAGAATGGGATGTGTGAGGAGAGGTAGAATGGGATGTCAGGAGAGGTAGAATGGGATGTCAGGAGAGTTAGAATGGGATGTGAGGAGAGGTGGAATGGGACGTGAGGAGAGGTAGAATGAGATGTGAGGAGAGTTAGGATGGGATGTTTGAGGAAAGGGAGAATGGGATGTGTGAGGAAAGGGAGAATGGGATGTGTGAGGAGAGCTAGAATGGGATGTGGGATGACAGGTAGAATGGGATGTGTCAGGAGAGGTGCAATGGGATGTGTGAGGAGAGGTAGAACGGGATGTGAGGAGAGCTAGAATGGTATTTCAGGAGACATGGAATGGGATGTGTGAGGGGAGGTAGAATGGGAAGTGTGAGGAGAGGTAGAATGGGAAGTGTGAGGAGAGGTAGAATGGGTGTGATGAAATAACTGTGTTCTGATATTTGTACTTGCACTTGTAATGTCTGGAATGTTCCACTAGGGGGAACCACTAATGCTCCTCACTGGCCCCGCCCCTCTTCTGGGATGTTCTACCAAGGGCTCGGTCGATGATGGACTTTGTTAACTCTGCCATGATTCTTATTTAATAAAAGGCTTCAGTCTTCAGCTTTAACTTCGGATTCAGGCAGTTATTTGGCACATCAATTTTATTAAATAACAACTTTTGGAAGATGGATCGATTTTTGAAACCAGAGCGTCTGGATATTGATCCCCATTCGGCAGATGCGTCGAAGAAATTTACGCATTGGCTCCGATGTTTTGAACACTTCATCGCATCATCGACCGATCCGACGGTTAACAAGTTGGGTCTTCTAACCAACTTGGTAAGTCATCAAACTTACTCTATAATTGAAGATATTACTACATATGAAGAGGCCCTCGCAGCTCTTAAAGCCCAGTACCTTAAGTCGGTTAACGAAGTATACGCCAGGTATCTCCTGTCTACTCGCAGGCAATTACCCGAGGAATCTGTGGATGATTTCCTGCAGGACCTTAAGGCTTTGGCTAAGGGTTGCAATTACAAGGCTGTCTCTGCCATAGTGTATCAGGAAGAAGCCATCCGCGATTCTTTCATATCTGGCCTCCGATCTAATTATATTAGACAGAGACTCCTCGAGAACGACTCGTTAGTTTTAAAAATGGTTGTCGCTGCTGCTCGATCGTTAGATGTAGCCCAGAAGAATTCAGAAGTGTATGCATCAGCCCATGCATCTCTCTCAGCCTCGTGTGTGTTCCGAGTATGGAGGCATCCATAACACCAATGGAGCCCCCACTTAATCCTATTGTTGCGGCTGTGCCCCATGGGTCTCAGTGTTATTTTTGTGGCCAATCAAAACACCCCAGGCAAAGTTGCCCAGCCAGAGAGGCTACCTGTTTTAAATGTAAGAAACGGGGACATTTTAGTAAAGTGTGTAAGGGTAATCCTGTACCCGATGTCTTCTCTGCTGCCGCCTATCGTTTTACTCTAGCCTCGGCTACGGTTGACCAGACCATACCGTGTTCCTTGTCAAAATCTATGATGGACATTAAGATTAATGGTCGTCCTACTGGGTGTTTGATAGACTGTGGCAGTACTGAAAGTTTTATACACCCCAACCTTGTTAACTCCTGTTCATTGAAGGTGTATCCTACTCGAAGTGAAATTGTGATGGCGTCCAAATCCCTTACTTCGGAGGTAACTGGATATTGTAAAGTCACATTAACCGTTAAGGATACGGAGTATAAGGATTTTAAACTCCTCATATTACCTCAGTTGTGTGTGAATTTAATATTAGGCTTGGACTTCCAGTGTCAGCATGAGAGCGTTACCCTTAAGTATGGTGGATCCCTGTCTCCGCTCACAGTCTGCGGCCTTTCTACTTTAAACGTAAGCCCGCCTTCTTTGTTTGCAAACCTTGTTCCTAATTGTAGACCTATAGCGACTAAGAGTCGACGGTATAGTTCAGAAGATAAAACATTTATAAAAGAGGAAGTGGAAAGGCTTCAACGGGAGGGAATCATCGAACACAGTGGTAGCCCGTGGCGTGCCCAGGTAGCGGTGGTTAAAACTAATGAGAAGAAAAGACTTGTGGTCGATTATAGCCAGACTATAAACTTGTATACCCAATTAGATGCCTATCCTTTGCCTCGTATTTCTGAGATGGTGAACCAGATAGCTCAGTACCGCGTGTTCTCCACCATTGATTTAAAGTCTGCCTACCATCAACTCCCCATCAAAATAGAAGACCGACCTTATACGGCCTTCGAAGCTAATGGGCGCCTGTTCCAATTCCTTCGGGTGCCCTTTGGAGTGACGAATGGGGTATCCGTCTTCCAACGGGAGATGGATCGTATGGTGGATGAATACGCATTGGAAGCAACATTCCTGTACCTGGACAATGTTACCATCTGTGGGCGTGACCAACGGGAGCATGATCAAAATCTCGCCAAGTTCCTAGAGACTGCAAAGAGGTTAAACCTGACCTACAACGAAAACAAGTGTACCTTCAATACTACACGTTTGTGTATTCTTGGTTGCGTTGTGGAGAATGGGGTAATCGGGCCAGACCCTGAAAGATTACGCCCACTTAAGGAATTACCTTTACCTCGCACTGTAAAAGCCTTAAGAAGGTGTCTGGGATTCTTCTCGTACTATGCCCAGTGGGTGGCTAGCTACTCAGATAAAGTCCGACCTCATATTAAGTCGACGTCTTTTCCGCTATCGGCGGAAGCTCAGGAGGCTTTCCTTAATATCAAACAGGACATTGAGAAGGCAGTGGTATGTGCCGTGGATGAGAAGATCCCATTTCAAGTGGAAAGTGATGCATCTGATTTTGCGTTGGCAGCAACTCTTAACCAAGCTGGTAGACCAGTAGCCTTCTTCTCTCGTACATTGCAAGGACCAGAAGTTCGACATTCTTCAGTGGAAAAGGAGGCACAGGCAATTTATTGAAGCAGTCGGGTATTGGAGACATTATCTCGCTGGCCAACGTTTTACGCTCATTACTGACCAGCGATCTGTGGCCTTTATGTTCAACACTAAGCAGAGAGGCAAGATCAAAAATGATAAGATTTTAAGATGGCGAATAGAACTGTCAACATATGACTATGATATTCAGTACAGGCCTGGAGTATTTAATGAGCCATCGGATGCTTTGTCACGAGGAGTATGTGCTAGTCTAGGTACAGATAAGCTTCAAAGTCTCCACGACGCACTCTGCCACCCTGGGGTTACCAGAATGAACCACTTCATTAAGTCCCACAATCTACCCTACTCTATTGAGGAGGTCCGGACAATGACCAGAACCTGTCATGTTTCTGCTGAATGCAAACCCCGCTTCTATAAGCCGTCCGAGCCAGCTCATCTTATTAAAGCAACTCGACCATTTGAGCGTTTGAGTCTCGATTTTAAAGGTCCCCTTCCAGCGAGCGACCGTAATGTCTATTTTCTTAATATTATAGACGAGTACTCTCGGTTCCCTTTTGTTATCACCTGTCCGGATGTGACTAGTGCTGTTGAAATTAAATGCCTCTGCCAACTGTTTTCCTTGTTCGGCATGCCTAACTATATACATAGTGATAAGGGTTATTCCTTTATGAGCGAAGAATTACGACAGTTTTTGCTATCGAAGGGGATTGCAACGAGTAGAACTACCAGCTATAACCCTCGTGGTAATGGGCAGGTCGAGAAAGAAAATGCGACAGTGTGGAAGGCTATCGTACTGTCTCTGAAGTCACGAGGCCTGCCGACCTCTCGCTGGCAGGATGTCCTGCCAGACGTGCTGCATTCCATAAGGTCTCTTTTGTGTACAGTGACGAAAGCCACCCCTCATGAAAGGATGTTTAGTTTTCCAAGAAAAGCTACTAATGGAGTATCGTTACCCACATGGTTGATGACCACGGGCCCTGTGTTGTTGCGCAGACATGTGAGAGGCCACAAGACTGATCCACTGGGGGAGGAAGTACAACTCCTCCATGCTAATCCCCAGTATGCGTATATTCAATATTCGGATGGGCGAGAGGATACGGTCTCTATTAAAGATCTTGCACCTGCTGGAGCTCAAAGAGTTCGACTCTGAGAGTAGAGTTTTCAATCGTGGTATTGGACCTTCAGAGACACAAACCCTCAGTGTGGAAAATACTGATGATTCTGGGAATTCGAATGAACCGGAGTTAGTACTCCGGGAGGAGCCTCAGCAAGAGTTACGTCGTTCCCAGAGGATTATCAGACCACCTGACAGACTGAATCTATAGCAGGGGGTGAATGTGATGAAATAACTGTGTTCTGATATTTGTACTTGCACTTGTAATGTCTGGAATGTTCCACTAGGGGGAACCACTAATGCTCCTCCCTGGCCCCGCCCCTCTTCTGGGATGTTCTACCAAGGGCTCGGTCGATGATGGACTCTGTTAACTCTGCCATGATTCTTATTTAATAAAAGGCTTCAGTCTTAAGCTTTAACTTCGGATTCAAGCAGTTATTTGGCACATCAATGGGATGTGTGAGGAGAGGTAGAATGGGATGTGTGAGGAGAGGTAGAATGGGACGTGAGGAAAGGTAGAATGGGATGTGTGAGGAGAGGTAGAATGGGATGTGAGGAGAGGTAGAATGGGATGTGAGCAGAGGTAGAATGGGATGTGTGAGGAGAGGTAGAATGGGATGTGAGGAGGTAGAATGGGATGTGAGGAGAAGTAGAATGGGATGTGTGAGGAGAGGTAGAATGGGACGTGAGGAGAGGTAGAATGGGATGTGTGAGGAGAGGTAGAATGGGACGTGAGGAGAGGTAGAATGGGATGTGTGAGGAGAGGTAGAATGGGATGTGTGAGGAGAGGTAGAATGGGATGTGAGGAAAGGTAGAATGGGATGTGTGAGGAGAGGTAGAATGGGATGTGAGGAGGTAGAATGGGATGTGAGGAGAAGTAGAATGGGATGTGTGAGGAGAGGTAGAATGGGATGTGAGGAGAGGTAGAATGGGATGTGAGGAGAGGTAGAATGGGATGTGAGCAGAGGTAGAATGGGATGTGTGAGGAGAGGTAAAATGGGATGTGAGCAGAGGTAGAATGGGATGTGAGGAGAGGTAGAATGGGATGTGTGAGGAGAGGTAGAATGGGATGTGAGGAGAGGTAGAATGGGATGTGTGAGGAGAGGTAGAATGCAATGTGTGAGGAGAGGTAGAAAGGGATGTGTGAGGAGAGGTAGAAAGGGATGTGTGAGGAGAGGTAGAATGGGATGTGTGAGGAGAGGAAGAATGGGATTTGAGGAGAGGTAGAATGGGATGTGAGGAGAGGTAGAATGGGATGTGAGGAGAGGTAGAATGGGACGTGAGGAGAGGTAGAATGGGATGTGTGAGGAAAGGAAGAATGGGATGTGTGAGGAGAGGTAGAATGGGATGTGTGAGGAGAAGTAGAATGGGATGTGTGAAGAGAGGTAGAATGGGATGTGTAAGGAGAGGTAGAATGGGATGTGTAAGGAGAGGTAGAATGGGATGTGAGGAGAGGTAGAATGGGATATGTGAGGAGAGTTCGAATGGGATGTGAGGAGAGGTAGAACAGGATGTGTGAGGAGAAGTAGAATGGGATATCAGAGGAGAGGTAGAATGGGATGTGAGGAGAGGTAGAATAGGATGTGAGGAGAAGTAGAATGGGATGTGTGAGGGGAGGTAGAATGGGATGTGTGAGGAGAGGTAGAATGGGACGTGAGTGGAGGTAGAATGGGACGTGAGGAGAGGTAGAATGGGATGTGAGAGGAGAACTAGAATGGGATGTGTGAGAAGAGGTAGAATGGGATGTGTGAGGAGAGGTAGAATGGGATGTGTGAGGAGAGGTAGAATGGGATGTGTGAGGAGTGGTAGAATGGGATGTGCGAGGACACGTAGAATGGGATGTGCGAGGAGAGGTAGAATGGGATGTGTGAGGAGAGTTAGAATGGGATGTGAGGAGAGGTAGAATGGGATGTGTGAGGAGAGGTAGAATGGGATGTGTGGAGAGGTAGAATGGGATGTGTGAGGAGATGTAGAATGGGATGTGTGAGGAGAGGTAACATGGGATGTGTGAGGAAAGGCAGAATGGGAGGTGTGACGAGAGGTAGAATGGGTTGTCAGGAGACATGGAATGGGATGTGTGAGGAGAGGTGGAATGGGAAGTGAGGAGAGGTAACATGGGAAGTGAGGAGAGGTAACATGGGAAGTGAGGAGAGGTAGAATGTGAGGAGAGGTAGAATGGGATGTGTGAGGAGAGGTAGAATGGGATGTCGAGAGGTAGAATTGATGTGAGAGTAGAGGTAGAATGGGACGTGGGAGGAGAGGTAGAATGGGATGTGTCAGAAGGTGCAATGGGATGTGTCAGGAGAGGTAGAATAGCTGAGAGTAGAGGTGGAATGGGATGTGTGAGGAAAGACAGAATGGGATGTCAGGAGAGGTGGAAGGGGATGTGTGAGGAGAGGTAGAATGGGATGTGTGATCAGAGGTAGATTGGCAGTGAGGAGAGGTAGAATGGGATGTGTGAGGAGAGGTAGAATGGGAAGTGAGGAGATTTAGAATGGGATGTGAGGTTAGAGGTGGAATGGGACGTGGGAGGAGAGGTAGAAAGGGATGTGTGAGGTAGAATCAGATGTGTGAGGAGAGGTAGATTGGGCAGTGAGGAGAGGTAGAATGGGATGTGTGAGGACAGGTAGAATGGGAAGTGAGGAGAGTTAGAATGGGATGTGAGGTTAGAGGTGGAATGGGACGTGGGAGGAGAGGTAGATTGGGAAGTGCGGAGAGGTGGATTGGGAAGTGGGAGAAGTAGAATGGGTCATGTGAGGAGATGTAGAATGGGATTTGAGGATAGGTAGAATGGGATGTGTGAGGAGAGGTAGAATGGGATGTGTGAGGAGAGGTAGAATGGGACGTGAGGAGAGTTAGAATGGGATGTGTGAGGGGAGATGGAATGGCTGTGAGAATAGAGGTAGAATGGGACGTGGGAGGAGAGGTAGTATGGTATGTCAGGAGAGTTAGAATGGGATGTGTGAGCAGAGGTAGAATGGGAAGTGAGGAGAGTTAGAATGGGATGTGTGAGGAGAGGTAGAATGGGACGTGAGGAGAGCTAGAATGGGATGTGTGAGGAGAGGTAGAATGGGAGGTGACGAGAGGTAGAATGGGATGTGTGAGCAGAGGCAGAATGGGAAGTGAGGAGAGTTAGAATGGGATGTGTGAGGAGAGGCAGAATGGGATGGGAGAGGTAGAATGGGATTTGAGGATAGGTAGAATGGGATGTGAGGAGAGGTAGAATGGGATGTGTGAGGAGAGGTAGAATGGGATGTGTGAGGAGAGGTAACATGGGATGTGTGAGGAGAGGTAGAATGGGATGTGTGAGGAGAGGTAGAATGGGATGTGTGAGGAGAGGTAACATGGGATGTGTGAGGAGAGGTAACATGGGATGTGTGAGGAAAGGCAGAATGGGAGGTGTGAGGAGAGGTAGAATGGGTTGTCAGGAGACATGGAATGGGATGTGTGAGGAGAGGTGGAATGGGATGTGAGGAGAGATAGGATGGGAGGAGAGGTAACATGGGAAGTGAGGAGAGGTAGAATGGGATGTGTGAGGAGAGGTAGAATGGGATGTGTGAGCAGAGGTAGAATGGGATGTGAGGAGAGGTAGAATGGGATGTGTGAGGAAAGGCAGAATGGGATGTCAGGAGACGTAGAATGGGACGTGGGAGAGGTAGATTAGCTGTGAGTAGAGGTGGAATGGGATGTGTGAGGAAAGACAGAATGGGATGTCAGGAGAGGTGGAAGGGGATGTGTGAGCAGAGGTAGATTGGCAGTGAGGAGAGGTAGAATGGGATGTGTGAGGAGAGGTGGAATGGGAAGTGAGGAGATTTAGAATGGGATGTGAGGTTAGAGGTGGAATGGGACGTGGGAGGAGAGGTAGAAAGGGATGTGTGAGGTGAGGTAGAATCAGATGTGTGAGGAGAGGTAGAATGGGATGTGTGAGGACAGGTAGAATGGGAAGTGAGGAGAGTTAGAATGGGATGTGAGGTTAGAGGTGGAATGGGACGTGGGAGGAGAGGTAGATTGGGAAGTGCGGAGAGGTGGATTGGGAAGTGGGAGGAGAAGTAGAATGGGTCATGTGAGGAGATGTAGAATGGGATTTGAGGATAGGTAGAATGGGATGTGTGAGCAGAGGTAGAATGGGACGTGAGGAGAGGTAGAATGGGATGTGTGAGGAGAGGTAGAATGGGATGTCAGGAGATGTGGAATGGGATGTGTGAGGGGAGGTGGAATGGCTGTGAGAATAGAGGTAGAATGGGACGTGGGAGGAGAGGTAGTATGGTATGTCAGGAGAGTTAGAATGGGATGTGTGAGCAGAGGTAGAATGGGAAGTGAGGAGAGTTAGAATGGGATGTGTGAGGAGAGGTAAAATGGGACGTGAGGAGAGGTAGAATGGGATGTGTGAGGAGAGGTAGAATGGGAAGTGAGGAGAGTTAGAATGGGATGTGTGAGGAGAGGCAGAATGGGATGGGAGAGGTAGAATGGGATGTCAGGAGAGGTGGAATGGGATGTGTGAGGAGAATGGAATGGGATGTCAGGAGAGATAGAATGGGATGTGTGAGGAGAGGTAGAATGGGAAGTAGGAGGAGAGGTAGAATGGGATGTGTGAGGAGAGGTAGAATGGGATGTCAGGAGAGGTAGAATGGGATGTCAGGAGAGTTAGAATGGGATGTGAGGAGAGGTGGAATGGGACGTGAGGAGAGGTAGAATGAGATGTGAGGAGAGTTAGGATGGGATGTTTGAGGAAAGGGAGAATGGGATGTGTGAGGAAAGGGAGAATGGGATGTGTGAGGAGAGCTAGAATGGGATGTGGGATGACAGGTAGAATGGGATGTGTCAGGAGAGGTGCAATGGGATGTGTGAGGAGAGGTAGAACGGGATGTGAGGAGAGCTAGAATGGTATTTCAGGAGACATGGAATGGGATGTGTGAGGGGAGGTAGAATGGGAAGTGTGAGGAGAGGTAGAATGGGAAGTGTGAGGAGAGGTAGAATGGGTGTGATGAAATAACTGTGTTCTGATATTTGTACTTGCACTTGTAATGTCTGGAATGTTCCACTAGGGGGAACCACTAATGCTCCTCACTGGCCCCGCCCCTCTTCTGGGATGTTCTACCAAGGGCTCGGTCGATGATGGACTTTGTTAACTCTGCCATGATTCTTATTTAATAAAAGGCTTCAGTCTTCAGCTTTAACTTCGGATTCAGGCAGTTATTTGGCACATCAATTTTATTAAATAACAACTTTTGGAAGATGGATCGATTTTTGAAACCAGAGCGTCTGGATATTGATCCCCATTCGGCAGATGCGTCGAAGAAATTTACGCATTGGCTCCGATGTTTTGAACACTTCATCGCATCATCGACCGATCCGACGGTTAACAAGTTGGGTCTTCTAACCAACTTGGTAAGTCATCAAACTTACTCTATAATTGAAGATATTACTACATATGAAGAGGCCCTTGCAGCTCTTAAAGCCCAGTACCTTAAGTCGGTTAACGAAGTATACGCCAGGTATCTCCTGTCTACTCGCAGGCAATTACCCGAGGAATCTGTGGATGATTTCCTGCAGGACCTTAAGGCTTTGGCTAAGGGTTGCAATTACAAGGCTGTCTCTGCCATAGTGTATCAGGAAGAAGCCATCCGCGATTCTTTCATATCTGGCCTCCGATCTAATTATATTAGACAGAGACTCCTCGAGAACGACTCGTTAGTTTTAAAAATGGTTGTCGCTGCTGCTCGATCGTTAGATGTAGCCCAGAAGAATTCAGAAGTGTATGCATCAGCCCATGCATCTCTCTCAGCCTCGTGTGTGTTCCGAGTATGGAGGCATCCATAACACCAATGGAGCCCCCACTTAATCCTATTGTTGCGGCTGTGCCCCATGGGTCTCAGTGTTATTTTTGTGGCCAATCAAAACACCCCAGGCAAAGTTGCCCAGCCAGAGAGGCTACCTGTTTTAAATGTAAGAAACGGGGACATTTTAGTAAAGTGTGTAAGGGTAATCCTGTACCCGATGTCTTCTCTGCTGCCGCCTATCGTTTTACTCTAGCCTCGGCTACGGTTGACCAGACCATACCGTGTTCCTTGTCAAAATCTATGATGGACATTAAGATTAATGGTCGTCCTACTGGGTGTTTGATAGACTGTGGCAGTACTGAAAGTTTTATACACCCCAACCTTGTTAACTCCTGTTCATTGAAGGTGTATCCTACTCGAAGTGAAATTGTGATGGCGTCCAAATCCCTTACTTCGGAGGTAACTGGATATTGTAAAGTCACATTAACCGTTAAGGATACGGAGTATAAGGATTTTAAACTCCTCATATTACCTCAGTTGTGTGTGAATTTAATATTAGGCTTGGACTTCCAGTGTCAGCATGAGAGCGTTACCCTTAAGTATGGTGGATCCCTGTCTCCGCTCACAGTCTGCGGCCTTTCTACTTTAAACGTAAGCCCGCCTTCTTTGTTTGCAAACCTTGTTCCTAATTGTAGACCTATAGCGACTAAGAGTCGACGGTATAGTTCAGAAGATAAAACATTTATAAAAGAGGAAGTGGAAAGGCTTCAACGGGAGGGAATCATCGAACACAGTGGTAGCCCGTGGCGTGCCCAGGTAGCGGTGGTTAAAACTAATGAGAAGAAAAGACTTGTGGTCGATTATAGCCAGACTATAAACTTGTATACCCAATTAGATGCCTATCCTTTGCCTCGTATTTCTGAGATGGTGAACCAGATAGCTCAGTACCGCGTGTTCTCCACCATTGATTTAAAGTCTGCCTACCATCAACTCCCCATCAAAATAGAAGACCGACCTTATACGGCCTTCGAAGCTAATGGGCGCCTGTTCCAATTCCTTCGGGTGCCCTTTGGAGTGACGAATGGGGTATCCGTCTTCCAACGGGAGATGGATCGTATGGTGGATGAATACGCATTGGAAGCAACATTCCTGTACCTGGACAATGTTACCATCTGTGGGCGTGACCAACGGGAGCATGATCAAAATCTCGCCAAGTTCCTAGAGACTGCAAAGAGGTTAAACCTGACCTACAACGAAAACAAGTGTACCTTCAATACTACACGTTTGTGTATTCTTGGTTGCGTTGTGGAGAATGGGGTAATCGGGCCAGACCCTGAAAGATTACGCCCACTTAAGGAATTACCTTTACCTCGCACTGTAAAAGCCTTAAGAAGGTGTCTGGGATTCTTCTCGTACTATGCCCAGTGGGTGGCTAGCTACTCAGATAAAGTCCGACCTCATATTAAGTCGACGTCTTTTCCGCTATCGGCGGAAGCTCAGGAGGCTTTCCTTAATATCAAACAGGACATTGAGAAGGCAGTGGTATGTGCCGTGGATGAGAAGATCCCATTTCAAGTGGAAAGTGATGCATCTGATTTTGCGTTGGCAGCAACTCTTAACCAAGCTGGTAGACCAGTAGCCTTCTTCTCTCGTACATTGCAAGGACCAGAAGTTCGACATTCTTCAGTGGAAAAGGAGGCACAGGCAATTTATTGAAGCAGTCGGGTATTGGAGACATTATCTCGCTGGCCAACGTTTTACGCTCATTACTGACCAGCGATCTGTGGCCTTTATGTTCAACACTAAGCAGAGAGGCAAGATCAAAAATGATAAGATTTTAAGATGGCGAATAGAACTGTCAACATATGACTATGATATTCAGTACAGGCCTGGAGTATTTAATGAGCCATCGGATGCTTTGTCACGAGGAGTATGTGCTAGTCTAGGTACAGATAAGCTTCAAAGTCTCCACGACGCACTCTGCCACCCTGGGGTTACCAGAATGAACCACTTCATTAAGTCCCACAATCTACCCTACTCTATTGAGGAGGTCCGGACAATGACCAGAACCTGTCATGTTTCTGCTGAATGCAAACCCCGCTTCTATAAGCCGTCCGAGCCAGCTCATCTTATTAAAGCAACTCGACCATTTGAGCGTTTGAGTCTCGATTTTAAAGGTCCCCTTCCAGCGAGCGACCGTAATGTCTATTTTCTTAATATTATAGACGAGTACTCTCGGTTCCCTTTTGTTATCACCTGTCCGGATGTGACTAGTGCTGTTGAAATTAAATGCCTCTGCCAACTGTTTTCCTTGTTCGGCATGCCTAACTATATACATAGTGATAAGGGTTATTCCTTTATGAGCGAAGAATTACGACAGTTTTTGCTATCGAAGGGGATTGCAACGAGTAGAACTACCAGCTATAACCCTCGTGGTAATGGGCAGGTCGAGAAAGAAAATGCGACAGTGTGGAAGGCTATCGTACTGTCTCTGAAGTCACGAGGCCTGCCGACCTCTCGCTGGCAGGATGTCCTGCCAGACGTGCTGCATTCCATAAGGTCTCTTTTGTGTACAGTGACGAAAGCCACCCCTCATGAAAGGATGTTTAGTTTTCCAAGAAAAGCTACTAATGGAGTATCGTTACCCACATGGTTGATGACCACGGGCCCTGTGTTGTTGCGCAGACATGTGAGAGGCCACAAGACTGATCCACTGGGGGAGGAAGTACAACTCCTCCATGCTAATCCCCAGTATGCGTATATTCAATATTCGGATGGGCGAGAGGATACGGTCTCTATTAAAGATCTTGCACCTGCTGGAGCTCAAAGAGTTCGACTCTGAGAGTAGAGTTTTCAATCGTGGTATTGGACCTTCAGAGACACAAACCCTCAGTGTGGAAAATACTGATGATTCTGGGAATTCGAATGAACCGGAGTTAGTACTCCGGGAGGAGCCTCAGCAAGAGTTACGTCGTTCCCAGAGGATTATCAGACCACCTGACAGACTGAATCTATAGCAGGGGGTGAATGTGATGAAATAACTGTGTTCTGATATTTGTACTTGCACTTGTAATGTCTGGAATGTTCCACTAGGGGGAACCACTAATGCTCCTCCCTGGCCCCGCCCCTCTTCTGGGATGTTCTACCAAGGGCTCGGTCGATGATGGACTCTGTTAACTCTGCCATGATTCTTATTTAATAAAAGGCTTCAGTCTTAAGCTTTAACTTCGGATTCAAGCAGTTATTTGGCACATCAATGGGATGTGTGAGGAGAGGTAGAATGGGATGTGTGAGGAGAGGTAGAATGGGACGTGAGGAAAGGTAGAATGGGATGTGTGAGGAGAGGTAGAATGGGATGTGAGGAGGTAGAATGGGATGTGTGAGGAGAGGTAGAATGGGATGTGAGCAGAGGTAGAATGGGATGTGAGGAGAAGTAGAATGGGATGTGTGAGGAGAGGTAGAATGGGATGTGAGGAGAGGTAGAATGGGATGTGTGAGGAGAGGTAGAATGGGATGTGAGGAGGTAGAATGGGATGTGAGGAGAAGTAGAATGGGATGTGTGAGGAGAGGTAGAATGGGACGTGAGGAGAGGTAGAATGGGATGTGTGAGGAGAGGTAGAATGGGATGTGTGAGGAGAGGTAGAATGGGATGTGTGAGGAGAGGTAGAATGGGATGTGAGGAAAGGTAGAATGGGATGTGTGAGGAGAGGTAGAATGGGATGTGAGGAGGTAGAATGGGATGTGAGGAGAAGTAGAATGGGATGTGTGAGGAGAGGTAGAATGGGATGTGAGGAGAGGTAGAATGGGATGTGAGGAGAGGTAGAATGGGATGTGAGCAGAGGTAGAATGGGATGTGTGAGGAGAGGTAAAATGGGATGTGAGCAGAGGTAGAATGGGATGTGAGGAGAGGTAGAATGGGATGTGTGAGGAGAGGTAGAATGGGATGTGAGCAGAGGTAGAATGGGATGTGAGGAGAGGTAGAATGGGATGTGAGGAGAGGTAGAATGGGACGTGTGAGGCGAGGTAGAATGGGATGTGTGAGGAGAAGTAGAATGGGATGTGAGGAGAGGTAGAATGGGATGTGTGAGGAGAGGTAGAATGGGATGTGAGCAGAGGTAGAATGGGATGTGTGAGGAGAGGTAGAATGGGATGTGAGCAGAGGTAGAATGGGATGTGAGGAGAGGTAGAATGGGATGTCCGGAGAAGTAGAATGGGATGCCAGGAAAGTTAGAATGGGATGTGTCAGGAGGGGTTCAATAGGATGTGTCAGGAGAGGTCGAATGGGACGTGAGGAGATGTAGAATGAGATGTGTGAGGAAAGGGAGAATGGGATGTGAGGAGAGGTATAATGGGATGTGTGAGGAGAGGTAGAATGGGATATGTGAGGAAAAGTAGAATGGGATATGTGAGGAGAAGTAGAATGGGAAGTGAGGAGAGCTAGAATGGCAAGTGAGGAGAGGTCGAATGGGATGTGTCAGCAGAGGTAGAATTGAGTATGTGAGGAGAGGTAGAATAGGATATGTGAGGAGAAGTAGAATGGGATGTGTGAGGAGAGGTAGATTGGGATGTGAGGAAGGGGTTTGATAGGGTAGAGGTTGTTTCCCCTGGCTGGAGTGTCCAGAGCTAAGGGGCATACTCTCAGGATAATGGTTAGGACATTTAAGACTGAGATGAGGAAGAATTTCTTCATTCAGAGGGTTGTGAATCTTTGGAATTCTCTTCCCCAAAGGGCTGTGAATGCGGAGTCTTTGAGTATATTCAATCCTGAGATAGATAGATTTTTGGACTCTAAGGGAATCAAGTGATATGGAGATCGGGCAAGAAAGTGGAGTTGAGGTCCATGATCAGCCATGTTCTTATTGAATGGTGGAGCAGGCTCGAGGGGCCGCATGGCCTACTCCTGCTCTTACTTCTTATGTTCTTATATTCTCTGTTTGCCAATCTTATTTTCATTTTCACTTCCCCTCTTAACTAGTGTATTTGATCTGGTCCTCCCTTGAACAATTCACCTGACATGCATCATACACACTCTTTTTTTGTTTCATCATCTTCTCTATCTCCCTCATCATCCAAGGAGCCCTTGCTTTGGTTCCCTTACCCTTCCCTCTTGTTGGAATATACCTAGCCTGTACTTGGAACATCTCCTACTTAAAGATCACCCATTGTTCCGTTACAGTCTTTCATGTCAGTCTTTCATTCCATTTAACCCTGGCTAGATCCGTTTGAATCCCATTGAAGGTAGCCCTATTCCAGTTTAGAAGTTCCACTCCAGATTGTTCCTTGCTCCTTTCCATTGCTAATCTAAATCTTATGATACAATGATCAACCGTACCCAGGTGTTCTCCCACAGACACTTGGTCGGCCTGGCCCATCTTATTCCCCAGCACCAGATCCAGCAATGCCTCCTTCCTTGTTGGGCCAAGAACATACTGGTCAAGGAAATTCTCCTGAACACATTTCTGAAATTCCTCCCCCTCCTTTCCATTTACCCTAGCATTATCTGAATCGATATTTGGGTAATTAAAGTCCCCCATTATCACCACTCTACAGGAGAAAAATTTGGTTGCTTTGCGCCTCCCGTTAGCACCCTCAAAGCAACTAGCGCCTGGGCGTGGCAATGTTCCCGCCGCTCGCGAAATTGACGTCATTTTGCGGCAGCGCTAAACACTACCGCCACGATTTCCTGCACCCGCAGATTGTGACGTCAGACGAGCATGTAACACCCCGGTCTGGATATTGAGTGGCGCCCCCTGCCTTTTTCGCAATCTTCTTCATCCCTCCATCTGCACCTGACATTATGGCCAGAGGGTGCGCGAAGCCCCAATGGCCATCTGTCAGCCAGCACCCATGGCCCTTTCTGGAAACACACACACATATTCAGCTCAATGCATAATGTAAGGGCTTTTCTACCATGGGGGGCATGTGATGTCAGCTCAATGCATAATGTAAGGGCTATTCCACCATGGGGGGGCATGTGATGTCAGCTCAATGCATAATGTAAGGGCTATTCTACCATGGGGGCATGTGATGTCAGCTCAGGCCAGCATGTTTCATCACTTCCCGTCCTTTCTCCTGCAGGCCAAGCTGGCCAGGAACCGGAGGGAGCAGCTTCGTACCGGAGGAGGCCCTCCTCAGCTGCAGACACTGACGGACCTGGAGGAACGAGTCCACCAGATTGTTGGAGGCCGGATGAGTGGTCCTGTCACCACTGGAGCTGCTGACCCCATTGTGCACAGCGATGGCAAGGTCATCATCTTTTTGAACTCTCTCCTTCCACTTGTTCCCCCCACCAGCATGCTTTTTCACTCTGGACCCATGTCAGAGCATTGCAGCACTCATGCATCCCTTGCTGCCACCCTGTCCTTTCGCTAATGCCACTCTTCAACCTCCCTGCTTTCAGATGCTGCATCACCAGCTCGGGAGCCGGGCCAGCAAGCTGCCACTGCCACTGACTCCAGAGGCGAAGAGTAAGAGGAAGCCGGACCATCCGTTCCACCTCAGGCGAGCCAGCCCATCTGCAGACTGGGGATAGTACTTCCCTGGAGTGGATCGGGGGGGATGGCTCTGAGGAGGAACCACCTCCAGGACCCAGCGGGCTGCAGCAACGCAAGGGGGGTAGGGAAGCTCGGGGGCCGTCTCCCCGGAGGGCGAGTCAGGCCGCGAGTACTGCTGCACAGAGTGCAGAAGAGGTGCATTCCCCCGCAGAATTGAGTGCCCAGGCTTGGCTCAGGCACACTTGGCTCATGGCTGCCGTGGCAAGGATGCCTGAATCCATCGAGACACTGGCAAGGAGTGTCCAAGACTTCGGGGCAGCACAGGCAAGGAGTGCGCAGGACTTCGGGGCAGCACAGGCAAGGAGTGCGCAGGACTTTGGGGCAGCACAGGCAAGGACTGTCCAGGACTTCGGGGCAGCACTGGAAAAGACTGTCCAGGGCATTGGGTGATCACTGGAAAGGACTGTCCAGGGCTTCACCGAAGCACTGGAAAGGACTGTCCCGGCCTTCACTGAAGCACTGGAAAGGACTGTCCAGGGCTTTACCGAAGCACTGGCACCTGCCACGCAAGTGCTGAGTGCTGCCACGCAGTCACTCGCTGGTCTCATGCAGACGCATATTGAGGCCACGCGACCAATGACTGCTGCCTCCCTCGCTGGATCAGGCAGGATTACCCGGGGCCCTTGCAGCACCACAGCAGGGCATCAATCTGTGGACCAGCCAATTGGTGCGCATGCTGCGGTGCTGCCCCATCAGAGTGCCAGTGTGTCGGCCGACCAGGGAGCTGCTGTCCGCTCTCAGGATGTCAGCATTCCTGATGCCACCGCTGGCACGTCTCCACTGCAGCTGCCACCACCTGCAGGACAGACTGCTTCCACCCATGCACAGTTGGAGCAGTCAGCATCCAGGCCCTCCAAGGCCAGAGGTCGTCCAGGACGTCCCTCAGGGGCATCTGCGCTTTCGGACAGCCAGCAGGCCTCCCCCAGCCTTGATGCAGCCACTGGGGTCCCATTACGGAGGAGCTGCAGGGAGGGAAGGGGTCGACCTTGCAAGAGAAGTAGATCACCATCAAGGGGGAAAGAGTAGAAGGTGCTGCTGAGACGTCTTATTTGTAGAAATCAAGGCCGTGGATGCTGGTCTGAATGTTAGTAATGTTTTGGATAGTCTCCCGGGTGTGCGAGTACTTATGGGTTAGTGTGTTAGTTTTGCTTTCTGTTGCCATTGCTTTGTCATGTTGGAAGGAAGCACATTTTGCAAAATAAACAACTTCTTTTATTTACATTGGCCATGTCTGCTATTTACATTCATACTGCCCTTCATAGGCTTTGGGTTATCCGAACGGTTCCATTCCTGCTTTTCGAATGGCACCAAGCATTCCGTGAGAGGGGCCTAGAAGCGGCTTGTTATCAGACTCTGA
The DNA here is from genome assembly GCF_052327205.1 of Somniosus microcephalus. NCBI lineage: Eukaryota > Metazoa > Chordata > Chondrichthyes > Squaliformes > Somniosidae > Somniosus > Somniosus microcephalus. The sequence goes on along the minus strand of NC_140996.1, from coordinate 142,653,668 downwards.
CAGACGGCCCTTCCAGTTTGTACCTCCCTCCCATCTTGGTACTCCTCCTCCTCCTCCTCCTCCTCCTCCGCTGGTGCTTCAATGTCTGGTGGTATTGGCTGGGTGCGTAGGATGGCGAGGTTATGCAGCATGCAACAGATGAACACGAAGTGGGAGACTCGCACTGGTGAGTACCGCAAGGTGCCTCCGGAATGGTCCAGACAGCGGAACCGCTGCTTCAGCACACCGATTGTGTGCTCCACAATGTTCCTCGTCGCCTGATGGCTCGCATTGTAGCGCTCTTCAGCAGGGGTGCTGGGCGAACGGAGCGGGGTCATCAGCCATGGGCACAGAGGATAGCCCTTGTCACTGAGAAGCCAGCCTCCTGGGTGAGCCGGGGCCTCGAATAGGTCTGCAACTGAAGTCTGGCGCAGGATGAAAGCGTCGTGGCTGCTGCCTGGGAACTGCGCATTGACTGCGAGGATCAGCTGTCGGTGGTCATAGACCAGCTGAACATTCAAGGAATGGAACCCCTTGCGGTTGCGGAACTACTCCGGATTCAAAACCGGCGCCCGCAAAGCCACGTGCGTGCAGTCAATGGCGCCCTGCACCATGGGGAAGTCCGCTATTGCTGCGAAGCCCTCTGCACGCTCCCGCTGCTTCTCCAGTGTCATAGGGAAGGAGATGTACTGCCGCCTCCTTTTAAATAGGGCATCTGTTACTTGACGGATGCAGCAATGCACCGCAAACTGCGATATGTTGGCGATGTCCCCAGTTGCGGCCTGAAAGGAGCCGCTCGCATAGAAATTCAGGGCAACAGTCATCTTGGCAGCCACCGACAGAGAGGTCCTGCATCTTATCTGAGGCTGCAGATCTGGCTGAAGCAGGTGGCACAGCTCAGTCACCACCTCCTTTCTGAAGCGCAGCCTTCTAAGACACTGCTCCTCTGACATGTTCAACTAAGAGAACTGCTGTCGGAAAACCCTGGCAGCGTAAGGTCTGGTGTGGCGACGTCTGTTGGCCCTCCTCCGTCTGGCCATTCCTGCCCCTCTCTCCCTGCGTCTCTGTGCCCTTTCCAGATGGCTCAGCAGCAGGACGTTCCCCTCCAATGCAGCCCCCATAATAATAGCGCACAAGAAATTGTTAACATTGTAAATGCTCACCAGCAGCAAGGTGATGGTCAGAAGGCTGAAGTTCCTCTGGCCAGCGCTGGCTCACTGGTGCAATGGCTCGCAGAGTGCAGCTCAGCAACTCTGTGAAAGTCTCGAAGAAGTTGTGCTCCCAAAATGGCTGCCGCTTTTATACCAGTGCAGTCCCCATTCAAGAGCGCCCCCCCAGCCCGAGAGCGACTGGGGAACGTTCCAGGTAAGCAGTCCTTATTAGCGCCAGGCGGAACGGAGGGGGGCGCCACTGAATTTCCGGTCCGGGGCGCCAAAAAGACGTTGCACACTGAAATGACGTCATGATCTGCCTGCGCCCGCGAGCGGGTGCTAAGATTTAGCGCCGGTGCTAAAAGCCCACTCAATATGGCAAGAGGCGCAGGGTTCGCTGCGCCCGGGCGCTAGTTGGTTAGCGCCCCACTTCTCGGCCTCTTTAGGCGCTAATCGCTGGCGCTACCAACCGAATTTCTCCCCCCACTAACCTAAAAACATGAATATGTTTTCCACACATTGTCTAACTATGAATTATGCAATTGCTAACATCAAAACTAGTATCAAAACAAGCCTTTGATTTCAGTACAGAGATTCCACGGATGTGCTGATCTTGTTCTCTAGCCTCAGACCGGCCCATGTTTTAATCAGCAAACAATTAAAAAAAAAAAATCAGCTATAAGTCATGCCACCAGTGGCATTCTTCTAAAATCTAAGGGGCAGCGGCATGAAAACTGGCAAGAATCCAGCAAAATTGTGATTGCCATCATTTTCAGTGGGGGTCGGAGCTATGAAAATGAACTGCCAACTGTTTTCAGTGAGGGGTGGCTGCAAAAGAGACACGGATGGAGCACCATAAGTTATGGCATAAAGTCACTTACTCCATAAGTTCCTCTTTATTTTGCGCCATTCACTGGTCCCAATGATGCAGATACAAGTCCCTAGGAAAAGCTGGGCTAATATGTTCTGAGGCTCATCATTTCAACCTTAACCAAAGGTAATTTTCACTGAGCAGCCAGTCATTAAAAGGAAGACATTTTTTTGCTTTAAGGGTCATGATAACTGATTGTTTTGGTAAATACATTCTGTTAATTATTCAAATGAGTCATTAAATATTGAGACATATTTATTATCTAAAAATGGCACAACCTTGGATATAGCAAGTGACATTAATATATCTAGCCCTGACATATCTGCCAAAGTAACTGGGAAGCGCATCACAGAATTGGTGATTGTTTTTAATGCCAAGGCTGGTGATTTATATAGCTGTAGACATCAGATACTGGGGCAATTCATGTTTAAGCTTGAGACCATTTGGTCTTGGCACCAAGGAGTGAGACCAAGGGAAGTTTATTCCATCACATTAGAAATCTAGTATAAAAAGCGTATGTTGGAGTTAGTGAAAAATTAACAAATGGACGAAAGATGGATATTTCTGAAATAGTAAAGTTTGCTAGACATAATTGACATGTGATATAGAATCATACAACACAGAAGGAAGCCATTCAGCCCATCGAGTCTGCGCACTATAAATGACCTGGATGTGTCGTCGGTCTCTTGAATAGTAATATGCATGATTTGCACTGAACACAAGCCAGTTTATTCAAAATGCATTGTTCAAACAACAGGTGCCAAATAGCCAATTAATAATCACAAGCCAAAAAGTGTACGGCACTGTGTTTTTGTTATTGTAAAGGTGGTGGGAAATAGGGCCTAACAGAGAGGACCTAAATTCATGAAATTAAATCAATTTAAATCAATACGAGAGATCTGAGGCAGCTTTGCTAAACAACTTTAAAGTCTTGTAGGTTTGCTAAAAAACAATTGTACATGGCATGGCAGTGTACTAACAATGACCACTTCACTCGTTACTATACAAAGTAGATATACATGATCAAATATTTGTTGCTGAAAATAAAGAAAGACTTGTATTTATAAAGCACCTTTCACAATCTCAGGACATCTCAAAGCGCTTTACAGCCAATGAAGCACTTTTGAAGTGTAGTCACTGTTGTAATGTAGGAAACGCAGCAGTCAATTTGTGCACAGCAAGCTCCCACAAACAGCAATGTGATAATGACCAGATAATCTGTTTCTGTTATGTTGATTGAGGGATAAATTTGGCCAGGACACCGGGGAGACCTCCCCTGCTCTTCTTCAAAATAGTGCCATGGGATCTTTTATGTCCACCTGAGAGAGCAGACAGGGTCTTGGTTTAACGTCTCATCCGAAAGACAGCGGGCTGGATTTTCATGGAGGAGGCAGGTAGGAGGCGGGACTATAACTTTTGGAGTTGTAGTCCTGCCTCCATCAAGTTTTAGCCAACCCACATGATTTAGACTTGATTGACCTTGTTGAGCCCGCCCAGCGGGCTAGGCAGGCCAATTAAGGGCCACCCAGCAACAGGTGACGTCACAGATTGAAATTTCATCTGTCAAGACCTTTGACAGATGAAATATCAGCGTTTCACAGCTGTTTGAAGCCGTCAAACACTGACAATCTGTACTCCAGGTTAATTCCTTCCTCTCAGGATGATTTAGAGATCTCCCTGGAACAGAAAGCAGAGGCTGCAGATTTTGACAGATCGCAGCCATTCTGCTTTCTGTGCTGGTGAGATGAGGGACTCCCGAGACCTGAAGGAAGGAAGGCTGTAAAGGTAAGTAAAGGTTAGTACAACTTCTTTAAACACTTTACACAGGCCAAACACACTTACCTCTGCACTCATGCACCCATCACTCACCTGAACACCGGACATCTCGACCCCTCCAAGCCCTTCATCCCGACAGCCCACCTCGCTAACTTGGCATGGTTTGGAGCCGTCGGGAATCCCACATTCCAACAATGAAAATAGGGATTAGGCTAAAAACTGCCTGTTAACAGGCAGTTAATTGGCACTAATCCCCTTCCCGCCTTGGGGAGGTGGGTTCCAGTGCGGGGCAGGTACCCGCCTCCTTTGAAACTGGCACAGAGGCGGGTTGGGGGTGGGATGGGGTCAGGTCCCCCGATTTCGGGATTTTAAACCCCCACATGCCTCCAATCCCGACTCCACGGCCCAATGAAAATCCAGCCCAGCATCTCCAACAGCGCAGCACTCCCTCAATACTGCACTGGAGCATCAGCCTATATTTTTGTGCTCAAGTCTCTGGAGTGGAGCTTGAACCCACAACCTTCTGACTTAGAGCTGAGAGTGCTACACGCTGAGCCATGGCTGACACAAATAAGGCTGCTATTATACTTGTAATTTGTGCTTATGTGAAAGCAGCATTATAATTTGGGATTATAAATTTGGAGTTAGGTTTCAATCTGACTTCTGAGTGCACTGATAGCAGAAGTGTGAGATCATCTCCAGTAACTAGTCTGACACAATTTTATTTTGTACTGGGTATAAATATAACTGCAGCCTGCTGCAAAGCCATGTTTTGAAAGTCCCCAGTAGGACACTGAATATGTAGTATGGAATCTTTCAATGTTATGAAAAGGGTTTTAATCACTTGACAGATGGCTTTGGAGTGGAGCTCTACACATCTGTCCAAACATGCATGCAGCGCTTCTTTCTCACTAAGCTGAATATGATTCCCAGTAAGATATAACCAGCTATACTGCTCTAGGATCAGCGAGCTGGGCATTACACTACACAAATATTAGTCTGGGACTAGGATTTGTAGCATAACACAGCCCAATAGACATTTCTGAAAGAGCGGCAATGCAAAGGGTTAAAATGAAACATCATTACTATTCAATTGTGATGTTTTTGGTTGGCCAGGTGTCTCCATGCTAAAAAAATCTCCAAACCAAGGTTTGAGAAATTCATACAAGTAGAGTTTCTATTTGGAGTGCATACTCACTTGCTATAAGGACACACCCCTGTAATGATCAGTAACCTGTCATTCTGGAATGGTACACTAGGTGGTGCTGTATGTATATAAGAGTGGGCTACCCATGATGCACTAGGCTACCCACAAGGCAGCAGTCAAGATGGCGGCCTCTACAGATACTGTACCTAGTCCACATGTGCTCAATAAAGTTAGCTGTTCTTAACAAAAACGACTAGTTATTAATGAACATAACATGGTACCAGGATTGGTAAGATCTGCTAAATATTGTGCAATGTGACATGGAGAATTTGAAGCCACCAGAGCGTTTGAAACTCACAGGAAATGTCGACTACAATTGGCAGACTTTTAAACAACAATTCGAACTCTACATTGCTGCCATCGGGTACGGTACGAAGCCAGACGCAAGGAAAATAGCGTTGCTGCTCATGGTTGCAGGCCCACAGGTGATAGAGGTATTTAATACATTTGTATTTAATCCAGAGGAGAACAGAGAAAATTTAGACGATGTGCTAAAGAAATTTGATACACATTGTTCTCCCAAAAAGAATGAGAACAATGAAAGATACGTGTTCTGTTCAAGGACACAGCAGCAAAATGAGACTTTTGATAGCTTTGTGACTGATCTGAAACTGAAAGCACAGACATGTAATTTCTGAGCTGAAAGCATCCATGATTCGTGACCAAATTGTGTTTGGTATTCATGATAAAAAGGTTAGGGAATGTCTGTTGAGAGAAACCGAACTAACATTGGAAAATGCTGTGAAAATATGCCAAGCCAGCGAGCTAGCTCGAAAGCATGCGAAGACTTTCAGTGAAATCAATAATGATGCGATAGTAGTCAGTGCTGCTGTCGGTGCTGTGTCCTACAAAGGAAAGAATCGTGGGCAGAACAGAAATGAAAAGCAATCGGAAGATGAAATTTTTAATTGTAAACGCTGTGGTTACAAACACCAGTTAAAACAATGCCCAGCATTTGGAAAAATGTGCACAAAATGTCATGGAAAGAATCACTTTGCCAAACAATGCTTTTCAAAAGTAAAAACAAAGAAAGGGCAACAAGTCTGAGTTAATGTGATTGAGGACACTGATTTAAGTGAGACATTTTTAGTAGGAATGGTGTCATGTGACAATATAGAAAAGGATACAGAAAATGTGCAGCCCTCAGGAATAAACAATGCTGAACATAACGTCAATGCAGGAAAAGAGGACAAATGGATGATCCCACTGCAGGTAAATGGAGCATTAGTTACATTGAAACTAGACACTGGGGCAAAATCAAACTTAATCAGTATGAGTGACATTAAAAACATGAAAGAAAAGCCCAAAATACAGAAAAAGTCAGTACTACTGAAGAGCTATAATGGACAGAAAATAGATAGCTTAGGTGTATGCAGACTTAAAGTGACAGTCAAAGACAAAGTGCATCATCTCATGTTTTCTGTTGTGGCTGAAGGACTTGATTCACTACTGGGTGACAAAGCTTGTGAGAACTTAGAACTGGTCAAGAGAGTCTACCGTATAAACTGTGCCATAAGCAGACCAGATGACTCGGTGGATTCTGTAGTGAATAATTTCCAGGATGTGTTCAAAGGTTTTGGAGTTCTACCATTCACTTACAAGATCCAGCTAAAGGAGGATGCTCAGCCAGTGGTACATGCTCCACGAAGAGTTCCAGCACCCCTGCGTGACCGGCTCAAGAATGAACTGGACAGAATGACCACACTAGGAGTCATTAGGAAAGTCGAAGAGCCAACAGACTGGGTTAACTCCATGGTATGTGTAAAGAAAAATAACAATGACCTAAGAATATGCATGGATCCAAAGGACTTAAATGCAAACATAAAACGTGAACACTACCAGATTCCCAAGCGAGAAGAAATCACCAGTGAAATGTCAGGTGCCAGATACTTTACAAAGCTCGATGCCTCACAAGGATTTTGGCAACTAAAACTGGATGAAGAGAGCACCAAATACTGTACCTTCAACACACCATTTGGCAGGTATTGTTTCCTCAGAATGCCTTTCGGGATAATATCTGCATCTGAAATCTTTCATAGAGTGATGGAACGCATAATTGAAGGTCTGGAAGGAGTTCGGGTCTATGTTGATGACATCATCATCTGGGGCTCCACACTGAAAGAACACAATGAGAGACTGACTAAAGTGCTACAGAGCATACGCCGGAATGGACTGAAGCTCAACAAAGCCAAGTGTCAGTTTGGCATCCAGGAAGTCACTTTCCTTGGAGATAATCTATCTGGTAAAGGAATAGAGCCAGATATGGAAAAAGTAAATGCCATACTCAAAATGCCCCGACCCACTGACAAAAAAGGAGTGCTACGCATCATGGGGATGATAAACTTCATTGGAAAGTTCATTCCTAACTTGTCAGCCAAGACAGCCTGTCTGTGAGACCTGCTACGTAAAACAAATGAGTTCGCATGGACAGAGAGACATGAACAAGAGCGGATGAATCTCAAAACAGTGCTGACAACCACACCTGTACTCACCTTCTTTGACCCAACAAAAAGAATCAAAGTGTCAACGGATGCATCAAAAGATGGCCTAGGTGCGGTCTTGCTACAAGCAGAGGGTGAAGATTGGAAGCCTGTTGCCTATGCCTCCAGGTCTATGACTGATACTGAGTGTCGATACACCCAGATTGAAAAGGAATGTCTAGGCTTGGTAGTTGGACTAGAAAAGTTTCATGGCTACATATATGGACTTCCCACCTTCACAGTTGAGACAGACCACAGCCCTCTGGTTGCCGTCATAAAAAAAAACCTGAATGAGATGTCTCCAAGGATTCAACGCCTCATGATGAAGCTGCAAAGATATGACTTTGAACTGATCTACACACCAGGCAAATACATAGTGTTAGCAGATGCACTATCCCGAGCACCCACAATGAGTCATGTGAGCTCTACTGAAGAAGACGTGGATGTTCATGTGAGTATGGTCACTGCTGCGCTGCCCGTGTCAGACACAAAATCAAAGCAAATAGCAGAAGAAACAGTAAAAGATATAGTATTACAAACAGTAATAGAGAACATTCATCATGGTTGGCCAAAAGGTTCCTGTCCAAAATATTTTCACATAAGGTCAGAATTGAGTGTCGCAAGTAGACTATTACTAAAACAGAACAGAATAGTCATTCCACAGGCTCTACGTCAAGACATGCTCAAAAGGATTCATGAGGGACACCTCGGAATTGAAAAATGCAAAAGGAGAGCAAGAGACACTGTTTATTGGCCTGGCCTAAGTAAGGACATTGAGAACATGATAGGCAAATGTGAGACATGTCAGAAACACCAAAACAAACAAGCAAAGGAACCAATGATAGTAGCTGACATACCAACAGCACCATGGCAAAAGGTTGGTATGGACCTTTTTCATTTAAATGGTAAAGACTATCTAATAGTGATTGACTACTATTCTAACTATCCTGAGATGGCGCTGCTCTCAAGCACCACAGCAAGCAGTGTCATAATGCATGTGAAATCCATCTTCGCCAGACATGGAATTCCCAGGATTGCCATTAGCGACAATGGTCCGTGCTTCAACTGTAAGGAGTGGCAACAGTTTGCAGCACATTATGACTTTCAACACATCACATCCAGTCCTTTGTATGCTCAGTCAAATGGTAAGGCAGAGAAAGGTGTTCAAGTTCTCAAGCAGCTACTGAAGAAAGCGACAGAAAGCAAGTCTGACCCTTATCTCGCCCTGCTGAGCTACCGAGCCTCACCTTTAGACTCTGGTTCTTCACCTGCTGAACTCCTAATGGGTCGCAAGTTGCGTACCACGCTACCCTGCTGTGCAAAAGAAAAGCAAAGTAAGGAACTGAGACAGAGGCCTAGAAATTCAGTATAGCCAGTTTTGGGGCGCTAACGTTAGCACCCGCCCGACTTTAGCGCCCGCCCCAAAGTTGCGCCCCCTTTGCCGAAATTCAGTTGCTTCGCCCTAAGAGGTTGCTGGAGTGCTAAAAGAGGCGTTGCACGCCTATCTTTAGGCGCTAAGCCGGCGGTGCAGAGGGATAGCGCCGAGGCGGGGCGCAGCGCGGGTGCGGTCATTTTTGATTGACAGCAGACCCCGTGGCGCCGGCCAGCTCTTAAAGGGGGAAGGGACGATTTGGTCTGCTGCCACGCCCTGCACACTGCAGCTTTCAAACTAGGCCTCAACACTGCTGCTGAGGCCAAGGAGCCATGGCAACGCATGATAAGGCCCGTGAGCGTGCCCTGCGCTTCTCAGAGCGTGATCTGGATATCATGCTGACAGCATTGGAGAAGAGGCGCAGGATCTTGTTCCCAGACAATGGCAGGAATCCCACCCACCGCGTCTACACCAAAGCCTGGAGGGAGATCGCCACCAGGGTGTCGTCCTACGGCGATGCCCCCAGGGACAAGGTGCAATGTCGGAAGAAATACAATGACCTGACCAGGGTTGTCAGGGTGAGTACCCTTTCCACTCTCCTCCTCATTCTTGCATGTACACCTGACATGATGGGCAAAGGGACCTGAAAGGCCTAATGGGCAGCCCTCAGCCAGCAGCTTTGGGACAGTCATGAGCATCAATTGCACATTCTGCACTTTACACACTGGCCAAGCTATTCTACCATGAGAGGCAGTGCACACTAGATCAGGGCTACACTCTGGCCAAGCTATTCCACCATGGGAGGCAGTGCACACTACGTCACGGCTACACACCGTACTTAGAGCCCGTCCTTTCTCTTGCAGGCTAAACTTGCGAATAATCGCAAGCGCCGCGACATCACCGGGGGAGGCTGCGCCAAGTTCCAGAAGCTCACTCCCCTGGAGGAGTGCGTGAGTGGCCTCATGGGAGGCCGCGTGATTGTGCCCAGAGCGTGCGGAGAAGCCGACCCTCCGCTGCCCGGCAATGGTAAGGACCTCGCCTTTTGGCCCTCTCTCGTCACACTTGCGCATCCGAGCTACCTCCTTTGCCACTGTGCCACCAATGCGCTGAATGCCACCAGTCATGACTCCCTCGCTGATGCCCTCTCCTCACTCTGAAGCTACTCTTGTGCCTTCCTGCTTTCAGCTGGTGACGAAGAGCTCCCTGAAGCTGGCCAGTAACAGCCCCTCCGAACAGGAGGAGGAGGAGGAGGAGGAGGAGGAGGAGGAGGAGGAGGAGGAGGAGGAGGAGGAGGAGCAACCCGGACCATCAGGGGAGGACTCAGGTCCCGCAGCAGAGGGCGAAGTGTTGGACACGTCTTCCCTGGACGAGAGCCTGGAGCAACTTTTGGAGGGGAGTGCAGCTGCTGGGACCAGTGGCGTCCAGCCACCCAGGAGGGCTGCGGGTGGGCCGCGGCCTTCCCCCCCCAGAGGGGGGAAGGATCGGAGGGGAGTGCAGTTGCTGCGGCCATTCGGCGCCAGCATCGTGCCAAGGGTCGCCTAGCTCGGACCCCTGCTCCCCAGCGGGAGAGTCCCGCCTCCAGTCCGGCCACCTTCACCTCGGAGGAGGTGCGCCAGCTGGACCAAATGGCCGAGGATTTGGACCGCCGCCACACAGAGCTCATGCAGGTGGTGGGACGGATGCCTGAGGCCATCGAGTCGCTGGCGACCAGTGTGCGGGAGTTTGGGGCATCAAATGCCGAGAGTGGCCGGATGATGATGGAGGTAGTGGAACGGATGCCTCCGGCGATGGAGTCGCTGGCTGATGCTGTCAAGTCAGTGGCGGATGTGATGCGGGCGCAGACCAGGGCAACAGGGGCACTCACTGCTGCCACACACGCTGCCTCAGCCAGGCATCGCCAGGACACCCGCCGCGCTGCAGCAGCACAGCGATCCGCCCTTCGGCTGATTGGTGCAGATCGTGCAGTGCGTGCCCAGGTGAGTGCCAGCGTGCGACATCACCAGCCAGCACCTCCAATACGCCAGCTTGCCCACATTGCGCCATCCGTCGCTGCCACTCCCCCAGTGGAGCGTCAACGGCAAGCAGCTGGAGCTGATGGTGGCCATGCACATGTGCGCCAATCAACAGCCGGCCCCTCGAGGCCCAAAGCCCGTGTAGGCCGCCCCCCAAGGCCATCTGGCGGAAGGATATCTGACCCTCAGGCGCCTTCCCCCAGCCTCGCAGCAGCCACTGGGCAGAGCTTGCGGAGGAGCAGCAGGCCGGGCAGGGGCGCCAAAAGGCTGGACAAGGTCTCGCCCTCGCGGGCCACTAAGTAGAGGGTGTGGCCAGCTTTCATTTTATATGGCGGTGGACATCTTTATTTTGCCCATGGTTGTTTTGTTTATGGGTATGTTTTTTGCGTAAAGGCCGAGGTTGAGGCCTGGTTTGTTCAAATGTGGAGTTACTCCTCCCCAAGTTGTGGGAGTGAGTCGTTTGTTGCACTTTTTGTGGGGGCCGTTGATTGTTTTTGGGATTCATGTGGGAAGGGGTTTCATTTTTGTCAAATATAAATTTATCTTTATTCAGACAGTGTCCATGGTTGTTCTTGTTAGTCTTTGTTGCCTTCGCCGGCTGAGGGCTTGCGGAGCGGCTGCATTCATCTTGCTTCATGGCCACAAGGCATTCCCTGACAGGGGGCTTAGAAGTTACGTTCAATAAGCTGGCGACGGACGGCCCTTGGACCTTGTCGCTCCCTCCTGGGAACGTACTCCTCCTCCTCCTCCTCCTGCTCCTCCTGCTCCTCCTCCTGAGGTGGTGGTCCAACATCAGGTGGCAGTGCCTGAATCCTGCGGAGAGCCAGGTTGTGTAGCATGCAGCAACTACGACAAATTGGGAGACCCGTTGCGGCGAATACTGCAGAGATCCGCCGGAACGATCAAGGCAGCGGAACCGCTGCTTGAGGACCCCAATAGTTTGCTCGATGATGTTTCTGCTCCTTTGATGGCTCTCGTTGTATGCCTCTTCAGCAGCGGTCCTGGGCGCGCGGAGCGGGGTCATGAGCCAGGTACACAAAGGATAGCCTTTGTCCCCGAGTAGCCATCCTCTTGGGGGAGGCTGTGCCTCGAACATGTCATGCACAGTACTCTGCCGCAGGATAAAGGCATCGTGGCAGCTGCCTGGAAAGCAGGCATTGATAGCCAGGATGCGCTGCTTGTGGTCACACACCAACTGCACATTGAGAGAATGGTAGCCCTTCCGGTTGCGATACTGCTCGCCATGCTCCAGAGGTGCCCGCAAAGCCACATGCGTACAGTCAATGGCGCCCTGCACCAAGGGGAAGGCCTCAAATCTAGCAAATCCCACTGCACGCTGATGCTGGCTCTCCAGGGCCATGGGGAAGGAGATGAATTGGCGTCTCCTTCTGAAAAGGGCATCGGTCACCTGGCGGATGCAGCGATGCACGCCGAACTGGGATATGTTCGCTATGTCCCCAACAGCGGATTGGAAGGAGCCGGTGGCATAGAAGTTCAATGCCACCATCACCTTCACTTCCACCGACAGAGACGTCCTGCACCTGAGCTTTGGATGCAGATCTCTGCGAAGCAGGTGGCAGATCTCTGCAACCACCTCCTTTCGGAATCTCAGCCTTCTTACACATCGCGCGCCACTCATGGTGAGGTAGGAGCGCTGCTGGCGGTATACCCTGACTGGGTAAGGCCTATGTTGCCGACGCCTGTTGCCCCCTCTGCCTCTAGCCAGGGCTGCCCCTCTGACCCCGCGTCTGCGAGCCCTACGCACATGGCACTGAAACTCCGCGTTGGCACCCCATGCAGCCATCAAATGCTGGCAAACAGTCAAATTTCCAACAGGGCACTTGCAGCGCTTTGACCGGAGTCCAAAAATACCTGAGCTATTGCTGCACGAAACCAGTTAGCTCTCCTCCTTGTTGTGTGTCCAGAAATCCGTTGCACAAGAGTGTTTGCTGCAAAATGGCTGCCCTTTATACTGCAGGGTACGTGCCCTTTAATTTGCGCTCCCTGGGGCCCGCGTCAGCTGTGTTGCGTTCCATTTTACAAACGCTCTGGCCGCCAGCCGCACAATGGGGCGGTCCGACTGAAGTTTGGAATTGGGGCGCGCAAAGGGCGTTGCACGAGGATGTGACGTCATTTTCTGCGCGCGCAGCCGGGCGGGCGCTAAACTTTACGCCGGCGCTAAGGGTCCACTTAATTTGGGGCGAGGCGCAAACTGCGCTGCGCCCGGGCGCTACACGCATAGCGCCCGAAATTCACTTCTCTTAAGGCGCTAACTGCTGGTGCAACCAACTGAATTTCTAGGCCAGAGACTTCAACTGTTAAAGCTGAAACAGAAATCATACTATGACAAGTCATCCAAAACTCTGAAACCATTGACAAGGGATGATGTTGTCAGGATTGAGGACCCCGATGCATGGAACAGGAAAGCTACAGTTCTTAAGGAAGTAGGACCAAGGTCATACATACACTGTTAGAACTGAGGAAGGACAGATTCTCAGGAGGAACCGCCGTTCCCTCCTAAAAACACAAGAGACTATCAAAGAGCAAATCGATGACAATGCCGCAACTGAATCTTGTCACTCACCACCAGAACAATCTAACACAAATATACATACAGGCTCTCATGAAAACACATCAGACTTACCTGTGCTGAGAAGATCCACACGTGAAGTAAAAAAGCCTGATAGACTTAATCTTTGAGTACAAAGAAAACTACATTGAAAATGTATTGACTGTTGAAGATGTTTATGTTGTCATAGATTGATATTGATTGATACTGATTTGGTTTAACCTCAAAGAAAGGGGGATGTAATGATCAGTAACCTGTCATTCTGGAATGGTACACTAGGTGGTGCTGTATGTATATAAGAGTGGGCTACCCATGATGCACTAGGCTACCCACAAGGCAGCAGTCAAGATGGCGGCCTCTACAGATACTGTACCTAGTCCACATGTGCTCAATAAAGTGTCTAGCAAAAGCTAGCTGTTCTTAATAAAAACGACTAGTTATTAATGAACATAACAACCCCAATTACCCAAGTCCAGAGACCTTAACCACAGATTGGCAGGAGTCAAGGCTTAAGGATCTCCCATTTGTACATAGAAGTTTTTTGGAGTTTATCTAACCAAAACCAAACAGCTTACCATCACAGAGCACTAGTAAGCTCCCCATGTTTGTGCAGGAAGACAACAGGTCCATTTGAATCTGGTGCCACCATCTTTTCACAGCACGCACCAGTCACTCTATTTCACTCAAGTACCAGCTCCAGAGGCATCCACTCCAGAGGAGTTAGGCAGTGAGCCACCGGGAAGTGCACTGGGAGATGTCAACATGAGCACCAGGAGGAAACTGATCTGTTGTTCTGAGGGGCAGGATCTATCACCTCTTGGATGAAGTGCCCGAGGGTCTAGAACATGGGACTTGTTTTTAAAAGAACAAAACTGGCAGAGTAGCAAGCATCAGTCCGGACAGCATGCTGCAGATGGAGGAATGCACCAGAAGCACGTGCAGCACAGTGAACGATTGTTTAACAACACTGCAGGCTACTAGGGAGCATGAGGTAGCTCTAGAGACGTATGTAGCAGAAGCCCCCAGCCCCATAACAGAGGTCGGATGGGTCTGCATTTCTGCCATGGATGCTTGGTGACTAGTTATAGAAAACTAAAAGGCAGGGTTTCACTGAGCTCATTGATACCATTCCTGTTCCTGTGAATCAGTGAACATGCTGAGCAGATGTCTAGGATGAGAAATGTACATGGCTATATGTATGTGAACATGTTATTGATAATAAAGGCATTGTGGCAATTCCAGGGACGTGATCATTCGCATGCATTAAACCGCTCTGCTAGTCACAAATGACTGCATATTAGGAGAATTGAATCATTTCCTGTTAATGTAGTTGGTGGAGCAAGGAAGTATGCAAGGCCAAGAGGGTGCAATTTATGTCACCTTGGAACTTTAGGAATCCTACCACACTAAGACTGAACTGTCGGGTCATGCTGCTGACAATTCTCCATGGGAAAGGAGGAAAAATTACTTAATGTGGCAAACAAAGCATTCATGACTTGCTTAATGCATCTGCATACATCTGATTGGCAGCATGGAATGACCCCACAGCATAAACGATGAGCATAGTTGTGATTTTAACATTCTCTGCCAGTACATTTATCTCTCAACATTCTGAGCTTCACAATCTCCTCTGACCTCAAATTGAACTCCCACACCTCCTACATTTCTTCAGCTGCCTCCAAGAAGCTCAGTTTCCTCTTTTTGCCAAACAGTTCTTTTCTCCGCTTCTTAACTCTCTTTAAAGCCCAAGCTCATGGCAGACTTAAAAATGCTCCTATAACTGAAGAGGCTGTTCTCACAGTACTCACACTCCTGGACAGGACAGAAGGAAAAAATCTGTCATCTGATAGGGGATGTCTCTCTCACCTCTTGCCTCCAATACTTCTTCCTCACTTCCCTCTATTGAGACTGCTATTGTCAAGTCTCCTCTCTTATTTTATCTAAACTGCAAATTCACCATCCTACATTCTCACGGTTGCACTCCAATTGTGTTGAAATCAAGACTCACCATACAGTTTGCCACAATCCAGGAGAGGTGGTAAGTACTGAACACCATAAGGAACTGCAGATGGTGAAACAAAAGGCCAAAATAAATCAACCAATAAGGCAGAAGATGACAAACTTAAAGACTTCGGCCGCGATGTCGCCGACCGAGGTAGGTCCGGGGCTGCCGGGGTCAGTGTTGCAGTCCCAGCCTGCTGCCTACTTCAGAACCCGCACTCTCCAAGTGATTTTTTGTTGATTGGGCTTGTTAAGCCAGCCCTGCGAGGTTCCCGGTCAATTAATAGGAAGCGGGTCTGATGACCTCGTTTGATGACGCGTCATCAGCTGGTTTCCTTAAAGGGGCCATGTCCAAATTGATCTTGATATTTGTGCCGTCAGTATTCTACAGCATTGTGGTGCTGCAAACACTGACGAGCACTGCACATAGGTGCACGGCTGCACCCAGGCTCTCCCATGACTCCCTCCATATGCTTATAGAGGGAGTCACAGCACGCAGGGAGGTTCTCTTCCCTTCCAACGGGCTGAAGAGACCTCCCCAGGAGATAAATGAAGCCTGGTTGCACATTGCACAGGAGGGCACAAGCAGGGATGTCGTCAGGAGGACCAAGCTGCTGTGGCGCAAGCCTTTCAATGATCTCAGTCGATCACGAAATGTTACAGCCAAGCCACACTCAACCTCATCCTGCTGTGCCACTCATCACATCCACATCGCTCTGCCTTCCCTACCCTACTCTTGCACATCTTTACTCACATCAACTTAACTTGCAGCTCCACCCATCCCTCTCTATCTACATTATCACTTCCCCATCTCACCAGCAACCCATCACACTCACCCTTAACCTACTGCAAGCTTACCAACTAACAACACACAAGGGTAGGCACCTGGGTGGTTTAGCTAATGTTCATGTGAAGTTTCTGTTAATGTGTTGTCAAACATTGAAAACTATATTGTCAACACTTTACCTTATTGGACAGATCTGTGCTCACCTTTGGAAGTGTCTTAGTGAATTCCAGTGAATGTTGAGACATAACTCCCCCCCCCCCCGCCAATTGTGATGAGTGTGAAAGGAATGGCTTGGGCATTGTAGGGATGCTTTATGGTGCTGGTGTGGGGTAGTGTCAACCTGGCACATCATGTGGCAACCAAGGTGTACAGCGTCAAGTGAAGTAAATCTGGCCATGGTGATGCCATCGCTGGCCTCCTGGGCAGCAATGTTGTTGGGTGCTGATGCCCTGTGTCCTGTGCAGCATCAGGTGATTGCGGAGAAGATTGGTGTTGTTGTTGGTGATGTTGGTGTGCCTGGTGATGTTGGTGCTGGGGCTGATCGTGGAGGGATTCAGAGGACCAAGGTGAGATTTTTTCAAGGGCACCGATGTTGCTGGAATAGGTGGCAGCTGAAGTTGAAATGAAAGAAGCGATCTGTCAATGGTGAGAGAGCTTGCCCCAAGGAGGTGACAGTGGATAGAGAGTTTACTTCAAACACTTCCAAGCTACATAAAGCTCAAAAGTGTCTTTCAAGTCCTGAAGACTCAAGCTTCTGACATTGGAAATTGAACAGCTGTGAAATGGTAGCTTTCATACCACTTTTGCAGCTGTCACCTATTCACAGCAATGGGGAGACATAGAGAACATGACCTACTTACCTGACATGCTCTCTAAATGATGTGAACCCTGTTACAAAAGTGGGAAAATAGAAATAGACCAGCAAAATAGTAGTTAACAAGCGTTTAACAAGCATTTAACTATCTTAAATGCCTCCCCCGTCGCTTGGTGTCGGGTCTGTTCCAAAATCGCAGTCCCGACACTTTGGAAACTTACGGGAAAGGTGGGTTCGGAGCGGGTTCCCAACCCGCTGTTAATCATTTTGATTTTGACAGCAGACCCGCCTCCGAACCCGCACTCTGAGTGCCAGTAAAATCGCGGCCTTCAGCTGGAAATGGTATAGTGAAGTGAATGCACAAAGTGAATCCATTAGTAAAGCAGAAGGAAAGGGTAGTTCTGTTGCTAAATGGAATAAGAGTGAATAGGTGGTAGAATGTGAAACTGTATAAGTAGATGCAACCTCTGTGGAAAGAATGGAAAGTGGATGTGTAAAACTAGACAACTAGATGTTAAATTAAAAAAAAAAAAGCTCCCAAGTTTAAATATAAATCAAAACAACATGTTGAGAAAATGGAAGATATGATGTGTTCCTAAGCACAAGAGATAACTTAGCAATTGATCAGCAAAAGGGATGAATATCTACCTTGACGCACTTGAGCTGATTTCACAATTTTCCATCCAATTATACTTGACGCAGATGCCAAAAATAATTTTTGGTTACAACAGGGCATTTTAAGGCTTGTAAACTAGTAAAGGGTAATTTTAGGACTGATATCAGAAAAGTCTTCTTCACAGTGTGATCAAAAATGGAATAGACTTCCAAATGAAGTAATTAAGGCAACAACTTTGGAATCATTAAAGAAACAATTGGAAGTTACAATTGGGGTACTGTAGGGTCTTTCTCAGTAGATTAATTATAATGGGCTGAGGGTTCTTCCTCATATGTAATTATTTTGTGATCTAATTACATCATAGCCACAGAATTTTTATTGTCAAATGCTTTGTCATTTCCTCAAAGAACTCCAGTAAATTTGTTGGGCAGGACATTCCTTCCAGAATTTAATGCTTACTTCCTTTTACTATACTATATCTAGGAATCTTTGAAACGCCCTCAAGCATTTCCTTTGTCACCTGCTTGCTGTGCACATATTTATAGAAATGCTTGACATTTATATTAATCCTCCTTGTTATCCTATCCTCTTTTCCAATTTTAGCTCTCGTCAGATTCTTAACCTCATTGATCTTATTTTTACACTCATCTTGGTTCACCTGTAGTTTTGTAATTGAGGAACAATCATTTTTTTTGTCAGCTGTGGCTCAGTTGGTAGCACCCTCACCACTGAGTCAGAAGATTGTGGCTTCAAGTCCCACTCCAGAAACTTGAGCACAAAAATCTAGGCTGACACTCCAGTGCAGTACTGAGGGAGTGCTGCACTGTCGGAGGTGCCGTCTTTCAGATGAGAGATTAAACTGAGGCCCCGTTTGCTCTCTCAGCTGAATGTAAGAGATCCCATTGCATGATTTTGAAGAAGAGCAGATGAGTTACCCCCAGTGTCCTGGCCAATATTTATCCCGCAATCAACATCATTAAAACAGATTATCTGGTCATTATCACATTGCTGTTTGTGGGAGCTTGCTGTGCACAAATTGGCTGCTGCATTTCCTACATTATAACAGTGACTACATTTCAAAAAGTACTTCATTGGCTGTAAAAAGCTTTGGATGTCCGGTGGTTACGAAAAGCATTACATAAGTGCAAGTCTTTCTTTCTCTCTTATCTTCCACATTACTACCATTGTTTCTGACATTGTTTTTTTCTCAGATACACTCAGAATGGATCTGCTCTGTACTCTGTGTATAAAGCATGGTTGACATTTCTTCATCTAATAGCAGCTTTCAAAACCATGAAAGATTGCAAGATGATAAATGGTCAGACATTCCAGTGGTTGGCAAATTGTTAGTGGGGTAAACCTGGGATTATCACTAGAAGAATTAAAAAGGAATTTAGAAATGTTTTCACTCAAAGCAGTATTAGTGCATGGAATACTTTGCGATATGTAATTATTAATGCAGGACCTGTAACATCACTTTGAAAGGAATTGATTAAATATTTGAAACAGAAGATTATAAAAGGATGGGGAGAAAGGGCAAGGAAATTGGCTAAGAGTAGATAGCTTCAACTGAAGAAATGAAATTGTCAGATATGACAGGTTGTATGGTCTCCTTCTGTGGTGTAATTTCTATGAGTTTATGTGTTTATCCACAAAACAGCATCTACAAGAAAGTAATCCATTAGCAGGGAAGTGCTTTGGACACCACCGGAGATGTTTGCAGGTGCTTGTTGCATTTTGGGATCTTTTGACCATTTCAGCACAGAGAGGTCTGGGTGTAAAAGGAGTTACCTTTAAAATCTGTTTTAATGCCTAGCGTATTCATGCAGGTTAAATAAAAAAGCTCTGAGACGATAGGTAATTAAGATGCTAATGAGCAACATTTGATGTTTCCCAAATAGAATATAAACAATAAGCAATTTGCTAGCTCGTAGTGTTGGAAAGTCTTTGATCCCTTTCTGGATATAAACAGATGGAGATACAGAAACAGAAACACAGGCAGTCACGTCCAGAAAAGACTGCAAAGTCAGTCAGGTCTTTTAAAATAAGGCTGTGATGGCCCTTGTGGAGACTAAGAAGTTAGAACTGCTGGAGGACATTTAAAAGTCATCTTGTTTAAGTCAAGTAAGATGAGCACTGATGTGGGAGTACTATTACACTAAGCTAAATAGTACTGATCGAATTAAGTCAGTCCAATCATAACTGCTGTTCTGTATGCTCAACTTACTATGAAATAAAGCAGCTTAGTTATTGTAATCAGGCCTCATTTTATCCAAGATCTTCTCAATCTGCCTTCAGAAAGATCGGAGAGGCATATGAGGGTGTGTACAAATGACACAAACATCCGATTCAGGTCTCAAGGGGATACTATTGTTACATCACCAGGCTATGCTATTGGTCAAGTGGATATAGGGCAAAACAAGTCAATTCCCACAAAAGTAAAATGTTTAGACCTTTTACAGGAGCTAATCTGAGAATCTGAGAAGGAATCTATGGCAGGCTCAATTTTGTAACAAAGGTGTAGAAGTACAATTTCTTTCTTTAATCTTTTTTTCCCTTGAGAAGAAAGACAACTCTCTTGGTAGCTTATCAGTACCAACCTTACTTCTCTTTGAAATCTTCCCAATATCTGTCCTTGCAAAGAAATTGAACAAAATGTCACACAATGCTTTGTAGAGTGAAAGCATTATTTGCTTTGATGCTCTACAATATTCTATTCCTCTTTTCGATCACATTAAATTATATTCTACCCCAAACATCCCACTATTTATCCATAGCTTTGTATCATCTGAAAACTTAGATATTCTACTTTCAATTCCTTTGCGAAGGTCACTAATAAATATTAATAGCAGGTGTCCCAGGACCAATCCTCTGGGGATTTGACTGGTCATAAATACAACTATTGTCATTGATAAGTAGCTTATTTTTCTTTTCTCTAACCAAAAAATACATTTAGTCTTCATCTTAAATTCAATGAAATTTCACTACAACTATTAATCTCCCATGACTAGTCTTATAAAAATGGCTTATAGTTTCAAATTTTAATTTCTTATTACCTACATTACAACAGTGACTACACTTCAAAGGTACTTCATCAGCTGTAAAGTGCTTTGCGGCACCCTTAGGTCATGAAAGGCACTATATGGCAAGAGGGGTGATTAGTAATGTTCAAATATCCAAGATTGCTGAGCCAGTGGATAGCTTCGGAAGTGGCTTAGTGTAAGACTGAGATATATCCAGAAAACAATCGAAGTGGACACTGATTTTCAACGCAATTCATAGTTTGCGACTGGTGTCTACAGTCATGTTGTGTGTTGTCTCTCATCTTTTAAGATGTATCTTTTAGAGGTGCAACAAAATGACTGCATGTGTCCTGCGATGTTCTGAAATGGTTCAATGCAGACCATTGTTTCCAGGGCAGGTTGAAGCGTGGAAGTTTTCTTTTGGGGTCGGCAATCGGGTGTTTGTTTGGCAAATCAGGATTGTCCCAGAACTCATTCCAATGCCTCTAGGATTAAATAAGGATGCTTTAAAAATGTTAGCCTATCCCAAAAATGCTTACGAGATTTCAGGCAAGTCTTCGGAAGATTTGCATGCATTCAAGTTAGACATGGTTCATTGTACTCATGAGCTGCATGTGTGTCAACAACCTCATGTGGTGTTCCTGTTATGTGTTAATGTCATCAACAGGCAACTAGATATGAAGTTTGTTGATCACCCAGTATGATTCACAACTAAGCTGCTTCTTTATAATATATTTGTCAACTTAACATGACTATATAGTTTCCAGGATCATACTTCTGGTGGGTTCTGAAGGATGGAATCACAATGGCCCAGATTTTGCGGTAAAAATAACAGTAAGGCTAAAAGCACTCAGCGTTATTAAAGAGTAAATTGGACAGCAACTTCCAGCGACCGCACATGCGCAGTTAAACGCAAAAATCAGGAAGTTGCTGTCTGATTTGCCCTGCTCCTCCAGAAGCTGCGCAATATCAGTATCTTGCCAAGAGACGCAGCAATCAAATACATGAAAGAGTGTGAAGTTGTGGTACTTACATGATATACACACCCTAAACTTGCCAGAAAAAGTTAGGGCTTGTCCATTCCAACGTATGTAAATTTTTAACGGTGTAATAAGCAATGTTCCCTTTAAGTTTTTTTTGGTCGTGCGGCCCATTTAAGGGGCTACAAAGCCCATTCAAAACACCACGCATGCTCAGTTTTTCCTATTTAAAAGCCGGTCAGCCGGCTGTGTGGGAGCTGCAGAGTGCTGCGTGGCCATGCAGCTCAAAGGGAACGTTGGTGATAAGCCTTAATTACTGCCAAGCAACTGCTCTGGCACCGAAAATTAACTCTTACAAGTGTGGAATCTCATTCCTTCAGATTTTCATTATTGTTGGAGATGTGTTTAACTTTTTCTTTCTGTCTCTTTTATCTTTCTCAATCCTATCTTTCTTTTCCTCTCTTTATTTCTGTACATGATTTGGCATTGAATTCACAATTCTAACTTACACTTCCTGGTTCAGACTTGTGTCTCAGTAAGGATTCCTCAATCGCATTGGTTAAGGAGATACACCGTTGCTCTGCAGGTCCCAGATCTCCTGTAGAGCTTTCTAATCACAGCAAGTTCCAGTGCAAAAGCCCATAGGGAGTCTGTGGGCAAGAGTAAGTGTAATGAACGGTTAGCACCATTGGTTCACTGCTGACCACAAAATCTGGGCCATTGGTTGTTCTCAGGATCTATTTTGGTGACAAATTATCTTAAAAATTTCTAACACTATATAGAAAGGCAAGGAGGTGATGTTCAACTTTTGCACAACATTGGAGTAATGGGTGGAGTTCTGGGCATTCAATTGAGGAAAGGATATTAAAGCCATGGAAAGGGCACAGTGATGATTCACTAGAATAGTTCAAGGAGCAAGAGTTAAGAAGAAAAGCTCCTTTTTTAATACAGTGCTGTGGGAGGCTTTTGAATTTATGAAAAGTTTTGAGCAAGTAAATAGTAAGATTGTTTCTACTCATTGACAAATCAGTAACACGGAAGTATAAACTCAAGATTATCATTAAAAGGAGAAGGTTAGAAGAAATGTTTTCATACAGAGGGTTATTAGAGCATGAATACCATGAGACAGACGGGGAGAAATTCATTATAGCCCCATTTGGGGTGCTAACTTTTCAAAGTTGAAAAAATTAGCGCCAGGCACTAATGTTTTTCAGCTTTAAAAAAATTCATTGTTGCACTCCAGGAAGGAATTGTAGTGCTAAATCAAGCACTCCACTTCCTTCCTGGAGCACAACAGGCGGGGTGGTAGGTGAGCAGTGCTCCACAATGGGCGGTGCAGCGCTGCCGCGTTGGAAGACTCCTTCCCTCCCTTAAAGGGAAGGGCCATCGCTGCAGGCTCTGCAAGGAAAAAACTTACCTGGTCGCTGACAGCAGCCGCGATCCAGCTCGATCAACCCGATGCACTGCAGCAGAGTGCCGGGCTGATTGATCGCTGATGAAAGCAAGGGAAAAAAAACTGAAAGAGCAGTTGAGATTTTTTTCCACTTACCTCGGCCACCTCGCCTTTAAGTATCGCCCCCGAAGCATCCGGTCTCCCGATGATCGCCTCCTGCAGCTGCCGGTGTTTTCGCCCAGCGATGCTGCAGGGGGTGGGACTGAAGTTCGGGCCCGGGGCACTACCGGGGTGATGCGCACGACGATGATGTCACGATCGCCGGGTGAAGGAGATCGGGGAGCAACGCCACACTGCTGCCACAAACCTCCCACCGAATATATTGGGAGTTGATCTTCTCGCCGTGCCCGGTCGGTGAGTGATTAGCGCCCCGTTATCACCCCTTGGAGGCGATAACGGGAGGCGCTAAGGTTCTAGCCCGATTATAACATAATTTAAAAGGGGATGATATAATTATTTGAAAAGGAAGAACATAGAAAGATATGGGAAGGGCGAGGAAATGAGGTTTGGGTAGATAGATCCAGTTGAAAAGATAGCACAGGCATAACTGACTGACGTTCTGTGCTGTAATTTCTACTCTTCTCAGACTAGATCTTGCATCATGCTCTAAACTATACTTTGAAATATTACTTTCAATATAAAAATAATGTCAGTATTACATTTCCCAATGAAAACCATACTGAATAGATAAAAAGTCTAAAAACAAATTGTGTGACTACTAATTTAACAGGTAACAGTTTAGCAGAAAAAGCACATGCATCATGGTTCTGCACATCAATGCACAGCTAGTTCCACAGTAATGCACAATAACTTCATCTCACCAAGCCAGTCTACTAATGCCAACCTTAAATTACAATACCCATCCTTATAACATTGTCACTGGAGAAGAGGTTTTTGTACACTCGGATTTGGAAGGTTCCAATGTCATTTTCGTCACTTATTGTCAAAGTAAAAGGACCTATTTATTTGTGATAAATATTTGTAACATCTTCAGACATTCATGCGCATCTCTTACAAAAAAAGGATTTTGTCTTTTTGAAACTGTATGCTTAAGCAATTCTAGATTCGACACATAATGCACATTTTTATTTTAGTAGTATTACAAATAGAGTGGAAGAATAACTGTATTGGAGAACAAAATCTTATATAACCACTACATTTGGTTTCAGGATTGGAAAGGGATATTAAGACCTATCATGATAGGTTGAAAGGGAACATGTGAAACATAACTAAAATACATTTTTTGAACTATACTGGCAAATATTCGAAAAATACTTTCTATTTTACAATAATAAACAATTTCCAAACAAATCAGAATTATTAGAAAGGTATTTCATATCAAGTCTTCTCAATGTGGTGATGCAATTCTGTAGCTTTCAGCTTAATCCCGTCTTGAAAGCCATCTCCCACCAGTCAGCTCAGAACAGCAACTTATTGACATCTCTGCACACTCTTAACCCCACTTCCTCAAAGTTCACAACAGCCATACGAGGGCTGACATTGTGCCGCTGTAGACTTGCATTCACCAGGGATTTCACTGAGGCTGCTGGAATCTATTTTACACAGCATTGTGATCACAGCTGGATACTACCTCAGCATTTACACTTAAGTCCGCAAGCTGTACACCACTTCTGAGCTGAGTCACCTTACGAAAATAGGTTTGCGAAAATAAACAATTTTCTTAATTTTGTCCTGCATTAAACATGATTTCTATTGGTTGAGTGTAGAATAAAATGACTCATTCTCCAGATTTCACAATTAAACGAAGGATGCACAATGACAAGGGGAAAAAACAAGAACATTTCAGATAAAATTTAAATGGGAAAACTCTACAAAAGAACACATTGTATGTGGAACTGAAGAGAACAAGGATAGGTTTTAAAATGTTTTTTGTTGTTAATTTGGAAATAAAAATGCTTCACCAAAAAAATGATTAATTGGTCCCAAAATTGTGAGAAAGTTGAAATATTTCAATATATGCATTCACTGTATGCATTGATAATAACACTGGGTACATAAAAGGAAAATTGCTCCAATTCCCACCACTGACATCCCTCACCTTCAGAAGCAGCCATCACTCCAGCTCAAACAGGACCAGCAATGCCCAAGACTGTTGTCTGACCCACACTGCCACCACCAAGACAAGTTCTTGTTTTTTTATTCCCCCAATACCTGCAAACCTTGTGGCAGCAGTTCAGACCATGTTATTTCTTGAAAAATGACAAGCCTTCTGGAAATCATTACTTTTTGATGCTTTTGTATTTTAACTACTTCAAAAATATCCGAAAATCCAATTTACTTAATCTATACAAGCTCTCCCAATGGCTCAGTAGGTAAAAGCACGATACGCTGTGGTATGGAAGGATACAGAGCAGGAAGACCCTATTTTCATTAGGCGGATGCAGCATGCATTCGATTCGGGCGCAAATCTAATTTCGAGGCCAAGGTTTCCAGTGAGTTCAAATCCCACCACGGCAACTGGGGAATTTAAATTCAGTTAATTAAATAAATCTGGAATAAAAAGCTAGTATCAGTAATGGTAACCATGAAACTATCGGTTGTAAAAACCCTCTGGTTCACTAATGTCCTTTAGGGAAGGAAATCTGCCATCCTTACCCGGTCTGGCCTATATGTGACTCCAGACCCACAGCAATGTGGTTGACTCTTAACTGCCCTCTGTGGCAATAAATGTCGGCCTTGCCAGCGGTGCTCACATCCCATGAATATAAAAAAAAAAATTGACATTTTGAAACAAAAATAGAAAGTTTCTACTTGAGAAATGAAATAGCTAAATATACGTATAGAGTAATGAAGAAATATAACAGGAAAGTAGTTCACTTACGTGCTGAGCCTGTGCAGAGTGGAAAAATACATTTTCCAGCATTGTTCTTTTGTGGAATGACAGCCCTGAAAATGATTTCCTGTTGCAAGAACTGTAGGCGGTGGGGAGGTGGGGGAAAAGGTATCACACTGATTACACTGATGCAGCAACATCATCTTTTTGAATCCTTTTATGATTTTGCTACATATAGTGATCAGTGATTCATTGTCCCTGCATGTTAAATTTAGCACAACTCCAGAATTCAAAGGAAGCAATAACTACAGACAATACCACCGTCACATTTCAGGGTTTTTCGACCTTTTTTCAACAGAAAGGTCTTGGGTGGGAGGGGTGGGGGGCGGGTGGGGGGGTGGAGGGTGGCGGGGAGTTACTTCTAAATATTGGCGCTGAATTTGTGGTCGGAGATGTACCAGAAGAATACGCATCTGAACCGAAAAAAAAATCTGAATGTACCTGGTATCGCCAGAGCTTCGGAGTCTTCGGGGGTGATTTTCATTCAGAAGTCGGGAAGGAGGCGGGACTACAATTTTTGAGGTTGTAGTCCCGCCTCCATCGAGATGCGGCCAATCCACGCGATTTTTACTTGATTGACCTTGTTGAGCCCACCAAGTGGGCTCAGCAGGACAATTAACGGCCACCCTGCAACAGGTGACGTCACAGACTGAAATTTCATCTGTCAAGACGTTTTGACAGATGAAATATCAGTGTTTCACAGCTGTTTGAAGCTGTCAAACACTGACAGTCTTACTTCTAACCTGAGTCCTTCTACACAGACTCAGTTAGAAATCTCACCGGCACAGAAAGCTGCAGGCTGTCACTTTTGACAAATCGCAGCCATTCTGCTTTCTGTGCCGGTTCGATGATGGACTCCCGAAACCTAGAGGAAGGAAGGCTGTAAAGGTAAGTACAGGTAATTTAAACTTCTTTACACACTTTAGACACACCAAACACACTTACCTTTGCACTCATGCACCCATCACTCACCTGAACACTGACATCTCGACCCCTCCAAGTCCTTCAACCCGACGGCCCGATTCATCTAACGTGGCGTGGTTTGGAGCCATCGGGAATCCCACACTTCAAGCTTTAAAATAGGGATTAGGCTAAAAACTGCCTGTTAACTACCTGTTAACAGGCAGTTACTTGGCACTAATCCCTTCCCGCCTCGGGGAGGCGGGTCCCAGTGTGGGGCGGGTACCCGCCTCCTTTGAAACTTGGGGGCGGGATGGTGTCGGGACCCCCAAATTCGGGACTTTAACCCCCCGCACGCCTCCAATCCCGACTCCACGGGTCAATGAAAATCGACCCCTTCGGGTCCTGGGCCAGCAGGTGTTCGTCTGCAGAGAGGCCCGTGGGTCCCAGGGGCGCACATGGTTCACAAGCGTCCCTGGGATCATGTGGGCCCGGCCAACCAATCAAAAAGGGGGATTCCTATGATGCTTATGCAGATTCCACTTACGTACAGAATCCCGATAAGCATATTAGAAATCACCTAATAAATAAAATTTCACACCACTTAAATAAAAGTAAATGTTCCCAGGTTCAAAATTAATTAAAGGTCCTTTAATTAAGCAATTAAAATAAAAATTACATTTTTTGAAAAATAAATTTAAACATTTTAAAACAGGCCAAAATTTACCTAAACTAATTTGAAATGTATGTGTATGTTTTAATCATTTAAAACATTTTATTTTAACATTTATTTTAATCCTTATGCTGGTAAAAGAAGGCCTTAAGCCTGCTTTTACCAGGCATAAGGGTTTTGTGGGCATTCACTGGGCAGTAATTGGGCAAATAGCCGAACTCTGTGCCAGTGAAAGTGTTTTTGCAGCGGATGCGAAGGATCTGTCAATGCGAATCTTGACAGATCGCAAGTTCTGGGTTTTCGCGCATGCGCAGCTCATGTGGAAGCCCGGAACTTGCGGGGCCATTCTGAGCACTTACGATGGCGTACACTGTGTGTGCACCGTCCTAGGCCCCGCAAAATCCAGGCCATTGTGTTTTATGGAAGTTTATAAAAGGGCTCTGAGACAATCTGTAGTTAAGTTGCTAATGAGTTAGCTTTAATGTTGTTTCTTCATGGACTGTGGATACTAAGCTAGTCCAGTATTTGATAAATGGTTCTCACCCACTGAGTTGGAATTCAGGACAGAGTAGTCAGAAATCATTTTTGTTTAATTCAGGTCAACATTGGATTTTCAATAGCAAAATACTGTGGATACTGGAAATCTGAAATAACAACAGAAAACGCTGGAAAAACTCAGCAGGCCAAGCAGCACCCGTGGAGAGAGAAACAGAGTTAACGTTTCAGGTCGAAGACCTTTCGTCAGAACTGGAAAAAAGTAGGAAATGGAACAGATTTTTAAGCAAGTGAAGGGGCTGGGAAAAGGGGGAGGGGATGAAAGAACAAAAGGGAAGGCCAGTGATAGAACCTTCCCTTTTGTTCTTTCATCCCCTCCCCCTTTTCCCAGCCCCTAAACTTGCTTTCCATTTCCTGCTTTTTTCCAGTTCTGATGACAGGTCTTCGACCTGAATCATTAACTCTGTTTCTCTCTCCACGGGTGCTGCTTGGCCTGCTGAGTTTTTCCAGCGTTTTCTGTTGTTATTTAGGATTTTCAATATTTTGTATTGTTATGTGAAGACAAGTTGCACTGATTGAACTAAATGGATTTGCTCATAACTTGCATTGTACTGTTAAATAAAGCAGCTTAATGATTCATATTCTCACTAAGTGTTTGCTCGGTCCACCTTCAGAGAGCTTGAAGAAGTAAACATGCAAAGGACATGAATATCCAGTCAGGTCACAAGGGGTACTATTGTTACATGCTCAGGTTGTGCCAGTGTACAAGTAGATATAGAGCAGTGTGGATCAACTCCCATAAAAGTAAGATGCTCAGATCACTTATGAGAGCGAATGACACCCACTGAACCAGAGAAAGTATCAAGTTAGCAAATGACATTTCAAGTGCAGACACTGATGTGGCAGGTAAGTATAGGGATAGGAATATATGGGGAAATAATGAAAAAAATAACAGCAGTCCAAGGAGTGGGAAAAATAGATGTGAGAAATGTTAGGAATAAAATTGGAGATCAAGAGTCCTTTCCTGCAGAGGATTATATCATCAGAAGCATCACATTGGGGGAAAAATTCGGTATCGCCCCATTTGGCCCACAATGACATGCATTGGGTAATACTGTGATACAGATTAATTCAGAGAAATAGAAAATACTAACTGGGAGAGCACGTTATCTTTTGTATGAATGAGAATTTGATTATAACAGAGGTGGGTTCATCTGGTCAAGTTGTGGATAAGATGGAAAGCTACAGATAAGTGCAAGAGACAAGAAGGGAAGGAAACTAAATGTGGGTATAACATTAGGATGAGTGATTGGACCAGAAACTTTGTTGACGAACAACAGAAATGTGTACAGGAGCATTTGTCACAATAGCTACACTGTAGGACAGAGTATAAATCAAGAAATAATAGGGACTTATAAGAAATGTACTGCGATAATCATGGGTGATTTTAATCTTCATATAGATTGGACAAATCAAATTGGCAAGGGTAGCCTTGAGAACGAGTTCATAGAATGTATTCGGGATGGTTTCTTAGAACAATACATTGTGGAACCAACCAGGGAGAAAGCTATGTTAGATCTTGTAATGTGTAATGAGACAGGATTAATTAATGATCTAATAGTAAAGGATCCTCCAGGGAAGAGTGATCATAGCATGATAGAATTTCAAATTCTGTTTGAGGGTGAAAAACTTGGGTCTGAAACTCGTGCTCTAAACTTAAATAAAGGCAATTACAAAGATATGAAGACAGAGTTGGCTAAAGTGGACTGGGAAAATAGATTCAAGGGTATGATGATAGATAAGCAGTGGCAGACATTGCAGGAGATATTTCATAACTCTCAGCAAAGGCTTATTCCAGTGACAAGTAAAGACTTTACGAGAAGGATGAACCATCCGTGGCTAACTAAGGAAGTTAAGGATGGTATCAAATTGAAAGTAAAAGCATACAATGTTGCGAAGATTAGTGGTAGGCCAGAGGTTTGGGAAATTTTTAGAAACCAGCAAAGGATGACTAAAAAAAAGAGGGAGAAGATATATTATGAAAGTAAACTAGCAAAAAATATAAAAATAGAGTAAGAGCTTATACAGGTATATAAAAAGGAAGAGAATAGCTAAAGTAAACATTGGTCCCTTAGAGGATGAAGCTGGGGAATTAATAATGGGAAACAGGGAAATGGCAGAGACTTTGAACAAATATTTTGTATCGGTCTTCACGGTAGAAGACACTAAAAGCATCCCAATAATAATTAATAATCAAGGGGCTATAGGGAGGGAGAAACTTAAAACAATGATTATCACTAGAGAAAAAGTACTAGGCAAACTAATGGGATTAAAGGCTGACAAGTCCCCTGGACCTGATGGCCTGCATCCTAGGATCTTAAAAGAAGTGACTGCAGAGATAGTGGATGCATTGGTTGTAATCTACCAAAATTCCCTGGATTCTGGAGAGGTCCCAGTGGATTGGAAAACTGCCCCTATTCAAGAAAGGAGGGAGGCAGAAAGCAGGAAACTATAGGCTGGTTAGCCTAACATCTGTCATTGGGAAAATGCTCGAATCCATTATTAAGGGAGTAGTCGCAGGACATTTAGAAAATCATAATACAATCAAGCAGAGTCAACATGGTTTTATGAAAGGGAAATCGTGTTTGACAAATTTGCTAGAGTTCTTTGAGGATGTAATGGGCAGGGTGGATAAAGGGGAACCAGTAGATGTAGTGTATTTGGATTTCCAGAAGGCATTCGATAAGGTGCCACATAAAAGGTTCCTGCACAAGATAAGAGCTCAAGGGGTTGGGGGTAATATATTAGCATGGATAGAGGATTGGCTAACTAACAGAAAACAAAGAGTTGGGATAAATGGGTCATTTTCAGGTTGGCAAACTGCATCTAGTGGGGTGCCACAGGGATCAGTGCTGGGGCCTCAACTATTTACAATCTATATTAATGACTTGGATGAAGGGATCGTGTGTACTGTAGCCAAATTTGCTGATGATACAAAGATAGGTGGGTAGGAAAGTTGTGAGGAGGACACAAAGGGGGCAATTTTGCCAGTCCATGCCATCTTCCCAGGAGGCAGGTTGCTGTCCCGTGCCAGGTCCCGTCTCCTTGGAGGCGGGAAGGGATTAAAGCCTATTAACTGCCTGTTAACAGGTAGTTAACAGGCAGAAAATAGGATTATCCCCTTTTTGCCCACACAAGTGCAGGCTTCCCGAAGGCTCCAAAACCCACCAGCTCAGCTCAGTGAGTACTGGGTCTGCGGGGGTCGGGGGGGGGCTGCAAAAGTGTGGTGTGAAGGTAAGTGATGGGTGCAAGAGTGTAGAGGTGAGTATCTGAGGTAAGTGTAAAGTGTTTTTAAAAGTGTACTTAACTTTGTTTCTTCCTGCAGGCTTCAGTTGGTTTCTATATAGAGAGCCTCGCATCTCCATGTTGGAGATGACAGATGGCCGTTGCATTCTCAGATGCAACAAACATCTCATTTCTGTAAAAGAAAGAAGGTTGATGAGGTCTTTTATGCAAGACCTCATCAAACTGCAGGGATTGTCACTGTTTGCCAGCTTCACAGAGCTGTTAAACGATGACAATTCATCTGTTGATGTGCTCTGCAACTGGCTTTCCCTTAATTGGCCTGCTAAGCCGGCTTAACAAGGTCAATCAAGGGAAAATAGCGTGGGTTGGCCACAAATCAATGGAGGCGGGACGTCGATCCAACAAGTAGCAGTCCCGCCTCCAATGCGCCCCAGTCACAAAATCGCCCCCCAAAGAGTCTGCAAAGGGATTTAGATAGGTTAAGTGAGTGAGCTAAAATTTGGCAGATGGAGTGTAATGTGGGAAAATGTGATGTTATCCACTTTGGTAGGGAAAATAAAATAGCAAATTATTATTTAAATGCAGAGAAACTACAAAATGCTGCAGTACAAGGTATCTGGGGGTCCTCGTACATGAAACACAAAAAGTTAGCATGCAGGTACAGCAAGTAATTAGGAAGGCAAATGGAATGTTGGCCTTTATTGCAAGGGGGATGGAGCAGAAAAGTAGGGAAGTCTTGCTACAACTGTACAGGGCGCTGGTGAGACCACACCTGGAGTACTGCGTGCAGTTTTGATCTCCTTATTTAAGGAGGGATATACTTGCATTGGGGGCAGTTCAGAGAAGGTTCACGAGGTTAATTCCTGAGATGAAGCGGTTGTCTTATGAGGAAAAGTTGAGCAGGTTGGGCCTACACTCATTGGAGTTTAGATGAATGAGAGGTGATCTTATTGAAACATATAAGATTCTGAGGGGGCTTGACAGGGTAGATGCTGAGAGGATGAATCTCGTTGGGGAATCTAGAACTAGGGGGCACAGTTTCAGGATAAGGGGTCGCCCATTTAAAATGGAGATGACGAGGAACTTCTTCTCTCAGAGGGTCGTGAATCTTTGGAATTCTCTACCCCAGAGAGCTGTGGAGGAGGAGTCATTGAATATATTCAAGGCGGAGATAGACAGATATTTGAGCTACAGGAGAGTCAAGGGTTATGGGGAGCGGGCGGGAAAGTGGCGTTGAGGCCAAGATTAGATCAGCCATGATCGTATTGAATGGCGGGGCGGGCTCGAGGGGCCGAATGGCCGACTCCTGCTCCTATTTCTTACCTTCTTATGTCCTTTGGAATTCGGCCCTGATCTTTCAGGAAGAAAATTACATTAATGGATGGCTTGTGCGTGATAATGCCTAACCCCTGGTCCCATGGATAATAATCCCCATGTGGCAGAACACAGGAAAAGAGTGCTCCAATGAGGTAGATACTTCTACAAGAGTGATCATCAAGAGGACCGGCTCAGTCTTAAAGGGGCTATTTCTCTTCTTAGACAGGTCACGAAGGGCTCTGATGTATGTTCCATCACATGTGTTACACATAGCTGTGTTCTGCCCTGGTCTGGCCATGGAGCTTTTTACGGCACTGGCCTGCAGTCCTGTGTGAGAGTTGGCACTCTTCCAGGGCTACCTCCCTCTACATAGCATGAATCATAGAATCACACAGCACAGAAGGAGGCCATTCACCTCATTCACTTTGAAAGAGCTATCCAATTAGTCCCATGCCTTTGTTCTTTCCCCATAGCCCTACCAATATTTCCTTTTCAAGTGTATATCCAGTTCCCTTTCAAAAGTTACTACTGAATCTACTTCCACCAAATTTTCAGCTAATGCTTTCGAGATCATAACAATATGCTGTGTAAAAAAAGTCTCCTAATTTCTCCCATGGATATTTTGCCAATTATTTTAAATCTGTGTCCTTTGGTTACCGACCCTCCTGCCACTGGAAACAGTTTCTCTTTATCTACTGTATCAAACCCTTCATAATTTGAACACCTCTATTAAATCTCCCCTTAACCTTCTCAGCTCTAAGGAAAACAATCCCAGCTTCTCTAGTTCCTGCACATAACTAAAGTCCCTCATCACTTGCACTATTCTGGTAAATCTCCTCTCCACCCTCTCCAAGGCCTTGACATCCTTCCTGTAAGAACACACTACAGTATTTGCTGTACATTTTGCTGTAACTTGAAAAGTTGCCCAAATATTATGGACCATCATTCTTCGCAGTGACAAAAGACTGGTTGCTGTGAAAACTTTGCAAAATAAGATGCTGTGGTTGTAAGCTGTGAAAGCTGCCAATTGTCTTTCAACAAATATGGAAAACTGGCATCAGTGCAAAAACAAAAACATCTTCAAACTATGGAATATAACTAGCCTTGAAACCCACAAATGCTCAATGAACTATTGATAAGAACTGAAAAACAACTGATGACTATTGTCCGTATAGTTAGAAACACATCCACAGTGGGAGGGTTGCCAAGTTTTGGTAAGTGGGAGAAAAGTAATTTAAGTGTATTTAGTGAATTTAAGTGAGGGGAAAAGTTAATTATTTAAAGTAAGTTTAATTTTTTAGAGTAAGTAAAGCTGTTGGGGAGTTTAAACTGGAAGTAGAATCCGGGTATAAAAAGGGGCGGGCCTAGTGCGGCAGCGCGAGTGCGGTGGCGTTGAGTGGAGCGAGTGTTTGGTAAGTGGGAGAGTTCGGGAAAGTGGGAGGTGAGGGGGTGTTTTTGCTCTGTTTTGTTCCCTACTCCTAGGCTTAGACAGCACTGCGGAAGCAGAGCAGCGAGACGAATCAACCTAACAGGCACCACAGGCAGCATTCAAAAGGGAGGTTGGTGATCAGTGGTTGGTAGGTTCTCTTCCTTCTCTTTTATACCTTTTAAGTTGCT
This sequence comes from Somniosus microcephalus, assembly GCF_052327205.1. NCBI lineage: Eukaryota > Metazoa > Chordata > Chondrichthyes > Squaliformes > Somniosidae > Somniosus > Somniosus microcephalus. The sequence continues at coordinate 142,619,415 of NC_140996.1, read as the reverse complement.
AAGTCCTATTAAATAGTGGTGTGATATTATCATCTATATCTGGGCAGAGGGTCTTCATAACTAATAATAAGAAATGTAATTAATTACATAGAATGGAGCAGGTGATGTGTTACTGTTGCGAAATGTGGGAGCCGGTGGACCCCATTGAGGCTCACGGTGATTACATTTGCGACAAGTGTTTGCTGCTAGAGGAACTCCGGCTCCATATTGAGGTGCTTGAGACCGAGCTTCAGACACTGCGACACATCAGGGAGGGGGAGAAGTACCTGGACTCTATGTTTCAGGAGGTAGTCACACCTATGACATTAATTAATTCAGATGCAGTCCGTGGTCAGGGACAGGATGGTGTGACTATGAGTGAGGCAGGTACGGGGATCCAGGAGGTAGTGTTGAAGGAGCTGCAGCCCTTGCTCTTGCCAAACAGGTTCGAGGTTCTTACTCCCTGTGAGGGCGGGAGTGGGGACTGCAGGGAGGATGAGCAACCTGGCCACAGCACCGTGGAACAAGGGGCCATTCAAGTGGGGGGAGTAAAAAGAAATGTTGTAGTGGTAGGGGATAGTATCATTAGGGGGATAGATAGGGTTCTCTGCAGTCGAGAGCGGGAGTCCCGAAGGCTGTGTTGCCTGCCCGGTGCCAGGGTTAAGGACATCTCTTGTGGGCTGGAAAGAAACTTGGAGGGGGAGGATCCAGTTGTCGTGGTCCATGTTGGTACAAACGACGTAGATAGGACAAGGAAGAAGGTTCTGTTAAAGGAGTAGGAGCAGCTAGGGGTCAAATTAAAAAACAGAACCTGAGCCACGAGCGAATTTGGCTAGGATAAATAAAATTAGAGAGTTAAATGCGTGGCTCAAAGACTGGTGTGGGAAAAATGGGTTTTGCTTCTTGGGACACTGGCACCAGTACTGGGACAGGAGGGAGCTGTTCCGTTGGGACGGACTTCACTTGGCCAATGCTGGGACTAGAATCCTGGCGAATCATATAACTAGGGCTGTAGAGAGTACTTTAAACTAATTAGTGGGGGGGAGGTTTCTAGAGAGCAAATAATAAAAATGACAACAGAGAAGGTCATAGACTTAGGTAGCAGTGGGGGAATTAAAAACCAGAGCGTGTCAGGAAGGGACAGAAGGTATGGAGTAAAAGGTAAAGTAGTAAAAGGGGAAAAACAGGAACTAAGTGTCACAAAACATATTTGAAAGTTCTTTATCTGAATGCACGTAGCATTCGTAACAAAATGGACGAGTGAACGGCACAAATAATTACATATGGGTATGATCTTGTGGCCATTACAGAAACATGGCTGCAGGGTGACCATGACTGGGAATTAAACACACCAGGTTATTTAACAATCAGGAAGGACAGGCAGGAAGGAAGGGGAGGTGGGGTGGCTATGTTAATAAAGGAAGGAATCACTGTAATACAGAGAAATGATATTGGGTCAAAGGATCAGGATAGTGAAACAGTTTGGGTGGAGATAAGGAATAATAAGGGGAAAAAAACACTAGTGGGCGTAGTCTATAGGCCTCCGAACAGTTGCAACTCTGTTGGACGGAGTATTAATCAGGAAATAGTTGAGGCTTGTAATAAGGGAACAGCTATAATTATGGGGGATTTTAGCTATCATATTAACTGGACAAATCAAATTGGGCAAGGCAGCCTTGAGGATGAGTTCATTGAGTGTATTAGGGATGGGTTTCTTGAGCAGTATGTAACTGAACCGACCAGGGGACAAGCAACCTTAGATTTGGTCCTGTGTAATGAGACAGGATTAATTAAAAATGTCCTAGTAAATGATCCCCTTGGAATGAGTGACCATAACATGGTTGAATTCCATATTCAATTAGAGGGTGAGAAGGTTGGATCTCAAACAAGCGTGCTGAGCTTGAATAAAGGAGACTATGAAGGTATGAGAGCGGAATTGATTAGAGTGGACTGGGAAAATAGATTAAAGGGTAAGACGGTACATGATCAGTGGTGTACATTTAAGGAGTTATTTTACAACTTCCAAAAAATATATATTCCACTGAGGAAAAAAGGGTGTAAAAGAAAAGATAGCCATCTATGGCTAAGTAAAGTAATTAAGGATAGTATCCAACTAAAAACAAGGGCATATAAGGTAGCCAAATCTAAAGGGAGGATAGAAGATTGGGAAGTCTTTAAAAGACAGCAAAAAATAACTAAAAGATTGATTAAGAAAGGGAAGATAGATTATGAAAGTAAATTAGCAAAAAATATAAAAACAGATAGCAAAAGTTTCTATAGTTATATAAAAAGAAAAAGGGTGGCTAAAGTAAATGTTGGTCCCTTAGAGGATGAGACTGGGAAATTAATGGTGGGTAACATGGAGATGGCAAAAACACTGAACAAATATTTTGTATCAGTCTTTATGGTAGAGGACACTAAGAATATCCCAACACTGGACAAACAGGGGGCTCTAGGCGGGGGGGAGCTAAATATGATTAAAATCACTAAGGAAGTGGTACTCGGTAAAATAATGGGACTCAAGGCGGATAAATCCCCTGGACCTGATGGCTTACATCCTAGGGTCTTGAGGGAAGTGGCGGTAGGGATTGTGGATGCATTGGTAATAATTTTCCAAAACTCCCTGGACTCAGCAAAGGTCCCGGCAGATTGGAAAACTGATAATGTAACACCCTTATTTAAAAAGGGTAGTAGGCAGAAGGCTGGAAACTATAGACCGGTTAGCCTAACATCTGTGGTAGGTAAAATTTTAGAGTCCATTATTAAGGAGACAGTAACGGGATATTTGGATAAACATAATTTAATAGGACAAAGTCAGCATGGTTTTATGAAGGGGAAGTCATGTTTGACAAATTTGCTTGAGTTCTTTGAGGAAGTAACATACAGGGTGGATAAAGGGGAACCAGTGGACGTAGTGTATTTAGACTTCCAAAAGGCATTTGACAAGGTGCCACACAAATGATTATTACTCAAGATAAAAAATCACGGGATTGGGGGTAATATTCTGGCATGGGTGGAGGATTGGCTATCTAACAGAAAGCAGAGAGTTGGGATAAATGGTTCATTCTCAGACTGGCAATCAGTAACTAGTGGTGTTCCGCAGGGGTCAGTGCTGGGTCCCCAACTCTTTACAATCTATATTAACGATTTGGAGGAGGGGACCGAGTGTAACATATCAAAGTTGCAGATGATACAAAGATGGGAGGGAAAGTAGTGAGTGAGGAGGACATAAAAAACCTGCAAAGGGACATAGACAGGCTAAGTAAGTGGGCAGAGATTTGGCAGATGGAATACAATACTGGAAAGTGTGAGGTTATGCACTTTGACAGGAAAAATCATAGAGCAAGTTATTATCTTAATGGCAAGAAACTGGAAAGTACTGTAATACAAAAGGGATCTGGGGGTCCTGGTGCACGAAACTCAAAAGGTTAGTATGCAGGTGCAGCAAGTGATCAAGAAGGCCAATGGAATGTTGGCTTTTATTGCTAGGGGGATAGAATATAAAAACAGGGAGGTATTGCTGCAGTTGTACAAGGTATTGGTGAGACCGCACCTGGAATACTGCATACAGTTTTGGTGTCCATACTTAAGAAAAGACATACTTGCTCTCGAGTCAGTACAAAGGTGGTTCACTCGGTTAATCCCGGGGATGAGGGGGTGGACATATGAGGAGAGGTTGAGTAGATTGGGACTCTACTCATTGGAGTTCAGAAGAATGAGAGGCGATCTTATTGAAACATATAAGATTGTGAAGGGGCTTGATCGGGTGGATGCGGTGAGGATGTTCTCAATGATGGGTGAAACTAGAACTAGGGGGCATAGTCTTAGAATAAGGGGCTGCTCTTTCAAAACTGAGATAAGGAGAAACTTCTTCACTCAGAGGATAGTAGGTCTGTGGAATTTGCTGCCCCAGAAAACTGTGGAAGCTACATCATTAAATACATTTAAAACAGAAATAGACAGTTTCCTAGAAGTAAAGGGAATTAGGGGTTACGGGGAGCGGGCAGGAAATTGGACATGAGTCTAGGTTCGGAACGGTCATGGCCCTGTGGGTAGCGGAGCGGGCCCAGGGGCCATGTAGCCTGGTCCTGCTCCTACTTCTTGTGTTCTAATTCTGTGTTAGATTTCAGGAGATGGTTCTATTCACAGGGATTAGTGGAGACATCGAACAGGCTGCCAGCTAGGTGTCCTTCAAGAGTAAATTGGGCCTGTTCCTGGCTGGGGTGGAGATCACCTTTTACAGAAGGTAAGTACTGTAGGAAATACAGGGACAGAGTGATCTCCTGGACGAGTTTCGATCGCCTAGATGGGTCGGAGAGGAATTTCCCAGATTTTTTTCTCCAAAATTGGCCATTGGGTTTTTTATCTGGTTTTTCACCTCTCCCGGGAGATCACATGGGTTCAGGTGGGATGGAGAGCGATAGTAGATTTGAGGTTAGGATCAGATCAGCCATGATCTTATTGAATGGTGGAGCAGGCTCGAGGGGCCGATTGGCCTACTCCTGCTCCTATTTCTTATGTTCTTATGTTCTTAAAAGATGCTGTAAATTGACCACTCACTGCTGCAGCCGGGCGACCTGGTCAGTTGCCAGAAATCATACGTCTAGTCACTGCCAGATTGACCACTCGCTAGTGTTGTATGTATGCGGTGTTTTGCTTGAGCTTAAAGGGATAGCTCTGTGTATGCTGAGGTATAATTGGATTTATTATATTCTAGATAACTATGGTTTCTGATCGTGTCTGGTAGAAAATGAGTCTGGACTTTTTGAAAGTACTTTGTTTTAATTGGATTATAAAAACTGCTATTGTTTGATTTTATTTTTAAATCAATTCGAACGTTTACAAAGCACTGTCTTCTTAATTTGGTTACTGCAAGTCTGAGACGCCCACTTTCTAAGTTTTTGACAAGTAGCCTATGGTGAAATAAAGACAGGAGAAAAGGAAAAGTTCTGTCCCTTTTCTACTTGCAGTGTAGTGATGGCTGAAAAAAACTTGTATGAATGTTTCGAAGCTATAAGCTGAGGGAAGCTTCTCCCTCTTTTTTGCGCGGTACTGGTTAGTTTAAGATATTGGTTTGAATTAAATTGGAGTTTTTGGGGTTAATTAACCTATTAAAACCAAACTTTTATTGTGGCCACAGTGAAATTCTGGTTGATGTAAATTGTGTGAAAGCCTCTAATTCCGGACATGAGGCAATCACATCAACAATTGATATATTTGAAATTTCTGACCAATTTCAAGTGTGTGCGACCAGGAAAAAAAATAAATGCTACTTTTGTGTTTGGAGTTGTTTCACAAAATGTTTGTAATGGTGTTACTAATGATGTCTGATGTTTTTGAATTGAATTGATCAGGATCTTAACAAAGATTTTAATGATAAAAGTAACAGTTTTTTTATTGACGAGTTTTAAATGGTATCTGGGTTTGTCTTCTTTTGAAAAAAAGTTAACTAACCAATTAAATTGTGAAAATTCAACTTTCTTTTTCGATCAGGAAAGTTTTAAAAAAAGTTAACGTGAAGTGACGCAATTGCGTGCATCTGACAATTTGCTCCGCCTTCTTACAAACCTGCAAAGGAGTTCACCCTTTCCGCTGACAGCTGTTTTTTTTAAATTCACCACACAACAACTTTTTATTGCTGAATGAAATTTAAAGATATTGGACATTATTACATTTAAGGTTTTAATTTTAAGTGAATATTTCCCCACATTAACAGAAGGGAATCAGGAATTCACAAATTAACTCATTGGGCTCATAGCAAAGCCACAATGGATTTTCTGTTTTTTCTTTTAAGCAGGGGGCCAGATGAGTGTTGATGGTGCATTATCAAGTGGGTAGAAGCTTTCCCGTGCAAGTTGGCCACAGCTTATGGACAGCCAACTTAGAGAGGTATTCTCCAGGTGGGGACTTCCTCGCATGGTAGAGTCAGACCAGGGAAGTCATTTTGCAGGTCAGGTAATGCAAGCCACTCTGAAATTGCTCGGAATTGAAGGGAAATGGCATGTGACCCACAACCCACAATCATTGGGAATTGTGGAAAGAATGAACCATACGTTGAAGTTGGCCCTGCAAAAGGAATTAAACGAACAGCACACTAAGTGGGATGAGGTACTTCCCCTAATCCTTATAGGGATACGTAGTAACAAATCCAAAGGAACGGGTCACTCCTCTCATGAATTGGTAAAGGGGAGACCCCTCCAAACCCCCACATATCTGTTGATCCCCACTCTGACTGATAAACAAATTAAGGAGGTGACTTGGGACAAATTCCTGAGCGACCTGCGGGGAACTTTAAAAGAACTGAACTTGAGGGCCGCCCACAACATTGGGAAGGCACACCAACCCAATTGATTACACCTGGTTCTGAGTAAACCCTAGGAGTGGGAAGTAGGGAGCTAGGTAATAGTACAAAACTATGCGAGGGTAGTCTTTGAACTCCTGTACAAAGGACCGTACAGCATTGTTGTCAAAGCTAGTTCTATGGTGTATGCGGTTCAGTTACATAAGAAAATTAAATGGTTTCCTTTTAACCAGATGAATCTTTTTCAGCCCACTAGCAGGTCCAGAAGACAGCAAGCCATGATCATGAGCATGATGAGCTGGATTTATCCTCTCCAGTGGGATGATGAAGAAGGGGTGCCTAATGGGACACCCCCACCCAATGAGGCGCCCTTGCCTGAAATGGAGCCTCCACAGGTACAGTATGATCCAAATGAAGGTGGACTGGACATGGGAGCTGTAGAAACCTCCTCATCCCCAGGTCCGGAACCACCTCCTGTCCGCAGACGAGCCCATAAGACCCCTCCAACCCCACGGCAGCGTAGTAAAAGAAATAAAAAGACACCCTTGAAGTATCATCAGTGGTAGGAGTGAGAAAATTGCCCAGTGCAGGAAAAAGAAAAGTAGGAAGCCCCGTTTTATTTCATTAAAATAAAAATCAGTAATGAGAGCCTGAACTAATGGGTGCACACAGGGTGCAAGACTGGGAGTAACACTCTGTTTTTGGCCCTTATCCCCACAGGCAAGAAGATAAATAAAATGAAGGAATTATTCTGGCCAATGATCGTGATTCTGCTCTATCTCGAAGATTCCACGTCAGCCTATTCGGCATACTGGATCAACACTAACTATTTTCCCTATAATAGTCCGATTGCAGTTGCCCTGGAGACACCACCCCAGGACGCCACTCGAAATATTACCCTCCAGTACATCAAGGGTGATTGCGAAACCACGTGTTCAGGGCTGACTGAGGTGGGACTTCTAAACTGGCGCAAACCAGAGACAGCAAGTTATATGGGAGGATGATGCAGGAGTTAATAGAGGGATTTTGGGAGAGAGCCAGCACAGCATTGGCAGAATCAGAATTAGAGCCGTTATATCACAAGGGCTCAGGGAATGGTAATAAATTCAATGATAACTTTGGGAAAAATAATTCCAAGATCATTGAAGAAAATGATGTTGGTTACGGGATTATAGGGAACCATATCAGAAGGCGACAGGGTCTGATAAATGATGCAGCAACTGTTTTTATTACCAGAACCTCCCTCATTAATAGCCTTGATTTGGTTAATTTGGATCAATCCGTAAAGGTGTTCAGAAATCATTTGAGGGAAATTAAGAAAAAATGAATGGTCTAGAATAGGAGGAATTGGAAGAGGACCAAATTATGACCATTCATCTGCAGGACATGGTTAAATATTTAGAATTCCATGCTAAAAAGATAAATCAAATTTTAAAGGATGACCGGAATGCCTCTAGTGAGGCCACGCAAAATGTGTGTGTAACGTATGGATCTTGGTTACTGGAACAAGCCCGTGAAAACCTGCAGAGCATAGCTGAAGAGAAGTTACCCTCGTGGGTGACTGATCGACACCTGAGAGCAATGTCCACTTACCAATTTACCATGAATATGTGTAAAGTCAGGGGGTTGGTACAGGTGTACCCAGTGAAACATGAATGCCATTTACAGGAACAGAACGACATCACCTTGTTCGGGATGGTATTGTATTATCCCATTTTGCCCAAAAAGGTGACCCCAATTCCTCTGTTCCATGTGGAGAACATAGGAGTATGTCAGGGAGATCACTTAGTAAGGTATGACAAACCCCCAAAGTACATGACCCAAGTGGATGGGACCACTTGGTTGCCCCAGAACTTACCGGGTGTGCGCAGGCTCGGCATACATTCATCTGCCCTTATGACATGGTAGAACAGGCAACCCCTGCGTGCGGGTTCGATTGGGATGGGATAGAATGGAACTGTACCATGAAAGTGATTGCGGGGCAGCATTTCCCCATACGATCTGCGTACCGAGGGAAGAGTGAATATTGTGTAACCACAATGCACCGGGAACACCAGTACGGTAACAACCTGACTTGACCTGTTGCGGCGGGAAATTTTTGTTTTACCCCAGTCCAATCTGAAAGACTTGGGGTGTGGGTTTTATTAAGCATTTATTCACATAGGCAAGTAGATATCGCTGTGGAAGATGAGTTAAAAGAGCAATTACACCTGTATGTAACTCGATTTGGCTATGACATTTCACCTCTGCCAGAGCACTTGGTAGAAATAATGAGATGCGTTAGTCAGTCCCAAAAGCACTTTTATACCCTGGCCCAGAAAAATTGTGAACTGCATTAAATGATCTCTAAGGTCGGGGACGATTCGTCCTGGTGGGAAATCGGTATTAATATTGAGGTTCATCCCTGGATAAGAATTATCTCCCATGTTTTGGTCATTGTTCAATTGGTGATTGTGTTATATTTGCTAGTGATAACTTATCAAGTCAACAGGAGATGTAAGCAACAAGAATGGATTAAACTGTTGCAGAAGACATCGAAGGAAGAAGACAACGATGACATCTACAAGTTGTAAGTGCCTGTGACCCAGAGATTCGGGTGCACAGCCACTTGAGGGTGGCCTGGTAAGAACACACTATTTGCTGTAAATTTTGCTGTAACTTGAAAAGTTGACCAAATTTTATGGACCATCAAGCTTCGCAGGGACAAAAGACTGGTTGCTGTGAGAACTTTGCAAAATAAGATGTTGTGGTTGTAAGCTGTGAAAGATGCCCATTGTCTTTCAACAGATATGGAAAACAAACTTTTAAAGTTCTGTGGGAACAGACTATTGCTTTGTGGCACCAGTGCAAAAACAAAAACATCTTCAAACTATGGAATATAACTAGCCTTGAAACCCACAGCTGCTCAACGAACTATTGATAAGAAAAACTGAAAAACAACTGATGACCATTGTCCATATAATTAGAAACACGTCCACAGTGGGAGGATTACCAAGTTTTGGGGTTTAAAAAATGCTGTAAATTGACCACTCACTCCTGCAGCCGGGCAACCTGATCAGTTGCCAGAAAGCATACGTCTGGTCACTGCTGGATTGACCACTCGCTGATGTTAGTACGTATGTGGTGTTTTGCTTGAGCTTAAAGTAAAGGGATAGCTCTGTGTATAATTGGAATTATTATATGCTGCATAACTATCGGATGCTTACTTGTAATCTCTTGCTGAGTAAAAGAAATTTCACAGGTTCATTAGATTTTGTGTTGTCTGTTCGATGGGTCTGGACTTTGGAAACTATTTGACGGGGCGAGGGGCAACTTCTGCATGTCTTACATTTCTAAAATGTAATGCCCAGAATTGGACACAATACACAAGCTGAGGTCTAACCAGTGACTTAGACGGGTTTAGCATAACTTCTTTGCTTTTGTACTCGATGCCACTATTTATAAAGCCAAGGATCCTATATGCTTATTTAACAGCCCTATCAACTTTCCCTGCCACCTTCAAGGATTTGTGTATGTAAACCCCCAGGTCGCTCTGTTCCTACACCCTCTTTAAGATTGTACCATTTAATTTATATTACCGCTCCTCATTTTTCTGACCAAAATGCATAATTTCATACTTGCAGAATCATAATGAAAGACTTGCATTTATATAGCACATTTCATGACCTTAGAACGTCCCAAAAGTGCTTTACAACCAATGAAGTACTTTTGAAGTGTAGTCTCTGTTGTAATGTAGAAAACATGTCAGAACTGGAAAATGTTACAGGTGTAATGGGCTTTAAGTAAGTACAGAGGCAGGGAATGGGGTGAAAGAACAAAAGGAAAGTCTGTGATAGGGTGGAAGGCAGGAGTGATTAAATGTCGAGCAGAATCCTTACCAGCACGTGCTGTCTGATAAAATGGGAGCAATCGTTATGATCTGCAATCATTGAACTCGATGTTGAATCCGGAAGGCTGTAAAGTGCCAAATCGAAAGATGAGTTACTGTTCCTCAAGCTTCCACTGAGCTTCATTGGAACAGTGTAAGAGGCCAAGGACTGAGAGGTCAGCGTGGGAGTAGGGTGGAGAATTAAAATGACAAGCGACCGGAAGCTCGGGGTCATGCTTGCAGACTGAATGGAAGTGATCAGCAAAGCGATCACCCAGTCTACGTTTGGTCTCCCCAATGTAGAGGAGACCGCATCGTGAGCAGCGAATACAGTATACTAAATTAAGAGGAGTACAAGTAAATCACCATTTCACCTGGGAGGGGTGTTTGGGGTCTTGGATGGTGGGAAGGGAGTAGGTGAAAGGGCAGGAGTTGCATCTCCTGCTCTTGAATGGGAAGATGCTGTGGGAAAGGGAGCGGGTGTTGGGGGTGATGGAAGAGTGGACCACGAACGGCACCTTATCTTTCGATTAGGCACTTTACAGTCTTCTAGACTCAGCATCGAGTTCAACAATTTCAAATCATAACCACTGCTCCCATTTTTTTGGACAGCAGGCTCTGGTAATGCTTTTGATGTTCATTTAATCTCTGCTGCCTTCCACCCTATCACAAACCTTCTCTTTTGTTCTTTCCTCCCACTTTTACCCTACCTCTATATTTACTTAAAACCTGTTACATCAGAATCATTTTCCAAATCTGACTAAAGGTAACTGGCCTGAAACGTTTTTTGTTTATATTAAATAAACATTATTTTGCTTTCATTACATCTATACCATATCGGGCATAACATCAAGGCTACTGATTTATAGCATCTGCATAAATTAAATTCCATTTTTATTACATATTTTTGGATTTCTACTGGTACTTACATAGAAACATAGAAACAAAGAAAATAGGAGCAGGAGTAGGCCATTCGGCCCCTCGAGACTGCTCCGCCATTCAATGAGATCATGGCTGATCATCCAAACTCAGTACCCTGTCCCTGCCTTCTCCCCATATCCCTTGATCCCTTTAGCCTTAAGAAATATATCCAACTCCTTCTTGAATATATTTAATGAACTGGCCTCAACTGCCTTCTGTGGTAGAGAATTCCACAGGTTCACCACTCTCTGGGTGAAGAAATTCCTCCTCATCTCTGTCGTAAATGGCTTACCCCTTATCTTTAGACTGTGACCCCTGGTTCTGGACTCTCCCACCATTGGGAACATCCTTCCTGCAACAAGTCTGTCTAGTCCTGTTAGAATTTTATACGTTTCAATGAGATCCCCTCTCATTCTTCTAAACTCCAGCGAGTATAAGCCCAATCGACCCAATCTCTCCTCATACGTCATTCCTGCCATCCCAGGTAACAGTCTGGCGAATCTTCACTGCACTCCCTCCATGGCAAGAACATCCTTCCTCAGATAAGGCGACCAAAACTGCACACAATACTCAAGGTGTGGTCTCACCAAGGCCCTGTACAACTGTAGCAAGACTTCCTTGTTCCTGTACACTAATCCTCTTGCTACGAAGGCCAACATACCATTTGCCTTCTTAACCGCCTGCTGCACCTGCATGCTTACCTTCAGTGACTGGTGCACAAGGACACCCAGGTCTCGTTGCACTTCCCCTTCTCCCAATCTATTGCCGTTCAGATAATTATCCACATTATACTGCATCTGCCATACATCTGCCCAATCACCCAACCTGTCCAAATCATACTGGAGTTTCTCGGCATCCTCCTCACAGCACACACGCCCACCCAGCTTTGTGTCGTCTGCAAACTTGGAGATATTACATCTAGTTCCCTTGTCTAGATCATTAATATATATTGTGAATAGCTGGGGTCCTAGCACCGATCCTTGCGGTACCCCACTAGTCACTGCCTGCCACTTGGAAAAAGAGCCGTTTAGTCCAACTCTTTGCTTCCTGTCTGCCAGCCAGTTCTCTATCCAAGTTAGTACCTTGCCCCCAATCCCATGTGCTTTAACTTTACACGCTAATCTCTTATGCGGGACCTTATCAAAAGCCTTCTGAAAGTTCAAATACACCACATCCACTGGTTCTCCCTTATCTATTCTACCAGTTACATCCTCAAAAAATTCCAGTAGATTAGTCAAGCACGATTTACCTTTTGTAAATCCTTGTTGATTTTGTCCGATCCTGTCACTGTTTTCCAAGTGCTCTGCTATTACATCTTTTATAACGGACTCTAGCATTTTCCCCACTACTGTACCGATGTCAGGCTTATCGGTTTTCTCTCTACCACCTTTTTTGAATAGTGGGGTAACATTAGCTACCCTCCAATCCATGGGAACTGTTCCAGAGTCTATAGAATTTTGGAAGATGGCCAGCAATGCATCTATTATTTCTAGGGCCACTTGGTTAAGTACCCTAGGATGTAGATTATCAGGCCCTGGGGATTTATCGGCCTTCAATCACATCAATTTCCTTAACACCATTTCCCTACAAATACTGAGTTCATTCAGTTCCTCCCCCTCATTAGACCCTATGTTCCCCGACATCTCTGGGAAGTTATTTGTGTCCTCCTTTGTGAAAACAGAACCAAAGTATGTATTTAATTGGCCTGCCATTTCTTTGTTCCCCATTATAAATTCCCCTGATTCTGACTGCAAGGGACCTACGTTTGACTTCACCAATCTTTTTCTCTTCAAATATCTATAGAAGCTTTTACAGTCAGTTTTTATGTTCCCTGTAAGGTTACTCTCATACTCTATTTTCTCCCTCTTAATTAATCCCTTTGTCCTACTTTGCGGAATCCTAAACTGCTCCGAATCCTCAGTTTGCTGCTTTTTCTGGCCAATTTATATGTCCTCTCCTTGGATCTTATGCTATCCCTAATTTCCCTTGTTAGCCACGGTTGAGTCACATTTTTTGTTTTATTTTTATGCCAAACAGGGATGAACAAATTCTGTAGTTCATCCATGCGATCTTTAAATGTTAGCCATTGCCTATTCACCATCAACCCTTTAAGTAACATTCCCCAATCCATCCTACCCAACTCACGCCTCATACCATCGTAGTTTCCTTTATTTAAATTGAGGACCCTAGTCTCTGAGTCAAATACTTCACTCTCCCTCTTAATGAAGAATTCTATCATATTTTGATCGCTCCACCCCAAGGGGCCTCGCACAACAAGATTGCTAATTAATCCTTTCTCATTAGATAATAGCCAGTCTAAGATGGCCTGATCTCTCGTTGGTTCCTCGACATATTGGTCTAGGAAACCATCCCGTATCCATCCAGGAATTCCTCCTCCACAGTATTGTTACTAATTTGGTTAGCCCAATCTATATGTAGATTAAAATCACCCATGATAACTGCTGTGCCCTTATTGCACGCATCTCTAATTTCCCATTTAATGCCATCCCCAACCTCGGCATTACTGTTTGAGGGTCTGTATACAACTCCCACTAATGTTTTCTGCCCCTTGGCATTTCTCAGCTCTACCCATACAGATTCCACATCATCAGAGCTAATATCCTTCCTTACTATTGTGTTAATCTCCTCTTTAACCAGCAATGCTACCCCACCTCCTTTTCCTTTTTGCCTGTCTTTCCTGAATATTGAATACCCCTGGATGTTGAGTTCCCAGCCTTGGCCACCCTGGAGCCATATTTCAGTAATCCCAATTATATCATATCCATTTACATCTATTTGCGCAGCTAATTCATCCAGCTTATTATGAATGCTCCTCGCATTAAGACACAAAGCCTTCAGGCTTGTTTTTTTAACACTCTTAGACCTTTTAGAACTATTATTTAGGCAGCACAAGGAGCGCACATCAACCCAAGCAACCCACCCACCCGCCCCTTCAACCACCGTCTGCCCCACCTGTGACAGAGACTGTAGGTCCCGCATTGGACTAATCAGTCACATGCGAGCTCATTTTTAATGTGGAAGCAAGTCATCCTCGGTTCCGAAGGACTGCCTAAGAAGAAGATTATTTATGGTGGCCATGTTTGATTTAAACCCTTGACTTCGCTGCTTGCCACTTTTGCTTTTCTCCTTCCTGTCTTTTGCTTCTATCCTTGTTTCCCATTCCTCTGTCTCCCTGCACAGGTTCCCAACCCCCTGCCATTTTAGTTTAAACCCTCCCCAACAGCACTAGCAAACACTCCCCCTATGATATCGGTCACGGTCCTGCCCAGGTGCAAACTGTCCAGTTTGTACTGGCCCCACCTCCCCCAGAACCGGTTCCAATGTCCAAGGAATTTGAATCCCTCCCCCTTGCACCATTCCTCTAGCCACGTATTCATCTGAAATATCCTTCTATTTCTACTCTGACTAGCACGTGGCACTGGTAGCAACCCTGAGATTACTACCTTTGAGGTCCTATTTTTTAATTTACCTCCTAACTCCCAATATTCAGCTTTTAGGACCTCATCCCGGTTTTTACCTATATCGTTGGTACCTATATGCACCACAACAACTGGCTGCTCACCCTCCCCCTCCAGAATGGTACTTTAAGGCTTTAGTTCTACAACTTTTTCCATTCTGTGAAAGCTGAAAAAGTGGCATGTCCATGATTTCCTGAGATGAGCTCCCTGTGCAAGTGGCTCCTGGCCAGGAGTGTCAGATTCAGGAATTACCTCTCAGATACCAAGTAAAGTAGTGGACTAAGAGAAATTAGAATAGTTTGATATGCAGTTGGATGCTAGGTTGAAGAATCAGGGGCTCAAACTTGGTGATTTTTACTTACGTTCTCATCTGAATAGTGAATGTTGCCAGTCTATTAAATTAGGGAGAAGTTTACAGGAAAGCCTAATCCTGTTCTGAACTGAAGTCTATATGCAAGTATTTTTCAATGTAGATCAGTAGATAGCAATGTGGAGTGAGAATTCTGGCTAAGATTGTCCCCTCCCTATCTTACAACACTTAAGACTGCTGTCATAGCCCTGTCCTGTCCAGGCTGAAACCAGGTAATTGAACTCGGACCAGGGATTGTGCCTGGGACCTTCCTGATCCATGGGGCGCAGTAGCACACACCAGATGGTGCATTTATCATACAGCACTGAAGGAGGCCATTCAACCCATCGTGCCTGCACTGGCTCACTGAAAGGGCTACCAATTCGTCCCACACCCCTGTTCTTTCTCCACAGCTGTGTACATTTTTCCTTTTTAAGTAGAGATCCAATACCCTTTTGAAAGTTACTATTGAATCTGCTTCCACCACCCTTTCAGGCAATGCATTTCAGATCATAACGGGCTGAATAAAAAAAATTCTCCTCATCTCCACCCTGGTTTTGTGCCAGTTATTTTAAGTTTGTGTCCTTGGGTTACAGATCCTCCTGCCAGTGTAAACAATTTCTCCCTATCTACTCTATCAAAACCCTTCATCATTTATTGTAACCTCGAGAATATGTTACATAACTGGAACATTTTTGTCAAAGAAATGTATACTTGATGTAGATATTCTTCTTTGTATAATCTTTGTTATATGCCTACTGTGTCCATCACAGCCCAATTTCATTGTAGTAATATGTAAAAAGCATTTGTGAGCTGAAGATAAAATGTGAACTTTTAAAAAAAATCTTCCTTACCCTAGTTTTTCTTCTCTGTCCCCAACTCCTTCACGGGAGTAGAGTTCCACAGTTGGCATTTGCCCTTCAGTATCTTACCCAAGGGACCATTAATATGTGGCCCAGGACAGTGAGTGGTCACAGGCAATCACATGGTTAAGGAGGTTACAGCTGACCCCAAACTGGTCATCATCCAGCGTTCATATAGGCACATCTACCAACAGGAGACGATGTCTAGCAATCAAAATGAGAAATCAAGCCAATTTTTGCTTCCCTAACAGGCAAACTCTGATGGCAGTATCGGTAATTTATTTAAAAGACTGCAATATGCCACAATGTGGTCATGGATCTGCAAGTACATCAAACCAGTTTGGCCAAATTTTATTTAAAAAGTTTTGCCCAATCATGCTACAAGATATTTAACCACATAGTACATAATTACATTTTAGGCTAAAGGTTATTTGAAATATACTGCTGATCCCTACTTGATAGATACTGATTGCAGCAGCTAGAATTCTAGATTAATTATTCCAACCATCTGAATTTTGCATGACATTGGTGGCTGGCTACCTGCAAGAATTATTTCAAAAAAACTGCATTTCGAAAGTCTGTAAGTTGCGAACTCCTCCAGCATATACCTGCAGATCAGTCACACTGTGTTTCTACTTATTGCTGACAGAAGCGTGTGTAAGGCCAAGGTCAGTCAAATTCTGAAAAGGTTCCACAATTTAAAAAAAATAATCATCTAGTATGTTCATGGTAAGACTCCAAAATAAACAAGCATCTGCCAGATTGCCTCCTCGGTGCCCAATTGCAGGCTCGAGAACAGAGCGCGATATTCTCGAGCTCTTGTGAATAAAGGAAGTACTCCACTCTATGTGGGCTGGGCTCAAAACCTTTCTTTACTGATTTTGCATAAGGTTTGTTAGAGAGGTTACACAGATAGCTTAATTTAAAGAAAATTAAATACAGTACAGAAATACCAAATTCCATAAATCAATCCATTCCATGGTAGCCAAAAACAGCACAGGAAAAAAAGTTACAACACACACAGAGTACCACTATGATGTGATGGACCTACTGTTTGTCATTGTAAATACTGTATAGTTGCACTCACCGATGGCTTGGAGAGCTGCTTACACCAGAATTTCATGAGTCAACTCATTTTTATATCTATTTGAGCATAAAACAGGAGCAATGCGCTGGGGTGTATGGAAATTAGAGTGCCAGCTTTAAAAATCCAGTTCTGGCTTAAGGCTGCAGCAGCAGGTATGCAAAGAAATGTACTTGGCTCAGTGAGTTGACTGTCAGCTAGCTTAACTAGATGTCTCTCGACAGTTTGTGCTACTTTACAAGAATGTCTAACACAAGAAAACTTCACAAAGGCAGGCAAAAGGTAGCAGGGCATGACACAAAGGAAGAGAAGATGATGCCACAATTTCACCAAGTCCAACCTGCAAACCCTGCTAAATGAAAAAGAACACAGGAGAGACAGGGTGTTGGGTGTCTGTAGCATAAAACCTGCCAAAAGGGTCACCTGTACCCTGGAGGGAAGCGGCAGTGAGCGTCAATTCTCTCACCTTCAGGATTGCAGACCAGTGCCAAATAACGTTCAATGACCTGACCAGGGCAAGCAAGGTAACACACTGGCCGCTCTCCCTTTGCTTCCTTGGGCATGAGCACACTCTTCACCTTCTAAAAGTAACAACTATACAACGAACCCTTCACAATACAATCTGGTTTTGAGGGGGTGGGGTCACTAAATCAGGATCTAACAGCACATGTACGCATCACCCCTAACAGCATCAACTTACATTCACAACCCTAAAACAGCTACCTCTACTTTACCAAGGTGATGCACCCACATCTCTTACTTCAGTTTTACCATGCCATTTGCCCCACTGATTTGCTCAATGTTCATCTCAATGCTGTTACAGGAGAATATAGTGCACAATGCCCACAAGAGGCAGGTCACCAGAGAGAGCATCCGACATGAAACACATGTCCTATGAGTGGAAGGCTATGGAGCATGTGGATAGGCACTCTGCTCTTGCAGAGTTAGCAAGTTTGGGGCATAATACTGGCACCAGGTTTCTAAGTGAACACTAGCATTTCACCGTGACATCCCTGTGAAGAATCACAAAAGTTTCCACTCATTTCTCTATCTCCCTAATCCCAAGAGGGTAACTTGTACCCTCCTTTCCTGCATTCCATCAAATCAACGTGGGGCAGGGGGCCACAGACAAGGATGAGCAGAGACACACTACTTCTTTGAAGTGGAAGAGGAAGAGAGCCAAGCACTTTGAAAAGGAGGAGAAAGAAACACAACTACTTCCTTGAGAAAGGAGATGGAGTTGAGTTGGATTCAAGCCCACCCATGACTTCCTACAGAGCGTTAGCGAGGACATGGTACCAAGTGATTCACAGAGCTTAAGGGAGCCGCAGGAGTTGGGGAGTGGGTGAGGATGTGCCACTTTCCCAGCAGAGGAGAAGGCTGCTCATACCTTTTGATTGAAGGACTCAGAACTCATGCACTTGCCTGAAAAGAAGAATGTTCAAGAACATCACACCTACATGGAGGCTCTGAAGTCAGTGTCCAAGGATGTGCAGCAACTGACAGGTGTGGCTCTGGAGTCTACAGCTCCTATTTGTGGATTTTAGCTTGTTGCAGTCATCAATGCAGGGTGTGACAGCTTCACTGCAATCTGCAGCAGACATCCACCTAAGAAGTAGTCAGGGATCACAGCCAGTACTTCCATTTCAAAGGAAGCACAGACTGCAGCTCTGGTTGCACTAGGGGAAGCGTATAGGTCAAACTGCATGGCAGCTTCCAGGCCATGCTGTTGTCTCTCGGGACTTTCAGGATATGATAGGTATCATTACACCAGCCACCCTGCTGATCAGTACAGACACAGGTTCAGCACCTACTGGAAAAGTGACCGCTGGAGTTGACCTGCCAAATACTTCCATCTCTCAGGACAGCAGGATGTCAACCTCCAACCTTCTCCTTCAGAGCACCACACCAGTGGTATGTAGGAGGTGACACCAGGCTGCCCAGGAACAAACTCGAGCTACAACCAGCAAGCTGCTAAGAGAGGGTGGCTACCTCAGTCCTATGAGCCTTTTGTTTAAAAAAAAACCTTTCATTTATATAGTGCTTTTCATGACCACCGAACGTCTCAAAGCACTTTACAACCAATGAAATACGTTTTGAAGTGCGGTCACTGTTGTAATGTAGGAAATGCAGCAGCCAATTTGCACACAGCAAGCTCCCACAAACAGCAATGTGAGTATGACCAGATAATCTCCTTTTTCAGGGACGTTGATTGAGGGATAAATATTGGCCAGGACACCAGGGATAACTCCTGTGCTCCTCTTCGAAATTGTGCCATGACATCTTTTACGTTCAGCTGAGAGAGCAACCGGGGGCTCAGTTTAATGACTCATGCAAAAGACAGCCTCTCCAACAGTGCACTCTCTCAGTACTGCACTGGAGTGTCAGTCTAGATTTTTGTGCTCAAGCTTCTGGAGTGGGACTTGAACCCATAACCTTCTGACTCAGATGTGAGGGTGTTAGCAACTGAGCCATGGCTGACAGGTAGAGCATGAGCAGGCAAACATCTCTTGCACCTGGGAGAAACAGTAGGCTATCCCCTTTACATACCATGGGGGAAGCATAGGGCTAGAAATTTGATATAGCCAAGAAATGGGCAGTGTTTAGACTAATAGCGCCAGTTGAAAATCGTCTGGGCTGCAGGCAAAATTCGACATCATTCCTCATTAAAATGATAGCAATCATGATTCTCGTTTAAAAACCCAAGCTCATTGGCGTTACACTGAAAAGATGGATCAATATCGGGGGCAGTCTAAACGCAAGTAATGATTGCCACAGGCTTTTTTTTACTACTTAAAGGGGAGGTTCATTGATGTTGCAGCACCTCATTCTCAGCATTGTTTGGTGTGCAGCTGCCTCAACAACCATAAGAAGAAGGACAAGGTGAAGGAGCTCTTATTTACAAATCCTGATGGCAGATCTCTGCCCCAGGGAGAGAGCCCAGAGATTTTCCAATGAAGCTTTGGAGTCATTTGTTTTAGTGGTGGAGAGAAGGCGGGCGGTCCTGTACCTGTCAACTAGCAGGAGGCCCTCGCCACAAGTCTGCCAGGCTATGTGAAGGGAGGTGGCATACCCACATCAAGGGCAGCACTGTGGCCCCCAGGATCCACACACAGTGCAGGAAAAAGGTTAAAGAGCTCATATGGGTGGTCAGGGTGACAGAAGTCTTGCGTGAAATACATTTTATAGATATCAATCCAGCTCTGACTGAACCTTAATCAGTTGCACAAAAGCTGCTTACAGTACAACACCAATTAGGATTAAATTCATAGCCTAATTGAGAGATTCTAAGGATACGTCATGAAATGTAAAATTTATAAGCTTGTATTATGAATGCTGTTTCAGTATTAATACAGCTATAAAAATGTCACACATTGTTATTTTTGTATGCAAGATTTAAATGAGAAGTTCTGTATGAAGTGAAATCTGCTGCACTGCCCTTGTTTATTTTTATTAAACTTAATTTGTAGTTTATAACCTAAGTCACATGCTTTGATTGTGTTTATTCTTCTATAATTCAAGGACTAGGAGAACACAGGAGGGTTCATGTTCATTACAATGAGCTAATTACAGCGACAAGGGTGCTCAATTCCTGGCAAACACTACATTACAAGATATAATGTGCCTATGAAGGTCATACTTTGAATCATAGGGCATGAGGGTTCTTGACATTGGGAAGAGAAAACTATCTGGTGAAGCCTGGTTGGTTTGTACTTGGAGTACTTCATGCAGTTCTGGTCAATGCAACATAAGGGTGCTATCCAACAGCAATTCAAAGAGACTGATCCCCAGTGTCAGTGGGATTAGCCATGAGGAATGATTAGATATGTTAGGGCTTTTCAGCATTGTAAAAAACTCTTTAGAGAGGGGATTTAAAAAATAAAGAAGATAATTAATGAGATAATGTAAATTCAAAGAATACTTTGATACACCAAGACAACAGAAAAAGGCAGAAATTTAGAGCAAATTTAAGAGAGCGACACCAGAAAGTATTTATTCATATACATCAGTTGATTAATAACTGGAACAGAGAGCCAGGATGAGTGATTAAGTCAGCACTCTGGAATAATTTAGCAGTTAGATGTCATAGCAAGATGGTAGAGATACTTTTTTGGAAGAATAAGTTTAAATGGGTTGAAGGGCCTTTTTAAGTACAGGCCTGCTCCAATAAAAGCATTTACAAACAGGGAATAAGGCCATTGACAAATTATGGACAGGTTCCCAGGGATTGTGTAATATTCACAAAGCTATTACCTTTATTGGGTAGAAGATCATCTTGACTGTTTTCTCTCTCTCTCTGATTGGGATCTTGGTTTGTATAATTGTTAATTGTCTCAGGCTGAATTACTTTCCCATATTTGTAATGAGCAGATAATTAGTTGGGGCATGTTAATTTAGTAGGTAGTTTTATTCCCTATTGCCTACATCAGCAGTTGGTCAGGAATAACTATCATCCTATTGCCATTGACAGCCAGTGAAGACATTTCTGAACCATGCTATCATAAGTGCTATGGGAATAGGGCGATGGAACAATCGGGTACATAATTGGAGATGAGGAATGAACCATGAAAGTGAGATGATGTCTGGCTCAAACACCAGAGGAAGTATGGTTCCTGGCTTATGAAAAGCTGCTGGGAATGGAAGAGATGTAAGCATGGTACTGTCTGACTTTCTCTCTTCCCAAAATATCATCATGATCTATAAAATACAAGGAGCTCAGAGCAAAGGCCTGTCGTATGACAGGCCCAATCTGTGAATGCGTACCTCTAACCGTAGTTAGTTTTACAGTAAACATTAGGAAGAATTTTAAATACTGCAATGCTAATTATGTAAAACTACTAAAACATAACTTTTAGATCAAAAAGATTTAACATTTAACTTGTGTTCACTCCAGCATCTCTTTTCCACATTCTTCTTTCTTCCTTTACTCCCTCCTCTGTTCCTTTTTATTTTTACATTAATTTTACTCTTTTCAGCCTTTTTTTTACTCATTCTAACCTCTCAGCTGATATTTAATGCAATCTCATACATCAATACAAGTAGCAGCCATCCGTTTTGCTTATTCTTTTATTACTAATCATTTCAGGACACATATTAGCACCAAACTTCTGTCAGTGTGTAAGCTGTTTTTACAACTCCCTAAAGCTTTCAATGAAAGACTTTTTACCTCTAACATAAGAGTTCAATTTTGGAAGAGAAGCAATGTTGTGTTTGTTTTATAGTTTTAAAAACTGGCTGAGGAGTAATTGGATATGTGAAAATATATTTTTATCAATTGCTATTACATTGTTATTGACAATTAATCTGTAAACGGTGTCAAATTTCATATTAAGATACATGCTATAAATGTGTCCATTTTAACTTCAATATCATAACAACTTATGGAACACATGCCTTAAAATTGTAGTTCACATTTCTAGAAATAATCAATAATACAGACAATTCTACTATGTATTATTTCACATCATTTTATACATTAATCCTCAAAACAAACTCAGCATTACAAAATTAGATATCCTTAAATCAGTTCTCACTTTTCCTTTAATATATGTTAAAATTCTACCTAGAAATACGTAGAGATTATAACACAGAAAGAGGCCAGTCTGTCCAACCAATCCATGTGGGTGTTTACCCTCCATGCGAGCAAATAGTTCTAATCACATTTACCTGTCCTGTTCCCATATCCCTTGAACCCTTTTTCCTTCATCCACATTCATTCTTTTTGGTTAAGTTTTGTGCTCATCAAGCTGAAGAATGTGATAATACAGAATTGGATACTTTTTCTGCCTTTTGCGCCCAGTGTCAGCATCAAGCACTGCCAGGTCAGTTAAAGCACAGGTTGGCAGGGAGTTGGGGTGGGAGTGGGTGTAAGACAAGGTTATATCAATGTATATTATCCCAAACTCTGAAAGGCATCCATCACAGTACCAGTAAGTCACCTCTGCTTCTCACACTAATCAACGGTATTACGTCACAGTGACTAACAGTCCAATTTTTATTGAATTATGACTAGTTTTGTGTTGTGGATTCGTGTCCATAAGAAATCAGATTAGGATCAGCTAAATTCAGTCTCACTTCTTAACTTTACAATATTCAGAGTGGTGACTTTTCTCACACATTTCTGTGTTAGACACAGTGGTTAACAGACAGACACTGAAATTCCATGCACTGAATCGGCCATAATTATGTTGTCAGCTCATTTGGATTTCCATTGGAAGATCCATTGGCACAAATCCCATATAAAAAGCAAATGCTGGTGGTGCTTGGAAATTAGAGTGCAGTCTTTAAAAGCCAATTCAGCCTGAAGATGAGGGCAGCAGGTAAGTAGGCAAGTGTATGGAAGACTCAGTTCACTGTTAGGTAACTGCACTGCATGGCTCATGTGCCTTTTTGTCACACTTTTCCAGAATGTCCATTGCTGCAGGATCTGGCAGCTAAGAGGGATAAGAGCATGGCAGAGAGGAATAGAACAGCAGCACATCATTTTTGTGAGTGGAATCTCCAAAGCCTTCTGGATGGCGTTGTGCAAAGGAGAAAGAGACTGCTTGGTCTCCATGGGAGGGAGTCAGAGAAAAATGTGTCTTATGCAACATAAAGGAATATGGCACCTGCACTGAATGTCAAATCTCTCATCCCCAAAACTGCAGACCATTGCAGCAAGACCTTGAATGACCAGAGCAGGCAAGGTGACATGCTGGCCACTCTCCTGGATATAACTACACTCTTCACCCCTATCTGCACAACCAACCCTTTTCACAGCATTCTACTTAAGAGGCACTAGCTCAGGATCTTACAGAATGTATCTCTATCTCACCTGATAGCAATTACTTGCACACACAATCTTAAAATCCCTTCCACTACTTTAACAGGGTCATGCCATCACATCTCTTACATCAGCTGTCCAATACCACCTTTGATACAGTCAATTGCCACTTTCAACTAATTCACTCATTCTTGTTGCTGGACAGACTGGTGCACAATGCCTGTGAAAGCCAGGGCACTAGAGGAGTATCTCTGACATTGAGGAGTTCACCTACTATGAGGAGCAGGCCATGAAGCACTCTTCTCTTGCTGTAGGAGACAGCAGAGGCTGCTCCTGGCTTCAGACTCATGGGATCCAGCACTCACCTTGAAAGAAGGCAGTTTGAGGAACATCACACCTACTTGTAGGTTCTGACGTCAATGTTCCAGGATGTGCAGCAACTGACAGGTGTGAGGTTGATTGTAGGAACTCAAAGCAATGTGCATGCACTCTGCACCTTTAGAAAATCAGCAATCCCATTAAACTGGACAGCCCTATCGTGCTTCTGCCTTGCTCAAGATGCTCAATGCCATCCACAATGAAGTTGTTTGTTTATTGGTGCCTATGTCATTAGACACAATATCCATCCCTTCTATCACCAGCGGCTGAAGCATGTACTATCTTACAGGATGCACTGCAGGAACTCATCACGTTTACTTCGACAACACCAACTGGGCTCCTGCCTCATAACCTCCATCACTGAGAAAGACAAGAGCAGCAAAAGTTGTGGGAACATCATCACCGGCAAGATCCTCTCTGAGTCACACAACATCTCGACTTGAACACTCCTTCCTTATCACTGAGTCCATAGATTGTGGGAACACCATTACTCCAAAGTTGAAGAAGTCCCACCAGCTTCGATCATCTCAGGACAACTATGGATGGGCAATAAAATGAAGCCTTACCAGTGTCACCCACAACCTAAAAACATTTTTTAAGTTCATTGGCCTAGAAATTCAGTTTGGGGCGGCCAGCTCACTCGCGCCCAGAAAGTACCGCTGCGCGCGGAGCCACTTGCGCCCGCCGGAAATTCAGTTTCAGCGCCCCAACTCGAAGGCGGCCGCTATTCAAGGGTTTTGGCGCCCCCGCTTGGGGCGGTGAAACTGAATATCGGCGCGCTAGGTGTCGCAGTGCCACCCGCTGCGGAGCGGCAGGCTGCGGTACTGCAGGCCTTCCTCCCTCTCTTAAGGGGGAGGTGCCTGCAACAGCGAGGTCGCCGCTCGCTAGTGCCGGCAAATGAGCCCGGCACCACGGAGAAGTGCCGGGCTCCCGGAAAACAGCCGGCAATGTCGCGGGGGGGGGGGGGTGGAGGAGGCCGGGGAAGGAGGTGTGGGCAGGCGGCCGCCGAAAAAGCGGCCGACCGCACCTCTGCCTTAACTCGCCCCACTAACGCTACAGGACGGCCCCGTTTTCTGATCGCTGTTTGTGGCCGCTGCGGAAGAGGCGGCCGCAACTAAATATGGTGGTCGGGCCAGTAGCGGGGCACTGCGCACACCGATGACGCCATCGGTGGTGGCGCAGCGCTACTGGCTAACGCCGCCATTACCGCAGCGCTGAATATCGGCGAAAGCTCAGCAAGTGGTGCAAAAGCCCTCTTTGGGTGAAAACTGGGCGCAAAGCCGACTGAATTTCTAGCCCATTAACTTTAAAAGATCCTGCTATAATATTCCAGATTAGATTTATTTAATTGAGTTTATTTCTGTATGATCACTCTATGCAGTGCAGTTGTGGCGAGTTCAGTTTCAGAACTGTCAAGTGCACACTTTCTAGTCATCACTGCTCATTGGGCTAGAAATTCAGTAGGCTTTGCGCCCAGTTTTCGCCCAAAGAGGGCTTTTGCGTCACTTGCTGAGCTTTCGCCGATATTCAGCGCTGCGGTAATGGCAGCGTTAGCCAGTAGCGCTGCGCCGCCACCGATGACGTCATCGGTGTGCGCAGTGCCCCGCTACCGCCCCGCTACCAGCCCGACCGCCATATTTAGTTGCGGCCGCCTCTTCCGCAGCGGCTGCAAACAGCGATCAGAAAACGGGGCCGTCCTGTAGCGTTAGTGGGGCAAGTTAAGGCGGAGGTGCGGTCGGCCGCTTTTTCGGCGGCCGCCTGCCCGCACCTCCTTCCCCGGCCTCCTCCACCCCCCCCCCCGCGGCATTGCCGGCTGTTTTCCGGGAGCCCGGCACTTCTCCGTGATGCCGGGCTCATTTGCCGGCACTAGCGAGCGGCGATCTCGCTGTTGCAGGCACCTCCCCCTTAAGAGAGGGAGGAAGGCCTGCAGTACCGCAGCCTGCCGCTCCACAGCGGGTGGCGCTGCGGCACCTAGCGCGCCGATATTCAGTTTCACCGCCCCAAGCGGGGGCGCCAAAACCCTTGAATAGCGGCCGCCTTCGAGTTGGGGCGCTGAAACTGAATTTCCGGCGGGCGCAAGTGGCTCCGCGCGCAGCGGTACTTTCTGGGCGCGAGCGAGCTGGCCGCCCCAAACTGAATTTCTAGGGCATTAACTATTGAGTATTTTTCACCACTTCAGCTCTGCAGCAGAGTAGTTGAAGAAACCACTCAGAATGGAACTATCACAGTTCAAGTTCACACATTCATGTTTTTTTTAATTAGCCATTAATACTATGGCCTAGAAATTCAGTGCCCTTAGCGCCGATTTTGCGGCGCTAGAGGGCCTAGCGCTGCAATTGGCGCCGGCGCCTAAATTGCCTGGGGCCCTTCCGCCGCGGTAGACCGGTAGCGCTGCGCCGGCACCGATGACGTCATCGGTGTGCGCAGCGTCCCGGTTGCCGTGGTGACGGGCCCCAGCGCCGAAATTGACTTGCGGCCACCTCACCCGTGGCAGCCGCAAGCAACGTTCTGGCAGAGGTGCCTTGCACAAGTTTGCGCCGGCGCATTAAAGGCCCCGCGGCGGCCGGCCGCTTTCCCGCCGCCCGCCTGGCCGCAGCTCCCTCCCCGGACTTCCCCCCCCCCCCCCCCCCGGAACAGAAGCAAGCCCGGCACTTGTCCGAGGTGCCGGGCTCATTTTTAATAAGATTATCGCGGGCCGCGGACGGGTGCAGGCAGCTCCTCCTTAAGGGAAGGAGGAGGCCTGCACTTCCCGAACCTGCCGCACCGCAGCGGGCGCCGCAGCGCCGGAATAGCGCCGAAATTCAGCGCATAGCGCCAGTTTTCAGACGCTAACAGCTTTCAGCAGCGCCGGCAGCCGTTTGGGCGCAGAACCAGTGAATTTTGGGCCCGACCAGCGCGACTTAGCTCCGGCACTAACTTCCGGCGCTAAAGCCCTGGCAGCGCCAAAACTCAATTTCTAGGCCTATAGCTCTTACACCAGCTTCCAAACTGTAACTGAGGTCAAGAGTGCAGAGATGTATTATAAGTACTTTCTCAAAGCGTTCGTAGAGCTGCAACATTGGCCCAGATTTTGCAGTCGGTGGCATAACGAAGGATTATGCTGCCGGCATCCGAACCAAATGCGCACTTGCCTGCTGGGAAACCTCCTCCAAGAGGTTGCTGTCAGACGCTGTGGAGTACAGGGCAGCGGAGTGGCCCACGGATCCCAGGGACGCACCGTGTGCGGAAGCGTACCTGGGATCACGTGGGCCGGTGCTCCAAGCAGCAAACAGAAGGTCTCTCATTAATACTATTAGAGATTGTAGGGCTAATCTCCATTCAAACTTCAGTGCTCCAAACATACTTAAATTTGTTAATTTGGGGTCTGGGGTGATTAAAAAAAAAAGTATGAATAGCTCAAAATTGTGGTGCTACTTTGATTTTTTTTTTAAAGTACTGATTTAGAGCAAGTTACATCTCAAATAATTTAGATTGAAAATCACCACTACCCTTCTGGGCTACACACAACCAAGTGTTCTCCAGTGAGAACGCTTCCATCCAGAGAGGATTGACCCCAGACCTGCTGCGAGTGGAGCTGGAGAAGTTTTCTCTCTGCAAAGCAAATTTGAAGTGTGGCTTTCTTATACACACTGGAATTCCTATAGTCTCTGGGAACTATGCTCGATCTTCCATAATATGCATTTCGGAATCGTCTAGCAATTATTTTTTTTTCATTTACAAATTGGCAATCTATTTTCATCACTTTATATTAACCTTTCTTTTTAATTAATGGAATACAATTTCTTAATTATCTTGTCAGGAGGTACCCTCTTACATTGTGCAAACAGGCCCTGCGCCTGTTTCAACCAGCCGTAACATTTTCATATGGAATTGGTGGGCAATTAGCCCAACCCTGCGCCAGCAATGAGAATTTCAATGTCAGTGCGGATGATCTATCAAGTCGGAACTTGACAGATTGCAAGTTTGGGATTTAGCGCCTGCAAATCCCAAACTTGCTGTCCATTTCAAAGGCGGTCTGACGGCTCTGAGAGTATGCCGTCATATCAACCGTAAATTCTAGCCCATAATCTTCCTCGCTACTTATGTTAAATTATTGGAAGCCAGGTGCAATACTTGCCCAACAAGGAAGTCAATATTCAAAACGTGACCAGAAGTTGGCTGGCTGTCTTTGGCTCCCCAGAGACTTTAATCGCGTTTCGTGGAAGGACATTCACAAGAACATGAGACACAGGAGCAGGAGCAGGAGTAGGCCCCTCGAGCCTGCTCCGCCATTCAATGAGATCATGGCTGAACTTCTACCTCATCTTCACTTTCCTGAACTATCCCAATATCCCTTGATTCCCTTAATATTCAAAAATCTATCGATCTCTGTCTTGAATATACTCAACGACTGAGCCTCCACAGCCCTCTGGGGTAGAGAATTCCACAGGTTCACCACCCTCTGAGTGAAGAAATTTCTCCTCATCTCAGTCCTAAATGGCCAACCCCTTATTCTGAGACTGTGACCCCTGCTTCTAGACTCCCCAGCCAGGGGAAACATCCTCCCTGCATCTACCCTGTCAAGCCCTGTAAGAAGTTTGTATGTTTCAATGAGATCACCTCTCATTCTTCTAAACTCCACAGAGTATAGGCCCATTCTACACAATCTCCCATCATAGGACAGCCCTCCCCTCCCAGGAATCAATCTGGTGAACCTTTGTTGCACCGCCTCCAAGGCAAGCATATCCTTCCTTAGGTAAGGAGACTAAAACTGTACACAATACTCCAGGTGTGGTCTCACCAGGGCCCTATATAATTACAGTAAGATGTCTTTACTCTTATTCTCAAATCCTCTTGTGATGAAGGCCAACATACCATTTCCTTTCCTAATTGCTTGCTGTACCTGCATGTTAACTTTCAGTGATTCATGTACAAGGACATCCAGATCCCTCTGAACACCAACATAAGAACATAAGAAATAAGAGCAGGAGTAGGCCATACAGCCGCTCGAATATTTAATAAGATTATGGCTGATCATCGACCTCAACTCCACTTTTTTGCCTGACCTCCACATCTCTTGATTCCCCTAGAGTCCAAAAATCTATCTATCCCAGCCTTGAATATACTCAAAGACTCAGCATTCACAGCCCTCTGGGGCAGAGAATTTCAAAGATTCACAACCCTCTGAGTGAAGAAATTCCTCCTCATCTCAGTCTTAAATGGCCTACCCCTTATCCTGAGACTATGCCCCCTAGTTCTAGACACTCCAGCCAGGGGAAACAGCCTCTCAGCAACTCCCCTGTCAATCCCCTTCAGAATCTTGTATGTTTCAATTAGATCACCTCTCATATATAGGCCCATTCTACACAATCTCCCATCATAGGACAGCCCTCTCATCCCAGGAATCAATCTAGTGAACCTTTGTTGCATCGCCTCCAAGGCAAATATATCCTTCCTTAGATAAGGAGACCAAAACTGTGCACAGTACTCCAGGTGTGGTCTCACCAAGGCCCTGTACAATTGTAGCAAGACTTCCTTACTCTTACACTCCAACCCGCTTGCAATAAAGGCTAACATGCCATTTGCCTTCCTTATTGCTTGCTGTACCTGCATGCTAGCTTTCTGTGTTTCTTGCATGAGGACACCCAAATCTCTCTGAAGACCAACATTTGAAAGTTTCTCACCATTTAAAAAATATTCTCTTTTTCTATTCTTCCTACCAAAGTAAATAACCTCACATTTCCCTACATTATACTCCAAGAAAAGGGTGTAAAAGAAAAGACAGCCATCTGTGGCTAAGTAAAGAAATTAAGGATAGTAATCGACTAAAAACAAGGGCATATAAGGTAGCCAAATCTAGTGGGAGGATAGAGGATTGGGAAAACTTTAAAAGACAGCAAAAAGTAACAAAAATATTGATTAAGAAAGGGAAGATAGATTACGAAAGTAAATTAGCAAAACATATAGAAACAGTTAGTAAGAGTTTTTATAGTTATATAAAAAGAAAAAGGGTGGCTAAAGTAAATGTTGGTCCCTTAGAGGATGAGACTGGGAAATTAATGGTGGGAAATGTGGAGATGGCAAAAACACTGAATGAATATTTTGTATCAGTCTTTACAGTAGAAGACACTAAGAATATCCCAACACTGGACAAACAGGGGGCTATGGGGGGGGAGGAGCTAAACATGATCAAAATCACTAAGGAAGTGGTACTCGGTAAAATAATGGGACTCAAGGTGGATAAATCACCTGGACCTGATGGCTTACATCCTAGGGTCTTGAGGGAAGTGGCAGTAGGGATTGTGGATGCATTGGTAATAATTTTCCAAAACTCCCTGGAATCAGCAAAGGTCCCGGCAGACTGGAAAACTGCTAATGTAACACCCTTATTTAAAAAGGGCAGTAGACAGAAGGCTGGAAACTATAGCCTAACATCTGTGGTAGGTAAAATATTGGAGTCCATTATTAAGGAGACAGTAACAGGACATTTGGATAATCATAATTTAATAGGACAAAGTCAGCATGGTTTTATGAAGGGGAAGTCATGTTTGACAAATTTGCTGGAGTTCTTTGAGGAAGTAACATATAGGGTGGATAAAGGGGAACCAGTGGACGTAGTGTATTTAGACTTCCAAAAGGCATTTGACAAGGTGCCACACAAAAGATTATTGCTTAAGATAAAAAATCTCGGGATTGGGGGTAATATTCTGGCATGGATAGAGGATTGGCTATCTAACAGAAGGCAGAGAGTTGCGATAAATGATTCATTCTCAGACTGGCAATCAGTAACTAGTGGTGTTCCACAGGGGTCAGTGCTGGGTCCCCAACTCTTTACAATTTATATTAACGATTTGGAGGAGGGGACCGAGTGTAACATATCAAAGTTTGCAGATGATACTAAGATGGGAGGGAAAGTAGTGAGTGAGGAGGACATAAAAAACCTGCAAGGGGACATAGACAGGCTAAGTAAATGGGCAGAGATTTGGCAGATGGAATACAATACTGGAAAGTGTGAGGTTATGCACTTTGGCAGGAAAAATCGTAGAGCAAGTTATTATCTTAATGGCAAGAAACTGGAAAGTACTGAAGTACAAAGGGATCTGGGGGTCCTGGTGCACAAAACTCAAAAGGTTAGTATGCAGGTGCAGCAAGTGATTAAGAAGGCCAATGGAATGTTGGCTTTCATTGCTAGGGGGATAGAATATAAAAATAGGGAGGTATTGCTTCAGTTGTACAAGGTATTGGTGAGACCGCACCTGGAATACTGCATACAGTTTTGGTGTCCATACTTAAGAAAAGACATACTTGCTCTCGAGTCAGTACAAAGAAGGTTCACTCGGTTAATCCCGGGGATGAGGGGATGGACATATGAGGAGAGGTTGAGTAGATTGGGACTCTACTCATTGGAGTTCAGAAGAATGAGAGGCGATCTTTTTGAAGCATATAAGATTGTGAAGGGGTTGGATCGGGTGGATGCGGGGAGGATGTTCCCGATGATGGGTGAAACTACAACTAGGGGGCATAGTCTTAGAATAAGGGGCTGCTCTTTCAAAACTGAGATGAGGAGGAACTACTTCACTCAGAGGGTGGTAGGTCCATGGAATATGCTGCCCCAAAAAGCTGTAGAAGCTACATCATTACATAAATTTAAAACAGAAATAGACAGTTTCCTAGAAGTAAAGGGAATAAAGGGTTATGGGGAATGGGCAGGAATTTGGACATGAGTCTAGGTTCGGATCGGTCATGGCCCTGTGGGTAGCGGAGTGGGCCCAGGGGCCATGTAGCCTGATCCTGCTCCTATTTCATTTGTCTAATTCTGTTAGATTCAGGAGATGGTTCAGTGATAGTAGATTGGCGGTTAGGATCAGATCAGCCATGATCTTATTGAATGGCGGAGCAGGCTCGAGGGGCCAATTGGCCTACTCCTGCTCCTATTTCTTATGTTCTTATGTTCTTATGTATGTTCTTATCTGCCATCTCCATTTCCCAATCTCTCACCATTTAAAAAATACTCTGCTTTTCTATTTTTCCGACCAAAGTGGATAACTTCACATTTCTCCACATTATATTCCATTTGCCATGTTCTTGTCCACTCACATAGCCTGTCTATATCCCCTTGAAGCCACCTTGCATCCTCCTCACAACTTGCATTCCCACCCAGCTTTTTATCATCAGCAAAGTTGGATATATTACATTTGGTCCCCTCATCCAAATCATTGATGTAGATTGTGAATAGCTGAGGCCCAAGCACTGATCCTTGCGGTACCCCACTAGTTACAGCCTGCCCACCTGAAAATAACCCGTTTATTCCTACTCTCTGTTTTCTGTCCATTAACCAATCCTCAATCCATGCTAGTATATTACCCCCAATCCCATGAGCCCTAATTTTGTTTAATAACCTCTTGTGTGGCACCTTATCGAATGCCTTCTGAAAATCCAAATACACCACATCCTCTGGTTCCCCCTTATCAATTCTGCTAGTTACAACCTCAAAAAACTCTAACAGATTTGTCAAACACGATTTCCCTTTCATAAATCCATGTTGACTCTGCCCAATCCTATTATTATTTTCTAAATGCCCTGTTACCACACCTTTAATAATAGATTCTAGCATTTTCCCTACTACTGATGTCAGGCACACTGGTCTGTAGTTCACTGTTTTGTCTCTCCCTCCTTTCTTAAATAGTGGGGTTACATTTGCTACCTTCCAATCCATGGGAACCATTCAAGAATCTATGGAATTTTGGAAAATGACAACCAATGCATCCACTATTTCTATAGCCAGCTCTTTCAAAACCCTGGGATGTAGGCCATCAGGTTCAGTGGATTTATTGGCTTTCAATCCCATTAATTTCTCCAATACTACTTTTTTACTAATACTAATATATTTCAGTTCCTCATTCTCGCTAGATCCTTGGTTGTCCACTATTTCCAAGAAGTTTTTTAAGTCTTCTTCCATGAAGACAGACAAAAAGGGCTCGATTTTCCAAGCCTCGAGGAGGCGGGTTTGGAGGTGGGAGTGGTGGGAAAATTGCAGAATCAGGGGGCAGGAACCCATCCCGCCCCAACCCGCCCCAACCCGCCTCTGTGCCAATGTCCCAGGAGGCAGGCACCTGACCTGTGCTGGGAGCCGCCTCCCTGAGGCGGGAAGGGGATTAGTGCCAATTAACTGCCTGTTAACAGGTAGTTAACAGGCAGTTTTTTGCCTAATCCCTATTTTTTGCCCTGAAGTGTGGACTGTCCGATGGCTCTGAACCACACCAAGTTAGCGAGACGGACCGTCGGTCTGCAGGGGTTGGAGGGGTCGAGATGTCCATTGTGCAGGTGAGTGATGGGTACATGTGTGCAGAGGTAAGTGTGTGAGCTAAGTGTAAAGTGTTTTAATAAGTTTTACTTACCTTTACTTTCTCCTGCAGGCTTCCTTCCTTCAGTTCTCGGGAGTCCCTCAGCTCAGCGGCACAGAAAGCAGAATGGCCGCTGAACTGTCAAAAGCTGCAGCCTCTGCTTTCTGGTCTGGAGAGCTCTCTAACTGAGTCTGAGTAGAAGGACTCAAGTTAGAAGACAGATTGTCAGTGTTTGACAGCTTCACAGAGCTGTCAAATGCTGATTTTTCATCTGTCAAAAGTGCTTGACAGATGAAATGTCAATCGCTGACATCACCAGTAACCAGGTGTTCCTTAATTGGTCTGCTGAGCCCACTGGGCGGGCTTAACAAGGTCAATCAAGGGAAAATAGCGTGGGTTGGCCACAAGTCGATGGAGGCGGGACTACAAGTGGGAGTCCCGCCTCCAAAAGCTCCCCATTGACAAAATCGAGCCCAAAGTATTTGTTAAATTTCTCTGCCATTTCCTTATTCCCCTTATAATTTCGCCTGTCTCAGCATGTAAGGGACCCACATTTACTTTTATTAATCTTTTCCTTTTTACATACCTCTAGAAGCTTTTACAGTCTGTTTTTTATGTCTCTTGCTAGTTTACTTTCATATTCTATTTTCCTTTTCTTCATCAATTTCTTGGTCCTCCTTTGCTGAATTCTAAAATCCTCCCAATCCTGAGGCTGACTACTCTTTTTGGCAGCATTATAAGCCTCTTCCTTTGATCGAATGCTATCTTTAACTTCTCTTGTTAGCCACGGTTGGACCACTTTTCCTGTGGGGTTTTTGTGCCTTACAAGAATGTATATTTGTTGTGAATTATGTATTAATTCTTTAAATGCTAGCCATTGCTCGTCCACTGGCATACCTTTTAATGTAGTTTCCCAGCCTACCTTAGCCAACTCGCCCCTCGTACCTATGTAGGTTGCTTTGTTTAAATTTAAGAACCTAGTTTTCGATTTAACTAAATCACTTTCAAACTCAGTATAAAATTCTATCATATTATGGTCACTCTTCCCTAAAGGCCCCATTACGACAAGGCTATTAATGAACCCTTTCTCGTTGCACAATACTAGATCTAAAATAGCCTGTTCCCTAGTTGGTTCCTCAACATGCTGATCTAGAAAACTATCCTGCATACATTCAGCGGACAAAATTATTTTTTTAACAAAACAATGGGAGTACCAATTTTTCTCTGTTGTGGAAAACCCACTGCCAAAATTAGGGAACCATGTAATTTTGAAACACACAATTTCTGAGATTGCATCAGTAAGTTGTAAATGATGGAGAAAAATTGTCATCGTCCCATTTTTTGGCTAACAAGCTCAGCCATTATTTTCCTCATATCCATGAAAATTTCTGTTTTTCACAGGGAAAGTGACCTGTAATAAAGCGACAGAAAATAAAGATGATCTGCAGGATGTTTAAAAATTGCACATCAATTCCATTATAAAGTCATACACGCTGTTCTATTTTTATATATACTGTGATGTGATATTTATGGTTGAGCAACAAAATTGATGGCACTTTGGGAAACAGAGAATTACAGTTGGCTGGAACATAGGAATTTCACTGTTTCTTCGTACAGGCGGAGGTGCTGCGAGATACAAAACTGCAAGAGGCAAAGTTGAGGTGATACAATGCCACCAAAGGCAAAAATGTACAATTACAACTTCCCCAATATTAACTGGGATAGTCAGAGTGTGAAAGGCTTAGAGGGTGCAGAATTCATAAAGTGCATCCAGGAGAGCTTTTTGAGCCAGCATGTAGAAAGTCCTACAAGAGAGGGGGCGGTACTGGACCTAATTCTAGGGAATGTGGCCGGGCAAGTGGTAGAAGTGTTAGTAGGTGAGCACTTTGCTGAGAGTGACCATAATTCGGTGAGATTTAAGGTAGTCATGGAAAAGGACAGAGATGGACCGGAAATAAAGGTTCTAAATTGGGGGAAGGCCGATTTTAATATGATATAAAGCAGGATCTGGCCAAAGTGGACTGGGATCAGCTACTTGTAGGAAAATCCACATCGGAGCAATGGGAGTCTTTCAGAAAGGAAATAGAGAAAGTACAATGGCAACATGTTCCCGTAAAGGTCAAGGGTGGGACGAACAAGCCCAGGGAACCTTGGATGTCAAGGGATATACAAGAATGGATTAGGAAAAAAAGAAGGGCTTTTGGCAGATACAAAGGACTAAAGACAGAGGAAGCCCTAGAGGAGTATAAAAAGTGCAGGGGGTTACTTAAAAAAGAAATTAGGAGAGCGAGGAGGGGCCATGAAATAACACTGGCGAGCAAAATAAAGGAAAACCCTAAGGTGTTTTTGAGGTAAACCACTGTTTGTATTCCACTGTGTACATGCCTGTACATGTCTCGGCTGACTCCTCCCACGAGTCCAGGTATAAAGGTGACTGCTCCACAGTCCCTCTGTATTCTGGACCGGTCAACCACTCGAGGCACACCTTCATTCTCTTGTTAATAAAAGCCTGTTAATTACTCGCTTAATCTCAGTCTTTTGAGTTATTGATAGCACATCAATTTTATTAACAAGATTTTTATAATGGAGAAGATCCTCACACCGGGAGGCGGACTCATCCACCAAGTTTACTCACTGGCTTAGGTGTTTTGAAAAATTTCTGATCGCCTCCGCTGAAACGGTCAAATCGGACGAGGACAAACTGGATGTCCTGACCTCCAAAGTGAACCACCGAGTGTACTCGGTCATCTAGGACGCGACCTCATACGCGGATGCTATCAAGCTCCTCAAGGACCAGTACACGCGCCCAGTGAACGAGGTGTACGCTAGGCACCTCCTGGGGAGTCGTAAACAACAACCGGGGGAATCGACCGAGGAATACCTTCAGGCACTGTCTGTGCTTGGCCGGGCCTGTGGTTGTAAGGATGTAAAGGCCGCCGTGTACACAGAGGAACTTATCCGGGACGCTTTTGTAGCGGGCCACAGGTCCAATTACACCCGACAGCGACTGTTGGAGCAGAGTGACCTCGATCTCAACAAGGCCTCTGAACTCGCACTATCATTGGACGCAGCCTACCGGGGCATGGATGCCTACTCCACTGCACCGTGGACGCCATGGGGAACGACAGCCTGGGACATGGTAGGACCGTCTCATAGCGCCGTGCCACCCCAGCCACATCCCAGCAACGGCCCAACTACCGCAGCAGTGTCCCAAGGCCAGACAGCAGTGCCCCAAGGCCAGAAATGCTACTTCTGTGGCCAGGCCAAACACCCCAGAGCGCGCTGCCCGGCGAAAAATGCGATCTGCTCGGGCTGCGGGAAGAAAGGACACTACGCCAGCATCTGCAGGGCCAAAGCCACCCCGAACCCCAGCAGCGCCGCGTGTGGGCCGTGCGGGCCGCCATCTTGGGCCTCCCCAGCCATGTGCGAACCACTGGAACAGCAGCCATTTTGGACGCCTCCAGCCACATGGGGATCATGGACGCCGCCATCTTGGACGACAGCCGGGACGCAGCAGGCCCCCAACACCGCCTCATCTGATACCCGCAGCGACACACCGACCCCTACGCTGGCCTCCGTTACGCTGGACCAAGCGAGACCGCACCAGCTGGCCCGGTCCACAATGGACATTAAGGTAAATGGTCACGAAACAATCTGCCTTTTTGACTCTGGGAGCACGGAGAGCTTCATCCACCCTGACATGGTGCGGCGTTGCTCTCTCCCAGTCCTGCCTGCGCACCAGCGGATTTCTATGGCCTCTGAGTCCCAGTCGGCGGACATTGGCGGCTATTGCGTGGTGACACTCGTAGTAGACGGGACTGTGTACGATAATTTTAAACTTCTGGTCCTGCCCCACCTCTGCGCTGCCGTTCTACTGGGGTTAGATTTTCAGTGCCACCTTAAAAATGTTACGATGGCGTACGGTGGACCCCTCCCCCCACTCACAGTCCGCAGCCAGCAGCTTCCAAATTGCCGCCGCGCACCAGGTGCAACCTCTCCACACTCAGAGTCACCCCCCCCCCATGGTTTGCTAACCTCACCCCCGACTGTAAGCCCATCGCCACAAAGAGCAGGCGATACAGTGCCGGGGACAGGGTTTTCATTAAAACCGAAGTGGAGCGGCTCCTGAAGGAGGGGATTATTGAGGGCAGCACCAGCCCCTGGCGAGCCCAGGTTGTGGTCGTTAAGACCGGCGAGAAGCAGCGCCTGGTCATCGACTACAGCCAGACAATAAATCGCTACACCCTGCTGGACGCTTACCCACTCCCCCGTATAGCTGATATGGTCAACCAGATCGCGCAGTACCGCGTCTTCTCGACCATTGACCTGAAATCAGCGTACCACCAGCTCCCTATCCGCCCTGAGGACCGCCAGTGTACTGCCTTTGAGGCAAACGGCCGCCTCTATCACTTCCTTAGGGTTCCCTTTGGCGTCACCAACGGGGTCTCCGTCTTCCAAAGGGTCGATCAAAATGCGTTGCAGGCCACCTTCCCATATCTGGACAATGTGACCATCTGCGGCCATGACTTGCAGGACCATGACGCAAACCTCGAAAAATTCCTCTGCACCGCCAAACTCCTCAACCTGACGTATAACAAGGAGAAGTGCATATTCCGCACAACCCGCCTCGCCATCCTTGGCTGTGTTGTGGAACACGGAGTCATCGGTCCTGACCCCGACCGGATGTGTCCCCTTATGGAACTCCCACTGCCCCACTGCCTCAAGGCCCTGAAGAGGTGCCTAGGGTTTTTCTCTTATTACGCCCAGTGGGTCCCCTACTATGCGGACAAGGCCCGTCCGCTGATCAAGTCCACCTCTTTACCCGTGACGGCAGAGGCCCGCTTAGCCTTCCACCGTATCAAGGAAGACATTGCCAAAGCCACCATGCACGCAGTGGACGAATCCATCCCCTTCCAGGTGGAAAGCGACGCGTCTGACTTTGCCCTGGCCGCTACCCTCAATCAGACGGGGAGACCCGTGGCCTTCTTTTCACGAACCCTCCAGGGCCCGGAGACCAGACACTCCACCATTGAGAAGGAGGCCCAGGCTATTGTGGAGGCTGTGCGTCATTGGAGGCACTACCTGGCTGGAAAACGATTTACCCTGCTCACTGACCAGCGTTCAGTTGCGTTTATGTTAACAACAAGCAGAGGGGCAAAATCAAAAATGACAAGATCTTGAGGTGGAGAATCGAACTTTCCACCTACAATTACGAGATCTTGTACCGGCCCGGGAAGCTCAATGAACCCCCGGATGCTCTATCGCGTGGCACCTGCGCCAGCGCGCAGATCGATAGACTGCGGGCCCTCCACAATGACCTCTGCCACCCGGGGGTCACCAGGTTCTTCCACTTCATCAAGGCCCGCAACCTGCCTTACTCCATTGAGGAGGTCAGGACCATGACCAGGAACTGCCAAGTCTGCGCTGAGTGCAAACCGCACTTTTATAGACCAGACAGGGCTCACCTGATAAAAGCCACTCGCCCCTTAACGTTGATTTTAAAGGGCCTCTCCCCTCCTCCGACCGCAATGTGTACTTCCTCAACATTATTGATGAGTACTCCCGTTTCCCATTCGCCATCCCCTGCCCAGACATGACCAGTGCCACGGTCATTAAATGTCTGAACGACCTCTTCACCCTGTTCGGTTTCCCCAGCTATATCCATAGCGACCGGGGCTCATCGTTTATGAGCGACGAACTCCGTCAGTACCTGCTCGCTAGGGGTATTGCCACAAGCAGGACCACCAGTTACAACCCCCGGGGGAACGGACAGGAGGAAAGAGAGAATGCGACAGTTTGGAAGGCCGCCCTGCTAGCCTTAAAGTCTAGGGGCCTTCCGACCTCCCGCTGGCAGGATGTGCTCCCCGATGCGCTCCACTCTATTCGGTCACTACTCTGCACTGCCACTAACGCCACCCCTCATGAGAAAATGTTTGTCTTCCCAAGGAAGTCCACATCGGGGACATCGCTACCGCCATGGCTGACGTCCCCAGGGCCGGTCCTACTGAGAAAACACGTGAGGACCCATAAAATGGACCCCCTGGTCAAAAGGGTCGACCTCCTCCACGCCAACCCCCAGTATGCTTACATTGCGTACCCGGACGGGTGGGAGGACACAGTCTCCATACGAGACCTCGCACCCTCGGGGGCCGCAGTAACCCACTACCCACTACCACCCCCCCCACGACCCAATATCCAGCCCCAGCAGACGGCGGGCCTGGGCCCTGCGACCCGCTCGACACCTACGAGGACTACACACCAGTGCCCCAGCCTACGCGGGACTCGACGCCGGAAGCTTCACTACCCCTGCCGTCGCCACGTCGATCACAGCGGCAGACAAGACCTCCGGAGAGACTCCAATACACTAACTTTTAATACACTTCACCCCGCCGGATTCATTTTTAAACAAGGGGTAAATGTGGTAAACCACTGTTTGTATTCCACTGTGTACATGCCTGTGCATGTCTCGGCTGACTCCTCCCACGAGTCCAGGAATAAAAGTGACTGCTCCACAGTCCCTCTGTATTCTGGACCGGTCGACCACTCGAGGCACACCTTCATTCTCTTGTTAATAAAAGCCTGTTAATTACTCGCTTAATCTCAGTCTTTTGAGTTATTGATAGCACATCAGTTTTATAAGTATATTAAGGGCAAGAGGATAACTAGGGAAAGAGTAGGGCCCATTAGGGACTAAAGTGGCAATCTGTGTGTAGAGCCAGAAGATGTAGGTGGGGTTTTAAATGAATTTTTTGCATCTGTGTTCACTATGGAGAAGGACGATGTAGACATAGAAATCGGGCAGGGGGACTGTGAAATACTTGAACATATTAGCATCGAGAGGGAGGAGGTACTGGTGGTTATAGCAGGCTTAAAAGTGGATAAATCCCCAGGCCCGGATGAGATGTATCCCAGGCTGCTGTGTGAGGCAAAGGAGGAGATTGCAGGGGCTCTGACACAAATTTTCAGAACCTCTCTGGCCACAGGGGATGTGCCAGAGGACTGGAGAACAGCTAACATAGTACCATTATTCAAGAAGGGTAGTAGGGATAAACCAGGGAATTACAGGCCAGTGAGCCTAACATCAGTGGTAGGGAAATTATTGGAAAAAATTCTGAGGGACAGAATTAGTCTCCACTTGGAGAGGCAAGGATTAATCAGGGATAGTCAGCATGGCTTTGTCAAGGGAAGATCATGTCTGACTAATTTGATTGAATTTTTCGAGGGGGTGACTAGGTGTGTGGATGAGGGTAGTGCAGTGGATGTGGTATACATGGATTTCAGTAAGGCTTTCGCTAAAGTCCCGCATAGGAGACTGGTCAAGAAGGTAAGAGCCCATGGGATCCAGGGTGCCTTGGCACATTGGATCCAAAACTGGTTTAGTGGCAGAAGGCAGAGGGTGATGGTCGAAGGTTGTTTTTGTGACTGAAAGCCTGTGTCCAGTGGGGTACCGCAAGGATCGGTGCTGGGTCCCTTGCTGTTTGTGGTCTACATTAATGATTTGGATGTGAATGTAAAAGGTATGATCAGTAAGTTCGCAGATGACACGAAAATTGGTGGGGGGGTAAATAGCGAGGAGGGTAGCCTCAGTCTGCAGGACGATATTGATGGGTTGGTCAGATGGGCGGAACAGTGGCAAATGGAATTTATCCCTGAAAAGTGTGAGGTGATGCATTTTGGAGGGACTAACAAGGCAACGGAATACACAATGAATGGTAAGACCCTAGGAAAGACAGAGGATCAGAGGGACCTTGGTGTGCATGTACATAGATCCCTGAAGGCAGCAGAACAGGTGGATAAGGTGGTTAAAAAGGCATATGGGATACTTGCCTTCATTAGCTGAGGCATAGAATATAAGAGCAGGGAGGTTATGATGGAGCTGTACAAAACGCTGGTTAGGCCACAGCTGGAATACTGTGTGCAGTCCTGGTCGCCACACTATAGGAAGGATGTGATTGTTTGGAGAGGGTGCAGAGGAGATTCACCAGGATGTTACCTGGGCTGGAGCGCTTCAGCTATGAAGAAAGACTGGACAGGCTGGGGTTGTTTTCCTTGGAGCAGAGAAGGCTGAGGGGGGACCTGATTGAGGTGTACAAAATTATGAGGGGCATAGACAGTGTAGATAGAAAGGAACTTTTTCCCTTAGTAGAGGGGTCAATAACAAGCGGGCATAGATTCAAGGTAAGGGGCAGGTGGTTTAGAGGGGATTTGAGGAAGAACTTTTTCACCCAGAGGGTGGTTGGAATCTGGAACTCACTGCCTGAAAGGATGGTAGAGGCAGGAACCCTCACAACATTCAAGAAGCATTTGGATGAGCACTTGAAATGCCATAGCATACAAGGCTACGGACCAAATGCTGGAAAATGGGATTAGATTAGACAGGGCCTGATGGCCGGCGTGGATGCGATGGGCCGAAGGGCCTCTTTCTGTGCTGTATAACTCTATGACTCTATGACTCTGTGACAATCTGCCAAGTTTACAATGCAGCTTCCATTATGAATGCAGACATGGGATTTTATAATGAAAAGTTGATATAAAAATGCAAGACAAACTTAACAGGATGTTAGAGCCAATTTCCATGTCATTGTACATGGTAAATATGTCACTTTCTTACCTGTCTGATATCTGTGTTGCTGTGACTCTCTCTTTGGTTTCTGACTCTGTCTTCTGTTTCTCCCTCCTCAACTCTTTTTGCTTCTCCCTTTCTCTTTTTTCTTCTCTCTTCTTGGATGTGTCATGGTGGAATTGGGAGAGATTGGGTCGATTGGGCTTATGCTCGCTGGAGTTTAGAAGAATGAGAGGGGATCTCATTGAAACTTATAAAATTCTAACAGGACTAGACAGACTTGATGCAGGAAGGATGTTCCCGATGGTCGGGGAGTCCAGAACCAGGGGTCACAGTCTAAGGATAAGGGGTAAGCCATTTAGGACTGAGATGAGGAGGAATTTCTTCACCCAAAGAGTGGTGAACCTGTGGAATTCTCTACCACAGAAGGCAGTTGAGGCCAATTCATTAAATATATTCAAGAAGGAGTTAGATATATTTCTTAAGGCTAAAGGGATCAAGGGATATGGGGAGAAGGCAGGGACAGGGTACTGAATTTGGATGATCAGCCATGATCTCATTGAATGGCGGAGCAGGCCTGAGGGGCCGAATGGCCTACTCCTGCTCCTATCTTCTATGTTTCTATGTTTCTATGAAAGGAGCTGCCAATGGTGGCATGCTGCATTTGGGGTGAAAGTTGCAAACAAAATGCAGCCCTCAGTGACTAGCTTTTCATGCTGTCCCCCAATAACTCATGCTTCCCCCATACCCTTATTTTGTCTGTTCTGGACCGATGGACATTTTTACATGCAGTAGCACCCTCTGGTGGTGGTTATTGTGTTAGCAGTGTGTTTGTTTGAAGCAGAGGTCATTTGACCTTTGTTCCTTTCTTCCTGTGTGAGGTCATTTGACCTTTGTTCCTTTCTTCCTGTGAGACGTCATTTGCCCGTCGTACCTTTCTTCCTGTGTAACCCAGGAAGTAGAATCCCAGGAAGTAGAATTCCAGGAAGAACCTGGCAGTAATGGAGGATTCCATAAGGGATTCACAATCCAATGTAATCTGATTTCATATGTTAGGCCAAGTGCAATATCTGTGAGTATCTTTGTTTGTTAGCATAATAGCAACATTGTCAGAGTAGTATTTTGACAATAATATGTTTATAAAAGGTTAATATTTGATAGTTACAGAAGTGAGTCCAAATGTTAGTTAGTTATACAATTAGTCTATTCTACTGTTGTAAATATGTTTATATCTTATGTAATATCGAATGTATAGTACTCAGTTTATGTACAAAACATACTTTATCTTTGTTTACAGTTTCACAAATTTGTTCAAGTAAAGCTTCAAAACAGCAAACGACTTCACGAAGAATTATTTTTGAATAAGTGTTTAACTTGCTGGATAACTAGATAGGAGCACGTCTAGCGCGGCCAGTACATTGTCCCCTTTTGTTTCACCTTCCCATTACCCTTTGATGTACCCGTTCAACTCCTATTTTTGTCCCTCCACCTCATTCCACTCCCATTCACCTCACCCTTTTAACCCATTACCACCCACATCCCCAAGGACAGGTGGTGAGACAGCAGAAGTTTCTGCTCCTGCAGTCAGCTAAATAAGAACCTAAAGCATGACTTTAAAATGGGGATTGAAATGCGTCTGTGTCTGGTATTCAAGTGTTCCCTGACTTCTAACATTGCTTCACCTAAATACTATACATGGTCTCGACTCCCCATGTGCCACACTAGAGAGATCAATGATACATAATCATAAAGAGGTAGCACGTGCTTCCTTCCTGGCGTTGCAATCAGCCATCACAGATGGGCTACTGTTCAAGTGGTACTTGGATCTTAATGAGGTAGTTCAATCCCAATCAATTGTAACTATTTCTTTAATAGTTAGCAAAAAAACCCCAGATAAAATATGTTTTGCATTTTACAGTATTCAATAGCTCACTTGGTTGAATGCTAAACTAGGGACTGAGAAAATCTCAGGTTCAAATCCTGGCAGGAAAGAGTCTTTCAATTTCCCATAGTGGATAAAATGGGCACCACATCTTTAATGTGTGGGGAGAGCAGGAGGCTGTAAGAAAATGCAGGGTCTGTGAAGAGTCAAATAGTTTGGACATTTCTGGCTGTCTACATTGGAAACTGAGATCAGCACTACCTCATTCTACCATCTCATGATGTTAAGATATACATTTCAGGATGTTATGACCATTTTTCCACAGAGAGGATTTAAAAGTATGAGTGACATTTAATATTTTAACCAAGTTTGAAAAGAAAGGCTCCCACACAAACGATGACTAATAAATTCAATGGATGTTGTTTTCCTCAGAGGCTAAACAATATGCAATTCATTGGACCTCCAAGGTAATTGGGAAAAATAACTAATATTCTTTTGTTGGAAAGTTATTTGATCTCTGCCCATGGCAAGAGAGAAAAGGGAGAGCGAGAATGCTGTGCAGGCAT
The DNA here is from genome assembly GCF_052327205.1 of Somniosus microcephalus. Lineage (NCBI taxonomy): Eukaryota > Metazoa > Chordata > Chondrichthyes > Squaliformes > Somniosidae > Somniosus > Somniosus microcephalus. The sequence goes on along the minus strand of NC_140996.1, from coordinate 142,575,096 downwards.
GAAGCAGCAAAAGGCAGTCTCAGAAAAATACAGGAGACTGCATGGAAGGACTATTCTGCACTTGGTTGAAGAACTGAATGCAGAGTTATTCTGCATAAGTTAAGTGAGTTGACCTACTGATGTGGGGGAACATAGTGTGTTCATTATTATGCAAAGATAAGTTCCATTTACAGTATGCAAAAACAAGTTGTATTGATTGAACTAAAGGAATCCAATCATAATTGCTGCTCTGTGTGAAATAAAACAGATTAACATTTTGTATCGAGCTTCATGTCACCAAAATGTTCACTTGGTCAGGTTTCAGAGAGATTAAAGTAATACACGTGAAATATACAAATACCTGGTTCATGTCACAAGGTACGATCGTTACACAATGGTACACTTGGAAGAATGCCAGAAAAAAGGGAAAATTTATGCCACTTGCAAATAACTTGTATATTAATATGGCACACCTCTGCACTGCTATTGGAAGCAATACCAAGTGTTGAAATGTCAATAATCTGCAGACTATCACAATATTTGTGCAAAACTTATAAATTCATGCTGGGAATCTATGGTAATCAGGACTTAAGTTAAAACAAATAGAACACAAAGTCTAATCTGCTTATAACCAAGTGCTAACACTACAGAAAGGATTTCTGATCTGTCCATTGAGGGGAATAGGAGCATCTCTGGAAATACAGCATTTAGTAACATAATATGTTTCCTTATGTTTAATTCTGAAAAGTGAATGAACTGGAGGTGAATCCAAATTGTTATTGTAAATTTACCTCAAAAGTTGTAATACTTGGTACTTTGAGTATTCCTCTCATGAAGTATTGAAAGACAAATAAATAAAAAAATGTTAAGGACTTATTAACTGCTTATCACTGGATGGAAATCAACTCTTTCTGCATTCCTTAGGGGAGAACAAAAAGCCATAGTGGACTGGAAACAGCTACTTGAAGGTAAATCAGTGTCAGAGCAGTGGGAGGCATTCAAGGAGGAGGTCCGGAGGGTTCAGACCAAATATGTGCCCTTAAATAAAAAAGGTGGGACTAACAAATCTAGAGCCCCCTGGATGTCTAGAGACGTACAGGGTAGGATAAAGAAAAAAAGGGAGGCGTATGACAGATACCGAGGGCTAAATACTCCAGAATCTTTAGAGGAGTACAGAAAGTGTAGAGGTGCAATTAAAAAGGATATTAGGAAAGCAAAGAGAGAGCATGAAAAATTCTTGGCAAATAAAATCAAGGAAAACCCAAAGATGTTTTATAAATATATTAAGAGTAAGAGGATAACTAAAGAAAGGGTAGGGCCTATTAGAGATCGTGAGGGTAATCTGTGTGTGGAGGCGGGAGACGTCGGTAGTGTTCTTAATGAATATCTTGCGTCTGTTTTCACAAAGGAGAGGGGCGAAGCAGATATTGCTATCGGGGGGAGGAATGTGAAATATTAGATGAAATAAACGTAGTGAGAGAGGAAGTATTAAGGGGTTCAGCAGCTTTAAAAGTGGATAAACCTCCAGGCCTGGATGAAATGTATCTCAGGCTGTTAAGCGAAGCAAAAGAGGAAATAACGGAGGCCCTGACCATAATTTTTCAATCCTCTCTGGCTTCAGGTGTGGTGCCAGAGGACTGGAGGACTGGTAATGTGGTACCCTTGTTTAAAAAGGGAGAAAAGGATAGACCGAGTAATTACAGGCAAGTCAGCCTAACCTCGGTGGTGGGAAAATTATTGGAAAGAATTCTGAAGGACAGGATAAATCTTAATTTAGAAAGACAGATTAATCAAGGATAGTCAACACGGATTTGTTAAGGGAAGATCGTGTCTGACAAACTTGATTGGATTTTTTGAGGAGGTAACAAGGAGGGTAGATGAGGGTAGTGTGTTTGATGTAGTGTATATGGACTTTAACAAGGCTTTTGATAAGGTTCCACATGGCTGACTTGTCACAAAACATAGAAACATATAAGATAGGAGCAGGAGTAGGCCATTTAATGAGATCATGGCTGATCATCCAAATTCAGTACCCTGTCCCTGCTTTCTCCCTATAGTAATCTGGGATGTAATGTTTAAGTTATCCACCAGATGGAGCCAAATATTAAGGGTTCACATTCACCAGTTTTTAAGGTAATGGGTCATGTATTCAATGTCCTGGTACACCAGTTTATACGGTAATGTGGCATTGCATTATGGGTATGACTCAGAGGTTCTTCCTCCATCTTATGCTCGTGCAGTAAGAAATGTGCCTGGCTTCCAGCTTGTAAGAGCTATGTCTCTCTGCTACACCGTGTAATAAACAGTTGGGTTTTCTTCCTAATACCTCGCTTCTCTCAGTTTCTGACCTTACCACTCGGATATCACACTCCCCATAACCCTTGATCCCTTTAGCCTTAAGAAATATATCTAACTCCTTCTTGAATATATTTAATGAATTGGCCTCAACTGCCTTCTGTGGTAGAGAATTCCACAAGTTCACCACTCTCTGGGTGAAGAAATTCCTCCTCATCTCTGTCCTAAATAGCCTACCCCTTATCTTTAGACTATGACCCCTGGTTCTGGACTCCCCCACTATCGGGAACATCCTTCCTGCATCTAGTCTGTCTAGTCCTGTTAGAATTTTATAAGTTTCAATAAGATCCCCTCTCATTCTTCTAAACTCCAGCGAATATAAGCTCAATCGACCCAATCTCTCCTCATACGTCATTCCTGCCATCCCAGGTATCAGCCTGGTGAACCTTCGCTGCACTCCCTCCATGGCAAGAACATCCTTCCTCAGATAAGGCGACCAAAACTGCACACAATACTCAAGGTGTGGTCTCACCAAGGCCCTGTACAACTGCAGCAAGACATCCTTACTCCTGTATTTGAATCCTCTCGCTATGAAAGCCAACATACCATTTGCCTTCTTAACCGCCTGCTGTATCTGCATGCTTACCTTCAGTGACTGGTGCACAAGAACACCCAGGTCTCTTTGCACTTCCCCTTCTCCCAATCTATTGCCATTCAGATAATAATCTGCCTTCCTGTTTTTGCCACCAAAGTGGATAATCTCACATTTATCCACATTATACTGCATCTGCCATGCATCTGCCCAATCACCCAACCTGTCCAAATCATACTGGAGTTTCTCTGCATCCTCCTCACAGCACACACGCCCACCCAGCTTTGTGTCTGACGTAAGAAAACTACTAAGCACTTGGTTTGAGTATGAATGGTAAGATTCATGACAGTGTCATCTGCAAACTTGGAGATATTACATCTAGTTCCCTCGTCTAGATCATTAATATATATTGTGAATAGCTGGGGTCCTAGCACCGATCCCTGCCGTACCCCACTCGGAAAAAGAGCCATTTATTCCAACTCTTTGCTTCCTGTCTGCCAACCAGTTCTCTATCCAAATTCAGGGCCAATGTCTCTTAATCTGGACAGTGCAGATATAAATGGGACAGTGCATGGCTTGAATTTATAATGGGCCAGTTTATTAATGTTATAATTACAAAGCTCTCACATGCAAATAAATCTGGAGTATAATGAGTATTTTATATAAGTTAGCATCTCATCATTTTGACAGCATTGATATTTTTAGCATAGTACACATTTTAGCTGAATTATGAATTAAATGAAGGCAACAGCTCACATGAAATGAATGGATGGTGAGGCTACTTTTCAGCCATGCACAATGATAATATTACTGGCCCTTAATTATTGAGTTGCTTGCTCTTCTGCAAGACAGCACCTTTGTAAACTACGTTTTGGAAGCAGGTAGTAACTTATTTCCTGACTGGTTTGATACCATGGGAGCAGGGGCCATATCAGGTTGGATAATAACCCAGAGTGTCAACACATTTGGCAGCTATTGACAAAACTATCAGACTTCCTCGCCCAACATCTTGATTTATTGTTCCCTGCCCCTGCCCCCAATTTGTCCCACTAACATGCCAGGGGCTTGAAAAAGGTGAAAACTGACCAACTCTCCCAGGAGAGAGATTTACAATGTGGAAGAACAGAAAATCACCAATATGAAACTGACAGAAAAGTTAATAATTTGATTGACAGGTATTAAAAATGACTAGAAAAATGTGAAGATTTTCTGACTTTGCCCAGAAAGAGAAAGTTATCATCAAACATCAATGAGTAAGGAGAATTTGTGTTTATATGGTATATAAAGTCTTTGGTACCAAGTTTTCACTTCTATCTTTAGAAAAAAGTCTAGTTTCTAGTGAGCATATATAGGAAATGATCTACAACAGTTCAACGTATCACACTTGTAATTCCAATTGTCTCAATCATGAGTATCAAGGTAAGAAAACTGCTAATGATGTACCAGCGAGGAGCAAGAAAAACTAAGGGCTGGATTTTCCAGGTCAGCGAGTGCGATCGGTGGCAGGTTGGATAGGAATTTTCTTTTTCCCCAGTGGGTTGGGAACCCACTGTGAACCCACCACCACGAGCCTTTCCCCGATGTTGGGTCTGCCAGTGCTGAGCAGACCCAACACGCAGTGGTGGAGGACCCAATTCAGGTTTAGAGATGATTTAGAACACATTTGAGCTCACCTGTTGATTTACGGCTCGCCCACAGGGTCCTCGCTGCTCAGGTATCATGTCTGTTAAGCTGAAGCGGGAGTTCAGTGGCCATTAAATCAGCTGTTGAGTTGACAGATTCAAATATAAAGTAAAAGCTCCCACCTTACAGATATATCTTCCCTCAGCCACAAGCTCTTCCTCGCTGCATTTCCACAACAGATTCACCATGCTGCAACTCTTTACACAAGTTTCCATCCAGTCTGACCTCATTACCTCTCTCACCATTGACAGATCGCTTCTGTCATTTCTACTTCAGCTGTCATCTATTCTATCAGCATGGGTGTCCTTTATACTCTCTCACCTTGGTCCTCAGAATCCCACCATGATCAGCACCAATACCAGCAGCACCAGGCACACCGGGCACACCAGCAGCACATAAAACACCAACCTTCTCCGCAATCAACTGATGCTGCACAGGACAGAAGGCATCAGCACCTGACCACATTGCTGCCCGGGAGGCCAGGGATGGCCTCACCATGGCCAGATTTATTTCACTTGATGCTGTACACACTGGCTGCCACATGATGAGCCACGTTGGCACCACCCCATACCAACATCATAAAGCATCCCTACAATGCCCAAGCCATTCCTTTCACACATTACCATTGCAGGGGGCAGCATTATGTCTCACCATTCACTGCAACTCACTGAACCAATTCCAAAGGTGCACACAAATCTGTCCAAGAACGGAAAGTGTTGCAAATAAAGGTTTCAATGTTTGACAGCACATTAACAGAAACTTTACAGGAACATTCCATAAAACACCAAGTGTGTTGTTAGTTACAATGATTGCACTAGGATGAGGGTGTGTGTGAGGGGTGGCTAGTGAGACGGGGAAGTGATAATGTAGATAGAGAGGGATGGGTGGAGGTGCAAGGTAAGTTGGTGTGAGTAAGGATGTGCAGGAGTAGGGTAAGGAAGGCAGAGTGATGCAGATGTGATGAGAGGCACAGCAGGGTGAGGTTGAGCGTGGCTTTGTACTAATGTTTCGTGATCTACTGAGATCATTGAAATGTTTGCAGCACTGCACCCAGGTCCTCCTGACCACATCCCTGCTTGTGCCCTCCTCTGCAATGTACAACCAGGCTGTTTTGATCTCGTAGGGAGGTCTCTTCCGCCCATCGGAAGAGAAGAGAACCTCCCTGCGTGCTGTGACGCCCTCCATAAGCATTTGGAGGGAGTGATGGGAGAGCTTGGGTGCAGCCCTGCACCTCTGTGCAGCGCTTGTCAGTGTTTGCAGCACCTCAATGCTGTAGAACACTGACAGCACAACTGTCAAAATAAAGTTGGCCATGGTCCCTTTAAGGAAACTGGCTGATGACACGTCATCAAATGGCGTCACCAGGCCCGCTTCTTCTAATTGGCCAGCAAACGTGCTGGGCGGGCTTAACAAGCCCAATCAAGGTAAATTCATTTCAGAGGCCAGGATGGAGCCAGCAGTGGTTTCGGGACCCGCCACCAACATCGCCCGCCACGGACCCACCAAGGTCAGTTAAATCGTGGCCTAACGCACAGGCAAACAGGCGAAAGACAACCAAAACTCACTCAAAATTTTGTCACCTTTTTGGTTACTCAGTAACTCAAAGATGTTAAATGCTTAATATAATTAATTCTTAAACAGAATGATTAAACAACAACTTGCATTTCCTAGGGAAAAAGAATAACATTTTCAAAGTCTGTAATGAAAAAAATCAGATTTTTTTCTGTGCAATGTTTTCCTCCACTGACCTGCTCCTCTCTGTGGAATCAGCGGCTTGACTTCTCCTGGAGCTTGCAATGTCTTTCCTGCTTATACTAGCTCTACCTCACTACCTCTTCTCTCATCCCCTCCACGGTCTCTAAATTGTCATCCAGTTCTGGATAAGCAGAAATTTTCTCCAGTTAAATATTGGTAAGACCAAAGCCATTGTTTTCCATCTCCGCCACAAACTCCGTTCCCTAGCCAGTGAATCCATCCCTCTCCCTAACATCTGTCTGAGGCTGAATCATACTGTTCGCAACCTTGGTGTCATATTTGACCCTGAAGTGAGCCTCCGACCACATATCTTCAGCTTAACAAAGACCACCTATTTCCACCTCTGTAACGTCACCCGTCTCCGCCCTTGCCTCAGCTCATCTGCTGCTGAAACCCTTATCCAAGCCTTTGTTACCTCTAGACTTGACTATTCCAACACACTCCTGGCTGGCCTCCCACATTCTACCCTACGTAAACTTGAGGTCATCCAAAACTCAGCTGCCCGTGTCCTAACTCGTACCAATTCCCGTCCGCCCATCACCCCTGTGCTCGCTGACCTACACTGGCTCCTGGTTAAGCAGCACCTCGATTTCAAAATTCTCATCCTCATTTTCAAATCCCTCCGTGGCCTCGCCCATTCCTATATCTGTAATCTCCTTCAGCCCCACAACCACCTCCCCCCCCCCGAGATAGCTGCGCTCTTCTAATTCTGCTCTCTTGAGCATCCTTGATTATAATTGCTCAACCATTGGTGGATGTGCACATGCCTTCTGTTGCCTAGGCCCAAAGCTCTGGAATTCCCTACCTAAACCTCTCCGCCTCGCTACCTTTCTTTCGTCCTTTAAGACGCTCCTTAAAACCTACCTCTTTGACCAAGCTTTTGGTCATCTGCCCTAATTTATCCTTATGTGGCTCTGTGTCAAATATTTTGTCTTATAATACTCCTGTGCAGCACCTTGGGACGTTTTACTATGTTAAAGGCGCTATATAAATACAAGTTGTTGTTGCTTATAGGCCAATTAAGTAGCAAACTACAAAATATCAGAATGCATCAATGTCACTGAGTCTGGTGGACTATAACTTCCAAATTTCAGCTTAACACTGCTAGCTTCTACTCAAACTGATTGGGCTGGGATGTGAGGGTTTGCAGACAGGAGGTTGTACAATGCTGTTAATATTGAGTCTTGTGGTCAATCATAATAAAGAAATCTTGGTACAAACACAGTTTTTAGGTGTAAAACAAATTTTGGGAATGGATGAATAATGTAACATGATTTTCTCCTGATGGACAACAAAGCTGGTTCAGTCCTTCCTGTTTATAAACCCTATTCAGTGTCATTTATATTCAGTACAAAAAGGTCAAAGGAGTAGAAATTCCAAACACTAAACATCAATATGAATACTTAACATACCCATACTACATTCCTGTGAGCTCCATTTTTAAACAGGTGTTAATCTATTTACTGTTAATGAGTTAACACCTGCATATAAATAGTGCATACATGAATATAGTAGAAGCACAGTAAGTGTTCATACATGAGGTTTGCAGTTCAGAATTCCTACCGTAAGATATTAATTGAATAAATCAGTGACGTAGCTTATGTCGGAGAGAGACACAGACAGAGAGAGATACAGAAAGAGAGCATGAGTGAAAGAGAGGCCAGAGCGAGAGAGAGATACAAAAAGAATTAGTGAGTGCAAGATGAGCAGAGACAATCACAGGAAAATGGAGACGCCAATTTCTTTTGCCAGTGTACAATGTCATGCAAGATCAAGTTATATGATAACACACTGTGTATTACTCTAAATATAATGCTCCTAGTCATATTTTATAATATTACCAAACAGGTTTTCCTCCCTTTTGCTGAGCAACTGAAAATTTGCCCATGTGTATAAAATCTACATACCAATTTCCAAGATTCAAAAATACTCAGTTTTGAATAAAGACATCGTTTATAGAGCTGGGAATTTTCAGTTGAAACGAAATCCCAGCATAACATTTCTCACTGGTAGTCTGGGACTCATGTGGGAAAGTGGAACAGTCAGGTGAGAGATTCAACATGTTGCTATGGAGCAGAGCAGTTTGGCAGCCTGAGCTGAAGCAGGGATGAAGTGGGATTAGTTTCCTATTATCTGACAAGTGGGAGCAGCAAACTCTGGGGCTCGAGGCTAGTAGTGGTGTTCCTGGAATGGAGTATAGGAATAGGGATGAAGTATGGGAGCAAGAGGTATTCCTGGAGCTCAAGAGGGAGCAGAGGTGTTCTTGGGTCTAAGGTTCAGAGCAAAGGCATTCCCTGAGGCTGAATCCAGGAGAAGAGTTATTCGTGGGGCCGAGGTCAAGAGTAAACAGAAATTAATTGGTGGAAGCAGTTGTATGTAAACAGTGATGAGAAAAGAATTTTAAAGCTGCAAAAAATGGCAATCATCAGGAAGGTTTCACACAATTTTTCAGGATCCGATGAACCAATCGGAACTATCTGAATAACTTTAGTGTTCCATGGCTGGACAAAACCTAGCCAGTTGGATTGAACATCTCCATAAGTGCACCCATCTGAGTTGAGCCACCTCTGAGATATCCTATTTTCACCTTTGCAGCATCACTGGCCATCACCCTATCCCCACCTCCACTGCAACAGAAATCCTTAAAAATGACTGTAATCTCCAGACTTGTTTGCTCCAATACTGTAAAGTCTGTGGGTTGTTTAGTTAATTAATACACAGACTCCAAGAGTAACTTAAAACAGGACTTTACTATTCGAAGGTCAGGGCGAATCTGCCCAATAAATCCTGACACAACACTTATATACTGGTGTGGTCACCGTCGGTATTACAGTATACAGAAGCCAAACAAAGTAGTGCCACACCTAAAATAGTTCTCTTAAAGGTGAACGGTTACATACAATAGTTCTCTTAAAGGTAGTTGGGTACATACACTACAATCCTCCCTTTTTAGCTTACAACATACTTATTCCCCATTAAACATAACATATAATCAACTTCGTGTAAAACAATTCACAGATATAGTCTCTGCGGGAAACAGTTCACAGATTCAGTCTCTGCGGGAACAGTTCACAGATTCAGTCTCTGGTCTTGACTCGGTCCCAACAACATCTCTGTGGTGTAGCCGGTTCACATTTCTAGCGTGACTCATCCAATAGTCTTTCCCTTGGCTTAACAGCTTGAACTTCCGTCCTGCTGAACCAGCAGTGCTGAATTTTACAAACAGCTGGACTGCCTTGGTAATTTTTCCTACTTTCCAACTGATTTGGCCCCCTTCGTAGGGCCCACGTGCATGATCTGATAGAAGTGATAATGATTTAGATGGTTATCGTCTTCTGCTTCGTCTTTTTCTTTTCTGCTTCTTGGAGACTCTCGGGGCTCCCTTATCCGCTGCCAGCTGTAGCGCCACCATCTCCCTATGTTCCTTAGACTTTAAGTGCTTCATCCTGATTTCTGCACTTTGGGAGTTTTCATCACAAGCTGGGCAGACCAAGTCGTCGTAATATTCCGTGTCACTCTACAGGTCATGGTAATATTCAGTGTCGTCCTGAGCTAGTCTAGCGAGAGGGCCTGCTACTTCTTCCTTACCCAACTGGACGTTAGCCGACTGTTGTTCCCTCCTTAGACATCTTTCCTGAAGAGACTTCTTCATGCGTTCATATTCATCCCGCTCTTCCTGGGTTTCCTGCCAATCCTTCACTAATGACCTCATTTGTGATTCCAATACTTCCCCTTCCATCGGGGATTGATTGATCGGGCTATTCAATCCTTCTACTGGAGCAGCTGTTTCAACATTCTGTAGTTCACATTGACGTGATTCAGCGTACTTTCGGCAGCCCCGTAAAATCTGTGTTGCAACCTCAACTATTCCCCAAACTTTTGAGAGCTCCGAACCCCTTCCCTTTGAAGATTGAAGCTCGTGTTCAAATGGTTCCCATTGCAGAGTCTTGTCTCTCAGCATATGAAGGAGTTGGCTGACCGTTAACTCTTCCACGGGGACCCTGTGGATCAGAGTCTTCTCCATTTCATCCACCTTTTCCTCCAATGCTTCCACCTTTTTTTCCTCTTGTACTTTGGCTTTAAGCGCTCGGAGAAGTTGCGCCTTGATGCTTTCTAGCTCATGTTCAGGGGCCATTCTTACAGTCTCTGTGTTTCTTACAGTTGCCTTTTCTTTCACTGAAAGAATTCCCAGTTGAATCTGTTCTTCAAGTTGTTGAACCTCGGTCATTGCCGCCTCATATTTGTCTTGGGTTTCCTTCAATATTTTTATGAGTTCTTGGACATCTTGACTTTCATGTTCTGCCATGTCTTTCACCTCTAATTTCTCATCTATGGATGGAACTTCTACCGATGAGTCTGTCTTGGCCTTGAGCTCATCAAGAATTTCCTGCAGCCTTTGGACTTCTTGCTCATGTCCAACCTTTAGTTGCTCATAAGCTTCCACTGAAACTAGCTTTTCGGAGGTTGCCGAGTTAACCCCCTCCAGGATTGTAGCCTGGGCCTGTTCATACTGTTCCTTCAACTTCTCAAACTCTGCTTGTAAGGAGTCGTAGAGAAGAACTGGAATAAAATCCTGGCTTCCTGAAGATTCCTCTTCATTTGCTTCTTTCTGCAAATATTCTAACTCCTGAACATCATAAGGGAGATGTGATCAGTGATTGGTCACGATGGCTCTATGGTCGCTCTCTGCTTGAGCTAGCTGCTTCTGTTGTCTTTCCAGATTCTCCCATTCGGTGTCATAGAACTTTTTCATTGTTTTCATCTCTTGTATGGGACGGTAACTCAATTGTTCTAATTGTTGTCGTAATTTGAAATAAAGTTGAGTCCGAGCTTGGTGTTCTTCCGTCATGGATATGTCCTTAAACTGAACAGACTCAGAATTCTCTGTCAAACTATGTTGTCGTTGTTCGGTGGAGATCTGTTCTGAAACTTTGTTCTTCTCTGGAGCATAAGCCTTTCTGCATGCCTTCATTTTTCCAACCTTAGTCGGCAAGTCCATTTTAGCCTTGTCTTTCACATTTGGGTTGGTCTTATCGTCATCCGATTCAGAATCTGAGCTGATTGTCTGCACCGAGTCCTCACTCGTTATGGCTTTTAGATAGGGCCATTCCATGTCTATTTTCTTGATCCACTCCCATCCTAGAAGTGGTGGTCCTCCCTCAGGTAGTACGTATAAGTTCATTCTTGGGTGTTCTTTACCCCTATCTCTCACCTTGACTCTTAGCTTTCTCATGGGGTATACTTTATGCCCCGTGTATGTCTGCAATACGAACTTGGTATCTCTTAAGGGTATATGTGAGAATAGCTGGTGGTAATCCCTTCGATTTATGACTGATAGAGCTGATCCAGTGTCCAACTCCATTTTCACTTGGACTCCAGCTATTTTTAGCATGACCCAGATAGTTTGTAGGTCAGCTTCCTTACTCACATTGTGAATTCTCAGACTACCCAGCTCCTGGCCGTTTGGGTCTGAGTCCGAATTCTGTTCGTCTGAACTCTTCTCAGCCACCTTGTGTACCTTGTTGTACTTTTCCTGTGATGGCTTCCTTTGGTTGTTGGTCCTTTGGTTGTTGGTCTTCTTCCCTGACCGGCATACCTTAGCTATGTGACCCAGTTTGCCACATTTCCTACATTCCTGGTTCTTAAACCAGCATTGGTTCTGGTCGTGTGTTGTCTTCCCACAACGATAACATTTTGTTGTTGTCGAGGTAATTTGATCCACACTGAGTGCCACTGTCTTTAGCTGCATTTCCGCAGTTCCCTTCGCTGCGGCTTCGTGCGATGCTGCAATAAGGACAGCCCTGTCAAGTGTAAGGTCGTTCTCTTCGAGTAGTCGCTTTTGCGTTCCTTCCTTTGCCAATCCGCACACGAACTTGTCTCGCAATGCCTCTGTCAGATTCCCTCCAAACTGGCAGTATTTGAATCGTTCCGCCAACATCAACGGTGTGGGGTTCAAGTGATCCTTCAGAACAGTCACAATATCATCGAAAGTCTGATCCGCCGGTTTAGCTGGTGCTAGTAGATGCTTCAAGAGCCCGTATGTCTTCGCGCCCATCGAGTTTAGCAAGGTTATAGCTTTGTCATCTTCTTCTATTTTATTGGCCTCACAATAGATCTCAATGCGTTCCACATACGTGGCCCAGTCTTCTACCTCGGAATTAAAATCGTTGATGTTACCACGCTTAGGCATCTTCCTCTCTTCCTGATAACACCACGAATTATTTCTTTAAATTTTCTTTTATTTTTTTTTCCAAGATGGCGGTTCCCGCGAAAATGGCGGTTTCCCGCGCTTATCTTCTCTCCCCGCCCACTTCAATGGCGGTTTCCCGCTTCTGTCTTCTTCCCCGCCTAATGGCGGCTTCCCGCGTTTCTTCCCTGGCAGGAGGGGTACACTTTCCCCACGGGCGACGGCCGCTGGCTTTCAGGTTCACAGCCTGCGCGTCGGCTTCAGTGCTTTCCCTTTTCTCGGCAGGGCAACCGGCGCTGGGTACACCCCGTTGACGGCGAACAGTTTCAGCCGCTGGGCTGGCTCTCGCTCAGTTCCCCTTGCTCGGGCTCTGTCTCTCTCCCGCTCGCTCGGCTCTACCGGCGCTGGGTACACCCCGTTGACGGAGAACAGTTTCAGCCGCTGGACTGGCTCTCGCTCAGTCTCCCTTGGTCGGCTCTGCCTCTCCCGCTCGCTCGGCTCCCAATCGCGCCTCCAAGCCCTCTCGCAGTCCGGTGCTTCCCTCCCCGGCTGCGGCTGAGTTTATCTCTTCCCGCGCCTACGTTCCCGGTCGCAGCGCTTCGTGGCTTCGGTCGCTGCCCGGCCTTTTTCGCCGGTCGCGGTCTAGCTGTCTCACGACGCCGTTGCGTCCCCCAGCCTGTCTGTACCGCGGCTTCCTTGCTCCACGCTGCCCCAGTCTCAGCGCCTCTGGACTCGACTTCTGTCCGGCTCCTTTCCCCCTCGACCGTGGTCGAGTGCACCGCCCTTATCCTCCGGTTATTCTTTTTACTTTCCCTTACTCACAGTCACCGTGGCCGCCTTGCTTCTCGTGCTGATCGGCTCACTCCTCACCGTGGCAGAAGGGACAGTCAGTGCCTGTTGCTGATGGAAGTCTTTGTCTCTAAATTCTTCCTCCTTTCTAGTTCTGCAGCCTCGAGTTTTCTCCCAGCAGAACGACGAGGGCGGTTGCCTCTTCTCGACGCTCGTTAACTGCTTCGGAAGTATTGTTGCCGCAGGGTACGATCCCATCCTCGTCGCCACTGTAAAGTCTGTGGGTTGTTTAGTTAATTAATACACAGACTCCAAGAGTAACTTAAAACAGGACTTTACTATTCGAAGGTCAGGGCGAATCTGCCCAATAAATCCTGACACAACACTTATATACTGGTGTGGTCACCGTCGGTATTACAGTATACAGAAGCCAAACAAAGTAGTGCCACACCTAAAATAGTTCTCTTAAAGGTGAACGGTTACATACAATAGTTCTCTTAAAGGTAGTTGGGTACATACACTACAATCCTCCCTTTTTAGCTTACAACATACTTATTCCCCATTAAACATAACATATAATCAACTTCGTGTAAAACAATTCACAGATATAGTCTCTGCGGGAAACAGTTCACAGATTCAGTCTCTGCGGGAACAGTTCACAGATTCAGTCTCTGGTCTTGACTCGGTCCCAACAACATCTCTGTGGTGTAGCCGGTTCACATTTCTAGCGTGACTCATCCAATAGTCTTTCCCTTGGCTTAACAGCTTGAACTTCCGTCCTGCTGAACCAGCAGTGCTGAATTTTACAAACAGCTGGACTGCCTTGGTAATTTTTCCTACTTTCCAACTGATTTGGCCCCCTTCGTAGGGCCCACGTGCATGATCTGATAGAAGTGATAATGATTTAGATGGTTATCGTCTTCTGCTTCGTCTTTTTCTTTTCTGCTTCTTGGAGACTCTCGGGGCTCCCTTATCCGCTGCCAGCTGTAGCGCCACCATCTCCCTATGTTCCTTAGACTTTAAGTGCTTCATCCTGATTTCTGCACTTTGGGAGTTTTCATCACAAGCTGGGCAGACCAAGTCGTCGTAATATTCCGTGTCACTCTACAGGTCATGGTAATATTCAGTGTCGTCCTGAGCTAGTCTAGCGAGAGGGCCTGCTACTTCTTCCTTACCCAACTGGACGTTAGCCGACTGTTGTTCCCTCCTTAGACATCTTTCCTGAAGAGACTTCTTCATGCGTTCATATTCATCCCGCTCTTCCTGGGTTTCCTGCCAATCCTTCACTAATGACCTCATTTGTGATTCCAATACTTCCCCTTCCATCGGGGATTGATTGATCGGGCTATTCAATCCTTCTACTGGAGCAGCTGTTTCAACATTCTGTAGTTCACATTGACGTGATTCAGCGTACTTTCGGCAGCCCCGTAAAATCTGTGTTGCAACCTCAACTATTCCCCAAACTTTTGAGAGCTCCGAACCCCTTCCCTTTGAAGATTGAAGCTCGTGTTCAAATGGTTCCCATTGCAGAGTCTTGTCTCTCAGCATATGAAGGAGTTGGCTGACCGTTAACTCTTCCACGGGGACCCTGTGGATCAGAGTCTTCTCCATTTCATCCACCTTTTCCTCCAATGCTTCCACCTTTTTTTCCTCTTGTACTTTGGCTTTAAGCGCTCGGAGAAGTTGCGCCTTGATGCTTTCTAGCTCATGTTCAGGGGCCATTCTTACAGTCTCTGTGTTTCTTACAGTTGCCTTTTCTTTCACTGAAAGAATTCCCAGTTGAATCTGTTCTTCAAGTTGTTGAACCTCGGTCATTGCCGCCTCATATTTGTCTTGGGTTTCCTTCAATATTTTTATGAGTTCTTGGACATCTTGACTTTCATGTTCTGCCATGTCTTTCACCTCTAATTTCTCATCTATGGATGGAACTTCTACCGATGAGTCTGTCTTGGCCTTGAGCTCATCAAGAATTTCCTGCAGCCTTTGGACTTCTTGCTCATGTCCAACCTTTAGTTGCTCATAAGCTTCCACTGAAACTAGCTTTTCGGAGGTTGCCGAGTTAACCCCCTCCAGGATTGTAGCCTGGGCCTGTTCATACTGTTCCTTCAACTTCTCAAACTCTGCTTGTAAGGAGTCGTAGAGAAGAACTGGAATAAAATCCTGGCTTCCTGAAGATTCCTCTTCATTTGCTTCTTTCTGCAAATATTCTAACTCCTGAACATCATAAGGGAGATGTGATCAGTGATTGGTCACGATGGCTCTATGGTCGCTCTCTGCTTGAGCTAGCTGCTTCTGTTGTCTTTCCAGATTCTCCCATTCGGTGTCATAGAACTTTTTCATTGTTTTCATCTCTTGTATGGGACGGTAACTCAATTGTTCTAATTGTTGTCGTAATTTGAAATAAAGTTGAGTCCGAGCTTGGTGTTCTTCCGTCATGGATATGTCCTTAAACTGAACAGACTCAGAATTCTCTGTCAAACTATGTTGTCGTTGTTCGGTGGAGATCTGTTCTGAAACTTTGTTCTTCTCTGGAGCATAAGCCTTTCTGCATGCCTTCATTTTTCCAACCTTAGTCGGCAAGTCCATTTTAGCCTTGTCTTTCACATTTGGGTTGGTCTTATCGTCATCCGATTCAGAATCTGAGCTGATTGTCTGCACCGAGTCCTCACTCGTTATGGCTTTTAGATAGGGCCATTCCATGTCTATTTTCTTGATCCACTCCCATCCTAGAAGTGGTGGTCCTCCCTCAGGTAGTACGTATAAGTTCATTCTTGGGTGTTCTTTACCCCTATCTCTCACCTTGACTCTTAGCTTTCTCATGGGGTATACTTTATGCCCCGTGTATGTCTGCAATACGAACTTGGTATCTCTTAAGGGTATATGTGAGAATAGCTGGTGGTAATCCCTTCGATTTATGACTGATAGAGCTGATCCAGTGTCCAACTCCATTTTCACTTGGACTCCAGCTATTTTTAGCATGACCCAGATAGTTTGTAGGTCAGCTTCCTTACTCACATTGTGAATTCTCAGACTACCCAGCTCCTGGCCGTTTGGGTCTGAGTCCGAATTCTGTTCGTCTGAACTCTTCTCAGCCACCTTGTGTACCTTGTTGTACTTTTCCTGTGATGGCTTCCTTTGGTTGTTGGTCCTTTGGTTGTTGGTCTTCTTCCCTGACCGGCATACCTTAGCTATGTGACCCAGTTTGCCACATTTCCTACATTCCTGGTTCTTAAACCAGCATTGGTTCTGGTCGTGTGTTGTCTTCCCACAACGATAACATTTTGTTGTTGTCGAGGTAATTTGATCCACACTGAGTGCCACTGTCTTTAGCTGCATTTCCGCAGTTCCCTTCGCTGCGGCTTCGTGCGATGCTGCAATAAGGACAGCCCTGTCAAGTGTAAGGTCGTTCTCTTCGAGTAGTCGCTTTTGCGTTCCTTCCTTTGCCAATCCGCACACGAACTTGTCTCGCAATGCCTCTGTCAGATTCCCTCCAAACTGGCAGTATTTGAATCGTTCCGCCAACATCAACGGTGTGGGGTTCAAGTGATCCTTCAGAACAGTCACAATATCATCGAAAGTCTGATCCGCCGGTTTAGCTGGTGCTAGTAGATGCTTCAAGAGCCCGTATGTCTTCGCGCCCATCGAGTTTAGCAAGGTTATAGCTTTGTCATCTTCTTCTATTTTATTGGCCTCACAATAGATCTCAATGCGTTCCACATACGTGGCCCAGTCTTCTACCTCGGAATTAAAATCGTTGATGTTACCACGCTTAGGCATCTTCCTCTCTTCCTGATAACACCACGAATTATTTCTTTAAATTTTCTTTTATTTTTTTTTCCAAGATGGCGGTTCCCGCGAAAATGGCGGTTTCCCGCGCTTATCTTCTCTCCCCGCCCACTTCAATGGCGGTTTCCCGCTTCTGTCTTCTTCCCCGCCTAATGGCGGCTTCCCGCGTTTCTTCCCTGGCAGGAGGGGTACACTTTCCCCACGGGCGACGGCCGCTGGCTTTCAGGTTCACAGCCTGCGCGTCGGCTTCAGTGCTTTCCCTTTTCTCGGCAGGGCAACCGGCGCTGGGTACACCCCGTTGACGGCGAACAGTTTCAGCCGCTGGGCTGGCTCTCGCTCAGTTCCCCTTGCTCAGGCTCTGTCTCTCTCCCGCTCGCTCGGCTCTACCGGCGCTGGGTACACCCCGTTGACGGAGAACAGTTTCAGCCGCTGGACTGGCTCTCGCTCAGTCTCCCTTGGTCGGCTCTGCCTCTCCCGCTCGCTCGGCTCCCAATCGCGCCTCCAAGCCCTCTCGCAGTCCGGTGCTTCCCTCCCCGGCTGCGGCTGAGTTTATCTCTTCCCGCGCCTACGTTCCCGGTCGCAGCGCTTCGTGGCTTCGGTCGCTGCCCGGCCTTTTTCGCCGGTCGCGGTCTAGCTGTCTCACGACGCCGTTGCGTCCCCCAGCCTGTCTGTACCGCGGCTTCCTTGCTCCACGCTGCCCCAGTCTCAGCGCCTCTGGACTCGACTTCTGTCCGGCTCCTTTCCCCCTCGACCGTGGTCGAGTGCACCGCCCTTATCCTCCGGTTATTCTTTTTACTTTCCCTTACTCACAGTCACCGTGGCCGCCTTGCTTCTCGTGCTGATCGGCTCACTCCTCACCGTGGCAGAAGGGACAGTCAGTGCCTGTTGCTGATGGAAGTCTTTGTCTCTAAATTCTTCCTCCTTTCTAGTTCTGCAGCCTCGAGTTTTCTCCCAGCAGAACGACGAGGGCGGTTGCCTCTTCTCGACGCTCGTTAACTGCTTCGGAAGTATTGTTGCCGCAGGGTACGATCCCATCCTCGTCGCCACTGTAAAGTCTGTGGGTTGTTTAGTTAATTAATACACAGACTCCAAGAGTAACTTAAAACAGGACTTTACTATTCGAAGGTCAGGGCGAATCTGCCCAATAAATCCTGACACAACACTTATATACTGGTGTGGTCACCGTCGGTATTACAGTATACAGAAGCCAAACAAAGTAGTGCCACACCTAAAATAGTTCTCTTAAAGGTGAACGGTTACATACAATAGTTCTCTTAAAGGTAGACGGGTACATACACTACAAATACTTTTTGGGGTCGATTTTCATTGACCCGTGGAGTTGGGATTGGAGGCGTGCGGGGGGTTAAAGTCCCGAATTCGGGGGTCCCAACACCATCCCACCCCTAACCCGCCTCCATGTAAGTTTCAAAGGAAGCAGGTACCCGCCCTGCACTGGGGCCCGCCTCCCCGAGGGAAGGGATTAGTGCCAATTCACTGCCTGTTAACAGGTAGTTAACAGGCAGTTTTTAGCCTAATCCCTATTTTAAAGCTTGAAGTGTGGGATTCCCGACGGCTCCAAACCACGCCAAGTTAGAGGAGTCGGGCCGTCGGGTTGAAGGACTTGGAGGGGTCGAGATGTCGGTGTTCAGTTGAGTGATGGGTGCATGAGTGCAAAGGTAAGTGTGTTTGGTGTGTCTAAAGAAGTTTAAATTACCTGTACTTACCTTTTCAGCCTTCCTTCCTCTAGGCTTCGGGAGTCCATCATCTAACCGGCACAGAAAGCAGAATGGCTGCGAACTGTCAAAAGTGACAGCCTGCAGCTTTCTGTGCCGGTGAGGTTTCTAACTGAGTCTGTGTAGAAGGACTCAGGTTAGAAGTAAGACTGTCAGTGTTTGACCGCTTCAAACAGCTGTGAAACGCTGATATTTCATCTGTCAAAACGTCTTGACAGATGAAATTTCAGTCTGTGATGTCACCTGTTGCTGGGTGGCTCTTAATTGGCCGCCTGAGCCCGGTGGGCAGGCTCAACAAGGTCAATCAAGTTAAAATCGCATGGATTGACCGCATCTCAATGGAGGCGGGACTACAACCTGAAAGTTGTCGTCCCGCCTCCTTCCCGACTTCTGAATGAAAATCACCCCCTTTGTCTCCCAAATCAAATCAGGAATTGAAGCTTCTCTAACATTCTGCCACCGCATCACCTTCAGCACTAAATGCTGCTCTTTAGCACCCATGTGCTCACCAATCTTTGTTGGCTCCCTATTCTTAAGATACTAGAAGGGTGAGCTTTAAGAGGCTTATCTTTGGTTTTACCTGTGATCTCTTTTGCACAGTTATCTGAATTGCATGTCAGTGCTGTGACTCCACTGGGAGTTTCCATGTGACATTGCCAGTGGAGAATTCGATAATTCAATGCTCAATTCAAAGTCCAATGGAGCTAGAGGGGACCATTGCTTCTGTCAAGCTGTGCTGTTTTTGAAATCTTTTAAATAGAGGGCATAAATGAAGGACCCATTAGAATTTTGAACACATGCTTTGAGGTCAAGATTTAATTTAAAATCAGCACCTCCATTAAAATATTAATCTATTTTAGCTTGTTAAAATAGCATTGAACATATAACTGTTTCAGCATGCAGCCTGTGAAGACCAAGATGGAAATGAGCTTTTTCAAATTCTTCTTCTCTTACTTGATGTCAGATAGAAAGTTATGTAAATGGAATGAACTGCAACGACATACTGAATAACAAAGCACTTATCATTCAGTATAATCAGCAATGTAGAGAATGGAAGTGCAATACTCAATATCTATTTAAACAGAATCTCTCAGAGCTATTGCTGTGTGCAGTGTACACACATTGAAAAACTAAAGCAAATGCAGAGCAGGGAACACTAAATAAACAATTATCTGGAAGAAGAATTTTATATTTTCAAGGCTAAGTCTGGATTGTTGAGTAAGGTTATGTAAAAATGTACTAAATTGCAGTTTGTAGGCGGCCAGGTTATCGTGAATTTTGTTTTTAAGCATGGAGGTGATGTTACCAAGGGACAGAATTTAGATGAGAAAAAGGGGCCAAGGATCGATTCTTGGAGCTCACCCAAAGTAATCATATGAGATGGAAGGGCATGATGCAGATCAGTAAACATAAAGACAAGGAGCAGTAGTTGTGTGATGGGCAGTTGAATTGATCAGGGGTCAAGAGTGAAAGAAAGGTAAATGGAGGAGAGGCCATCAGGATGAAGGAATAGATGAGAGAAAACGGCAGTGATATGGGGATAGGCAGGCAGTGGCTGAGGTATTCAAGCTATTAATGCCACTTCTAACTAACTCAGCATAGAGCAGGGTTCAACCTCCGGCCTTCTGATCTATTAGGCTTAGTACCACATTGCACGGTACATTTACCCACAGCCATCTGGGGAGTCTCTTTGTGCAAGTTCAATCTCAAAAGGTAAAGGGACAAATGAAACCCTTAGATTCAAACTTGTTTTTCAAATTTATGAGATCATCCTTTGTTCAATGACACCTCTGATTAAGCTGCTGCTCCCTCAGGAAGGGCTGCAAGAAACTGGGAAATTAATCTGCAGTGTTTATCTTCACATACATATTCTGATTAAATAGTAATTCCTTCATTATCACTAATTTTAAAAACTAAAAACTAAAAGATTATACTTTGAACCCTCTGTAATAGTGGCAAAACAATACAAATTAGATTTAAAAAATAGCCAGTAAAACATTAGGAGCTAAAACTATATTAAGTCCCTCTCCCGCTGTTAGAACACTCTTTAAACCCACCAATAACAGCACAGGGAACAGCCTGCGAGTCTGAAGCACTGTAAGTTCAATCAGATACAGCAGCAACTTCATCCACAGGCCAGCAGGCAGCCAACAGACTGGAAGGAGTGCAAATTGCATTTATTTGCAAAAATTGCAGAAAAGATTCAAATTTGTTCCAGGATGCTCACTCCTGATCCATGGGCTTCCTATCAGCTGCCACAGACATTGGTGGCTTGTGTTTTTCACACCTGCTCTCATTCCTCTCTCCCTCCTTCTCATTTACAAAAATGCCCCGAAGGTATAATTCTGTGTGTGACACAAGACACAAACATAATTTATATTCACCCAAATTCTGAAACTAGTGAAGAATTGCTCCAGAAAAGGACATGAAAAGAAACGGTAGCCTAGATTTTCTAATATGGGCACAGATTATACTCAGTGGTTAGGAACAGGTTATGCACAGACCTAAATGGAAGTGTGCTATCTGCACCCAATTTTCCAAGGTCAGTTTATTATAATAGGTCTAGTTGCAGATGTGGATGAGTTATAGAGAGCGAACTACTGATGAAATTGCACGTTAGTTAAATTTACAGAGCCAGGATTAATTAAAGGGGAATGCCAGTCAAAGGGGAAAAGTTCAAAGTTTTTGGAAAGGCTCATGAGATTTCCAAGGCTGAAGAGGGAGGGACTAAGGTGTTACCAACAAAAGTCATTTTTGCCTTAGACACATTTCCAGTTCATCAAAAACTAGGATGTTGCATTTCTCATGTTTCGATACTACCTGATAAAAAAAATGGGCCCTGTGGGGGAAGATTGTGCAACAGGACCCAATTATGCAGGGCCTCTGGTTAGGCAGTGCAAGCAGTGGGGGTGGGTGCTTCTTGTGTCTCCCCCTTTTGATGTCAAAAGATACCCCTTTGGGTGAGTGAGTTGACATCACCCACCCAATCCTGCCAACGCCACCTCCATTGCCCCCCAACATAATGGATGCCTGCACGTTCATTTCATCCTGGCAGAAATAGAGCCCACAGGACCTTGAATGGTAACAGTAAAGAAATGACCGATTCGTTGCAGTAAGGAATTTACCTTTCTGGAAACAGGCCACTTATTCCTGCAATTATCTCTCCTGTACCACCAGCACTTGGGCACATTGGCACAGGCATTACTGCTGAGTTTTCCCTACCTACTGAGCAGGCATTCCAGCTGTGCCTTTATGTAAATATACCTGACCCAGGGAACTCTGACAGGTTCAGAAACATCTGGGGTCCAGCAGAGGCAAATCCCAATCCACCACAATTACAGTGTTTGAGCAGGATTATGGATTTTCAGGGCCATGCTTTTAACTGAGCATTATTCATAGATGAAATTTCAAATGTTGAGATGAAACTGCTTGGAAACAAATATGCATAAATCATAGCTCTTCTTCACAATGAACCATGATATGACAAAGGACCTTCCAAAAGATACATTAGTTTACATGTTTGAATGAATGCAGAATAATTTTAATGCATCTTATGGTGGTGCCTGAATGTAGCACATTGGGGTATCTGCCACACACACTCAGCTCTTGAATAATCAACTGGGAGTTGAATAATACAGTGGTTTAAGGCACTGGCCTTTCACCTCTGGGCTCAAGTTCAGTATAGACTAATGGGATGAAAGTCTCCTCTGTCTGCTGGCTATAATGGTCCTATGTGGACTAAATCAAATCAAATCAAATCAACTTTTATTGTCATTGTTAGTGCACAAGTGCAGTACAACGAAATGTAGGCTTGCGGCTCCCGAGAGTGTACAATTTGGATTAGGACACTTAAACATTTCAACATACATTTGTACATATATATTAGCATAAATATGACCATAATAAAGTGCATCGGCAGATGTGCAGGCTTTAGTGTTTATTTGTGGAGTTCAGTAGGATGACAGCCCTGGGAAAGAAGCTGTTCCTAAATCTGGTCGTATGGGTGCGAATGAATCTGTAGCGTCTTCCAGATGGTAGGAGGGCGAACAGACTGTGGCTGGGGTGGGTAGGGTCTTTGATGATGGACCGTGCCCTCTGTAGGCAGCGTTTCTGATATATATGTTCTATGGTCGGTAGCCGGGTGCCGGTAATGCGTTGGGCAGTTTTGACTACCCGCTGCAGGGCTTTCCGGTCATGGGAGCTACAGCTGCCGTACCATACCGTGATACAGTTTGTCAGGATGCTCTCTATAGTGCAGCGGTAGAAGTTAGAGAGGATCAGGGGTGACAGATTACATCCCTTCAGCCTCCTCAGGAAATATAGGCGCTGCTGGGCCTTCTTCACCAGAGAGGAGGTGTTGAGGGACCAGGAGAGATCTTCCGTGATGTGGACTCCGAGGAACTTAAAGCTTAAATATGGACAGTCTCAATGTTGTTCCTAGTGGGCATGTGTCTACAGAACAAACTGCCCCTAATTGGTAAGCTTGGAGAGGCAATAAGATCTAGTGTGAAAAATGGAAGAAATACCTCACTGGTACATAGGAATTGCCAGTTGCATGCTGCAACGATAATGGAGTTGTTGAGCAAACATAGCGATCAATCTCTATCAATTTGGCTATAATAGACCCAGACAGGAGGCAAGGAAAGCACCAATAGTGGAAAGCTTTGGGAACGATGGGCTAGAAATTGCTCCCTCCCGATCTTCCTCGCCCCAGCTCCCGATCTCCCTCGCTCCCTCCCGAACTTCCTCGCTCTCTCCCAATCTTCCTCACCCCAGTCCCCAATCATCTTCGCCCCGGCCCCCGATCATCTTCGCCCCGGCCCCTGATCTTCCTCGTTCCGACCCCCGATCTTCCTCGCTCCAGCCCCCGATCATCTTCGCCCCGGCCCCCGATCATCTTCGCCCCGGCCCCCGATCATCTTCGCCCCGGCCCCCGATCTTCCTCGCACCGGCCCCCGATCTTCCTCGCCCCAGCCCCCGATCTTCCTCGCTCTGACCCCCGATCTTCCTCGCCCCGACCCCCGATCATCTTCGCCCCGGCCCCCGATCTTCCTCGCCCCGGCCCCCGATCTTCCTCACCCCGGCCCCCGATCTTCCTCGCTCCGACCCCCGATCTTCCTCGCCCCGGCCCCCACTCTTCCTCGCCCCGACCCCCGATCTTCCTCGCCCCGGCCCCCGATCTTCCTCGCCCCGACCCCCGATCTTCCTCGCTCCGACCCCCGATCTTCCTCGCTCCGACCCCCGATCTTCCTCGCCCCGATCCCCGATCTTCCTCGCCCCGGCCCCCGATCTTCCTCGCTCCGACCCCCGATCTTCCTCACCCCGGCCCCCGATCTTCCTCGCTCCGACCCCCGATCTTCCTCGCCCCGGCCCCCCGCTCTTCCTCGCCCCGACCCCCGATCTTCCTCGCCCCGATCCCCGATCTTCCTCGCCCCGATCACCAATTTTCCTCGCCCCGACCCCCGATCTTCCTCGCTCCTACCCCCGATCTTCCTCGCCCCGACCCCTGATCTTCCTCGCCCCGGCCCCCGATCTTCCTCGCCCCGAACCCCGATCATCCTCGCTCCGACCCCCGATCTTCCTCGCCCCGACCCCTGATCTTCCTCACACTGGCCCCCTGATCTTCCTCGCACCGACCCCCGATCTTCCTCACCCCGGCCCCCGATCTTCCTCACCCCGGCCCCCGATCTTCCTCGCCCCGACCCCCGATCTTCCTCGCCCCAGCCCCCGATCTTCCTCGCCCCGAACCCCGATCTTCCTCGCTCCGACCCCCGATCTTCCTCGCACCGGCCCCCGATCATCCTCGCTCCGGCCCCCGATCTTCCTCGCCCCGAACCCCGATCTTCCTCGCTCCGACCCCCGATCTTCCTCGCACCGGCCCCCGATCATCCTCGCTCCGGCCCCCGATCTTCCTCGCCCCGACCCCTGATCTTCCTCACACTGGCCCCCTGATCTTCCTCGCCCCAGCCCCCGATCTTCCTCGCCCCAGCCCCTGATCATCCTCGCTCCGACCCCCGATCTTCCTCGCCCCAGCCCCTGATCATCCTCGCTCCGGCCCCCGATCTTCCTCGCCCCGACCCCTGATCTTCCTCACACTGGCCCCCCGATCTTCCTCGCCCCAGCCCCTGATCATCCTCGCTCCGGCCCCTGATCATCCTCGCTCCAACCCCCGATCTCCCTCACTCCAACCCCCGATCTTCCTCGCTCTGACCCCCGATCTTCCTCGCCCCGGCCCCCAATCTTCCTCACTCCGACCCCCGATCTTCCTCGCCCCGACCCCTGATCTTCCTTGCCCCAACCCTTGATCTTCCTCGCCCCGATCCCCGATCTTCCTTGCTCCGACCCCCGATCTTCCTCACTCCGGCCCCTGATCTTCCTCGCCCCGACCCCCGATCTTCCTCACACTGGCCCTCTGATCTTCCTCGCTCTGGCCCCCGATCTTCCTTGCCCCGGCCCCCGATCTTCCTTGCCCCGGCCCCTGATCATCCTCGCTCCGGCCCCCGATCTTCCTCGCCCCGACCCCCGATCTTCCTCACACCGGACCTCAATATTCTTCGTTCTCTCCCGATCCTTAATAACCCATCCTCGTGCTCCTCTTGCCAACGCAGGCACCTCCCCCCCACCCAACCGCTTGATCCCTTCCTTCCTCCCTTGTGCGGCCTAGTGCCGCAGGCTTACCCACCCATAGCAAGCCAGCCTCGCAATCTGGCTGGCTCTGGGTGGGAAACAGAGGCCTCGCATGCAAATCATTTAGAATCCGAAATACAGCAAACATATCACAACCTTCTCTTTTCAAGTGAGAACATGCTCAATTTACATAATTGCTCCTCATAATCCTATCAATTATTTTGGTTGCCCTCTTCTGTATCCTTTCAATAGCGGCAAAGAGCAGGTCAGAGGCTAGGGATTCTGCGGCGGGTGTCTCACCTCCTGACTCCCCAATGCCTTTCCACCATCTACAAGGCACAAGTAAGGAGTGTGATGGAATACTCTCCACTTGCCTGGATGAGTGCGGCTCCAACAACACTCAAGAAGCTCGATACCATCCAGGACAAAGCCACCCGCTTGATTGGCACCCCATCCACCTTCTTAAACATTCACTCCCTCCACCATTGGCGCACCGTGGCTGCAGTGTGTACCATCTACAAGATGCACTGCAGCAACTCGCCAAGGCTTCTTCAACAGCACTTCCCAAACTCGCGACCTCTACCACCTAGCAGGACAAGGGCATCAGGCGCATGGGAACACCATCACCACCAAGTCACTCACCATCTTGTCTTAGAAGAATATCGCCGATCTGCACCTTACTTCCCAATTTCCAAGAATGTTCAAACCCTCTTGCAGCTTATCATGTTCAGCTTTGGAGTCTACCACTTAGGCTTTACATCAGCTGCAAATTTAGCCATTGTGCATCTAACTTCTAGCTCCAGGTCACTTATGGTGCAGTATGAGTTTCAATTCTGAAGTTAAGGCTGAGGCACATTATTGGGATGGAGGAAAAAGGAGCTCGATCTGGGAATGCTAGATAGTGACACTAGGTGCTTGAAGTACAGAGGCTGGGATTTTCCCATTTCCCACCCACACGGTTCAGGGGGACCCAGGAGGTGGAGAGAAACCCACAAGTTCGAGTTTTAACTCAACAGCGTGCGTGAGACGTAAAGAGTGGTATCCCCGCCAGAAGTCAGCTTGATTGACAGGCTGGCTTCCAGCTAGGTGGGGAATGCGAACCAGGAGGCCGCAAGACCAGGTAGGTGCTGGGCCCAGGATGGTGATGGGGGCTTTCCAAGCCCTGGTGGGGTTCAAGCCCGGGGGGGGCTCCCATCCTCTGGGGGGGGGTCCAATCCCCGACCCCGGGCCTGAGTCGTGATCCCCGAGATGGTGGGGTGGGTGTTCCAAGCCCAGGAGAGGAGTGGGGGGGGTGCGGGGGGGCGATCCCTGGGGTGGTCCGAACCCCAACCCTGGGGGTTGCAGGCTGCTGGTGTTGGAGCTTGGGGGGCTGGGAGGAAGCACTCCTGCTCCTCCCGGCCTACAAGGATTGCTCCCCAAGGCTGTGGCCGCCTTGTTGCAGCTACTGGGTGTAACGTCCGTGTGTAATTGAGACGCGGACTGCAGGAGTTGGTTATAACAGGTGTTTACTGAATGGAGACAAAACTGGAACTACTATGCAAGGTTACTGCACAGGCTTATATACAGGGGTGGTCACTACTGGTACTGCAGTATACAGGGGCTGCAGAATATAGTTCCTTCTTCAGGTTGCATACACTACAATTCCTCCCCTTTTAGCTAAACAGTACATAACATTCGATTAATAATTAAATAACATATTTACAATTACAGTTTTGCAATATACATTAGCTGAAGTTAAGCAATTATAAATTCAATCTTTGAGGAGGCTTCCTGATTCTGTCCGGATAACGCCTCTTTGGGGTATCAGGCTCTTCTGGCAAAGTTGATTCGGAATCAATGTCGTTGTTTGGTTTGTCTGCTTCCAATATCACCGATTCTGAGGTTGATGCAATTGGTACTTCGGTTTCATCACCAGGTGTATCGGATCGTGGTGTGGATTTGACGTGTTCCAGTGACTCTAGAATCTGGTCAGCATGGCGTCTTACAATGCTCTCTCCAATGTCCACGGTATACATTAGAGGTCCTTGCCGTGTGCAGATCGTTCCTGGCTGCCATTTCTCTGTGCGGTAGTCCCGGGCCAAAACTGGTTGACCTATCTTAAAACTCCTGGTCGGCCTTTCATTCATATTCTGAAACTGTCTGTTCTCCACATCTCTTCTGATGTTTGGCTTAACCAAATCCAAGCGGCATCTTAGTCTTCGATTGAAGAACATCATGGCTGGAGTTTGGTTGGTAACCGCATGTGTCGCATTCCGGTAGGCAAACAAGAAGTTATCCACCTTGTGTTGTAGGGGTATGTCTTCATTACACATTGCCTTGATAGCCTTCTTGAATGT
This sequence comes from Somniosus microcephalus, assembly GCF_052327205.1. NCBI lineage: Eukaryota > Metazoa > Chordata > Chondrichthyes > Squaliformes > Somniosidae > Somniosus > Somniosus microcephalus. The sequence continues at coordinate 142,547,334 of NC_140996.1, read as the reverse complement.
TTGAACGAACCTCTCAGCCAATCCATTGGTGGCTGGATGATATGGGGCGGATGTGTAATGCTTAACACCATTGTTCTTTAAGAACCTCCGGAACTCTTCAGACACAAACTGTGGCCCATTGTCGGAGCAAATCTGTTCAGGCAGCCCATTTCTGGCGAATATGGTTCGTAAGACTGTGATAGTTTTTTCTGTGGTGGTTGAGGACATTTTTATTACCTCTGGTCACTTTGAATGTGCATCCACCGCAATTAAAAACATTGAGTCCATAAATGGACCAGCAAAATCAATGTGCACCCTTTGCCATGGAGATGAGGGCCACTCCCATGGATGTAGAGGGGCTTGTGGTGGGGCGTTTTGGACCTTCTGGCATCCTGTACAGCTCTTGGTCATCTCTTCGATTTCTCTATCAATTCCCGGCCACCACACAAATGCTCTGGCTAAGTTCTTCATTTTTACCCCTCCCAGATGACCCTCATGAAGCTCATTGAGCACTCTATCCTTCAATTTGGGTGGAATTACTACTCTGGATCCACACATCAAGGTTCCTCGGCACACTGACAGCTGTTCTCTTCTCACCGAGAATGCTGGCAACAGTGGTTCGCCATGTGCTGGCCATCCCTTCACCGTTAAATCATAGACCCTGGAGAGAGTCGGGTCATTTCGTGTTTCCTTTTCTATGTTTGCATTCGTCACAGGTAGACATTCGACTATGGTCGAGTGGAATATCTCCACAGGATCCACTGCAGGTGCTTCTTCCACCATCGGCAACGGTAGGCGCGACAATCCATCAGCATTCCCATGCTGTTTAGTTCCTTTGTACTCGATGTCATATTGGTGTGCCCCTAGGAAAAGGGACCACCTCTGTAGCCGTTGTGCTGTCATTATTGGGACGCCCTTCTGAGGGTTGAAAATGGAGACAAGACGTTGATGATCAGTTAGTAGAGTAAATTTCTGTCCGTGCAGGTAGTGATTGAACTTCTTCACCCCCCACACCAGGCTGAGGGCCTCTCTGTCAATCTGGGCGTAATTACGCTCGGCTGAAATTAACGAGCGTGGCGCAAAAGCTATCGGCCTCTCTGAACCATCAAGGAATTTATGTGACAGTACCGCTCCAATGCCGTGGGGAGACGCATCACACGCCAGTCTTATCGGTAATGATGGGTTGTAGTGAGCCAATACTTCTCTTGAAGTGATCAGGTCTTTACACTTCTGAAAGGCCCGCTTACATTCATCGCTCCATTTCCATGCTACTCCAGTTTGTAGTAGGGCGTTCAGTGGGTGCAGAATTGTGGACAAATTCGGCAAAAACTTATGGTAGTAATTCACCAATCCGAGGAATGACCTCAGTTGCGACACACTTTCAGGCACTGGAGCCTTAACTACCGCTTCAATTTTGTCAGGGGACTTATGTAACCCCTCTTCATCAATCACGTGGCCACAATACGATATCTGTTTCTTAAAAAACTCGCACTTGGGGCGATTGGCTCGTAGCCCATGTTCTCTTAGTCTAGTGAGCACCTGCGCTAGGTTGGCAAGGTGTTCACTGTCATTTTCACATGTCACTAGGATGTCATCCAAGTAACACTGAGTCCCCGGAATCCCTTGCAGGACTTGTTCCATCGCTCTTTGCCATATCGCCGGAGCTGATGCTACTCCGAATACCAGTCGATTATACTGGTAAAGACCTTTGTGAGTGTTTATCGTGAGATATTTCCCAGAGGATTCTTCAACCTCCATCTGCAAATATGCTTGTGCTAGGTCAATTTTTGTAAAACACTTCCCTCCAGATAGTGAGGCGAAAATATCTTCTATCCTCGGAAGAGGATACTGTACTGTGTGAAGGACTGGGTTCACAGTCACCTTGAAGTCCTCACAGATGCGAACCTTCCTTGGCTCCTCAGACTTATTGTTTAACGTTTTCTTCATGACAGGAATGATGGGTGTCGCCCACTCGCTCCAGTCTACCTTAGATAGCATGCCTGCATTCTCCAGATTCTCCAGCTCTGCCTCGACGGCTGGGCGAATTGCATACGGTACCGGTCTTGCTTTGAAAAACTTGGGAATTGCATTCTCTTCTCTTTTTATCAAGGCGGCTACGCCTTTAAGAGTTCCCAGTCCTTGTTGAAATACCTCTTTAGCGTTAGCTAAGATTTTTGACAATCGGCCAGGTGTGACGTCGTCATCCTTTTTACCAGCCACAGTCAGTGCCTGAATGGAGTGCCAGTCTAAACTTATCTTTCTGATCCATTCACGTCCCAATAACGGTGGTCCACCATCTTGCAGTATGTACAGATACAATTTCTGTATTTCCTTGCCGTTGTATTCGACAGGCACCCTTATTTTCCCTCTGGGGTATACTTTCTGCCCCGTATACGTCTTCAAGACAATGGATGTGTCTTTCAAGGGTATGTGTGAGAATAGCCGCTCGTAGTCTCGTCGATTCATGACGGTCAGGGCTGATCCTGTATCCAATTCCATTTTGACTTGCGACCCTGCTATCGTGAGGGTGACCCAAATGGTTCGGTGATCCTCTTTTGCGATTGCGTTGTGTAGTTTGAGACAGCTTAGTCTCTTGTTCCCGGATTCACTATCACTCTTCTGGTCTTCGGAACTACTGTCCGTCATCTTTTGTACTTTCCTGTACAGTTCCTTAGTAGCCTTTTTGTTGTCGTTAGTCTTCTTCCCGGACCTGCAAACTCATGCAATGTGTCCCATCTTTCCGCATTGCCTGCATGTTTTGTCCTTGGACCAGCAGTCCTTCTGGTCATGGGTTGTTCTGCCGCAGCGATAACATTTATCAAATCCCCATGTCATTTCATGGGTGCTGTATTCCTGTGGCTTTTGCTGTATTTCCGCAGCTCCCCTTGCTGCTGCTTCGTACGATACTGCCACGCTGAAAGCCTTATCTAGCGTCAGCTCTTTCTCTGAGAGTAACCTCTTCTGGGTTCCTTCACTCAGGAGTCCACAGACAAATTTGTCCCGTAGGGTATCTGCCAGTCCTGCTCCGAACTGGCAGTGCTTCGATAGCCCGCGTAGTTCCGTAAGGTAATCAGCATTGCTCTCATCTTTATGCTGATTTCTCTTGTGGAATTTAAATCTTTCTGCTATCAGCAGCGGTGCAGGATTTAGGTGTTCCTGTAGGATATCAACAATTTTGTTAAAACTCTTCACCATTGGTTTGACTGGAGTGATCAGGTTCCGCAATAGGCCGTACATTCTTGCGCCCATTAAGTTTAGTAGTACCGATGCCTTTTTCTCATCGGCTACTTCATTTGCCTCGCAATATACTTCGACTCTTTCCACATACGTGGTCCAGTCTTCTATTGAATTATCGAAGGCAGTGATATTGCCAGTCTTTGGCATCTTGGAGATCTAAGATGGCGCCTCCCGCGCTTTGCCTTCTTCCCCGATTGAACAAAATGGCGCCTCCCGTGCTTTGCCTTCTTCCCCGCTGGATTAAGATGGTGCCTCCCGCGCTTTCTGCCTTCCTGCTGCTGCTAGCGCTGTTGCTGCCGTTTTTATGCCTTGATGGCGACGCCCTATGGTCTTCGCGCGCTTCCCCCCGCGCTGCTGCCAACGCCGCTCTCCGCGGTCCCTGTGGCAAACTGCAGCTCCTCGTGTCTTTCTGCGCTTCTAATTTCTTTTATTTAATTACTGTTCCCGTCTTCAGAGCAGATCCTATGGGACACTTCCCTCCCTCTTCTCGGGTCTGTACGCTGCCCGGCTTCAGAGCACCGGCCACGCCCTGTGTGCTCCACCCTCTCTCTCTCTCTCCTCTTCCCGACAACGCTGCTCGGCCCCGTTGAAAAGCCACACAATCGAGCTCTAGCCCGCCGAAGCCCAGGAAGGATCAGTGTACTACCTGCCACCAGCCCGATTAGCTGGAACACCATGGACTGGATAACCAAGCCCCGCTCTCGACAGCCTCTCCTGCAAATCTTCTAATTCGATGAATCAGAGGGCGGTTGCCCACGGTCGATGCCCGTTTCTTCTGTTTTTTTTTCTTTTTGGATTTCTTCCTTCTGGCCTCGACCTCTAACAACTTCGCTTCAGGGATGGATCCCCGTGAGGTGGTGCAGAACTGTAGGTAAGTTCGGATCTGTTCGTCGCCAGTGTAACGTCCGTGTGTAATTGAGACACGGACTGCAGGAGTTGGTTATAACAGGTGTTTACTGAATGGAGACAAAACTGGAACTACTATGCAAGGTTACTACACAGGCTTATATACAGGGGTGGTCACTACTGGTACTGTAGTATACAGGGGCTGCAGAATATAGTTCCTTCTTCAGGTTACATACACTACACTGGGAATCCCGTGGCCCGGGATCCCCGGCTACCTGCAGTAAAACCTGCAAAGCAGGTTAAAGTGGAGGTTTCAGGCCTCATTATCATATTTGCAACACCAACCTGCCTCCTTCTGGCAGTGGGTCGGCTGCCCGCCCCCCACCCCTCCCGTCCCAGCTGAGTAAAAGGTGAAACTGGACAAGTTGGGGTCGGGTTTTAGGTGTTTACAACTTTCAATTCCCCCCCACCTCCAAATCCTTTTATGGCACCAGCCTCAACAAGAACAAAAAATTCAGGTGGTGCCTAGTTAGTAACAGAAGCATGGAATCAGAGGGGGAATGAGAGAGTGAACAGGGACAGGAAAGAGCGGGAGCAAAGAGAAAACGTGGAAAAAAGATGTGGAGAGAAAATGAGGACAACAAGGTGAAACGGAATGAGGAAAAAGGACAAAAACATGAAAGAGCGCAAATGAAAGAATTGGGGGCGAAAAAGAGAAAGTAAGAGCACGAGACAGAGAAAAGGAGAGATACAGATGGATAAATTCATCGAGCCTACACTTATAACATTGCAGCATCCTAGTGAATCTGTGTAGCACCCTCACTAAAGCCTCAATATCCTTCCTATAGTGTGGAGCCCAATACTGAACTCTAGCTTATCTCTTAAGGTTTTATAAAAGCTCATTACTTATTAGCTTTTATATTCTGTACCTCTCAAGATAAAACCTAGAATTCTATTAACTTTTCTTATTTGATATTTTTATAGCCTTATCAACCTATAGCCTTGAATGTTCTGCAAATCTGTGCCCAAGTGTCTCTGCTCTTTCACAGCACTTCTGTTCAGAGTATAATTACTGCTGCAAAAGTGCATCATTTGGTCTTTAGTCACCACCTACAATGCTACAGGAGATCTTGGTCAATTAAAAAATTCTTTTTCAAGTTCTTGAACTTCAATATTCTTAAGGCTTTAACAATTATTTTTTCCACATTCGTAGAAATGTATTATTCTCCAATTTATTTTAAATTTCATTCATCAAAAATCGATTTTAATAGGGACTTGCATTCTGAATGAAGAAAGAGATAGAAGCTCTTTTACCCTCATCAATGGAATATTTTTATCATCAGATTATGGTTGTTTGAACATTTTCTGGGTAACATGACATTTTATAATTAAAATAGATTGATGTTGGGGTACTTAAAAGGAGTTCTACATTAAATATTCCTTTTATTAATTCAGAAGGCCAGTTCAAACATAATTTAGTAGTGTTGCAACTACTATATTTGTAACTAAATATGTTTTACAATAATAATTTACCTATTTTAATTATGTTAGTGTAGGACAACAATTTATAACATGTAATCATATCTGCAGACTAGAGGTCTGTGGCTACCTATTGTGGTTTGTGGCAAGGTGGAGAATAACTCACAAAGTGGCGAAATCATAACAACAAATAAGTGACAAACAATATAGGCAACATAAATAATGCATGGGGAACCTGTAAATCAATTGCAATATCCTAAACAAAGATGAGGAAACATGTCAGACTGCATTTATACTGCAGCTACTAGCCATGCAGGTGTTTGAAGACCAGGACCTCAAACCCAACACCAAGCTCATGGTCTACAGAGCAGCAGTGATACCTGCCCTCCTGTATGCCTCAGAGACATGGATCATGTACAGCAGGCACCTCAAAGCACTGGAGAGGTACCACCAACGCTGCCTCCGCAAGATCCTGCAAATCCATTGGCAGGATAGGCGTACCAACATCAGTGTTCTTGCTCAGGCCAACATCCCCAGCATCAAAGTTTTGACCACGCTCGATCAGCTCCGATGGACGGGTCACATCGCCCGCATGCCCGATACGAGACTCCCAAAACAAGCGCTCTACTCGGAGCTCTGACACGGCAAGAGAGCCCCGGATGGGCAGAGGAAACGCTTCAAGGACACCCTCAAAGCCTCCTTGAAAAAGTGCAACATCCCCACCGACACCTGGGAATCCCTAGCCCAAGACCGCACAAAGTGGAGGAGAAGCATCCGGGAAGGCGCCAAACACCTCGAGTCTCTTCGCCGGGAGCAAGCAGAAGCCAATCGCGAACAGCGGAAGGAGAGCATGTCAACCCAAGCACCCCACCCACCCGCCCCTTCAACCACCGTCTGCCCCACCTGTGACAGAGACTGTAGGCCCCTCATTAGACTCATCAGTCACCTGAGAACTCATTTTTAGTGTGGAAGCAAGTCATCCTCGGTTCCAAGGGACTGCCGAAGAGAAGAAGAGAAGAACTAGCCATAGATTGATGTCTGTGAGAGGTGATGTGCAGCAGGCAAACCAGAGTTACACCGCCTTGACGGATTGCTGCAGTTCATGTTGAGGTCAATGGCAAAAACAGACTCTCCTTAAACAGATGCACAGATCTCTGCTCCCTGTGTGGTTCATTTTTATTTTTTTCCTAACAATTGAAATTGTCAAAAAGTTGATTAAGTGTTAAGCATTACTTTGCACCGGGCTGGAGTTTCACCACGCTAAGTATAAATTCAAAATGGTGCGAGATGACCTCTCGGGGTCAGATTAGGGCGTGACTTTGGAATTATACTGTGCAATTGATTTGAAAGGAAATGGCTGTTTCTATAATTGACCTTACAGAGACAGAATAAGGTTAATCTTGAGATGGTTTTGAAACAGGCATATATCATTCACAATTTATTCTAATCTACTCTTGATCATGACAGCTGCTTGGGAGAAAATTTCTGCTATTTCTGATGAAATCATTAACAGATTTGTGCAGAATCCTCAACATGACTTCCCATTTTTATATTGAATGTAGAAAACAATCTCCAAGATCCCCAATTGCAGTCCAATTGATTCTAATTATCATGCTTCACTGCGGTTGAGTGCTGGAGACACTCCTGCAGAGTTTAACATTTTCGAGTAGTGTAAACAAATTTATCCTCCAGGTCTCAAAAAATATTGCACATCAAAGAAAAGTTGGAAAAATGAAAAAAGGTCTCTTTAGGTTTCAAGAGGTTAATACTTCAGAATATACTTTTGTTAAATGGAGAGCTCTTCACACCGGCAAATTTTGAGAACTCGTTCATTGGCCAGGAATTTTATTGGAGCTACTCCTGCTCCACTGCCATAGCTTCACTGGAAGTTCTGCGGAAACCTGGCCAAAATAAATTATTCAATTAGGCCGATCTGTAGCCTCCTTTGTGATGAAATGGAGTCTGCTATGGAGATAGTGCTCACCATTTGTAGCTAAGATTACAAAATTGATTTGATGAGTATGTTAGACATCCTGGACAGATGTATGGGACATCTTGGGGAGTTAAGGGTTAACAGTCGAACTTCCCTGTATCTTAAAGCAACAGGCTTTCCAATATAAACAGGATGACATTGAAGTGTTGTAAAAGGAATGCATTGTCAGGCTTTCCAATATAAACAGGGTGACTTTGAAGTGTGGTGAGGAGAAGGCATTGCTTGTTTTCTGAAATTTAAAGTGCTTGTATAAGGGAATAAGTGTTCATAATGATGTCACCCATGAATGGTTAATGTATAGTTTTAGGGTAATAAACATGGGAAGTAGATATCCATTAGATACAGAAAGCAATTGGTCAAAGATGCTTGAAAAATGTTACGCCAGGAAGTCTCACGTAGGGGAAATGGTTCTAAGGAAAACAATTGTGTGTTCATAGATAATCTGTTTTCAGAGGATTTGGGAAATAGATACGTCATTTTGACATTTTCCTTTGATGTAGTCAAAATATGGTGTATAAAGGATCATGGTTTTCAACAGTTTGTCAGAGTGCACTCGAAAGATACAGAAACCGAATATCCACTCTCTGTGTACAGTTAAAGGCCGATCACCTTTCTGTGCATCAATAAAGTCTCTTCCGTATATTGCACTACGAAGTCTCGTGCTTACTCGAAATGTGTTGTTGTGAATCAGAGGAGGAAGGAGGTTGCTCAACAGAATATTGCAGGTTGCACCAAATTCCCACTAATTGTGACTCCAATTTAGATTGTACCGGTACTACAGATCAGAAGGCTCCAAATGTGTGTGTATTACTCCACCACTGAGAATTTCATTATTTATCTGTGGACAAATGACTGATGGTTTCATTGTATACAAAATTTCTGAACCCAGTTACATTTATTTGGAAAAATAAAATATGTTTACCATGAAATGGGTTTTGAACAGTTTAAACTACTTTTCTAAACAGCTCACACGTGATTTTGCTGGCTTGAGTGCACCAGAATCAATAATAATTGGAAACTGTGCAGGAATTTACATCAATTTTTTCTTGTCTGTAATTAATCTCAAAGTCTTCAAAGTGTTGGGAAACAGAGCTGCCAGCAAACCCTGACATTTTCTGAATTATGATAATAAATTGGTGATGATAATAGGTTATCAGAGATAACAGAGAGTAATGGTGAATGGTTGTTTTTCGGACTGGAGGAAGGTGGTGGTGTTCCCCAGGGGGTAGTACTCGGACCACTGCTTTTCTTGATATATATTAATGACTTGGGCCGCGATTTTGCAGGCACTCAGAGGGCGAGTTCGGAGGCAGGTCAGCTGTTAAATTCAAAATGATTGATGGCGAGTTATCAACCCGCCACCATCCCGCCTCCACGCTATTTTCCAAAGTGTCGGGTCTGCGACTTCATGCAGCGGTAGAGGCACTTAAGGTAGTTTACTCATTGATAACTGCTATTTTGCCAGGCTTTTTCTATTTTCACACATTTTCAACGTGTTTCAGGTCATTTGGCAAACACGCCAGCTGAGTCTGTCGGGTCTTCCAACGAGCTGAATAGTTCACAGCTGCAACTGCAGTATAAAAGTTGGACTCCTCACATCTGTTCACTTTCAAATGTCAGAGGTGTCTGATTTCACGATTTGGATGACACATTTGATCTGTCTAGAGGCTGTAAGTGTGTGGTGTTAACTCTATATGCACTGTCACCTCCTTGGAGCAAGCTCTCTGACCATTGACAGATCGCTTCTGCCATCTCAACTTCAGCTGCCATCTATTCCATCAACATCAGTGCCCTTGAAAAAATCTCTCCTTGGTCCTCTGAATCCCTCCATGATCAGCCCCAACACCAACATCACCAGACACACCAACATCACCAACAACAATACCAACTTTCTCCGCAATCACCAGATGCTGCACAGGACCACATAGCTGCCTGGGAGGCCAGGGATGTCCTCATCATGGCCAGATTTACTTCACTTGACGCTGCACACTCTGGCTGCCACATGATGCACCAGGTTGGCACCACCCCACACCACCATAAAGCATCCCTACAATGTCCAAGCCATTTCTTTCACACTCATCATCATTGCGGGGGGTATCATTATGTCTCACCATTCACTGCAACTCACTAAGTCACTTCCAGAAGTGCACACAAATCTGTCCAAGGATGCAACGTATTCAAAATTAAGGTTTCAATGTTTGACACTGCATTAACAGAAACTTTACATGAACATTGGCTAAAACACCCAAGTGGCTACCCTTGTGTGTTGTTAGCTGATATGATTGCATTAGGATGAGTGTGAGTGTGAGGGGTGGCTAATGAGATGGGGAAGTGATAATATAGATAGAGAGGGATGGGTGGAGGTGCAAGGTAAGTTGGTGTGAGTAAGGATGTGCAGGAGTAGGATAGGGAAGGCAGAGTGATGGAGATGTGATGAGTGACACAGCAGGATGAGGTTGAGTGTGGCTTTACAGTAACGTTTCCTGATCTACTGAGATCATTGAAAGGTTTGCGCCACTATAGCCAGGGACTCCTGACGACATCCCTGCTTGTGCTCTCCTGTGCAATGTGCAACCAGGCTACGTTGGTGTCCTGGGGAGGTCTCTTCCGCCCATAGGAAACATAGAAGACAGGAGCAGGAGTAGGCCATTCGGCCCCTCGAGCCTGTTCCGCCATTTAATGAGATCATGGCTGATCATCCAAATTCAGTACCCTGTCCCTGCTTTCTCCCCATATCCCTTGATCCCTTTAGCCTTAAGAAATATATCTAACTCCTTCTTGAATATATTTAATGAATTGGCCTCAACTGTGGTAGAGAATTCCACAGGTTCACCACTCTCTGGGTGAAGAAATTCCTCCTCATCTCAGTCCTAAATGGCTTACCCCTTATCCTTAGACTATGACCCCTGATTCTGGACTCCCCCGCCATCGGGAACATCCTTCCTGCATCTAGTCTGTCTAGTCCTGTTAGAATTTTATAAGTTTCAATGAGATCCCCTCTCATTCTTCCAAACTCTAGCGAATATAAGCCTAATCGACCCAATCTCTCCTCATACGTCATTCCTGCCATTCCCTGAATCAGTCTGGTGAATCTTCGCTGCACTCTCTCCATGGCAAGAACATCCTTCCTCAGATAAGTTGACCAAAACTGCACACAATACTCAAGGTATGGTCTCACCAAGGCCCTGTACAACTGGGAAAAGAACCTCCCTGCGTGCTGTCACTCCCTCCATATGTGTGGTGTGGAGATGCCGGAGTTGGACTGGGGTGGACAAATGTGTGAGCCTGGGTGCAGACGTACACCTTGGTGCAGTGCTTGTCAGTGTTTGCAGCACCTCAAGGCTGCAGAACACTGAGAACACAACTATCAAAATCAAAGTGGCTGTGGTCCCTTTAAGGAAACCGGCTGATGACGCCTCATCAAATGACATCATCAGACCCACTTCCTATTAATTGGCTGGGAATCCCACAGGGCAGGCTTAACAAGGCCAATCTATGGAAAATCATTTTCAGAATGCTGCTGCAGACGGGAGCGGGACCGGAACCTGCCAACCAGCTCTCCCGCCGCCATCCCGCCTCTGCAGGGAAAAACCTGCCCTTGGACATGGGTGTTCAGGGCACAATTTCAAAATCTGCAGATGACACAAAACTTGGATGTATAGTGAACAGTGAGGAGAATAGTGATAGACTTCAAGAGGACTTCAGTTATGTGGATAGACTAGAGAAGCCGGGGTTGTTCTCCTTCGAGCAGGAAAGGGTGAGAGGAGATTTGATAGAGGTATTGAAAATCATGAGGGGTCTAGACAAAGTAGATAGAGAGAAACTGTTCCCATTGGCAGAAGGGTCGAGAACCAGAGGACACAGATTTAAGGTGATTGGCAAAAGAACCAAAGGCGACATGAGGAAAAACGTTTTTACGCAGCGAGTGGTTAGGATCTGGAATGCACTGCCTGAAAGGGTAGTGGAGGCAGATCCAATCATGGCTTTCAAAAGGGAATTGGATAAGTATCTGAAGGAAAAGAATTTGCAGGGCTACAGGAATAGGGTGGGGGAGTGGGACTAGCTAAAGTATTCTTGCAGAGAGCTGGCACGGGCTTGGCTGGCCGAATGGCCTCCTTCTGTGCTGTAACCATTCTATGATTCTATGATTCTAAGAGTACTGTGAGCAGTTCTGGGCACCACACCTTAGGAAGGATATATTGGCCTTTGAGGGAGCATAGGTTTACCAGAATGATACCCAGGCTCCAGGGGTTAAATTACGGGGAGAGATTACACAAACTAGGGTTGTATTCCCTGGAATTTAGAAGATTAAGGGGTGATTTGATAAAAGTTTTCAGGATATTAAGGGGAACTAATAAGGTAGATAGAGAAAAACTATTTCTGCTGGTTGGGGAGTCTAGGACTAGGGGGGCATAGTCTAGAAATTGGAGCCTGACCTTTCAGGAGTGAAATTAGGAAACACTTCTACACACAAAGGGTGGTAGGAGTTTGGAACTCTCTTCCACAAACGGCAATTGATGCTAGTTCAATTGTTAATTTTAAATCTGATTGATAGATTTTTGTTAACCAAAGGTATTAAGGGATATAGAGCAAAGGCAGGTATATGGAGTTAGGTTACAGATCTCATTGAATGGCAGAACAGGCTCGAGGGGCTAAATGGCCTACTCCTGTTCCTATGTCCCTATGATATTATTAGAGAAAAGTCTGTTTCAATGACTGCAATCAGCAGATGAGAGGTGATCTCATTGAAACATACAAAATTCTTACCGGGCTTGACAGGCTAGATGCAGGGAAGATGTTTCCCCTGGCTGGGGTGTCTAGAACCAGGGGTCAAAGTCTCAGAATAAGGGGTCGGCCATTTAGGACTGAGATGAGGAGAAATTTCTTCACTCAGAGGGTGGTGAATCTTTGGAATTCTCTACCCCAGAGGGCTGTGGAGGCTCAGTCGTTGAGTATATTCAAGACAGAGATCGATAGGTTTTATGATATGGGGATAGTGCAGGAAAGTGGAGATGAGGTAGAAGATCAGCCATGATCTTATTGAATGGCAGAGCAGACTCAAAGGGCCAAATGGCCTACTGCTGCTCCTATTTCTTATGTTCTTATGTTCTCATCATACCAAGGAGCAGTGTGACGTAGGGTTGTACCCAATTCCCTATTTGGTCTAAGTTATGTCATTAGGGGACAATGTAAACCAAAGGCTTACCAGTGCAGCTACAACACTGACATCTACTCACAAAAAGCAGGACAAATTCAATCCGGCCAATTACCGCCCCTTCAGCCTATTCTCAATCATCAGCAAAGTGATGGAAGTTGTTGTCGACAGTGCTATTAAGCGACACTTACTCACCAATAACCTGCTCACCGATGCTCATGTTTGGGTTCCGCTTGGACCACTCAGCTCCAGACCTCATTACAGCCTTGGTCCAAATATGGACAAAAGAGCTGAATTCTAGAGGTGAGGTGAGAGTGACTGTCCTTGACATCAAGGCAGTATTTGACTGAGTGTGACATCAAGGAGCCCTAGTAAAATTGAAGTCAATGGGATTCAGGGAAAACTCTCCACTGGCTGGAGTCATACCTAGAAAAAAGGAAAATGATTGTGGTTGTTGGAGGCCAATCATCTCAGCTCCAGGACATCACTGCAGGAGTTCCTCAGGGCAGTGTCCTAGGTCTAACCATCTTCAGCTGCCTCATCAATGACCTTCCCTCCACCATAAGTTCAGAAGTGGGGATGTTCACTGATGATTGCAGTGTTCAGTTCCATTTGGAACTCCTCAGATAATGAAGCAGTCTGTGCCCGCTTGCAGCAAGACCTGGACAACATTCAGCCTGGGCTGATAAGTGGTAAGTAACATTCACACCACACAAGTGCTAGGCAATGACCACCTCCAACAAGAGGCAGTCTAGCCCACCTCACCTTGACATTCAATGGGATAACTATCGCTGAATCTGTCAACATCAACATCCTGGAGGTCATCATTGACCAGAAATTTAACTGGAACCAGCCTCATAAATACTGTGGCAACAAGAGCAGGTCAGCAGCTGGGTATTCTGCAACTCACCTCCTGACTCCCCAAAGCCTTTCCACCATCTACAAGGCACAAGTCAGGAGTGTGATGGAATACTCTCCACTTGCCTGGATGAGTGCAGCTCCAACAACATGCAAGAAGCTCGACACCATCCAGGACAAAGCCGCCCGTTTGATTGGCACCCCATCCACCACCTTAAACATTCACTCCCTCCACCACCGGCGCACCATGACTGCAGTGTGTACCATCTACAAGATGCACTGCAGTAACTCACCAAGGCTTCTTCAACAGTACCTCCCAAACCCATGACCTCTACCACCTAGAAGGACATGTTTAGCATGGGAACACCACCACCTCCAAGTTCCCTTCCAAGTCACACACCACCACACCACCCTGACTTGGAAATATATTGTCATTCCTTCATCGTAGCTGGGTCAAAATCCTGGACATCCCTCCCTAACAGCACTGCGGGAGTATCTTCACCTCACGGACTGCAGCAGTTCAAGAGGGCGGCTCACCAGCACCTTCTCAAGGGCAATTAGGGTAGAGCAATAAATGCTGCCATCGCCAGCGATGCCATATGCCATGCATGAATTTTAAAAAAGTCTCTGATTTTGCCAGCATAACTGCAGGCTGAATACTCCCAGAAGGCGTGTCCCAATCATGGTCCTACTGTTTCACCTGGGTTACATAATTTTCATGGCTACATTAAGCTTTGTAGGATTTGTCTTAGATCTCTGATGTAGGTGATAATAGAGTTACATCTTTATACATTTATGTGGTTCAATCTCTTCATAAAATAGCACACATCAAAAAGTACATCAAGCTTTCTGTTGGTCATTAATGAATAATGAGATCTGTGCATCATACTGTGAATTAGTCTGTGTAACACAGTGGATGAGCAAACAGGACAAATACATTTACCAAGGGCATGGTAGCAGCTGACATGAAATGATAATGTGGCATTTGTTGCTTAATGACAAGGAGATATGACTGTAAGCCTCACATGGGATTAGCAGGTGGCCATAAAAGAGATAGTAATTGCTTTACTTTATGTATTATAAATGGACAGTTTAAAACAGCAATATTGTACAGTAATTCAAAATGGTTAGATGTTTCAATAAACTGACCCTGATGATTGACAAGAGCACAGATATGCCTGACAAATCACAGTGGGATATGAGGCAAGGTATATTTTTTACATGGACTGGTGCATGTGTGTGTGTGAGCGTGCGCAAATACAGGACACTTTCTGGTATCTGGCACGGACGGGACCGACGTGGTGCCGGTTCATCAACAATTCCGGATAGCCGAACGCTATAGTAAAAGATACGGAGCTCAGAGCTCCATATAAAGCAACAAACCAGCTTCAAAACAATTGGCACAAGTTGCAAGCATCTCTGTAGCTTAGCAACAGCTTCAGCTACACCCTTGCACAGCAACAAATGGAGTAAAAAAAGTAGTAAAAGTAATAAAAGTTATCTGAACTGACTCCTGAATTTTGCCGGTGGATAGAGCGGTCCGGTTATTTAGGGGCCAGTTAATCGAAAGTTTCCTGTACCCAGTTACAATTAACCATCCAATTGTTTCAAATTATTCATTCACTGAATGTGGGCATCGCTGGCAAGGCTAGCATTTATTGCCCATCCCTAATTTCCCTCAAGAAAGTGGTGGTCAGTCGCCTTCTTGAACTGCTGTAGTCCATGTGGTGAAGCTACACGCACAGTGCTGTTGGGAATTTCCATGATTTTGACGCAGCAAAGATGAAAGAACGGTGATATATTTCCAAGTGAGGATATAGTGTGTAACTTGGAGGGAAACTTGCAGGTGGTGGTGTTCCCATCTGCCTGCTGCCCTTGCCCTTCTAGGCGGTAGAGGTCGCGGGTTTAGGAGGTGCTGTCAAAGAAGTCATGGCGAGTTACTGCAGTACATCTTGTAGATGGTGCACACTGCAGCCACGGTATGCCAGTGGTGGAGGGAGTGAATGTTTAATGTGGTGGAGGGGGTGCCAATCAAGCGGGCTGTTTTTCCTGGATGGTGTCGAGCTTCTTGAGTGTTGTTGGCGCTGCACTTATCCAGTCAAATAGAGAGTATTCCATCATACTCCTGACTTGCACATTGTAGGCAGTGGAAAGGCTTTAGGGAGTCAGGAAGTAAGTCACTCACTGCAGAATATCCAGCCTCTGACCTGCTCTTGGTGCCACAGTATTTATGTGACTGTTCAATGAAGTCTCTGGTCAATGGTAACCCTCAGGATGTTAATGGTGGGGGATTTGACGATAGCGATGCCATTGAATGTCAATGGGAGGTGGCTGGATTATCTCTTGTTGGAGATGTTCACTGCCTGGCACTTGTGTGGCATGAATGTTACTTGCCATTTATCAGCTCAAGCCTGGATGTTGCCCAGGTCTTGCTGCATGCGGGCATGGACTGCTTCAATATCTGAGGAGTTGCAAATGGAACTGAACACTGTGCAATCATCAGCGAACATCCCCACTTCTGACCTTATGATGAAGGGAAGGTCATTGATGAAGCAGCTGAAGATGGTTGGGCCTAGGACACTGCCCTGAGGAACTCCTGCAGCGATGTCCTGGGGCTGAGATGACTGGCCTCCAACAACCACAAACAATGGTAACAGAAGTCATATTGTCATGGCAATCAAAATATATGCTGGTTAGTTCCCCTGATGGCCTATACACCATAGCACCAAGCTATTTAGAATAGCAGGTCCAGGATCTGATTCTCAGTCTAGGCTGAGTTACCAGATTTCAGCAAGTATAGCTGTTGGGATATTACAATATGTATCATTGCCACGGAGTAAGAAATGTTTTAAAAAATTAGCTTGGCTTCTTGTTTGTTAACCAATATGTGTATGTGTGGATATTGGGGAAAATAAACAGGCTCTTCCATGATCTAATATCCTGTTTACATTTACTACCTAACCTCACGCATAGAAAGAAAGAACATGCACATATAGCTCCTTTGATGGCCTTAGGATGTCCCAAGGTACTTCACAGCTGATTAAATACTTTTGAAGTGTTACGTAGGCAAACACAGCAGCCAATTTGCCCATAGCAAGATCCCACAAACAACAATTAGCTAAATATCAGTTAATCTTCTTTGGTGGTATTGATTGAGAGATAAATATTGGCTAGGACACCAGAAGAGCTCCCCTGCTATGGGATATTTTTATGTCCTCCTGAGAAAGTAGACTGGGCCTCAGTTTAAAGTCTCATCTGAAAGACAGCACCTTTAATGGTGCAGCACTCACTCAGTACTGCACTTAAGTGTCAATTTAAGATTATGAACGCATATCTCTGAAGTGAGGCTTGAATCCACAATCTGACTCAGAGGCAGATGTGCTACCACTGAGCCAAGGCTGCTGCCAAGGAACCTATTAAGGACTAGAAGAGACTCTGCAGTCATCTAACTGGTCCCAAAAAAGGTACTCAATTGCTCACTTCCAAATCATGTTGAGAGAAAAGGAGATAGTTGGGAAAAAAATGATGCATATTAAATAACATTGCCTTGCTATATGTTTATAACAGGATTATTTTATATTAAAATGTTCTCATTTTTTGGGAGGGGGCATAAAAAAAATGTTGTACTTCGCAGTGAATGTCCTCAGATCTTAATGTTGTAGTTATTTATCAGATTGGGAAAGCGCCAGTTTGAGAAATATGTTTTTCCCTTAATCCAACCCCTAATGCCTGCAGACTTCTGTGGCTTCATGAGACACAATGATTCCTGTGTTCTTAGGTGGAGGGGAGAGGGGAGATCGTTGTTGTCTGTTGTAGGGTAGGGTTGAGTAATGGAGAAGTGAGAGTGGATGAATATTCCAGAGTTTATGCCTTCATAACAATAGTGACTGCAGTTCAAAATTAATGAATTGGTTGAAAAGCATATTGGGGCATCCTGTGGCCCGAAACAAGTGCAAATTCTTTTAGGAAATTAACTGGGTGTAGTAAAATACATGATAGGTTAGGTTACATTGCACCTGGTCCATGGAAGGCAGAGGCTTAATGATCTTGTCTTGTTCTACATTTTATATTCTTTTTGATAGACTATAATCATAAGACTATTTGGGCATATCACATGACATATAGGGCTAAAAATTTGCTTGCCCCCAAAAACGTGCATGGGGATCGCAATGCCGCAATCACCCCCGTGCCTGGTCATAGGAATGCAGGCAACGTGCTGCCTGCTGATTAGCATGATAGTGGCATTCAGCCCAGCACTGGACACGCTCCTGAGTGGCTGAATGCTCTCCTGAGTGACTGGACACTCAGCAGGGGGCCAAAGTTTGTGCGTGGCTAGCAGTAATTAACGCTAACCTACACTTCTTAAAGGCAGTCTGAACCTCTTAAAAGGGGAGGTGCATTCTGCCTGCAGCTGCTCAGTCAACTGGCTGGGGAAGAGAGTGAGAGGAGGAAAAAACACATATGGTGTCACAACAGGGTTGAGAGCATGTGCCAAGGTTCTCTGATGCAGCACTGGAGGCCTTGGTGCAGGAGGTCAACTCAAGGAGAGAGGTGCTGTTTCCACAGTGTGCCAGGAGACCCTCTAGGCAAATGCACAAAATCCAATGGGAGCAGATAGCCGCTATGGTGAATGCCAGCAGTATGGCCACGAGGACCTGGGCGCAGCATAGGAAGAAGTTTAATGACCTCACACGAGTGGTCAAGATTAGTGAATTCATCATCAAATGCCATATCCCACCATCTGCACCACTAGCCTCTCACACTGCTCAATGCACCACACCCCCATCACTCACCTACCAACAATCTCTACCAAACACGACTCATACCTCACAATCATAGTTTCAAATCACCCTCACACACTTACCACTGCTGCAAGCCTCACATCCACATCTCACAACTTGCACACACTGTCAGCTATTCAACCATGACAGGCATATCACCCAAACACATTGCACCACACTCACTGACACAGTTCCCTTTCTCTTACAGGAAAAGGTGGCACATAACCGGTGCCAGCAGGACCTAACCAGCGGGGGAGAGGCTCGCCTGCATAACCTGACCCCCATGGAGGAGACGGTGCTGGCCATTATTGGGAAGGGCATCGCTGAGCCCGTGGCCAGTGGCGGGGCTGAAAGAATATAAGATGCCGGTATCCTCATACGTAATCCTTTATCTCACATTCCACTTCTCCCTCATCCCACAATCTCTTCTCTGACTTATAAGCTTCACATGGTGTAAGCATGCACCTCTTGCGTCCACCGCCACCCCTCCCCCACCACCCACCAATCACCTTCCCTCACCACAACCTTACCCCTGTGCCTTTCTCCTTTCAGATAGCCAAGAACTGACACCTGGCCAGGGACTAGTGGCAGAGCATTGAGCAGAAGAACATCAAGGCAATGATGATAAAGACACACACTGTCACTTGATTTCACACTCGCAGCCACCAGCTCAGATACTGACACTCCATGTAGTTTAGAGGATAGGTTAGAGGTGGCATCTGCATGTGGTGAGACACTGGGCATGAGTGGTGTGCAACCAGGGCAGGGGGAAAGGGTAGTGCAGCTCCCCGGAGAGCGAGGTCGCACATGAGTTCTGCTGCAGTGGACTCGATGAGGACTTTGATGGGGTGGCCTACAGAAGAAATCTAATGGGTATGCACAACAAAATGCTTGTTGCATTGGCAGGCCTGGCAGAAAGCCTGAGTGCAATGTCAAGGAGCATGGAGGAATCTGGCAGCAACCTTGCACAGGGCTTTACACAGAGCTTGGAGCCCATGATTTCTAGCATGGAAGTCATGGGCAACTCCATTAGTGGACCCAACTATGATGCAGCGTCTGATGGCTGATGTCTCAGCTTCCATTGCAGCACAAGCAGAAGCCACCCAATGTCCAAGTGCTGTCACACAAACTCAGACTGCTACCATCATAGCTGCATTTAACAGTGTGGAAAGGGGCTTGCAGGGTGTCACAGCAGTCCAGCAATCTGTAATCCAACAGATTACTAGGAATGCTGAGGCATGACCCAGGGGGGTGGCAGTGGCTCCGTGGAGCACCGCCCTGTTGTCCTCTCTCAGGGTGACAGCATTTGTCATCCAACCACTGCCACTCCGCCAGTGCCCATGCTGTTGCCTGTCAGCCAGCCAGCCCAGACTGCTGCCACCCATGCTGAGGTGATGAAGTCCAAAGCCGGACCTTCTAGGCCCAGAGCTGCTTGAGGTCGTCCTGCAAGGCCATCTGCAGTCTCCCCCACTGAAAGTCAGCAGCCTCCACCAGCCAAGCTGCAGCCACTGGCGTAGCACTTCGTGGGAGCACTAGGACAGGCAAAGGCACACTGAAGACAGGCACTAACGGAATGGACAAAGGTGATTGGTAAACTTTGTTTTGTAATATTGGATAGATTGATGTATAAAGTTGAATTGGAATGTTTCTTTTGCGGTGGCTTTTATTTCAGCATTGTGGCCAAGAGGATGCTGTGATGGTCAGAGGGAAGTTAAGGTGTGGGAGTATCGTTGAATGGGTGTGCAACCACAGTCGGATTAGTCAATCACGGGCAGCCCGGGTGCAAAGAGGCTACCTGGGTTGCCTCCTCCCTTCCGCTTCCACTTCCTCCTCTTCCGCTTCCTCCTGAGCTGGTCACCATAAGCCTGGTGGCAGGGGCTGTGCCCTCATGATGACGAGGTTGTGGAGCATGCAGCAGATCACAATGAATCTTGAGACGTGCCCTGGTGCATACTGCAGGGTTCCTCCAGAGCGGTCCAGGCAGCGGATGCATTGTTTAAGGACGTCAATTGTCTGCTCTATCAGATTCCGTGTGGCAACATGGCTCTCGTTATATGTATGCTACCCACGTGTAGTTGGGTAGCAGAGCGAAGTCATGAGCCAGGTGGTCAGCGGATAGCCCTTGCACACTAACTGACATCACGATCTGCCCACTCAACATTCTTCTGGCGCAAGCTCCTAACGCCCGCCCGACTGCCCTTTCCAAGGTGACGTCTGGCGCAGCACGCATCAGAAGGGTGCGCATGCAGAGTGGACGCCACTTTGTCACAAAACGTCACCCGTAGTGCGGAAAAATGGGGTGCTACTGTGCCGAATTTCTAGCCCTATATAATCTGTAAAGAAAAACAAATGTGATCAATTTGAACTAGTGACATAATTTCTTACAAAATTTAGTAGACTGATGGATGTGTCAAAGTTGACAGAGGAGAGTAATCCAGGAAATATTAGGACCAAAACTGCAAGGGGAAGGCTTTGCTGAAGTCAAGGTTGAAGAATTAGCTGCAGTGTTCCAGCTCCATCTCCAACCTCGTACTCCATTCTGGCAAGGTGCTGCTGTAGGAGTGGAGCCTTGCAATTTACCACCTAATATTTCAACTTACAAATGTATTTTGGTACTGTATAAGATGGTGGTAGTGAAGGTGAAGACTCATGGAACTGAAGCACCAGTAAAATGGCAGCCAGCAGCAAAATATTAACGATAAATAAGAATGATTTAAGTTGGGCAGCTGGAATCAATTCTTGAATAGCTGCTGCTCACAAACTGTGTAAACAACTTTAAATAAGAAATAAATATCACAAGCAGAATTTTGAAGGCTGCTAAAAGCATCACTGGATGATGTTTAGTTCAGGTTACGGTTAATAAACTGGCATGGATGTTAATTGAAAGGAAAAAATATTCAATGGATACTTAAAGGAATACATATCACTTACTTACACTACAAAGAATGAGAATGATTTAAAAGAGTAAGAAATATGGATGGTTAGTGTGCTTTGTTGGAAGCACGGCCTGGATATTCCCTCACACCTGCCCAAAAACCAATGCAAAAGTGGCAATCCTTTACAGAAGCCAACTATGGATCGCACTCTGCCGAGTCTCCACCCACCTGGTTCTCAAAGTTAATATCCCAAGAAAACTCAATTCCCTCTGGCATCGAGAAGCTACTTTCTAACCCACACGTATGATATAAACTTAACTTTCAGCGTAACATTTTTCCTAACCTTGTGCAGAATTCTTTAGCAAAGCTGAACGGCACAAGGGGTAACTGCAGATTTTAATTATGTATATTTAAGAAATTTGAAAAAGAGCAAGGTACTATACGAGGCCTTGCAGGGTCCCGTGTGACTACAGTTATTTTTAAGAACCTTTCAACAGGCCTATTTACCTGTCAAATTGTTTGCCAAAAGTACACACATCTACTCCAGCTCTTCTTATGAAAAATGTATTTCTTCTTTGATAAAAGGTGTTTGGATTCCATCAGAATACCAACTCATGCATAACACAAGAAGGTGCCAAAATGAATTTGATTTAACTAAGCCAAAAATAGATAGTTGAACTTTTGATAACCCTTGCTTTTAAGAGGTGTTCATGCACAAATTATTTTATTACATCCCTTCACTCACATCAGTACAACACAAAAGGTGACACAATGAGGCTGCCCTATGTATACCAGATGAACTCAGCAGCCCACTCAAAGTGCTCTGTTAAATACAGCAGATAATTGGACAGGAAGTGAGTTCAAGAATATAGCAAGCCAGTTCAGGAATATAGCAAGCTACATGACTAAGCAAGATCAGTAATGGACAGTTAAGCAGTGCTACTATTAACATGGAAAAATGATAAATTGAAAGTTTTAGATGAATTTTGCTCTAGAAAATAATTTTTTTGACCACTTAGACGTCAGAATTAATTTAATGATTGCAGCTTAGTGGACTTGGATGATGACATGGAAAACTGTGACTATTATGTAGGCAAGGTACAAAGCCCTTTGGGAATCCAGTTCATGGTGAGGCATTTGGGTGTGTGTGGAAGAACACGTGAGTTCGGGAAAATATTAAGTTTCTAAATTTTTATATTCTGAAAGCACTCGGCTACATATTGCTGCCTCCTTTCTCCTACTCCACCTCTTCCTCCTGTGCACTCTCCTCCTAATGTGGACTGGAGGGCCTTCTCTCATCTTCTTCATTATCACTTCAGTTTCACGAAGTAGCAACCTTTTCTCCACAGTAACTATATAGGATGCAGCAAGATACAATGGACTGAATATTTACTGGGGCAGGTTGTGGACGGGAAACCCGGAAGTCTGGGTTTCCTCTCATGCTGCGGGGTTTTATCCAGTGGAGATTCCCCGAGGCCCGGCCGGCCGGCCACAGTAAAACCTGCAAAACAGGTTAAATCCAAGGCTTCCAGCCTCATTAACATATTTAAAATGTCAACTCGCCTCCTGGGAGCGGGTTGGCTGCACCCGCCCCCCCCTTGTCCCGCCTCAGTAAAACCCAGAAGCTGGCAGGTTCGAGCCGGCTTCCCGATGTGCTCAGAATTTTTGCCCATTTAAGCCCCCACCTGCACCCACTCCCCCATGTTAAAATTTCCCCCAATGATTCTGGAGAGCCTTGCTGGCCTGTACTGAAGGGCTCCACCAGTTTTAACCAAGCACCTAAAACAAGACTTTGAAACGCCAAAGGCCTTCTGTATCACAGCACTTGCAGTCCGATAGGCATCATTATATTTGTTCTGCCCCCTCGGTCTGTGGATGCCATACTGGAGTACTGCAGGTGATAACCTCGATTGCAAAAAAAACCCATCCTAATGCATGGCTTTGAGTCATTATGGTTAGCATGGTGAATTGGAGTTTGATGAAGCTTTCGGACAGCTTTTCAGAAGCATTAACATGAAAGATAAAGTGATTGGCTTCACACACTAGCTGCACATTAACTGAATGAAATCCTTTCCTGTTCATGAATTTGAATGGTTTGACATATGCAACTTTCAATGCTACATAAGTTCCATCAATTACTCCTTGCACCTGTGGGCATGGGTATAGTAATCTGGGATGTTATGATTAAGGTTATCCACCAGGTGGTGCTGTAGCCAATGCTGCTGCTAAGGTCAGGGGTTGCTTCCTGTTAAGGTCAGGGGTTAGCTTCCTGCTAAGGTCAGCAAAGGTGCAATGCCTGGAAGCAGGCCTGCCTGGTTGTCTCGCAGTCATTCAATAAAGTACTCGTCTTAATCCTCACCCTCGCCTCTTCGAGTTCCTTGTCTCACTACATGGATTTATCACAATGGGCTAGCTCATTCACTTCATTTCCAGGTTCTATGGAGAATCTAATAAACTGCAAGGTCCACCATGAAAGCAATGACAGTGGTGTTCTGATGCTAGACTCATGTTAAAAATAGGGCTACCAGGCCCTTTTCTACTGGAGACATCCAGTAGAATTTTTTTTCTACTGGGGTTTCGGAATAAATGAAATAGCCACCTTCAGTAATCGAAGCACTACTACAACATTTGCAGACATTTCAGCTGCAGCAAAATGAACTGGAAAGCAATTTTCCAAAGTCTCAATACTTATGGTCTAGTGGCCGACCATATTAATGCATCTCGGCCTAGAAATTGGAACCTTTAGCGCCGGCCATTAAGACCAGTTTTGAAGAGAAAAGGTGGCCGCCTCACTTCCGGCACGGAAAGTGGCAGCCGCCATATTGGGCAGGTCGGCAGCGCTGCCGTTCCCTGCACTCACCTCAAATATTTTAATGATGATCAGGAGCATGACATCAATCGGCATGAATTGATGCACGCTGAGCGATGTTGGACATCGGTGCTCCTTCTACCGCCCTCTCCAAAGCACCCCTGTGCGTGCAGCCGTTGCCAGCATGCAGACCTGGGAGAAAGCGGCAGAGATCTATAGATCTCGGAGAAGTCTTCGATAACTATGCAGAGTATGTGCAGCCCCACTGAACCCAGGCTCTGGGACAGGTTTGCATTCCTCACTGATCACTATTTCAAATAATTTTGACATGGTTTCCACTCGATGGTGTAATCAGAAATTTTATGACACATGTAGCATGAGTTTTCGTAACTTCAGGTATTTGGAGCCTCAAACTGCTAGAATGATTCCACCCAAATTTCAGTCATTTAATCAGTTAATGATGACTTTCGTGGTTTACAATTGTACCTGACAAATTAGCCGGCTAAATATTTGAGAGTGTCAGCTGTTGAATTAAACATAGAATTCAGCTGAACTGCAGGTTGCATTCTTTAAAATCTGACAGATTAGTGTATTTTTAGGCTTTGATTTATCTTGCATACCCTCCCTGTCAATCTACAGAACACAAGAAACATAACTGGAAACATTGCTCTTCACTTTCATAAATCACGATTTCCTGATAACGTCACACATATAGTTTAGACCCGACCTTCGGCCTCCCGCTAATCTTATTGTCTGAAAGAAAGCGTTGCATGGGAAGTTCTGCGCTGCGCTCATTTAAATCAGCAGGCAGCACCAAAATAATAGTGCTGCCTGCGCTCTTTCTACAGGTGGATTTAACCTCAGCCCGCCCGTTTTCTAGGCCCTCGTGTCGAAATGCCAGCACAGGAATCAGTCGCACCAGGGTTTTATGGAGACAGTCACCCCACAATCTGCACCTGGTGCTTGAACAGAAAAACTGGGTGCAAAGACCTGTGACATTTATTTGTATGTAATTCACAGTGCTGCACCCTCTTCTGGTGCAACCACTTAAAAAGGACATTTTTGTGCAGTGCTATTCAGGAACAAAATGAGAGCAAAGGATTAGCACTCATTTTTGGGTGTAATTAGGGAGCAGGCCAGAGAACAAATCAACCCTAGCATTTTATGAGACAGACAGATAGGCAAATAAACTCCCAACCTCAGACTATCAAATCCAGCCTCCAGCGATGACTGAACAATATGCTAACCCACAAGTTCTTCCTCTAATCCCCATTTTTTAAATTATATTTTAATCTTACTAAGTGATCCTCTATGGCGTTGCTCACACTGAGTTGGAAGCAATACCCTTCAAAGTGATGTAACACATAATGGCCTATAAATTCGGTGACGCCCCGCCAGCACGTTTGCGCCGGAAATTTAGCGCCCGCCGCCGAGCCAGTTGTGCCCGCCCCAAATTCACTTTCAGCGCCCCAAAGCGGAAGCGGGCGCTGGTACAGGGTGTGCCCGCCCCGCTTGGGGCGCTGAAAGTGAATTTCAGCGCTGCCGGTCCCGCTGCGCCACCTGATGTGGAGCGGCAGGCTGCTGTACTGCAGGCCTCCCCCTTCTCTTAAGGGGGAGGTGCCTGCAACGGCCGGAGCCCCGTTGAAAGTGCCGGCAAAAGAGCCCGGCACAACGGCGAAGTGCCGGGCTCCACGGAAATCAGCCGGCAATGCCGCGGGGGGGGGGGGGTGGAGGAGGCCGGGGAAGGAGGTGCGGGCAGGCGGCCGCCGAAAAAGCGGCCGGCCGCACCTCCGCTTTAAATAGCACCTCTAAGGCTACAGCACGGCCAGGTTTTCAAAACGTTGTTAGCGGCCGCCAGGGAAGAGGCGGCCACTACTGAAGATGGGGATCGGCGTGGTTTCGGGCGGTACCGGGGCGCTGCACACACCGATGACGTCATCGGTGCTGGCGCAGCGCTACCGGCTTACGCCGATTTAAAGACCCACCTAATTTCAGCGGCGACACAACTTCCGGCGCAACCCACTCTTGCGCCCCTAAATGGGCGCAAACCCAAGGGAATTTCTAGGCCAATATATTTTAAGGGCCGTGGATTTACAATGATCGAATAAGTG
This sequence comes from Somniosus microcephalus, assembly GCF_052327205.1. Classification (NCBI taxonomy): domain Eukaryota; kingdom Metazoa; phylum Chordata; class Chondrichthyes; order Squaliformes; family Somniosidae; genus Somniosus; species Somniosus microcephalus. The sequence goes on along the minus strand of NC_140996.1, from coordinate 142,521,210 downwards.
AAATTACATTTTACTACAAGGTGTTTTGGTAACATTTTTGGTTTCAAATTCTAAATTATGTGCAAATATTTGCACGTAAACTGTAAATCAATTTCTTTGATTACTATTAAATGGTCATTTAACAATAATTAATTTTATCTTTTTAAAAAAAAAACCCAGGGCACAAAGCTAGGTAGCAAGGAAGATGTTGCAGTTAGATAAGAGATAACTTATCGAATCTGCATAAAGTAGTACTGGGGAGTTGAGAGGGGATGCTTTTGGATGGATGGGGAAGCAGGTTTGGGGGGTTGGGAGAACCTGGAGAAAAGTTGGAGAATATTGGAGCATTGGGAATGGGGCAAGGAAATGGGAACAAAGGAGAAGGAGGGATTTTTTTATAGATATAATTTTTCCCAAGCAAGGACTAGGGAGACCTATATTAAATAAATACTGAGTTATTTGTTTTAAATACAGGTTTCCCCACTGTTGGGAAGAAGTATTGACCCACTCACCTCATATCACCACCTCCAGTTCTGCCTTCTGCCTTGCTCCCAATATTCCGATTATAACCAGCTTCTCCATTATAAATGGATTTATTCTTCCAACCATGAAAAAAGTCAGCCTCGAGATTGACTCAGAGTCTGGTCACAGCAGAAGTGGGTTGGATTTCTTCAAACGATTTCCCCAGCACTAGGAAGAATTGGTGAAAAAATGCTACTGCAAAGTTACAGCCACTTCCATGCCCCCTACCCGACCTCAATCTTCGAGACCCAGGACCACGTCCCATCCCTCCCAATCCAAGAAAATGCCAATACAGAGTTAAAAGTGCAAAGTCTGCTGTAGAGCCTGAATGCTGGTTACCAGGACTGGTTGGGGACTAGTTTGCAGTGAGGGGGGTGGGGGGAGCCATCACACCTGTGATCTAATTTCAGGAGCTCAAAAAGATGGTACTGTGGAGAACAGCACAATATCATCACCTATCTTGGGTACACACTGGGAGGCCAAAGTTGGAGGACTCAGGTGGTTAATAAGTAATAGCATGACAAAGAGGCATAATGGGGACAGGAAAGTGTTGCAAAAAATTTACAAACTCTCCCATTACCACTTATTCTGGTTTGTAGTTTGGCTTTTGATGCCCAATGCTCTGCTTCATACAATCTCACCTTCCCAGCAACATAATCTTCTAAATTAGAGCGCGAGTAAACAATATGGCACACAAGCTAAATAAACTCTTACATTTTCAAATCCTTATGTGCAATCATATACGCAGCTATTTTGACAGTCAAGAGTACTGAAAATATTGTTACAAAATTAAACCCCACAAGGTTCCAGAAGGTTAAATTGAACCAGCAACTCCACACCCCAGACCCTCAAGCCCTCTTCTGCAAGTCTCGTCAATTAGAATTATAAAAATCAACAGACTGTTGGCAACCTCCACAAATGTCCCAATTTTGACAAGTCTCTTACAATAAACTGCTTGATTTTTCCAAAGGTTGGCAGACTCTCCCTATGCTAGGAGAGGCCATTTCCCTTGCTCATTTAAGAACCAGCAAAATATTGAAGCCCAGTATGCGGATCAAGATGAGGTGTACCAGCTTCAAGATGGGTGGTAGCTTGCCCCACCTTAGGGAGGGGGTGTTCAGGGCCTCGTTTTGCGATATTAGGTATGCCAGGGAAATTTGATAAGAACACACACAGGATGTGCTGATGGGAGGAAACTTACCCTGATTGACAAAATTGCCCCCAAATCAGAAGGAACCCACAGTCCCACCCCTGCCAGCAAAATTCAAGTTCAGTGGATTTCTTTTTTAAGTTGGAAATTTGCAAAAGAAACACAATTTGCAGGAGCATGGCAAGTCTGGCATTGCACCTTTTTTCTGTCACTCACAGCACATATACTGTAGTATGTTTTTAAAGTTGGTTAGGAGGCAGAGTTAGACAAATGAAATGAGTCGGTGCAGGGCATTTCCTTATTGATATCACTCTTAACATTAAAAAAAAATCCTAATGATCTAAAATTCAGATGGAATCCTTAAAAGGCCTGGTTATTCTACAGATTTTTTCACTGATGCAGTTCAATTTGTCACATCAATGCAAAACCTGTGCTGTAATTTAGGAGTAAAGCACCTAATGGAGGCAAGATCAACTCAAGTATAACTGTTCTTCACTTACTTGTCCAGCATTTGGACATTGGTGAGTAGAGTTCTACACATACACAGAGCTCCATTTACCTAACCAAGAAGCAACGTGGAGTGGAATTAGCAGTATAACTTGACACTGCTGTCTTCACATCACAAAGTAAGTACTAATACATGCAGTATAGTACCATTATTATTCAGAAACTGTGACACCATATGAAACAAAGATCTTAACAGAGCTTTAGGCATTTATGCAGAAACATCCAGTTCTATTTCTGCGACATTGTTTACTTCTTTTCCGGTCAGTGAATCAACGTTTGAATCACAGACCGATGTCAGGATCCCACTGAAGTACATCACCAGCACGTTGCTGGCATTGGCTTGTAACACGCTGCAGAATGTCAAAAAACAGTCGCTGCTGGAAATAGTTACTGGCATTCCAATAGTAATTCAAATGACCTGAAATCTTTGACAAAATACAATGGATTTAAAGGTTAAGACAGACAGATTTAGTAAAGTGCAGTTCACTGGATTAAAGGCTGCTTCCCTTCTGTGACCTGGATTTGAACCCAGTAAAGACAGAAGAGATGGAAGGCTTTTTTCTGTGATGGCCATTAAGGGACTTATATTAAGAGTACGGCCTCAGTCCAATTTATGTCGAGACGGTTCAAGTTTTTCCCAGATTGACTGATTTTTCTCTTTGCTGGTCCAGAGATGCTGTAACTGATTTTAATACCAAGATTTGTGTATTTTAGAATGCATATAGAATCATAGAATGGTTACAGCACAGGAGGTGGTAATTTGGCCCGTTGAGCGCGTGCCAACTCTCTGCAAGAACACTTCAGCTAGTCCCACTCCCCTGCCCTATTCCTGTAACCCTGCAAATTTTTTTCCTTCAGGTACTTATCCAATTCCCTTTTGAAAGCTATGATTGAACCTAACCCCACCGCCCTTTCAGACAGCACATTCTGGATCATAACCACTTGCTGCATAAAAACGTTTTTCCTCAGGTCTCCTTTGCTTCTTCTGCCAATCACCTTAAATCTTTGTCCTCTGGTTCTCGACCCTTCCGCCAATGGGAACAGTTTCTCTCTATCTACTCTGTCTAGACCCCTCATGATATTGAACATTTCTATCAAATCTCCTCTCAACCTTCTTTGCTCTAAGGAGAACAACCCCAGCTTCTCCAGTCTATCCACATAGCTAGAGTCCCTCATCCCTGGAACTATTCTTGTAAATCTTTTCTGCACCCTCTCTAAGGCTTTGACATCCTTCCTAAAGTGTGGTGCCCAAAATTGGGCACAATACTCCAGTTGAGGCTGAACCAGTGTTTTATAAAGGTTCATCACAACTTCCTTGATTTTGTACTCTATGCCTCTATTTATAAAATGTATACATTTTTAACTGCTTTCTCAACCTGCCCTGCCACCTTCAACGATTTGTTCACATGTTGCACATATACCCCCAGAACTCTCTGTTCCTGCACCCCCTTTAGAATTATACCCTTTTGTTTATATTGCCTCTCCTCGTTCTTCCTACCAAAATTTATCACTTTGCACTTTTCTGCGTTAAATTTCATCTGCCACGTGTCTGCTCATTCAACCAGCCTGTTTATGTCTTCTTGAAGTCTATCACTATCCTCCTCACTGTTCATTATACTTCCAAATTTTGTGTCATCTGCAAATTTTGAAATAGTGCCCTGCACACCTAAGTCCAAGTCATTAATATATATCAAGAAAAGCAGTGGTCCTAGTACCGACCCCTGGGGAACACCACTGTATACCTTCCTCCAGTCTGAAAAACAACCATTCACCACTACTCTCTGTTTCCTGTCACTTAACCAATTTCATATCCATGCTGCTGCCACCGTCCCTTTTAGTCCATGGGCTTCAACTTTGCTAGCAAGCCTATTATATGGCACTTTATCAAACACCTTTTGGGAGTCCATGTACACCACATCAACCGCATTGCCCTCATCAACCTTCTTTGTTACCTTATGAAAAAACGCAATCAAGTTCGTTAAACACAATTTGCCTTTAACAAATCTGTACTGGCTTTCCTTAATTAATCCACACTTGTCCAAGCGACTGTTAATTTTGTCCTGGATTATCATTTCTAATAGCTTCCCCACCACCGAGGTCAAACTGACTGGCCTGTAGTTGCTGGGTTTATCCTTACACCCTTTTTTGAGCAAGGGTGTAACACTTGCAATTCTCCAGTCCTCTGGCACCACCCCCGTGTCTAAGAAGGATTGGAAGATTATGGCCAGTACCTCCGCAATTTCCACCTTTACTTCTCTCAGCATCCTAGGATGCATCCCATCCGGTCCTGGTGACTTTTCTACTTTGAGTACAGCCAGCCTTTCTAGTACCTCCTCTTTATCAATTTTTAGCCCATCCAGTATCTCAACTACCTCCTCTTTCACTATGACTTTGGCAGCATCTTCTTCCTTGGTAAAGACAGATGCAAAGTACTCATTTAGTACCTCAGCCATACCCTCTGCCTCCATGTGTAGGTCTTCTTTTTGATCCCTAATTGGCTCCACCCCTCCTCTTACTACCCGTTTGCTATTTATATGCCTATAGAAGACTTTTGGATTTCCTTTTATGTTAGCTGCCAGTCTATTCTCATACTCTCTCTTTGCCCCTCTTATTTCCTTTTTCACTTCCCCTCTGAACTTTCTATATTCAGCCTGGTTCTCACTTGTATTCTCAATCTGACATCTGTCATATGCCCCTTTTTCTGCTTCATCTTACTCACTATCTCTTTTGCCATCCAGGGAGCTCTGGCTTTGGTCACCCTACCATTCCCCCTCATGGGAATGTACCCTGACTGTACCCGAATCATCTCCTCTTTAAGACAGCCCATTGTTCGATTAGAGTTTTGCCTGCCAATTTACCCGGGCCAGATCCGGTCTCAACCCACTGAAATTGGCAAGCTCCCACAAACAGCAATGTGATAATGACCCAATAATCTGTTTTTGTTATGTTGACTGCAGGATAAATATTGGCCAGGACACCAGGGATAACTCCCCTGCTCTTCTTTGAAATAGTGCCATGGGATCTATTACGTCAACATGAGAGAGCAGACAGAGCCTCGGTTTAATGTCTCATCAGAAAGATGGCACCTCGAACATTGCAGCTCTCCCTCAGCTTATATTTTTGTGCTCATGTCCCTGGACTGGGACTTGAACCCACAACCTTCTGACTCAGGCGAGAGTGCTACCAACTGAGACATAGCTGACACTTTAGTGCAAATGCTGGAGAAGGTGAGTTCACCAGTTAAACTTTGATTTTGGGTCATGATCTCAATGGTATCAGTTAATTTAAATGGGCCTGCGGGAGGGGGGAGGCGGGAAAAGAAATTAGAGCAGATAGTCCAACATTTATAGAGTCATAGAGTTATACAGCACAGAAAGAGGTCCTTCGGCCCATCGTGTCCGTGCCGGCCATCAAGCCCTGTTTATTCTAATCCCATTTTCCAGCACTTGGTCCGTAGCCTTGTATGCTATGGCGTTTCAAGTGCTCATCTAAGTGCTTCTTGAATGTTGTGAGGGTTCCTGCCTCTACCACCCTTTCAGGCAGTGAGTTCCAGATTCCAACCACCCTCTTGATGAAAAAGTTTTTCCTCAAATCCCCACTAAACCTCCTGCCCCTTATCTTGAAACTATGCCCCCTGGTTATTGACCCCTCTACTAAGGGGAAAGTTCCTTTCTATCTACCCTATCTATGCCCCTCATAATTTTGTACATCTCAATCAGGTTCCCCCTCAGCCTTCTCTGCTCTAAGGAAAACAACCCCAGCCTGTCCAATCTCTCTTCATAGCTGATGCGCTCTAGCCCAGGTAACATCCTGGTGAATCTCCTCTGCACACTCTCCAATGAAATTACATCCTTCCTATAGTGTGGCGACCAGGACTGCACACAGTATTCCAGCTGTGGCCTAACTAGCATTTTGTACAGCTCCATCATAGCCTCCCTGCTCTTATATTCTATGCCTCGGCTAATGAAGGCAAGTATCCCATATGCCTTTTTAACCACCTTATCTAACTGTCCTGCTACCTTCAGGGATCTATGTACATGCACACCAAGGTCCCTCTGATCCTCTGTCCTTCCTAGGGTCCTACCATTCATTGTGTATTACCTTGCCTTGTTAGTCCTCCCAAAATGCATCACCTCACACTTTTCAGGGTTAAATTCCATTTGCCACTGTTCTGCCCATCTAACCAACCCATCTATATTGTCCTGTAGCCTGAGGCTTCCCTCCTCGCTATTTACCACTCCACCAATTTTCATGTCATCTGCGAACTTACTGATCATACATCCTACATTCATATCTAAATCATTAATGTACACTACAAACAGCAAGGGACCCAGCACCGATCCCTGCGGTACACCACTGGACACAGGCTTCCAGTCACAAAAACAACCTTCGACCATCACCCTCTGCCTCCTGCCACGAAGCCAATTTTGAATCCAATGTGCCAAATTGCCCTGGATCCCATGGGCTCTTACCTTCTTGACCAGTCGCCCATGCGGGACTTTGTCAAAAGCCTTACTGAAGTCCATGTAGACGACATCAACTGCACTACCCTCATCCACACACCTAGTCACCCCCTTGAAAAATTCAATCAAATTGGTTAGATGTGATCTCCCCCTGACAAAGCAATGCTGACTATCCTTGATTAATCCTTGCCTCTCCAAGCGGAGACTAATTCTGTCCCTCAGAATTTTTTCCAATAATTTCCCTATCACTGATGTTAGGCACACTGGCCTGTAATTCCCTGGTTTATCCCTATTACCCTTCTTGAATAATGGTACTTCATTAGCTGTCCTCCAGTCCTCTGGCACCTCCCCTGTGGCCAGAGAGTTTCTGAAAATTTGTGTCAGAGCCCCTGCAATCTCCTCCCTTGCTTCACACAGCAGCCTGGGATACATCTCATCTGGGCCTCGGGATTTATCCACTTTTAAGCCCGCTAAAATTGCTAGTACCTCCTCCCACTCAATAATAATTTGTTCAAGTATATCACAATCCCCCTGCCTGATTTCTATGCCTACATCGTCCTTCTCCATAGTGAACACAAATGCAAAATATTCATTTAAAACCTCACCTACATCTTCTGGCTCTACACAAAGATTGCCACTTTGGTCCCTAATGGGCCCTACTCTTTCCCTGGTTATCCTCTTGCCTTTAATATACTTATGAAACACCTTGGAATTTTCCTTTATTTTGCCCCCCAGTGTTTTTTCATGCCCCCTCTTCACTCTCCTAATTTCTTTTTTAAGTACCCACTTGCACTTTCTATACTCCTCTAGGGTTTCCACTGTTTTTAGCCCTTTGTATCTGCCAAAAGGCTCCCTTTTTTTCCTTATCCATTCTTGTATATCCCTTGACATCCAGGGTTCCCTGGGCTTGTTGATCCCACCCTTGACCATTTTCAGGAACATGTTGGTGTTGTACTCTCTCTATTTCCTTTCTGAAAGACTCCCACTGCTCTGATGTGGATTTTCCTACAAGTATCTGATCCCAGTCCACTTTGGCCAGATCCTGCCTTATCATATTAAAATCGTCCTTCCCCCAATTTAGAACCTTTATTTCCGGTCCATCTTTGTCCTTTTCCATGACTACCTTAAATCTCACTGAATTATGGTCACTGTCACCAAAATGCTCTCCTGCTGACACTTCTACCACTTGCCCGGCTACATTCCCTAGAATTAGGTCCAGTACCGCCCCCTCTCTTGTAGGACTTTCTACATGCTGGCTCAAAAAGCTCTTGTCTATGCACTTCAAGAATTCTGCACCCTCTAAGCCTTTCACACTCTGACTATCCCAGTTAATACTGGGGAAGTTGAAATCCTCTACTATTATACCCTATTATTTCTACACTTCTCTGAGATTTGCCTACATATCTGTTCCTCTATTTCCTCCTGACTGTTTGGGGGCCTATTTAAAATGGGACAGACTTTCTGCATTTGCAGGAAATGTGCTGGCACTTGGACCTGGTAACTAGAGCTTGCGATTGCCTAGTCTGCCTCACTGACTCTTTCAACTACTGACTGGGCAAACTCAGATTTCAGGAAGCTCTCCCCTTTTCTTTGGTTAACTTCAACCCTCATACTAAAGCAAATTGGTTGTGAATTTATAGCAGACAAGTGAATAATGGTTTAAACTCAGCAACTATCCACCCACTTGTCCAAATCTGGAGGCTAAGTTGGCCAAATCTGATTTAGTTAGACCCCCCCAACCCCATCCCTTAACCTTTGCACTCTGTCCACCTTCCCTTTCTGCAATTCCGAAAATATAATAAGCACATAATGCAATTGTGATAAAAACTACATTCTCCATTGTAGGGTTCTCAAAATTCCCACATTCCCCAAAGTTATGGATAAAGGGACCCTGTATGGACAAGTTATTAAAAAGGGTACCCAAAATGGCTTCTGAAACCTCGTGACCAAAACTGACAGGATTTTAAAAGCAAGGCCCTGCAAAAAGGCAGGCCCTGAAACGAAACCTAACATGCATGGATCTGTGAAAAACTTTGTAAAGCCAGACAGCTAGGTAAACACAGAATATGCATTATTCACCTTGGAACAGATCAAGTCAGGATGGGCCTAATCAGAAGGCCATCAACTCTTCGCATAAATAATCGGTAATAGCTCACAGGTAGCTGCCAAGCCAGGAAAGACGATTAAGTTTCATAAATAACAAACAGCCAGGATATCGAAGCCATTATACAAGGAGACAACCGCCCCAGAAGTCGTTACAGTAAATGGCTGTAATCATTTTAGACGAGCCGCCAAAAGTTAGACAAAGGACTGACCTGATTTGGCGCGCAGATAAGGGGCGAAGAACCGAGTATAATTGTAGGCCCATCGGTAGTAATTGGTCTCTTATCTCTTGCCGCTTGCCTCTTGCTCCGGCCTCCTGCCTCTCGCTCTCACTTCGTGCCTTGTGGCAGGCCCTCTTCTCCCTCCCCACACCGCTCGACACCAAGGACGCCCATTACTACACCAGGGGCCAAACGCAGGAGGAGAACGAGACCCGAATCGAAAACGCACAGGACATACGGGGCCACGAACAAACGAGACGAGATGAGAAAAATGGTAAAACCGGTAAAGGTAGAGAAGAGCAGTGGAAAGACACGTTGGGGGACAAACGGCCTAGTTATAAACTGGCGTTTGACGAATAAGTTGGCGTTCGAAGCATGGACAGTAAAATCAAGACAAACGGCCTAGTTATAAGCTGGCGTTTGATACTTGGACAGTAAAGCCCAATTAAGAATAAACTGGTGTTCGAAGCTTGGGTAGGAAAATCTCATTAACGGTAAAAACCGCCAACCGAACCCCAACCGCAGTAATACCGTCGGCGACCGCCCGAAGAAGAAGACCCATTGCGACAAAGTACTCGACGAAGACGTTAATGGAGGAAAAGGAGGGTGCTTCGCACAAACAACTCCATCGTCGCGCCCTGTGACCACGTGATGACGACGAACCCCAAAGGACAACAAGAGTGAACCTCAAAACCCACTACCAGTTAAATCAACAGGTTTTGAATTGGTGAGCATGAATTCCTGGCCCCTCGTAGCTTAATCTAGTTAGGTATTGGGGGTGGGATAAGGATAAGGGGATTTTTAATGTATTTGTTTCCCTCGATGTGCTGTGTGTTCCCCATTCCCATATAAGTGTAATTGTTTATGCCTGTAACTATACAGGTAGACTACCCTTTATCCGGACTTCCGAAAACCGAAACCCTCTAAAAACCGAAGGTTTTTTCGTTCAGCGTAAGTCGTGCGTACGACTTACGCTGAACGAAAAAACCTTCGGTTTTTAGAGGGTTCCGGTTGCGGAAGTTCGGATAAAGGGTAAGTCATGCGCACGACCCCCCGCCGACCCCCCCGCCAGCCCCGACAACCGCCAGCCGCCAACCCCGCCAGCCCCGACAACCGCCGACCCCCCCGCGGACCCCGCCAGCCCCGACAACCGCCGACCCCCCCGCGGGCCCCGACAACCGCCGACCCCGCCAGCCCCGACAACCGCCGACCCCCCCGCGGACCCCGCCAGCCCCGACAACCGCCGACCCCCCCCGCGGACCCCGCCAGCCCCGACAACCGCCGACCCCCCCGCGGGCCCCGACCCCCCCGCGGACCCCGCCAGCCGCCGACCCCCCCGCGGACCCCGCCAGCCCTGACAACCGCCAGCCCCGACCCCCCCGCGGACCCCGCCAGCCCTGACAACCGCCGACCCCCCCCCCGTGTACCCCGCCGGCCCCGACTGACTTACGCTGAGCGTCAGCGTAAGTCGTGCGCACGGCCCCCCGCCGACCCCCGCCGACCCACCTTCCGAAATCCGAAATTCTCCCTTATCCGAAACTCGGCTGGTCCCGAGGTTTTCGGATAAAGGATAGTCTACCTGTATCAGTAATTCTCAGTAAGATTGTGTCTTTAATAAAAATTGCGGTTTTCTTGCACCAAACCACTTGTCTACTCAATTTTCTGTATCGCCGCTTGTACCTAAGTCCGGTGTCTAGAACCCAGGGGTGTGAGAGTGATTCAAACCGCTCGGAGACAGTCAGAGGTGAAGCTGACTGGGCACACGCCACCTACACCATTCCAATTTTCTTGAAAAAGATGCAAGACTGTGCATTCACAAAACTCCTCCAAATCCACCCTTTTGGCAGTCATTGCCTTTTTGTTCTCAGTATGTACAACATTGTATTTCATGTACTTAATTTGTACACAAGGATCATATTCTTGTCATTTACTTTTTTCAAACGTATCCAGATCTGTTTCTTTGAATGATAATACAGCCTTTTCTCGCAGCAATGACATAGGCAAAGTGGAACTGCACTGCACTGCCCCACTGAGGCACAGACAGGAGATCACCAAGACAACTGACTGATTATAGATCACAGACAAGTGATGTGCAAAGATTACTACAAAATAACTAAGAAAGATAATGCCAAGTCCGCTTACTGACTAACAGTTAGGAATTCCAAATTGAGCAAGAACTATGATTGCAGTTTTTCCTTAGTGAGTAAATTAAATCCACGAGTGTCCTGGAGCTGACTAGATTGATTGTGCACAACTGTCATATTTCTGGCAGTACACTGCATAAACACAAAGGAGGTTTTCATTAATGTTTTTGTTTTTCCTTTTAGAACCTTCTTTCAAAAGATTTGTAGATCACACTATTTAGCCATTACATAAATAGAACAATAGATCCTGTTGTGATACATCACTTATATAATTCATGGACCTACATATACACATGCAAAACAGTACCAATTGTGTGCTACCAAGTGGTTAATGCTTGTTGTATAAAAGTCATAACATTGGGACCAACGGCATAGCCTTTGTTTCTATCTTTAGCTATTTCTTATCCAATCAAAATGTGTCCTTAGGATAAAATCACTACATGCTTGCAGGAAACATATTCACATACAAGTATTCCAATTGATGTATCTGAGCATATATGTACATTTACCAATTTACGCTCCATATAGATTGTGTACAAATTATACTTGCAATCTGTTAGAAATAAATTTTAACAAACTGTCAAATATTTTAAAATAAAAAATGTAAATGCTTAACAGGTGCAGCCCAGGAATCACAACAAATCCCATACATTTCTACAATTACCATGTGTAGGGCATTTTCTGTTCAATTACTGTAATATCACATTCAGTTCCACAGCCAGTGATAAGAGTGATCACTTATTTGCTTCATCTTTCTTCTAAGGGAGCATTTCCCACAAACCTCAAACTGGCACTGGGTCACAATTCTGGAGGTGGGGAAAAACAATCAGAAGGACAATCTCCCCTGTAAAACGTTTGTAATGTCATTGCATTGTGACATCAGAGGGGTGCCCACATGGCCCCTTCCCATGCTTTCACTCTATACAAGGCTTGTTCTGCCCTCAAGGCTTTAGTTCATTTGCGAAACGTAGGTTGGAGTACACTTGGCTGAGACCACTGATCTCAAGGTTGAAAGGGATGCAACTGTCACAAGGGCTGAGGAGGTAGGAAGTGGGCAGAAACACCTTAGATGACATGGTGGCCTTGTGAACTCCATACCAAATTCTTGCAGGAAGCTTTGTTGAACATGACCAGTTATGATATCGATGACCTCTAGGGTGGCCACAGTTTGAGCAGGTTCAAGTAGAAAAATTTGACACTGGCATTATGGATGAAAAAGATGGCTGCAGCCATCAGACAAGGGATATGAAAGTAAATTATGGACAAAATATGCAAATTATCCAAAAGTGTAAACTCCTCTACGCCAGGCACAGTTGTCAAGCATCCAATAAAGTTGTATTACTGCATGCTTCAGAGTCTGATATATGTGTAACAAGGAGACCAAAGATGTCACTCTTCAGTCTTGGAAAATGCAGAATGGCATAGTTGTCTGGCTGGCTTGACTGTCTCAATGTCTCTCCATCATTAACATGCATTATGTTTTTCTGGTGTAAATACAATTTTCACATCAACAACCTATCCATTTGCTTCACTCCTTACCTGAACTATTCTTTCATGTTTTGTACAGCTCTTAAATGTGCAGAGCACCAACAATAATCAATAATCTGACTCCTTGAAGGTTACCTCTCGATCCATCATGTGAGAAATATATACTGCTTTTAGTTATTTTATGCATTCAAGTATAACCTTTGAAAATGTTTTGCTAAAGAATAATTATGTACAAAATAGAAATATCACATGAAATTGAGACAATAGCTTTACAGCATGTTGTAGTGGTGAACAAACTGGATGTGGTGTGGGGTTTCCTGTTCTATTTAGCCTGAACCAGCACTCTGGCATGTTGATTAACTTGAAATTCAGGACAACAAAAAGCTTATTTGAGGAGCTGAAGTAACAAATGGCGCGGTGCAAATTTGTACATATTGATGAAGAGCAGGAATTCTGAAGATATGACTGAGCCACAAAGTGCTGAGCATCTTAAAAACCAGCTATAGTTCTTTTCATAATCTTGGCCGACCAGTTTCTCTTGAAAAGCAGTTACTCTGGGATTAGTGCACATTAATGTGGATTAGCGTGGGTTAGGCTGTGACCCTTTGAAACTGAGTCGAGTAGTTTCTACTGTAAAATTATAGAGCTGAAAACAGAATCTAGCTCAAAACAAAAGTTTACATGCAGGATTAAAATCTTGCACGTAGGTTGCTGCAGACCCATTCAAAGACTGTATTTAAGTTTCTCATTCAAAGTAAAAATAATTTTTCCCCATAGATGAGGCCCAAACAGTGTTTTGAATGATTATCCTGATTTTTGATGCAAATAACTTTTGGTTAGTTCTCCAGGTGCATATATTCAAAAACAAGACAAAAGGCAATCATCAATTTGCAACCTGTACAAATGCTATTTCATCTTAATTAAATACTTTGAAAATTTCCCAATACACAGACAAGAGGGTGAGACTACATTTCAAGCAATTTATTTTAAATTAATAGAGAAAATTTGACAATAAATGTGCATGCATTTTAATATGTCTCTAAAAACAATCTTATCAATGATCTCCTCAGACCTTCAAACTGTTCAGATTTTCCAATTAGTTCCAAGAATCATCATCATAAGTACAACTTTGATTCTAGCAGTAATGAGGCACAGTAAAGTAGGTAAGATACTACTTCTCTAGTCCATATGAACAGTACATTTCTCCAAAATCAGAGCAGGACGCAACTTTGTAAGTAAAATAGTAATATCTATGGCTGCTTCTGTAAAATGATGAATGAATGAGCTTCTGGATCACAAAATTCCATTGTATCAGAAACAATGCATTGATTTCAAAATGGCTTAATAACTGGGCATGGCCATGGTACACTCATTCAAGCAGCTTTTTTCAATCAATACCACCAAAACTTGTCCACTGAGACAATGTTGCAAGTTTAATCTTATCTGCAATCTACGTTTTTGTGGTGGACTAGTTTCGGTGGAAGGATGTGCTCAGAGCCAAAATGCAATGTTTCATCAGTTCTTGAATATCCACTTAAATTTCAGGAGAGAATTTAAGATGTTAAGTGGAACATAGACAGGGCCATGCAAGCCATCCACATATTTAGTAATTTGGATTGGACAGCCACCATATTGTAATAACCTCACAGATATTCATAACTATGATGTGGAAACCTGACAATGGATCTGGATTTAATATATTTTTCTGGAACAGGCCCATTATTGTTTACTATCACAGGGCCTCTTTCTTAACTGGAGGTAGGGAGGAAGGAAAGAAAGGAAAAATGGTCTAAAATTGGAATATAATAATCCATTTCTACTATTAGTATCATTCCATTGTCTGCTGACAGGAAATACCCTTCTACAGGAACCATAGTTTTGCTAATCTTTCCTGCTTCACCATTCATAGAACTATCATTCCTACTACAATAAGCTCTCCATCTAGCAAACAAGCCAATAGCTAACAAAACTCACTGGTGAGAATCTAAATTGAATGATAATCAACACTGGTAAAATGGACTTAAGATGTTCAAGTTAGAGGTCCTTGCTGCTTGAGTTAAGGAACTACCTTGAATTAGATAACTAAACTCCATTAATGTATTCACAAATATGAATCATGGTCCTCAAAATGCAGCACTGTAACCAAGCTACATGAAATAGAAGACTTACCTTTCTTTTTCTGTTCAGCTTCATTTTAATTCCATTTCTGCGAAAGACAGTTACAGAAATTCTGCTTTCTTGTCCAGGTGTCTGTGATTTCTGTAAAGTTAAAGACAAAACTTTCAGTACACAACTAAGTGGAATGTACAAAACACAACTTAAAACCCACAAAGTCTTACAATGAGAATATATTGGCCCAGAACTTGGTGTCGGGGGCTTGCCGCGCGTGCAAGCCCCCGATGTGCACTTACCCGGTGCGCCGGCATCTGAAACCCGGCCCAGTGGCGTAGTTAGTGCGATGTGCCGGCTGGGATCAGGTGAGCACTGTTCAGCCAATCAGGGGAGGGGAAACTTCATTCATAAGTTTGAGAGTAATAGCTGTCAAACTCATGAAAAGTACTGCACCCCAAAACACTACTTAAACTTTAAATAAAATTTAAAAAAACATCCCAATCATTAAATTAAGTATAAATAAGTTAAAAAAAATAATTTAAACAATAATTATTTTTTTGAAAAAAATAATTTTTTAATAAAAAGGGTCTAAAACTAAACTTACCTTATTGTAGATTCTTTAAAATAATAAACCTGTGGGAAAAAAATTTCTAAATTGCACTAAAACACCACTTACCTGTAAAAATAAATACTTACGTGTGCTTTTTACAAGCGTAAAGACCGGAGGCCTTTACACATGCGCAAATCCCCCAAAACAGAGGAAATCCAAGACGCACGCGCTGCCCCCTACAGCGCACGCGCTAGCCTCTGCACCTCTTGGGTTAGAGGAGAGGAAATGCCAGTTTTCAGCGCATGCACTGTGCATGCTGAAAACCGGCATTTCCTCCGGCCAGACGCGTGAGTACCCCTTCCGTACTCACGCGTTTAGGGAGGAATTACTGCCCCAATACATACCTTCATTTGCTGGCATCCCAACAAAAACAACTGCAGACATCAGAAGTTGATTCATATTGAGGAAAACTACTTTTGTTATACTGTGTATATTGGGCCGTATTTTCCGATCGGAGGCTTCCTGTGTGCGGCGGCCTCCGATCTGGAAAAAATCTTACCTGAGGGCTCCCGAGGTCTGGACACTTCCGCTCCTGGGCCTCTCCAACTCGAAATGTGCAGGGCCCACGTATCCCAGAGGCGCAAGTGGTTCGCAAGCGTCCCTGGGATCACGTAGGCCATGGGGAGACAAGCAAAGATGGGAATCTCCCTTCATACACTTGACAGATAGGCCTGTCAAATATATGAATGGAGATCACCCCAAAAACACTGTAAAACATTAAATATATATATTTTTAAAAACACATTTTAAAAATTAGTTGAAATTACAATAAATTAAATATTTTAAACAAAAATTAAATTTTTTGAAAAAAAGTTAAGTTTTTTGCGGGGCTAAAAATAAATTTACCTTTTTTAAAGTACTTTTAAATGATAAATGAGTAAAAATTTGTAATTTGTTTTACTTTTTTTCATATCTTATGCTGGTAAAAGCAGGCCTTATGCCTGCTTTTACCATGCGTAATATTTCTAAGGGTTTTCTGCGGGCGGAGGTTCTCCAGAAAGCAGAACTATCCGCCCGCAGAGGCCCTTCTCCAGGGCAGGCTTCCGATCTGTCAAGAGCATTCTTGACAGATCAGAAATGCCAGTTTTCAGCGCATGCGCCTTGCATGCCTGAAACCGGCATTTCCGATGTCCCTACGGGTGTGTACACAGCGCGTACACACCAGTAGGGATCGGAATATATGACCCATTATCTCACCAGTATACAAAGCACAAACCAGCAATATTCCTATTTTAGATCTTGATTTTCTACATTAAAAAAATATTTATAATTGTTTTACAGAACTAAATTAGGAAGAAATACAAGCAGTAAAACAGCAATTACAAACAAAAAAAACCCTTACAAATCCAAACAGGAAGACAGCCTAATCTGTAGCAATAACCAGTTATGATACAATTATCACAATACCCCTAGGGTCAATCTGGAGCACGCAGAATAAAACAGATTGCAAAGCAGGCATAAGGAAAATGATAGCAAACTATGGGAAGGACAGGGGTAAGTACAGATGAGGAATGCCATTCAGTCTAACTAGCACTCATTGTTCCATTGAACCCTACAATCAGCCTCAAATCTTTTTTGAAGCATGTTGAAGCAAAGCCCCAATAACAACAAGCTGAAAAAACAATGCTCAAAACATATTAGCAGATCTCATGCATGAAAGACACCTGCATTTACATCTGACTTCCGGGTTTCCCGACCAATTAACGGGAGCAGGCGTGATGATGTCATGCATGAGTCGAATTCAGCTCAGGTACTTAAAAGAGCAATGCAAAGGTGACAGTTGAAATTTGGTGGAGGTTGGAGAGACACTGATGGGAGAGATTGGTTTGGTTGGAGAGACGTTGATGGGAGAGATTGGTTTGGCTGGAGAGAGATTGGTTTGGTTGGAGAGAGATTGGTTTGGTTGGAGAGAGATTGGTTTGATTGGAGAGAGATTGGTTTGGTTGGAGAGAGATTGGTTTGGTTGGAGAGAGATTGGTTTGGTTGGAGAGAGATTGGTTTGGTTGGAGAGAGATTGGTTTGGTTGGAGAGAGATTGGTTTGGTTGGAGAGAGATTGGTTTGGCTGGAGATAGATTGGTTTGGTTGGAGAGAGATTGGTTTGGTTGGAGAGAGATTGGTTTGGTTGGAGAGAGATTGGTTTGCTTGGAGAGAGATTGGTTTGGTTGGAGAGAGATTGGTTTGGTTGGAGAGAGATTGGTTTAGTTGGAGAGTGATTGGTTTGGTTGGAGAGAGATTGGTTTGGTTGGAGAGAGATTGGTTTGGCTGGAGAGAGATTGGTTTGGTTGGAGAGAGATTGGTTTGCTTGGAGAGAAATTGGTTTGGTTGGAGAGAGATTGGTTTGGTTGGAGAGAGATTGGTTTGGTTGGAGAGAGATTGGTTTGGTTGGAGAGAGATTGGTTTGGTTGGAGAGAGATTGGTTTGGTTGGAGAGAGATTGGTTTGGTTGGAGAGTGATTGGTTTGGTTGGAGAGAGATTGGTTTGGTTGGAGAGAGATTGGTTTGGTTGGAGAGAGATTGGTTTGGTTGGAGAGAGATTGGTTTGGTTGGAGAGTGATTGGTTTGGTTGGAGATAGATTGGTTTGGTTGGAGAGAGATTGGTTTGCTTGGAGAGAGATTGGTTTGGTTGGAGAGAGATTGGTTTGCTTGGAGAGTGATTGGTTTGGTTGGAGAGAGATTGGTTTGGTTGGAGAGAGATTGGTTTGGTGGGAGAGAGATTGGTTTGCTTGGAGAGAGATTGGTTTGGTTGGAGAGAGATTGGTTTGCTTGGAGAGAGATTGGTTTGGTTGGAGAGAGATTGGTTTGGTTGGAGAGAGATTGGTTTGCTTGGAGAGAGATTGGTTTGCTTGGAGAGAGATTGGTTTGGTTGGAGAGAGATTGGTTTGCTTGGAGAGAGATTGGTTTGGTTGGAGAGAGATTGGTTTGCTTGGAGAGAGATTGGTTTGGTTGGAGAGAGATTGGTTTGGTTGGAGAGAGATTGGTTTGGTTGGAGAGAGATTGGTTTGCTTGGAGAGAGATTGGTTTGGTTGGAGAAAGATTGGTTTGGTTGGCGAGAGATTGGTTTGCTTGGCGAGAGATTGGTTTGCTTGGAGAGAGATTGGTTTGCTTGGAGAACAAAAAATGCAGTCTCAGCGTCTGAAAGTTGCCCCTTGATTTACTGATGCCTCCCTGGACCTCCTGCTGCAAGGAGTTAGGGCCCGCAGGGAGGTCCTGTCCCCTGCTAATGGGAGGAAGCGGCCAGCTGCAGACACCAAGAAGGCATGGCTGGAGATAGCGTCAGAAGTGAGCAGCAGGAGTGTGGTGGTGAGGTCCTGGATACAGTGCAGGAAGAGATTTAATGACTTGATGAGGTCAGGAAAGGTGAGTATAATGCCACATTCAACTACATCCTGATGTGCGTGTCACCCTAGCGCCCTCACTCTGCCTTCCTAAGCCTACTCCTGAACATCACTCCTCACAGCAACCAATTTTACACATGCACCCATCCATTCCTCTCTGTCTATACACTTACTCACATCCCCAACTGCCCATCCACCACTGCCACTCGCCCTCTTCTTAATGCAATGTCACTCCTCTTCCTCATAGTCACCTCTACAGATGTTGCCCATCCATCCATTACACTCATTCTATGAATCTCACTCAAAGGTCTCTTGTTTCCCTCCTTGCAGGAGAAGAGAACACATAACACCCGGGAGAGGCAGAGAACCGGAGGTGGCCCTCCAGTCATAGCCATGCTGACTGCAGCAGAGGAGGAGGCAGTTGAGACATACGGAGTATCCGCATTGATGGGGGTGTGAGATGGAGAGACGGGGAACTCCCAGCTACCTGGTAACAGAATTTATTAGCATACAGCCACATGGCATACAACAGTCACTCATGTTGACTTGATGCCAGCAGCCAGTGAAATATGATCATGTGCATAATGTTAACTTAAAACATTCTTATTATGACAGTTCTGATTCATGTCCTTACTCTCCCACAGGCCCCTTAAGTGTCCCACAGCCAGTCCAGCCATAGGAGGAAGAAAACTCCTCAGAAGAGGTTGCTGACTCTGAGGGTGCACTGTCACAGGACACATGCACACCAAGCACCAGTGCAGATACACACACGTCGGTGGGACCAGTAAGTCAGAAAGTAGTGTTGTCATCTGGTGTCTCACACATCACATGTGAGCAAGAGCAGATGATGCAGACAGGGACAGCAGTGGAGTGTCCTCATCAGAGGGCGTAGGATGCTCCAAGCCCTGCTTAGCTGGATGAAGAATCTCGGGGGCCGTTGACAAAGAGGGTGATTCTGGAGGAGCAACAATGTGTGAGGCTCTTGTAGGATTTCCATCTGCAATGCGCTCACTTGCAGAGAGAATGGCGGAGTCCATGTCCAGCATGACTGACATGATGTCACAGGCCATGGCTATGATGTATTTGTCCATGGAAAGGGTGGCCACCTACATGGAGCATCAAACATGGCATTCAAATGAGTGCATGCTTGCTGTCACCAACAGCTTGCACACTCTGAATGCCACCTTAACAAGGATGGATAGAAACCTGGACTTGGCCGTTCATCACCCCACTGATGTACAGCAAAGTGCCCTCCAGCTCCTTGCTAGCAGGGATGTACGGGTGGGCTACGAGAGGGATGATGGTGAAGGGGGACATAGAAGTGGGGACTCTGCTCAAAGCACTTCCATTTCTCCCCCATTGACCCCACCTCCCACCTCAGTCAGAGCCCCACATGCTGCCTCCTGTCCCGATGGCCAAGTATGCCCCTGCACAGGTGCAGGAGGTGCAGTCTTTAGCAGGGCCCTGATGGGTTTCAAAACCCAGAGGACTTCGGCCAAAAGCATCTCAGCAGTCAGAGCAGGGAAGTGAGTAGCCTGCCTCTACCTCTGCTGAAGCCACAGGGGTTGCAAGACGTAGGAGTGGTAGGAAGAGGAAGATGAAAGAATTCTAGATGCACAAGGATATGCACGTGGTGTGTTAGGTAATGTTGCACCGTTAAGGTTACATTGATATTTGGAGGCACATAAAATTATTTCTTTGCACCACTTTCCCGTCTTGCACATTTTTGCCTGCAGCCTGGCAAGTGGCCTTGTCACTTGTAATGAATGGTAAGATATGACTTAACTGCGAGCAATGGGTGTCTGTGACAGGAATGGTTTGGTCATTTTAGGACTGTGTTGTGGTTGCGGGGGGCGGGGGGGAAGTGTGTTCAGCATCTGGGTGCACTGGTGCAACCTAACTAAATCGTGCCATTATGAGGCTATCCCGGGCAACAATGTGCAATGTGCTCCGGTACTGCTGCCATATCCACATCAACTTACTCCTCTTCCTCCTCCTCCTGTTCCTCCTCCTCCTCCAAAGAGGCTCTGCGCCTTGCTCCTCCACCAGCTTCAATTCTCGCTACTGCACTTTGTTGTACAGACCACGATCATTCTGAGTGGTGCGTATTGAAGAGCTCCTCCAGATCTGTCCAGGCATCTGAAGCACATCTTCAGCATCCTGATTGCTTACTCTATTACACATCTCGCCGTCATTTGGCTTTGATTGTAGTGCTCTTTGGCTTCATTGCTTGGCCTCCTCAAGGGTGTCATCAGCCATGTCTTCTGTGAATACTCCTTCCAAGCAGCCAGCCGATAAGTCTGGTCGGAGGTGCGAAGAGCTGAGGGAGGGTGGACTGGCACAGGATGAATGAATCATGACAGCTTCCTGTGAAGCTGGTATACAACTGTATGATGATCTTTTTGTGGTTGCAGATGAGCTGCACACTGATGGAGTGGAAGCCCTTACGGTTCACAAACACTCCTGGGTGATCTGGGGTCGCCTTGATGGTCACATGTGTGCAGTTGATGATGCCGTGCACCAGTGGGAAGGCAGCCAGAGCCGCAAAGCCGAGCGCCCGCTCATTCTGACTGACTTTATCAGTGGCAAAGTGTACATAACTGCCTGCCCTGGCAAACATGGCATCGGTCACCTGGGTGATGCATTTGTGGATGGCTGACTGTAAAAACCTGGAACTATCTCCTGCAGATCCCTGGAAGGAGCCTGAGATGAAGAACTTGAGGATGGTGGCCACATTGACAGCCACTGGTAACGCATGTCCACCAGGTCCACTTGGCAGCTGGTCTTCTTCCAGCAGGCTACCAATGTCTGCCATAACCTGACGCGACAACCTGAGCCTCCTGAGGCACTAGTGTTCAGTCATGTCCAGGAAGCTATATACCCTGTGTTGGGGGTATTGCCACCTGCGAGCTGCACCCCTGTGCTCATCCCCTCTCTCCTGTGGAGCGGCAGGTCGGTGAGAAGAAGGCTGCTGCTGCTCCTGCTGCTGGTGCTGGTGTTGTTGCTGCTGGTGCTCATCTTGGTCCTCATCTGAGGTCCAAGGTGAAACACCATAAAGGACACCCACGCTGGTCTGATATATGACAGGTGGAGTTCAGATGCACAATCCTCCAATGTACTGAGAGTGACCTCCAAAGTTGTAGAAATTGCCTGCAAACTTCTGAAAACATACTCTCAGAACAAGTGGTGTGAGCAAAAGACTTTCCCTTAGCCAAGGAAGCAGGTGTGAGTTCTCAGTACTTATTGGATGTTTTGACTGTCATTTGTTCAGTCCCCTCAATTGCTGCTCTGCTCTCACCTTGCTTTCATTGGCAAGGTTCAGGAAGCCCAGGAATCCTGTGGATGCCCAATAAAGCTTTAAACCCCAGGAATAGCCTCTTAACTGGCTGTTAATTGCTGTAAATTGCTAACCCATCTCTCCCGAGGGGGGTTTCTTGCTCTTAGCTGAACGCACTCCAGTTACATGTGGAAGCCGGCAGGTTGAAGCCAGCTTCCCGACGCACTGTCAATTTCAGCTCATTTAACCTCCAATGTGCTCCCAAACCCACTCACTCATTGATGTTAAAATTCCAGCCAATTAATCTAAACAGAGCAGCAGACCTCCTCCTCTTCAAAGTAAAGCTTCAGCAGACTACTAGAACAGTTGAGGAAAGAATTATTTCAACACTAAGCAATCTAGAGAGGTAGCAATAAAATGCTAAGGCCTAGAAATTGAGTTTTGGCGCTGCCAGGGCTTTAGCGCCGGAAGTTAGTGCCGGAGCTAAGTCGCGCTGGTCGGGCCCAAAATTCACTGGTTCTGCGCCCAAACGGCTGCCGGCGCTGCTGAAAGCTGTTAGCGCCTGAAAACTGGCGCTATGCACTGAATTTCGGCGCTATTCCGGCGCTGCGGCGCCCGCTGCGGTGCGGCCGGTTCGGGAAGTGCAGGCCTCCTCCTTCCCTTAAGGAGGAGCTGCCTGCACCCGGCCGCGGCCCGCGATAATCTTATTAAAAATGAGCCCGGCACCTCGGACAAGTGCCGGGCTTGCTTCTGTTCCGGGGGGGGGTGAGGGGGAAGTCCGGGGAGGGAGCTGCGGCCAGGCGGGCGGCGGGAAAGCGGCCGGCCGCCGCGGGGCCTTTAATGCGCCGGCGCAAACTTGTGCAAGGCACCTCTGCCAGAACGTTGCTTGCGGCTGCCACGGGCGAGGCGGCCGCAAGTCAATTTCGGCGCTGGGGCCCGTCACCACGGCAACCGGGACGCTGCGCACACCGATGACGTCATCGGTGCCGGCGCAGCGCTACCGGTCTACCGCGGCGGAAGGGCCCCAGGCAATTTAGGCGCCGGCGCCAATTGCAGCGCTAGGCCCTCTAGCGCCGCAAAATCGGCGCTAAGGGCACTGAATTTCTAGGCCTAAGTCTTAGGGACTTAGCATCACCCAACTCTGCCCCTGCCTCAGCTCATCAGCTGCTGAAACCCTCATCCATGCCTTTGTTACCTCTAGACTTGACTATTCCAATGCTCTCCTGACCAGCCGCCCATCTTCCACCCTACATAAACTTGAGCTCATCCAAAACACTGCTGCTCATATCTTAACTCGCACCAAGTCCCGTTCACCCATCACTCTCATGCTCACTGACATAAATTTGCTCCCAGTTGAGCTACGCTGATTTTAAAATTCTCATTCTTGTTTACAAATCCCTCCATGGTCTCACCACCTCTGTATGTGTCAGCTGTGGCTCAGTTGGTAGCACTCTTGCCTTTGAGTCAGAAGGCTGTGGGTTCAAGTCCCACCCTCGGGACTTGAACACATAAAGCTAGGCTAACACTCCAGTGCAATACTGAGGGAGAGCTGCACTGTCGGAGGTGCCGTCTTTCAGATGAGACATTAAACCGAGGCCCCGTCTGCTCTCTCAGGTGGATGTAAAAGATCCCATGGCACTATTTCAAAGAAGAGTAGGGGAGCTATCCCTGGTGTCCTGGCCAATATTTCTCCCTTAACCAACATAACAAAAACTCATTATCACATTGTAGTTTGTGGGACCTTGCTGTACGCAAATTGGCTACCATGTTTCCCACATTACAACAGTGGCTCCACTTCAAAATTACTTCATTGACTGTAAAGCGCTTTGAAATATCCGGTGGTCATGAAAGGCGCTATATAAATACAAATCTTTCTTTTTTTTCATTTTTTTATCTCTCAATCAGGTTTCCGTCCCTGCCACGGTACTAAAATGGTCCTTATCAAAGTCACAAATGACATCCTATGTGACTATTACCATGTAAACTATCCCTCTCTGTTCTTCTCAAACTATCTACAGCCTTTGACACAGTTGACCACACCATCCTCCTCCAACGACTCTCCTCTGTCATTCAGCTGGGTCGGACTGCACTCGTCTAGTTCCATTTCTAACTAACCAGTCGTAGCCAGAGAATTACCTGCACTGGCTTCTCTTCCTGCTCCTGTATGGTTAACTCTGGAGCAACGTTCCCGTTAAGCTGCGCAGCTATCTAGAGGTCCTGCGCAGCCTGGGACCGGCTTTTCGATGGGAGTTTTTGCGCATGCGTGAAATTTTGAAAGGGCTGTGCAGCCCCTTAGTGTGCCGTGCACCCAAAAAATAAATTAGGGGGAACATTGCTCTGGAGCCCCCCGAGGATCTATCCTTGGCCCCGTCCTATTTCTCATCTACATGTTGCCCCTTGGCGACATCATCTGAAAATGCAACGGCAGGTTCCACATGTACGCTGACGACACCCAGCTCTACCTCACCACCACCTCAACCCCTCCACTGTCTCTAAATTGTCAGACTGTTTGTCCAATATCAAATACTGGATGAGCAGAAATTTCCTCCAACTAAATATTGGGAAGACCAAAGCCATTGACTTTGGTTCCTGCCACAAACTCCGTTCCCTCACCATTAACTCCATCCTTCTCCTTGGCAAAACCAGGTTGTTCACAACCTTAGTGTTGTAGTTGACCCAGAGATGAGATTCCGACCACGTTTCTGTGCCATCACCAAGGCCGCCTGCTTCCACCTCCGTAACATTGCCCGACTCCGCCTCTGCCTCAGCTCATCTGTTGCTGGAACCTTCATCCATACTTGTTATATCTAGACTTGACTATTCCAACACACTCCTGGCCGATCTCCCATCTTCCACCCTCCATAAACTTGGGCTCATCCAAATCTCTGCTGCCCGTATCCTAGCTCGCACCAAGTCCCATTCACCCATCACCCCTGTGATCGCTAACCTGTATTGGCTCCCAGTTGAACAACACGTCGATTTTAAATTTATCATCCTTGTCTTCAAATCCCTCCATGGCCTCGCCCCTCCATACCTCTGTAACCTCCACCAGCCCTACAACCCTCGGAGATAGCTGTGCTCCTCGAATTCTGGGCTCTTGCGCATCCCCAATTTTAATTGCTCCACCATTGGCAGCCATGCCTTCAGCTGCCTAGGATGTAAGCTCTGAAATTCCCTCTCCACCTCTCTACTTCTCTTTCTTCCTTTAAGATGGTCCTTAATACCTACCTCTTTGACCAAGCTGTTGGTCCTCTGTCCTAATAGCTCCTTTTGTGGTTTGGTGTCGCTCCTGTGAAGTACCATGGGATATTTTACTGCATTAAAGGCACTCTATAAGTTGTTGTTGTTGTTATTGTTAAATGACCAAACTATGTTCAAGAGAATAGGCTAAAGAGGACTATGAATGAGTAAATGAATCCAACGCATTCTCTCTTAGGATGTGTGCTCACTACAGTTGTAGTATTGGTTTGAACTGATGTTGCAGTTATATTGTAAATGCGACCTGAATTCAGAATCAGGGCCAGACCTGACACTGGAGTAAAATGGAATGAGACTTTCTGGATGCGGGAGTGTCATGCTGCTTTGTTTCAGAGTTACTTTGGGTCTCGGCACCCAATTTACACTCAACAAAGTGCAAAACTGAAGCTGCTTTGTGCCGAGATCAAACTAGTAGTATAACTGCACTGTTTGTTGTATTTCTGATTACATAAAACCTGAGCACACGGTTTGCCCTGATGAACCCAGAAAGATAGTTGTGATCATATCTTTCATCTGTCTGCAGTTCCTGATGTCAATGCCATTAGAGATTTAAGGTATGAATCCTTTTTCTGCATTCTCCAGAGTGGTGAAGAGTGCTGGGGTTTCTGCTTGCTCGACCAGATAAGGCATATAGGCCTAGAAATTGGGTATAGCCCCGCTTGAGGCGTTAGAACTGACGCTGCGCAAAGTTTATAGCCAGACGAAACTTATCGCTGCCTGGCGAGATATTGGGTTGCATCGCCCCCAAAGAGGATTGAGGCGCTAACTCAGACATTGCACGGGGCCCCTAAGGCGCAAAAGTTCAGGCGCTACCCAATATCGTCGCGGACGGGCGCAGCGCAGGTGATCTCAATTACCGGAAACCACGAGACTGCCAGGCGCCGGCCAGCTCTTAAAGGGGTGGGTCAGTCAGCCTGAGCTGCTACACTCAACGCCCTGTAGGCCTCAGAATCGGCGCTCGCCCTTCTCTGGCGCAAGAAACTTGGTGAGGATGGAGAAGGTGAGACAGAGAGCAGAGCGCTTCAGCACTGAGGCTCTGGACCACTTGGTGTCTGCAGTTGAGCGCCGTCGAGATGTTCTGTATCCTGACAATGGCAAGAGGCCGAATCAAAAGGCTTACCGGCAATCTTGGAGGGAGGTTTCTCAGAGGGTCAACTCCAACAGCTTGGCGACCAGGACCCCTGTTCAGTGCAGGATGAAATTCAACGACCTCACTCGGGTCGTTAGGGTGAGTGTTGGTTATGCAAACTTCTGATTCCCTCCATCTGCACCTAACTTCGAGGACCCTGTTGCCATGATGCCCCAATGGCCATCTGTCAGCAAGCACCCATGGCCCTTTCTGGGCACACACATGGACATTTCTCTCAAGGCCACATGTAAGGGCCCTTGCACCATGGGGGGCATGAGATGATCTCTCAAGGCCACATGTAAGGGCCCTTGCACCATGGGGGGCATGAGATGATCTCTCAAGGCATCATGTAAGGGCTCTTGCACCATGGGGGGCATGAGATGATCTCTCAAGGCATCATGTAAGGGCTCTTGCACCATGGGGGGCATGAGATGATCTCTCAAGGCATCATGTAAGGGCTCTTTCACCATGGGGGGCATGAGATGATCTCTCAAGGCATCATGTTACAGAACTTCCCCTTCTTTCCCCTGCAGTCCAAGCTGGCGATGATGCGAAAGGAGCAGCGTCGAACCGGTGGCGGACCTCCACAAGTGGTCACTCTCACGGATCTCGAGGAGAGAGTGCACCAGATTCTTGGAGGATGTCTGTCTGGTCCTGTTACCACTGCAGCTGCCGACCCCATTCTCGACAGCGAGGGTAAGGCTCTCACCTTTTGCAACTGTCTCCTTCCACTTGGTCCCCCCGCCAGCATGCTGCAATCTGCGATGCCTTTCCGCCAACCTGTCCTTTTGCTAAAGCCACTCTTCCACCTCCCTGCTTTCAGATGATGCATCACCAACTGGGGCTCCATGCCCTGAAGCTGCCAGTGCCAGTGCCTCCGGAGGTGAGGATTAGGAGGAAGCCGGACTATCCGCTCCAATCTCAGAGGAGCATACACATGTACAGGCTGGGGATAGTAGTTCCCTGGAGGGGAGGGGGGGGGGTGATGCACTATCAATTGCTACAAAAGACTGGAGATTGAGTAAGTAATAAACAGGCTTTTATTACCAAAGAACAGAGCATGCCTCTTGTGGTTGCCTGGTATCCAAAAGGGCCGGAGGCTTCTGAGCAGCGACCTTTATACCCAGCCATGAGGGTGGAGCCAGGGGCGGAGTCAGCTGAGGCATGCACAGACAAGTACAACAATATGCAAGAGTGAACAACAGTACTAACAGTGAACAACAATACTAACAACAGTGGTTTACCACATTCACCCCTTGTTTAGAATTGAGTCCGGCGGGGTGAAGTGCACTAAAAATTCGTGTACTGAAGTCTATCAGGAGGCCTTGTAAGCCGTCCTGAGCGTCGCAGCAGCGGCGGTGATGGTGCAGCATCCAACGGTGAACCCGGTGTCTCGTTCAGAGGAGGTGTAGCAGGTGGCGGACCCTGGGGCTGCTGCATGCCGTCTACAGGGGTCAGAGCATGGGTAATGGGAGGTAGCGATGGTGGTCTCTCAGAGGCACCCGAAGGTGCGAGGTCTCGTGCGGGGACTGTGTCCTGGGGGTAGGCAGGAGTAGCGGTGGGTGGCGAAGAGGGTGTTTCAGGAGCACCTGCAGGTGCGAGGTCTCGAATGGAGACTGTGTCCTCCCGCCCGTCCGGGTACACCACGTAAGCATACTGCGGGTTGGCGTGGAGGAGGCTCACCCTCTCGACCAGGGGGTCCGCCTTATGGGTCCTCACGTGCTTCCGCAGTAGGACGGGACCTGGAGAAGTCAGCCATGTTGGTAGCGAAATCCCCGACGTGGACTTCCTGGGGAAGGAGAACATTCTCTCGTGAGGAGTGGCATTGGTGGGTGTACAGAGCAGCGACCGAATGGAATGGAGCGCCGCAGGGAGGACCTCCTGCCAGCGGGAGGTCGGAAGGCCCTTAGATTTTAAGTTTAAAAGGACTGCCTTCCAGACTGTCGCATTCTCCCTTTCCACCTGGCCGTTACCCCGGGGGTTGTAGCTGGTGGTCCTGCTTGTAGCAATGCCTCTCGCGAGCAGGTACTGCCGAAGTTCGTCGCTCATAAAAGATGAGCCCCTGTCGCTATGGATATAGCTAGGGAAACCGAACAAGGCGAAGAGGTCATTCAGACATTTAATGACCGTGGTACTGGTCATGTCCGAGCAAGGGATGGCAAACGGGAAACGGGAGTACTCATCAATTATATTGAGGAAGTACACATTGCGGTCAGAGGAGGGGAGGGGCCCTTTAAAATCGATGCTCAGCCGCTCAAAGGGGCGCGTGGCTTTGATCAGGCTCGCTCTGTCTGGCCTATAAAAATGCGGCTTGCACTCGGCACAGATCTGGCAGTTCCTGGTCATGGTCCTGACCTCCTCGATGGAGTAGGGCAGGTTACGGGATTTGATAAAATGGAAGAACCTGGTGACCCCCGGGTGGCAGAGGTCATTGTGGAGGGTCTGTAGCCTATCAACCTGCGCGTTGGCGCACGTACCACGTGATAGGGCATCTGGGGGCTCATTGAGTTTCCCGGGCCGGTACAAGATATCGTAATTGTAGGTGGAGAGTTCGATTCTCCACCTTAAGATCTTGTCATTCTTGATTTTGCCCCGCTGCTTATTATGAAACATAAAAGCCACTGAACGCTGGTCAGTGAGCAGGGTAAATCGTTTTCCGGCCAGGTAATGCCGCCAATGTCGCACGGCTTCCACAATGGCCTGGGCCTCCTTTTCGACAGAGGAGTGTCGAATCTCGGGGCCCTGGAGGGTCCTTGAGAAAAAGGCCACGGGTCTCCCCGCCTGGTTAAGGGTTGCAGCTAGGGCAAAGTCGGATGCGTCGCTCTCCACTTGAAAAGGAAGGGACTCATCCACAGCGTGCATTGTGGCCTTCGCAATGTCTCCTTTTATGAGAGTGAAGGCTGCACAGGCCTCTGCTGTCAGGGGGAAGGAGGCGGACTTGATGAGGGGTCGGGCTTTATCCGCATAGTTGGGCACCCACTGAGCATAGTAAGAGAAAAACCCCAGGCATCTCTTCAGTGCTTTCTGGCAGTGGGGGAGGGGGAGCTCCATAAGGGGGCGCATTCTATCGGGGTCTGGGCCGATGACTCCGTTCTCCACTACGCAGCCAAGAATAGCAAGGCGCGTAGTACGAAACATACATTTGTCTTTGTTGTATGTGAGATTCAGCCGCTGGGCCGTCCGGAGGAATTTCTCTAGATTAACGTCGTGGTCCTGCTGGTCGTGGCCGCAGATGGTGACGTTGTCTAGATATGGGAAAGTGGCCTGGAGCGCGTTCTGGTCAACCATCCGGTCCATCTCCCGTTGGAAGACAGAAACTCCGTTGGTGACGCCGAAGGGAACTC
Organism: Somniosus microcephalus; assembly: GCF_052327205.1. Lineage (NCBI taxonomy): Eukaryota > Metazoa > Chordata > Chondrichthyes > Squaliformes > Somniosidae > Somniosus > Somniosus microcephalus. Next base: position 142,491,568 of record NC_140996.1, on the reverse strand, counting down.
TGAGAAAGTGATAGAGCCGACCGTCAGCTTCAAAAGCTGTGTACTGGCGGTCCTCAGCCCTGATGGGGAGCTGGTGGTATGCCGACTTCAGATCAATCGTCGAGAACACCCGGTATTGTGCTATCTGATTGACCATGTCAGATATGCGGGGGAGTGGGTATGCATCTAGTTGGGTGTAGCGATTGATCGTCTGGCTGTAGTCAATAACTAGGCGCTGTTTTTCGCCAGTCTTCACTACCACCACTTGTGCTCGCCATGGGCTGGTGCTACTTTCAATAATCCCTTCCTTCAGGAGTCTCGCTACCTCGGATTTAATGAAGCTCCTATCCCCAACACTGTAACGCCTGCTTTTGGTAGCGATGGGCTTACAGTCGCGGGTGAGGTTAGCGAACAAGGAGGGGGGGGGGACTTTAAGGGTGGAGAGGCTGCAAATGGTGCACGGCGGGCGATTTAAAAGCTGCTGGCTGCAGACTGTGAGTGGGGGGAGGGGTCCGTCATACGCTAATGTGACACTCTTAAGGTGGCACTGAAAATCCAACCCCAGTAGAACGGCAGCGCAGAGATGGGGCAGGACCAGAAGTTTAAAATTTTTGTATTCTGTGCCCCTTACTGAAAGGGTCACTACACAGTAGCCACCGACGTCCGCTGACTGGGCTTTGGAAGCCAAAGAGATCCGATGGCGCGTCGGCAGGACCGGGAGAGAGTAACTGCGCACCGTGTCGGGGTGGATAAAGCTCTCCGTGCTCCCGCTGTCAAAAAGGCAGGTAGTGGCGCGGCCGTTTACCGTAATATCCATCATGGACCTGGACAGTTGATGAGGGAGAGATTGGTCCAGCGTCACGGAGGCCAGCGTATGGTCGAGCGAGTCGATGTGGTCGTCAGATGAGGCGGTGGTTGAGTCCGGGTCCCCCGTGGTTGAAGTCGGAGGCGTCCAAGATGGCGGACAAAATGGCGGCGCCCACGGTCCCGATCCCCACGCGGCTGGGGGAGCCCAAGATGGCGGACAAGATGGCTGCGCCCACGGTTCGCACGCAGCGCTGCTGGCGTTAGCGGTCTTCCCTTTGCAGGCGCTAACGTAGTGACCTTTCTTCCCGCAGCCGGAGCAGGTAGCATTCTTCGCGGGGCAGCATGCTCTAGGGTGTTTAGCTTGGCCACAAAAATAGCATTTTTGTGCCTTGGACATCGCTGCAGCAGTCGGAGGTGGCGGTCCCATGGCCCAAGATTGCGGCGTCCACGGCGCGGGGCGATGAGTGGAGAAAGCGTCCATATTTCTGTGGGCCGCGTCGAGCGAGAGCGCGAGGGACACTGCCTTTGTCAGGTCTATTTCACCCTTCTCCAGCAGCCTCTGCCGGGAGTAGTCGGACCTTAGACCCGCAACGAAAGCGTCTCGTATCAGTCCCTCCGCATGTGCCGCGGCCGATACTTCCTTGCAGTCGCAGCCGCGTCCGAGTACCCGCAGTGCCCGTAGGAAGGCTTCCACCGATTCCCCGGGCTGCTGTCTGCGAGATCTTAAAAGGTGCCTGGCATAGACCGTGTTAACCGGGCGTGCATACTGCCCTTTCAGTAGGTCGATAGCCGCCGCGTAGGTCGTCGCATCTTGGATTAAAGTATAGACTTGGTGGCTCACCTTCGAGGCCAGGATTTTCAGTTTATTTTCATCAAGAGTCACGGTCGAGGCTTCCAGATACGCCTCAAAGCAACGCAGCCATTGTGCGAATTTAGTCGACGAACCTGCTTCTTGGGGGTCTAAGTCCAGGCATGTTGGTCTGAGGGCTCGCAGCAGCGCCTGCTGCTCAGCGTTTTGCGCCATCGGTTGATCAGCATCCGCAGCCAACATTTAACTTTGGTAATAAAATTGATGCACTATCAATTGCTACAAAAGACTGGAGATTGAGTAAGTAATAAACAGGCTTTTATTACCAAAGAACAGAGCATGCCTCTTGTGGTTGCCTGGTATCCAAAAGGGCCGGAGGCTTCTGAGCAGCGACCTTTATACCCAGCCATGAGGGTGGAGCCAGGGGCGGAGTCAGCTGAGGCATGCACAGACAAGTACAACAATATGCAAGAGTGAACAACAGTACTAACAGTGAACAACAATACTAACAACAGTGGTTTACCACAGGGGGCTCTGATGATCAGGCAGTTGCCGGACCAAGCGGCATGCAGCAACGCAAGGGGGGTAGGCAAGTTCGGCCACCGTCTCCCCGGAGGGCAAGGCAGGTAGTGATGACTGCTGCACAGAGTGCAGAGGAGGTGTGTCGCCTGGCTGAAATGAGCACCCAGGCCCGGCTCAGGCACACTGAGCTGATGGCTGCAGTGGGGAGGATGCCTCAGTCAATAGATACACTGGCAAAGAGTGTGTTGGACTTCGGGGCAACAATGGAGAGGACTCTCCAGGGCTTCGGGGCAACAATGGACAGGAGTCTCCAGGGCTTCGGGGCAACAATGGACAGGACTCTCCAGGGCTTCGAGGCAACAATGGAGAGGTCTGTCGAGGGCTTTGGACCAACAATGGAGAGGACTGTCCAGGGCTTCGAGGCCGCTATGGAAAGGACTGTTCAGGGCTTCGGACAATCCCTGGAAAGGTCTGTCCAGGGCTTGTCCAAGGCAGTGGAGCGGTCAGCACCGGCCTTGTCCGAAGCAATGGAAAGAACTGTCCAGGGCTTCTCCGAAGCACTGGCACCTGGCTCACAGGTCCTCACTGCTGCCACGCAGTCACTTGCCGGTCTCGTCCACACCCAGATTGAGGCAACGCGAACTCTTACTGCAGCCACCCTATCTGCATCAGCTAGGATCACCCCGGGCCCTTCCAGTCCCATACAAGGCCAGGAATCAGTGGAGCATGTGATTGTGGCGGATGAGCCGAGCCGGCCCCCTCAGAGAGCCAGTGTGTCGTCCAACAATGGTGCAAGTGTCCTCTCTCGGCAGGTGACCACTCCACATGCCAGCGCTGGCACGTCTGCAGTGCAGCTGCCAGCACCTGCAGTGCACACTGCTTCCAGCCATGCTCAGATCAAGCATCCTGCATCCGCACCCTCCAAGCCCAGAGGTCGGCCAGGCCATCCCTCAGGGGCTTCTGCGCTTCCAGACAGTCAGCAGGTGTCCCCCAGCCTTCACCCCGCCACTGGGGTTCAATTACGTAGGAGCAGCAGGGAGGGAAGGGGCCGAGCGCGAAAGAGAAGTCGTTCTCCATCAAGGGGCCAGCAGTAGAGGGAGGTCCTGAGACGTTTCTTTGGCCAAAATCAAGGAGACCCTCACCTGTTGGAATTGTTGGAAATAGTTTGTTCAGTTTGGCGGCTTTGCCGAAGAGTTTACTGTTATTTTGTTTGTTATGGTTTCTGTTGACATGACGTTGTTTTGCTGTAATGAAAGACTTTTGTGACAATAAAGAGAAGTTTAAATGTGCTATGGTGTACGTGAATAATTACAGTGATGCTGGCCTTCAGATGCTTTCAAACATCCAAAGTGCGCAGCAGTTAAGACAGTCATCATTCCGCCAGAGGGGCCTCAATACGAGTCCTCATGAGCCAGTGACGGATGGCCCTTCCACTTTCAGGAGCCCTTCCATCTTCCTCCTGCTGCTCCTCCTCCTCCTCGTCCGCATGCTCCTCCTCCTCCTCCTCCTCCGCCTGCTTCTCCAGGGTCAGAGGGAAGGTGATGAATTGACGCCTTCGCCTATAAAGGGCAGCTGTAACTTGCCGGATGCAGCAGTGGACTGCAACCTGAGAGATATTCGCGATGTCCCCAATGGCTCACTGAAAGGATCCGTTGCCATAAAAATTGAGGCCAACAATCAGTTTAGCGGCCACCGACAGAGAGGTCATGCACCGTTGACGCGGTTGCAGATCCTCAGTAAGCAGGTGGCACAGCTCAATAACAATGTCCATCCCGATTTGGAGCCTTCGCACACACTGCTCCTCCGACATGTCAAGGTTTGACCCCTAAAGACCCTCGCAGCATACCCTCGGATTGGGCAACCTCCATTGCCCCTCCTCCTTCTGGATAATCCCGGCCCTCTCTCCCTCCGTCTTTCTGCCCCTTCATAGTGTTCGGCCAGGAGCCCATCACCCTCCAAAGCATCTCCCATTCCGATGCCAGTTGGTCAAAAGGCTGTTAGGTCTAGTGCTCCAACTGCTCCAGACAGGTTTGAGGGTCCCAAGTGTAATGATCAATAACATGTCATTCTATAGTGGACACTAGGTGGAGCCGTAGAGCTGTGTAGAGCTGTATATAAGACGACACTACCCAGCTGAATATATATTAAGACTACATTACCCATGAGGCACTAGGCTACCCACAAGGCAGCAGTCAAGATGGAAGCCTCTACAAATACTGTACCTAGTCCACACGTGCTCAATAAAGTAACTAGCAAAAGCTAGCTGTGTTCATAATAAGAATGTCTATTTATTAATGAACATAAGATGGTACCAGGGTGGTGAAGATCTGCTGAAAATTGTGAAAAGCGACATGGAGAATTTGAAGCCGCCAGAGCGTTTGAAACTCACAGGGAACATCGACTACAATTGGCAGACTCTTAAACAACAATTCGAACTCTACATTGCAGCCATTGGATTCGGTACGAAGCCAGACGCAAGGAAGATAGCGTTGCTGCGTACGGTTGCAGGCCCACAGGCGATAGAGGTATTTAATACATTTGTATTTAATCCAGTGGAGAACAGAGAAAAATTAGAAGATGTGCTACAAAAAATTTGATGCACATTGCTCTCCCAAAAAGAATGAGACCTATGAAAGATACATCTTCTGTTCTCGGACACAGCAGCAAAATGAGACTTTTGATAGCTTTATAACTGATCTGAAACTGAAAGCACAGACATGTAATTTCTCTGAGCTCAAAGCATCCATGATTCGTGACCAGATTGTGTTTCGTATTCATGATAAAAAAGTCAGGGAACATCTGTTGAGAGAAACCGAACTAAATTTGGAAAATGCGGTGAAAATATGCCAAGCCAGCGAGCTAGGTCGAAAGCACGCGAAGACTTTCAGTGAAATCAATAATGATGCGATTGTAATGACTGATAATGCTGCTGTCGGTGCTGTGTCCTATAAGGGGAAGAAACATGGGCAGAACAGAAATGAAAAGCAATCGGCGGATGACATTTTTAATTGTAAACGCTGTGGTTACAAACACCAGTTAAGACAATGCCCAGCGTTTGGAAAAATGTGCACAAAGTGTAATGGAAAGAATCACTTTGCCAAACAATGCTTTTCAAAAGTACAAACTAAGAAAGGGCAACGAGTTAATGTAATTGAGGACACTGATTTAAGTGAGACATTTTGTGTAGGAATGGTGTCATGTGACAATATCAAAAAGGATACAGAAAATGTGCAGCCCTCAGAAATGGACAATGCTGAACATAAAGTTAATGCAGTAAAAGAGGACAAATGGATGATCCCACTGCAGGTAAATGCAGCATTAGTTACCTTGAAACTAGACACTGGGGCAAAAGCAAACTTAATCAGTATGAGTGACATTAACAATATGAAAGAAAAGCCCAAAATACAGAAAAAGTCAGTACTACTGAAGGACTATAATGGACAGAAAATAGATAGCTTAGGTGTATGCAGACTTAAAGTGACAGTCAAAGACAAAGTGCATCATCTCATGTTTTCTGTTGTGGCTAAAAGGCTTGATTCACTACTGGGTGACAAAGCTTGTGAGGACTTAGAACTGGTCAAAAGAGTCTACCATATAAACTGTGCCATAAGCAGACCAGATGACTCGATGTATTCTGTAGTGAATAATTTCCAGGATGTGTTCAAAGGATTTGGAGTTCTACCATTCACTTACAAGCTCCAGCTAAAGCAGCATGCTCCATGAAGAGTTCCAGCACCCCTGCGTGACCGGCTCAAGAATGAACTGGACAGAATGACCACACTAGGAGTCATCAGGAAAGTCGAAGAGCCAACAGACTGGGTTAACTCCATGGTATGTGTAAAGAAAAGGAACAATGATCTAAGAATATGCATGGATCCAAAGGACTTAAATGCAAACATAAAACGTGAACACTACCAGATTCCCAAGCGAGAAGAAATCACCAGTGAAATGTCAGGTGCCAGATACTTTACAAAGCTCGATGCCTCACAAGGATTTTGGCAACTAAAACTGGATGAAGAGAGCACCAAATACTGTACCTTCAACACACCATTTGGCAGGTATTGTTTCCTCAGAATGCCTTTCGGGATAATATCTGCATCTGAAATCTTTCATAGAGCAATGGAACACATAATTGAAGGTCTGGAAGGAGTTCGGGTCTATGTTGATGACATCACCATCTGGGGCTCCACACTGAAAGAACACAATGAGAGACTGACTAAAGTGCTACAGAGCATACGCCGGAATGGACTGAAGCTCAACAAAGCCAAGTGTCAGTTTGGCGTCCAGGAAGTCACTTTCCTAGGAGATAATCTATCTGGTAAAGGAATAGAGCCAGATATGGAAAAAGTAAACGCCATACTCAAAATGCCCCGACCCACTGACAAAAAAGGAGTGCTACGCATCATGGGGATGATAAACTTCATTGGAAAGTTCATTCCTAACTTGTCAGCCAAGACAGCCTGTCTGCGAGACCTGCTACATAAAACAAATGAGTTCACATGGACAGAAAGACATGAACAAGAGTGGATAAACCTCAAAACAGTGCTGACAACCACACCTGTACTCACCTTCTTTGACCCAACAAAAAGAATCAAAGTGTCAACGGATGCATCAAAAGATGGCCTAGGTGCGGTCTTGCTACAAGCAGTGGGTGAAGATTGGAAGCCTGTTGCCTATGCCTCCAGGTCTATGACTGATACTGAGTGTCGATACGCCCAGATTGAAAAGGAATGTCTAGGCTTGGTAGTTGGACTAGAAAAGTTTCATGGCTACATATATGGACTTCCCACCTACACAGTTGAGACAGACCACAGCCCTCTGGTTGCCGTCATAAAAAAAAACCTGAATGAGATGTCTCCAAGGATTCAACGACTCATGATGAAGCTGCAAAGATATGACTTTGAACTGATCTACACACCAGGCAAATACATAGTGTTAGCAGATGCACTATCCCGAGCACCCACAATGAGTCATGTGAGCTCTACTGAAGAAGACGTGGATGTTCATGTGAGTATGGTCACTGCTGCGCTGCCCGTGTCAGACACAAAATCAAAGCAAATAGCAGAAGAAACAGTAAAAGATATAGTATTACAAACAGTAATAGAGAACATTCATCATGGTTGGCCAAAAGGTTCCTGTCCAAAATATTTTCACATAAGGTCAGAATTGAGTGTCGCAAGTGGACTATTACTAAAACAGAACAGAATAGTCATTCCACAGGCTTTACGTCAAGACATGCTCAAAAGGATTCATGAGGGACACCTCGGAATTGAAAAATGCAAAAGGAGAGCAAGAGACACTGTTTATTGGCCTGGCATAAATAAGGACATTGAGAACATGATAGGCAAATGTGAGACATGTCAGAAACACCAAAACAAACAAGCAAAGGAACCAATGATAGTAGCTGACATACCAACAGCAGCATGGCAAAAGGTTGGTATGGACCTTTTTCATTTAAATGGTAAAGACTATCTAATAGTGATTGACTACTATTCTAACTATCCTGAGATGGCGCTGCTCTCAAGCACCACAGCAAGCAGTGTCATAATGCATGTGAAATCCATCTTCGCCAGACATGGAATTCCCAGGATTGCCGTTAGCGACAATGGTCCGTGCTTCAACTGTAAGGAGTGGCAACAGTTTGCAGCACATTATGACTTTCAGCACATCACATCCAGTCCTTTGTATGCTCAGTCAAATGGTAAGGCAGAGAAAGGTGTTCAAGTTCTCAAGCAGCTACTGAAGAAAGCGACAGAAAGCAAGTCTGATCCTTATCTCGCCCTGCTGAGCTACTGAGCCTCACCTTTAGACTGTGGTTCTTCACCTGCTGAACTACTAATTGGTCGCAAGTTGCGCACCACGCTACCCTGCTGTGCAAAAGAACAGCAAAGTGAGGAACTGAGACAGAGACTTCAACTGTTAAAGCTGAAACAGAAATCATACTATGACAAGTCATCCAAAACGCTAAAACCATTGACAAGGGATGATGTTGTCAGGATTGAGGATCCAGATGCATGGAACAGGAAAGCTACCGTTCTTGAGGAAGTAGGACCAAGGTCAAACACTGTTAGAACTGAGGAAGGACAGGTTCTCAGGAGGAACCGCCATTCCCTCCTAAAAACACAAGAGACTATTCAAGACCAGATTGATGACAATGCCGCAACTGCATCTTGTCATTCACCGCCAGAACAATCTCATGAAGACACATCAGACTTACCCGTGTTGAGAAGATCCACACGTGAAGTAAAAGAGCCTGATAGACTTAATCTTTGAGTGCAATGTAAAGCTTTGAAAATGTGTTGACTGTTTTGAAAATGTTTATGTTTATAGAGCACTAACAAAAGTGTTACTGATATTATCTTTATTGTTTTCTTGAAAGTTGATTGATATTGATTTTGTTAAACCTCAAAGAAAGGGGGATGTAATGATCAATAGCATGTAATTCTATAGTGGACACTAGGTGGAGCCGTAGAGCTGTGTAGAGCTTTATATAAGACTACACTACCCAGCTGTATATATATTAAGACTACATTACCCATGAGGCACTAGGCTACCCACAAGGCAGCAGTCAAGATGGAAGCCTCTACAGATATTGTACCTAGTCCACATGTGCTCAATAAAGTAACTAGCAAAAGCTAGCTGTGTTCATAATAAGAATGTCTATTTATTAATGAACATGAGACCAAGTACTCTAACGCTAAAATCCAAAAACTCTGCTCCACAGTAGCTCCCCAACTCTCTCCACCAACGATCGCAATGAACAGGCCAAGTGGCTGAAGCTTCTATACTAGAGCTGTCCCCTTTAAATAGCGCCCCCCGACTCCGAGAAAGGCCTGCTAACGCTCCTTCGAACTGTCACTAATAGCACTAGGCGTTAAGGCTCCGGGCGCCACCCAATATCCGCTCAGGCGCCCCTAAAAGGCGTTGCACAATGAAATGACGTCATTGTGTGCTTGCGCTCGCAGGCACGCGCAAACACTTAGCGCAGGCGTTAAATGTATAGTCAGTATGGGAGTTGTTGCTATCTTCATTGCGCCCGCCCCAACATTAGGTAACACCCCAATTCTCGGTCTCTTTAGGCGCTAACCGTTGGCGCAAGCAACTGCATTTCTAGGCCATAATATTAAATGCATTTTTTTCCTCTGTGCATATTTGATTTTTTTTCATAGTGCCAACACTTCTTAAGAAGCACTTCCTAACAAGGGATAGTTTTCCATAAAAGAACAAATAGTGACCCTACCAGTTGATATCAGGCTTTACTTGTGTGATTAAGGATTTACTTTTTGGTTTGATAAAATGTGAACGAGGCCATAAAAGCCTAGAATGAACTTTTTAAGTCAGTTTAGGGATACATTTGGCAGCAGTTGGGAAGCCCTCACTTTAAACAGTTTTGGATTGAACAACACTATGAACCTGCTTGTTTGGAACCCTTGACATTTGGTTTTGTTTTGACCCGTTCTCCAAGTCAACATATTCCAGAAGGTGTTTTATTCCTCTTCAAAATAGGCAAATCACTCAATGTCCATACCATATTGACTCACCACCTTCTTGAAGTGAAGCTTTGTCTTCATGGTGGTTGATTCAGGATGCTCCATCTTGGAGTGCACAAAGGCTTGAGAAGTCACAAGTTCCTCTCTGATTACCATTTATTCAATATTACCATAGAAATACCCTAGATCAGAGATACCCTCTGTGACTAGTTGCTGAGCTTCAGAAGGGACATACATGGAGCTGTGAGGAAATGGGGACACTAGCCTAGCCAGCCAGATAAGCTGGAGCAACTTGAGCGATCAATGGGACGACGAATGTTGCAGCCAGGTTTCTCTCACACTCAGTCCGCTTGATCGGCAACCCGTCCATTAGCTTAAAGATCCACTCCATTTACCACCAGTGTACCGTGGCTGCAGTGTGTCCTATCTGTAGGTTGCACTGTATCAACTCACCAAGAATTCTTCGACATCACCTCCCAAACCTGCGACCTCCACCACCTAGAAGGACAAGGGCAGCAGGTGTATGGGAACACTATCAACTCCAAGTTCCCCTCCAGGTTACACACCATCCTGACTTGGACATATATCGCCGGTCCTTCATTGTTGCTGGGACAAAATCCAGAAACTCCCCAGCTAACACCATTGTGAGTGTATCTTCAACACATAGACTGCAACAGTTCAAAAAGAAGGCTCGCCATCACCTTCTCTAGGGCAACTAGGAATGGGCAATAAATGCCATTTTGCTGGCGACTCACATCCCTAGAATGAATTAAAAAAAAGACCCACAACTATAAAAGTCACAGGTTGTGCATCCAAACCAGAAACCTCCCTCGCAGTGATACAAAAGTCGGAGCTATGACTGAAATCAATGGAAATTAAAATTGGCCGGTTCTATAACAGGCGGGTGATTCTTTTTATTACCCAAACGATGAAGGTGCAATTGATCTCCCCCATATTCTCAGCAATACTGCATTTCCTCTATCTATACACTTGGCAAATTCCTTGAAGAATTTGATTAAATTGGTTAAGCATTGCCTGCCCTTAAAACGCCATGTTGACTGTCCTTGATTAGCCCATACTTCTTGAAGTGTTCACTTAATGTTATCCTTTATTATGGTCTCTGGCAATTTTTTTTGACATTATTGCTCATACATTTCCACTATTGAAACATCTTTTAGATTTAATCTTTTCTGTGCAATTTTTCAAAAAAACAGATTAAACTGAGGAAGAAACCCAGATCTGTGCCAGAAATGTTTAAATTTTACTTTTAAAATTTTTTGTTAAGTAAAGTATTACATTATTTACAAAATACTACGGTGGATTTTTACCAGCTGCCTTCTCAGGAGGGAGGGCAGGGTTATTTCCATAGTTGGAGTGGGCTACCCGTGCCTGTAGAGGCGTGACAGAGCTACTCACCTTGCTGTTCTGGCGATAGCTGAAGTGGCCACTGCTGCTCGAACAGGGAGATAATGAGGTCTGGGAACAGGCAAAGATAAAAGCCAACTGATTTTTTCAAAATGCTCCTCAGGAAGTAAGCAGGCATCTTTTTAAAAAGTAATCTCCTTTAGTGGTGAACTGGGCAGAATTCACCCAATGTATAACCTAGATGTAGATTCGACCCCACCAATCACAATTTGGTCTACAATGTAAATCTAACATTTTTGGATTCTTCCCCAAATTCAAGCCCCCGTGGGCAATCCACTCATTTTGTGCTGTCTGACTCCCCAAGGAATCCCCAAGGATCTAGGGAACAGAGTTTTGGGGTCAGATTATAAGTGGGGCTAATGTTCTCTGCTTTTACCAACAAATTAAAAATAAAAACAGGACAAAAGGATTGACTATGCCAGTAAATAGCATGTTTTAATGATGCAATCTGCACTACTCCTGTTAATTTGGTGACTGACATCAAATGCATTCTATTTTTTCCTCTATGATGTTATTTTGACATCTATCAACAACAACAACAACAACTTGTACTTATATAGCACCTTTAACATAGTAAAATGTTCCAAGGTGCTGCACAGGAATATTTTAAGACAAAAAATTTGACACCGAGCCGCATAAGGATAAATTAGGTAGGTAACCAAAAGCTTGATCAAAGAGGCAGGTTTTAAGGAGCGTCTTAAAGGAGGAAAGAGAGGTAGCGAGGCGGAGAGGTTTATGCAGGGATTTACAGAGCTTAGGGCCTAGGCAACAGAAGGCATGGCCACCAAAGGTTGAGCAATTATAATCAGGGATGCTCAAGAGGGCAGAATTAGAGGAGCGCAGCTATCTCGGGAGGTTGTGGGGCTGAAGGAGAGTACAAAGATAGGAAGGGTTGAGCCCATGGAGGGATTTGAAAACAAGGATGAGAATGTTGAAAATTAGGCGCTGCTTAACTGGGAGCCAATGTAGGTCAGCGAGCACGGGGAGATGGGCAAACGGGACTTGGTGAGAGTTAGGGCATGGGCTGCCGAGTTTTGGATGACCTCAAGTTTACGTAGGGTGGAATGTGGGAGGCCAGCCAGAAGTGTGTTGGAATAGTCAAGTCTAGAGGTAACAAAGGCATGGATGAGGGTTTCAACAGCGGATGAGGTGAGGCAAGGGCGGAGACGGGTGATGTTACGGAGGTGGAAGTAGGCGGTCTTAGTTAGGCTGCGGATATGTGATCGGAAGCTCATTTCAGGGTCAAGTATGACACCAAGGTTGCAAACCGTGAGGTTCAGCCTCAGACAGATGTTAGGGAGAGGGATGGAGTCAGTGGCTAGGGAACGGAGTTTGTGGCGGGGACCGAAAATAATGGCTTCGGTCTTCCCAATATTTAATTGGAGAAAATTTTTGCTCATCCAGAACTGTATGTCGGACAAGCAGTCTGACAATTTAGAGACCGTGGAGGGGTTGAAAGAAGAGGTAGTGTGGTAGTGCTGGGTGTCGTCAGTGTACATGTGGAAACTGACGCTGTGTTTTCGGATGATGTCGCCAAGGGGCAACATGTAGATGAGAAATAGGAGGGGGCCAAGGATAGATGCTTGGGGGACACCAGAGGTAATGATATGGGAGCGGGAAGAGAAGCCATTGCAGGTGATTCTCTCGTTATGATTAGATAGATAAGAATGGAACCAGGCGAGTGCAATCCCACCTAGCTGGACGACGGTGGAGAGGCATTGGAGAAGGATTGAGTGATCAACCGTGTCAAAGGCTGCAGACAAGTCAAGAAGGACGAGGAGGGATAGTTTACCGTTGTCACAGTCACAAAGGATGTCATTTGTGACTTTGATGAGAGCCGTTTCGGTACTGTGGCAGGGGTGGAAACCTGATTGAAGGGATTCAAACATGGAATTGCGGGAAAGATGGGCACGGATTTGGAAGGCGACCACATGTTCAAGGACTTTGGAGAGGAAAGGGAGGTTGGAGATGGGGCGGTAGTTTGCAAGGATGGAGGGATCAAGGGTTGTTTTTTTGAGGAGCAGGGTGATGACGGCAGATTTGAGGGAGAGAGGGACAATACCTGAGGAGAGAGAACCGTTAACAATATCAGCTATTTGCTTTGATGAATATAGTGTTATTTATTACAAATAACCTTCTCTCCTCTGCTGACAATTCACCCGAACAGAACTTTAACCATTTTATACAAATGGAAACAATAAAACTGAAGTCTTTGTACAGATTCATAAAATTAAGAGGGTCAGTGAATAAATTAGAGATATGATACATTACCTTCTTTCTTGTGCACACGCAGTCTAAAACCTATTCAAAGCAATTATTATTCTAAATAAATCTTCACATCAGATAAATCTGTCTTTATGCATCTTCAATAGGGTATCACTTACATGAGGCTAAAGATCCACTGATTCCTGGTTTCGTCTCACACAAGTAGAATAAATATTCTGTTTGAAAGAAACAATAAATAGGAGTAACTGAAGAGTACTCGAGCAGTATTAACACAGCAAACTCTCCTTTTTCACCATTAGCATAACCTTTCCTCTGGCTTTGGCTGAAGCACCATTCACCTATAATTCCCAGAGTTCCCATAAGCATTCAATTCATCATATCTTGGAAAGTCTGTAAGTGACCAATATTCCTACTCTAGTGGACTCTAGTGGCTATCCATGACTCTTAAAATCCCTTGGCCTAGAAATTGAGTGGGCTTAGCGCCCATTTTGCAGCGCTAGAGGGCATTGCGCTGGACTTACAGCCGGTTTTGAAATTGACTAGGGCCCAACATCGGCGTTACACCGGTAGCGCTGCGCCGGCACCGATGACGTCATCGGTGTGCGCAGCGTCCCGGTTGCCGTGGTGACGGGCCCCAGCGCCGAAATTCAGTTGCAGCCGCCTCGCCCGTGGCAGCCGCAACTAAGACTCTGGCAACAGAGTCTTACACGACTTTGCGCCGGCGCATAAAGGTGGAGCGGCGGCCGGCCGCTTTCCCGCCGGCCGCCTGCCCGCACCTCCCTCCCCGGACTCCCCCACCTCCCCCCCGTGGAACAGATGCTTCTCGGCTGCGAGCCCGGCACTTCCCCGAGGTGCTGGGCTCATTTTTGTGGCGATTTAACCGGCCAGCGGGCGGGTGCAGGCAGCTCCTCCTTAACTGAAGGAGGAGGCCTGCACTTCCCGAGCCTGCCGCACCGCATCGGGCGCCGCAGCGCCGGAATAGCGCCGCAATGCGGCGCGTAGCGCCAGTTTTCAGGCGCAAACAGCCTTCAGTAGCGCCGGCAGCCATTTGGGCGCGGCGCTACTGAATTTTTGGCGCGCACAGCGCGACTTAGCACCGGCGCTAAATTTCCGGCGTTAAGCCCCGGCGCAGCGCAAACTCAATTTCTAGGCCCTTGAGTTTTAAATATTCAATCTAGAATTCCACCAAATAAGGAATAGGATCCACAAAATATAACTTGCAGTGCATTATAAGATTTGTAGGATTATTGACTTTTACACATACATTGGTTATAAGAATCTGTAAAAGTAAAAGTTATTTAATTACTGGAATCCATAGCAGTTCAAACCTTGATAAACATGATTGATTTTGTCAGTCCCCATGAGTTTGCAGTAATGAGATCTTGCCAAAAACTTCACACTATTTTATCAATAAATTGAGGTTGCGATACATTACTCGCTCAACTCTCTAATCTTTTCAGTAGCACTCACTGCCACTGAATGCTGGTTAACTTTAAAATAATCAGAATAGTTTATTTAATTTTTGCATTTTACCATAACCTAGTAGTGCTTTTGCTTCTTCCAGTACTTGCACACATTTTATTTTCTGGCATTAGCTTCAGTCTTTTTGTTTATTGTTGGAGTACATAAACTGGTTGAACCTAATGGGCTGGATTTTCATTCAGGAGTTGGGTTGGAGGCGGGACTACAACTTCCGGGGTTGTAGTCCCGCCTCCATCGAAATGCGGCCAATCCACGCGATTTTAACTTGATTGACCTTGTTGAGCCCGCCCTGCGGGCTCAGCAGGCCAGTTCAGGGCCACCCGGCAACAGGTGACGTCACAGACTGAAATTTCATCTGTCAAGAGGTTTTAACTACCTGTTAACAGGCAGTTAATTGGCACTAATCCCTTCCCGTCTCGGGTAGGCGGGTCCCAGTGCGGGCCTGCCTCCTTTGAAACTGGCATGGAGGTGGGTTTGGGTGCGGGATGGGGTCGGGACCCCTGATTTTGGGATTTTAACCCCTCATACACCTCCAATCCCGACTCCACGGCCCAATGAAAATCCTGCCTAATGTGTAAATACATGTTAAGGTGTGAATTTTGTTTTTATGCCTTTAATTCCATGACTGGGCACAGCGAGGCTTTGTTGTAGCATATGGGTGTTAACAATGACACACCAGTCTGAAGATTCCCAGTTTTTCTAGCTTTTCTAGGTATCTCAAACACACATTTGCCACAACATAGTTCAGGGATTGTCATCAGGCCAAAGAACTGAATGGTTGTATCACAAGAGAGCTCAGCACTCTTCTAAAGTGAGCAGCCAACTTCACAATCATCTATCAACAGTTACTATCTTAGTCTTCTGATCATTTTGCTCACTCACTGTCGAACTTCATCTGTATCCACTACAGTAATTTGCATGCTGTTTTTTTTTCTGATGGAGAACCATTTGTTGTAGGTTGTTGTGATAAAAATAGGGACATTTCTGTACTTCACCTCTTACAATTCTTCAACAGCTAGAGTTAAAACAGAAGCTGCCTTTCCTTACCAAAATACATAATGAAGGTCAGAGATGAATTGTCTATGGGATCAGGCCAGGATGATTGATCTGGAATTTAATCAGGATACAGAATCTTGTTCTGGGTGCCAATCAAATTGTACATAACTAAAGCATTAATAGGTCCTCAGAAACCAGATGGTATGTGTGCACCTGCTCATCAGCATTTTATGCAGTAGTTTGCGCCACACTGTCTTTACTCACTGATGATTGACAGGTCTGTCTTCAGAGGCGCTTGGACTACTTAAATAATTAGCAAGTCTCCATCGATGTTAATTTTGACTAAAACGCCAAAGATAACTGAAATTTGCAACATCTATGAATCTATATGAAAGACTGTCATTGAAAAGTCCTAGCACTTATCAAACTACGTAAGAAATATGTTCCAAATGTATTTTAATCATTATGCACAGATTTTTGTTTTTGCTTTTACTACAGTTGAGGTAATTGCTAATCCTGGACTCATTATCCCATTTCTGGCTCATATAAAGGTGTAGGTTTAGGTTTTGTGAAGCGCCTTGGGATGTTTCACCACGCTAAAGGTGCTATATAAATACAAGTTGTTGCTGTTGTTGTTGTTGTAGGTTAGGTTCATAGGGGGAGAAATTCCCGACCATAGCGCCACATGTTAGCGCGGCTAACAGTTAAGTTAAGAGAGCAGCAGCGGCTGTTATTTTGCCAGCTGGTGGTGGGTCCCGCAACATCCTCCATTTTGGAAGTCCCGGTAGCGCTGGCATTCTTAAGTAGGCCCTGCAAAAAACAATGGCACCGTGGTGATGTCAGTCAGCGTACAATGCCGATTTAACATCACCACTGCAAACTTTGACCCTAATGCTGAGTTCAGTGCTGGGTCCTAAGCACGCCAGGTAAACCTGGTGTTCAAGCAGACTGACAGAGGTGCTGTCAGCACCTCTTAAAGGGACACATACACCTTTCAGGTAAATTTGCATTTAAACTTTTGGACTGGGTATTTTTGATTTTATTGAAGTAGTGGCTTCATGCAACAGATGTTAAAAGTTTTTCAACAGGGAGTGCTGCTGGATGCTCACAAGGCATTGGATGGTAAAGGCAGGCCTCTGAGAGACAGAGAATGCTGCAAATACTCAGCAAGTCATGCAACATTCGTGGAGAGAGAAACAGAGTTCACGTCTCAGGTCGAGATGCTGCCTGACCAGCTGAGCATTTCCAGCATTTTATGCTGTAATTTCTGATTGCAGAGGGAAGAGGAAGACACAGAAGAGGAAGAAGTCGAGGAGGAGGAAGCAGAAGAGGAGGAAAACGAAGAGGGGGAAGCAGAAGAAGAGGAAGCAGAAGGAAAGATGCAACCCAGACAGCCCCTTTCTGGCTAGGATATCTGGGATGGAGTCCTCTGCCTGTGGTCCCAATTCCCCTTTCAACCTTACCTTCCCTCTGTTACTGACAATCAGTGTCCTTTTGGCCACAATGCTGAAATAAAAGCCACCACAAAACAAACTTTCCAGTCTAACTTTATACATCTATCTATCCAATATGACATCAAAAAATCAAAGCATCGCCCTTATGCATTCCCTTAGAGGCTGTCTTAGGCGTGCCTTTGCCTACCCTACTGATGTCACACAGTGCTACCCCAATGGCTGCAGCATGAATGGTGGATGGCTGCTGACTTTCAGTGGGGGACACTGCAAATGGCCTTGCTGGTTGACCTTGAGGAACTGGTGGCTGGGAGTGTCTAATCAATCTTCTTCTTCTTCTTCTTCACTCTCCTCTCTCTCTTCTTGGCCAACCACTGGTTGGGCAGGCTGCATTTCTTGGGTGTGTGAAATGAGGAAGGCACAAGGATAGAGTTGTGGTGAGGGGAGGGCAGGCAAGCAAGGGGTTCATAACTGGAGGAGGATAACATATGAGGATACCAGCATCTTGTATCCTTTCTCCCCCACTGCTGGGCAAGGACTCAGCCATGCCCCTGCCAAGAATGGCCTGCACTGTCTCCTCCAAGGGGGTGAGGTGAGGTTAGGAATGGGAGATGTGCCTTGTGATTGGTGCAGATTGTTGGTAGGTGAGTGATGGGCTGTGGGGTCATGCAATGAGCATTGTGTGAGGCTAGTGGTGCAGTTGGTAGGAGACAGCTCTTGAAGATGCATTCACTGACCTTGACCACTCGTCTGAGGTCATGAAGCTTCCTTGGGCACTACAGCCAGGTCATGGGGGTTAAACTGCTGCCAGTGATAGCCTCGTTGATGTGATCCCACATTATTCTTTCTGGAGGGCCTCTTGTGCCATGTGGATAGAAGACCTCTCTTGCAGACCTCCCTCTCCCTGCTCAAAGCTGGAGTGCTGCATGCAAAACCCTGGGTGCCCCTTACCCTGGCTTGCTGAGCCATTTGTGTTAGTGCTGAAGAACTTTTACCATTTTTTTTTAGGTGTGGAAGACAATTCAGCTTTAAGAGCTGAAGACTGCCATTTGGGACATATTTTTAATGTTTGTGTTTTTATTGAAAGGCAGTTAGGGTGGAAAAATTAATTTTTTCACTTGATTTTAACTTTTATTAGTTTTGAACGCATTGCCCCTTTAATTCATAGCCTTTTTAATTGCCCACAATTCATTGTGTAGCAGTCGGCGCAGACTTCATGGATTTTTAAATTTTAAACCTTATTAAAAACTGTTGGGGGGGAGCAGTGAAAAACCACTCAAGCTGGAGATGACTCATTCGTATGGTAACGAACTGCCCTTGGGTACAATGGCCGAAGAGGCCCACTCCCAAGTCTGGATTAACAAGGCTGGCGACTCATTGTTCTAGTCAAGATGAACTCGTTAAGTTAATCGGCAGGAAGATTGAAAAGAGATCAAAAACCATTCAAGAGATCGAAAACCATTCCTCCAGGCCATGTGTCCATTAATACCACAGGCTGCAGTTTGTGTATTGGAGGGGTATAAAAACAGAACAGTTTGGATAGCGCTCTCTCTCTCTCTCCTGCCCTCCACACAATGGAACTTCAAGGGGAGCAGAGCCTTGCTCTTCCAACCGAGACGGACTTCGACTGAGGCTGGGACTCGCATGCCGCAAGGCCAGTACGGAACCAGGTAGCTGAGACGTACGGGAGAAAGCTGCAAGCAAGATCAAAAGGGCAATCTAGGTGAGCATTGCCAAGCCTACACACCCACAAGATCACTTAGCTGTGTGAGGGGGTGCCTGTATGTTCCTACCAAACCAGAGGGGGTTTAGCGTTGGAAGGGTCCTGTGATAGTTTAGTTCATGGGAGGGTGTTTTTAGGCTGTGGTAAGGCAGCACGGCAGGGGCTTGTTGGACAAGTCAGGGTTGTACTGTTTTTAAACTGTACTGTTGTGTTCACACTGCTTGTACTGTATGCGAGTGGAGTGGTTTTTGTTAACCTTAATAAACACTGTACGGATGAGCCCGAAAACGCTGTCCGTGTTCAAATCTGTCCTCAGTAATCCCTATCATCCAGAACTTGTAGTAAGGGGGTTTGCGTGCTCGCTACGGGTGGGGCAAAACCACTTACAATAACTAGCGATTGCGGCAGGGGCCATAGGAAATTGGCCACCGCAAAAAACGGTTACATTGTGAATGCCTCAGCCTCACTCCCAGAAGCTGTAAGAAGCTGCAATGCCACTCCTGGATGGGAACTTCAGGTTGGATGCCTCCGCTAACACCACCGGGTGGGCGTTATATGGTAAGTTAGCGCATGCAACAAATCTCCATCGCCCCTTCAGGATATGCATTCCAGATCAAAACAACTTGCTGCATCAGAAAATTCCTCCTCATCTTGCCTCTGGTTCTTTTGCCAATTACCTTAAATCTGTGTCCTCTGGTTACTGACCCTTCTGCCAGTGGAAACAGATTCTCCTTATTCACTCTATCAAAACCCTTCATGATTTTGAACACCTCGCTCAAATCACTCCTTAACTTCTCTGCTCTAAGGAGAACAAACTCAGTTTTTCTAGTCTCTCGACGTAACTGAAGTCTTTCATCCCTGGTACCATTATGCAAATCTCTTCTGAACCCTCTCTAAGGCCTTGACATCCTTCCTAAAGTGTGGTGCCCAGAATTGGACAAAATGGGGCAATTTTAACCCTACTTGCTCAGCAGAAACATGGCGAGTAGGCAGTTAAAATCGCCCTGGCTCTTACCTGTCTGAAAGCTGCCATAATCACAACATCTGCAATTGTAACCTTCTCCCCTGAGCAGGCAGCAATGATTCGCACCCGGAGTCAACAGGGTCCTTCTTTACTTATGCATGTTGCAGCCCAATGACATCATTGAGACTGTAATTTTTACTCAGGCTTGAGCGGGAAATCCACCTGGACTTATAATTGGGGCCAATATTCCAGCTGGGGCCCAACCAATTTTTGCTAAAGGTTTAGCATAATTTCCTGGCTTTTGTACTCAATGGGCAGGATTTTCATTGGGCCGTGGAGGCAGGATTGGAGGCATGTGGGGGGTTAAAATTTCGAAATCGGGGGGCACGAACCCATCCTGCCTCCATGCCAGTTTCAAAGGAGATGGATACCCGACCTGTGCTGGGACCTGCCTCCCTGAGGCGGGAAGGGGATTAGTGCCAATTAACTGCCTGTTAACAGGTAATTAACAGGTAGTTTTTAGCCTAATCCCTATTTTTATTGCTGAAGTGTGTGATTCCCGATGGCTCCAAACCATGCCAAGTTAGCGAGGTGGACCGTCGGGCTGAAGGGCTTGGAGGGTTCGCGATGTCCGGTGTTCAGGTGAGTGATGGGTGCATGAGTTCAGAGGTAAGTGTCTTTGGTGTGTGTAAAGTGTTTAAAGAAGTTTTACTTACATTTACTTACCTTTACAGCCTTCCTTCCTTCAGGTCTCGGGAGTCCCTCATCTCACCGGCACAGAAAGCAGAATGGCCGCGAGCTGTCAAAAGTTGCAGCATTCAGCTTTCTGTTCTGGAGAGATCTCTAAATCAGCCTGAGAGGAAGGAATTAACTTGGAGTACAGATTGTCAAACAGCTGTGAAACACTGATATTTCATCTGTCAAAAGCTTTTGACAGATGAAATGTCAATATGTGACATCACTTGTTGCCGGGTGGCCTTAATTGGCCTGCTGAGCCCGCTGGGCAGGCTCAACAAGGTCAATCAAGTGAAAATCACGTGGGTTGGCCATAACTCGATGGAGGTGGGGCTACAACCCTGAAAGTTATAGTCCCGCCTCCTCAATTAAAATCCAGCCCAATGCCTCTATTTATAAAACCAAGGATCCAGATGCCTTTTTGACAATCATCTGAAATTGTCCTGGCACTTTCAAAAGACTTTTGTACATACACCTCAATGTCTCCCTGTTCCAGTAACCACTTAAAATTGCACCATTTAGATTATATTGCCTATCCTAATTTTTTCTACCAAAATGAATCGCCACACTTCTCTTTGTTAAATTTATTAGTAAGGAAGGATATTAGCTCTGATGACGTGGAATCTGTATGGGTAGAGCTGAGAAATACCAAGGGACAGAAAACGTTAGTGGGAGTTGTATACAGACCCCCAAACAGTAATGCTGAGGTTGGGGATGGCATTAAATGGGAAATTAGAGATGCATGCAATAAGGGCACAGCAGTTATCATGGGTGACTTTAATCTACATATAGATTGGTCTAACCAAATTAGTAACAATACTGTGGAAGAGGAATTCCTAGAGTGTATATGGGATGGTTTCCTGGACCAATATGCCGAGGAACCAACTAGAGATCAGGCCATCTTAGGCTGGGTATTATATGATGAGAAAGGATTAATTAGCAATCTTGTTGTGTGAGGCCCCATGGGGAGGAGCAATCATAATATGATAGAATTCCTCATTAAGATGGAGAGTGAAGTAGTTGATTCAGAGACTTGGGTACTGAATTAAAATAAAGGAAACTATGATGGTATGAGGTGCAAGTTGGGTAGGATGGATTGGGGAATGTTACTTAAAGGGTTGATGGTGAATAGGCAATGGCAAACATTTAAAGATCGCATGGATGAACTATAGAATTTGTTCATCCCTGTTTGGCATAAAAATAAAACAAAAAAGGTGACTCAACCGTGGCTAACAAGGGAAATTAGGGATAGCATAAGATCCAAGGAGAGGCCATATAAATTGGCCAGAAAAAGCAGCAAACCTGAGGATTGGGAGCTGTTTAGGATTCAGCAAAGGAGGACAAAGGGATTAATTAAGAGGGGGAAAATAGAGTATGAGAGTAAGCTTGCAGGGAATATAAAAACTGACTGTAAAAGCTTCGATAGATATGTAAAGAGAAAAAGATTGGTAAAGTCAAGCATAGGTCCCCTGCAGTCAGAATCAGGGGAATTTATAATGGGTAACAAAGACATGGAAGGCCAATTAAATACATACTTTGGTTCTGTCTTCAAAAAGGAGGACACAAATTAACTCCCAGAGATGTCGGGGAACATAGGGTCTAATGAGAGGGAGGAACT
This sequence comes from Somniosus microcephalus, assembly GCF_052327205.1. NCBI lineage: Eukaryota > Metazoa > Chordata > Chondrichthyes > Squaliformes > Somniosidae > Somniosus > Somniosus microcephalus. The sequence continues at coordinate 142,469,342 of NC_140996.1, read as the reverse complement.
GAATGAAATCAGTATTTGTAGGGAAATGGTGTTAGGGAACTTGACCAGATTGAAGGCCGATAAATCCCCAGGGCCTGATAATCTACATCCTAGGGTACTTAAGGAAGTGGCCCTAGAAATAGTAGATGCATTGCTGGTCATCTTCCAAAATTCTATAGACTCTGGAACAGTTCTCATGGATTGGAGGGTAGCTAATGTAACCCCACTATTCAAAAAAGGTGGTAGAGAAAAAACAGGGAATTATAGACCGGTAAGCCTGACATCAGTAGTGGGGAAAATGCTAGTGTCCATTATAAAAGATGTAATAGCAGAGCACTTGGAAAACAGTGACAGGATCAGATAAAGTCAACATGGATTTACAAAAGGTAAATCATGCTTGACTAATCTACTGGAATTTTTTGAGGATGTAACTGGTAGAATAGATAAGGGAGAACCAGTGGATGTGGTGTATTTGGACTTTCAGAAGGCTTTCGATAAGGTCCTGCATAAGAGACTAGCGTGCAAAGTTAAATCACATTGGATCGGGGGTAAGGTACTGACTTGGATAGAGAACTGGTTGGCAGACAGGAAGCAAAGAGTTGGAATAAACGGGTCTTTTTCCGAGTGGAAGGCAGTGACTAGTGGGGTACCACAGGGATTGGTGCTAGGACCCCAGTTATTCATAATATATATTAATGATCTAGACGAGGGAACTAGATTTAATATCTCCAAGTTTGCAGATGACACAAAGCTGGGTGGGCGTGTGTGCTGTGAGGAGGATGCAGAGAAACTCCAGTGCTATTTGGACAGGTTGGGCGATTGGGCAGATGCATGGCAGATGCAGTATAATGTGGATAAATGCGAGGTTATCCACTTTGGTGGCAAAAACAGGAAGACAGATTATTATCTGAATGGCAATAGATTGGGAAAAGTGGAAGTGTAACGAGACCTGGGTGTCCTTGTGCACCAGTCACTGAAGGTAAGCATGCAGGTGCAGCAGGCAGTTAAGAAGGCAAATGGTATGCTGGCCTTCATAGCGAGAGGATTTGAGTACAGGAGCAAGGATGTCTTGCTGCAGTTGTACAGGGCCTTGGTGAGACCACACCTTGAGTATTGTGTGCAGTTTTGGTCGCCTTATCTGAGGAAGGATGTTCTTGCCATGGAGGGAGTGCAGCGAAGATTCACCAGACTGATACCTGGGATGGCAAGAATGACGTATGAAGAGAGATTGGGTCGATTATGCTTATATTCGCTAGAGTTTAGAAGAATGAGAGGGGATCTCATTGAAACTTATAAAATTCTAACAGGACTAGACAGACTAGATGCAGGAAGGCTGTTCCTGATGGCGGGGGAGTCCTGAACCAGGGGTCACAGTCTAAGGATAAGGGGTAAGTCATTTACGACAGAGATGAGGAGGAATTTCTACACCAAGGGAGTGGTGAAATTGTGGAATTCTCTACCACAGACGACAGTTGAGGCCTATACATTAAATATATTCAAGAAGGTGTTAGATATATTTCTTAAGGCTAAGGGGATCAAGGGATATGGGGAGAAAGCAGGGACAGGGTACTGAATTTGGATGATCACCCATGTTCGTATTGAATGGCCGAGCAAGCTCAAGGGGCCAAATGGCCTACTCCTGTTCCTATCATCTATGTTTCTATATTTCTATGTGTCTGCTCATTTCACCTGTCTGTCTATGTCCTCCTGAAATCTGTTACTATCCTTCTCACTGTTTACTACATTTCCAAGTTTTGTATCATATGCAAACTTTGAAATTATGCCCTGTATACCCAAGTCCAGTTCATTAATAATATATCAAAAGTAGTGACCTCTGGGGGACACCATTTCACACTTTCCTTCAGTCTGAAAAACAACCATTCACTACTCGTCTCTGCTTTCTGCTCCTTCGTCAATTTCGTAGTCATGCGGCCACTGTCCCTTTAATCATATGGACATCAATTTTGCTAAAAAGACTATTATGTCGCACATTATCAAAGGTCTTTTGAAAGTCCATATACACAACATTACCACACTACCCTCACCAGCCTTCTCCGTTACTTCAAAAAACTCAATGAAGTTAGTCAAACACAATTTGCCTTTAACAAATCCGTACTGGCTTTCATTTATTAACCCACGTTTTTCCAAGTGCCAATTAATTTTGTCCTGGATTAATGTCTCTAAAAGTTCCCCACTAACTGGCCTGTAGTTGCCAGGTTTATCCCTCTCCCCTTTTTTGAACAGGGGTGTAACATTTGCAATCCTCCAATCCTCTGGCACCACTTTCATATTTAAGGAGGATTGAAAGCTTGTGGCCAGAGCCTCTGCAATTTCCACCCTTCCTTCCCTCAGCAACCTAGGATGCATCCCATCCGCATCAGGTGACTTTTCTATTGTGAGTGCTGCCAACCTTTTTAGTACCTCCTCTTTATCTTTTTTCATCCTATCTAATTTCTCTGTTATCTCCTCTTTTACTGTGATATTAGCAGCATCTTCTTCTTCAGTGAAGATGCAAAGTATTGATTTACTACCTTAGCCATGCTGCCTCCTCTCCTTTTTGGTCCCTAATCAGCCCTGCCTTTTCTTTGACTACTGTTTTACTATTTATATGTTTAGGAAAGACTTTGGCTTCCCTTTTATGTTAGCTGCTAATCTATTCTCATACACTCTTTGCCCCTCTTATTTCCTTTTTCAGTTCTCCCCTGTACTTTTTGTATTCAGCTTGGTTCTCTCCTGAGTTATGAACCAAACATTTATCATAAGCTGGAAACATTCAGCAGGTCAGGCAGCACCTGTGGAGAGAGAAACAGTTAACGTTTCAGGTCGATGACCTTTACTCCTCTTTATTATTTATGGATACCAGGTTTTTATTTAATGCAATTCGGATCCCTTTAATGTTGGTATCCTCTACTTAGTTAATTTTAATTATATCCCCTTAGATTTAATTAATAACTCTGATTATTTATATATTTACTTATTGTTGCCCCTTGGCTTAAATTACTTAGCGCCTCCTTCCGTCTCTGCACTTAATTCCCACTCTATTTAGGAAGCCACTCAGTTTATCAGATTCACCCAACTCTCACCAAGCTCTATGCTTAAAGCTCTCAATATCTCAATCGATTGAGATGTTGCAACAGTTTGAAGAGGGTTAACTACATTCCACCTTGTTTCAGTCCATCCAAGGAGAGTACAATTTGGCAGCACATATTGGAAAGTTGAACTCATGCTGCCCAGGAATTTCTAACCACTATTTTAATGCTCAAAAAATTATGAGCAGCGGGTGCCAGAATCTCTGAGATACATTGCCAATGGGTAAGGTTCCTCACTGGCAATGCAAACTTGTAAAATTATCCTTTAGATGCCAGTTCAATGTAATAATTTCCTGCTGGAGATTGTTCCATTGATATAGTCATACAGCCAAAATTAGCACTTGGCACCTCTGATAAGATACCAATGAAAGCCTGTTTGGAAATAAACTCAGTAATGGTCAGACATGCCAAATGGTGCTTTGCTGATTAATTTATTTACATAATCAGGGGAACCAGTCAATGCTAAATCTAATAGACATTACTTCCAAATGGAAAGGGAACCAGCTGGGCAAAATTAGTGGCAAATGAAAGATGCCATTGAATGTCCATGTTGTTTTTTTCCCCTGTTACGTCCGTGTATAATAAGACACAGTCTGCGGAGAACGGTACAACAGGTGTTTACTCAACGTGGCTCACACTGCAACTGATCTGTACAGATTACTACCCAGTGTTATATACAGGTGTGGTCACTACCGGTACTGCAGTATACATGAACTGTAAAAAATAGTTCCCTCCTTAAAGGTATATACATTACAATTCCTCCCCTTTTAGATTAACAGTACCATAACACTCATTTAACAATTAAATATCAAACTAATTACAATTAATACTTTTAACATGCAACATTAGCTGAAAATAGTCTATTTATATATTCAGTCTTTGGGGAGGCTTCCTGATCCTTTCTGGATAGCGCCTTTCCCCGAGTGTCTTGCTCTTGGTGTGGAGGCGATTCTGGTCCCCTGTCGTCGGTTGGTTCATCAGCTTCCGATGCTACTGTTTCTGGGGTAGATGCGACCTGTACATCGGGTTCATCATCAGGTACGTATGGGCGAGGCATGGGGTTGACTTGTTCCTGTGACTCTAGGATCTGGTCAGCATGGCGTCTCACGATGCTCTCCCCAACGTCCACTGTGTACATTAGTGGGCCCTGCCATGTGCATATCGTTCCTGGCTGCCATTTTTCTGTTCGGTAGTCGCGGGCCAAGATTGGTTGCCCTACATTGAAGCTCCTTGTTGGCTTCTCATGGATGTGCTGGAATTGCTTACTCTCAACATCTCTTCGTACGTTTGGTCTGAGCAAATCCAGGCGAGATCTTAACCTTCGGTTAAAGAACATCATGGCTGGGGCCTGGTTGGTGACTGCATGTGTCGCATTCCGGTAGGCGAACAGGAAATTGTCCACCTTGTGCTGCAGCGGAATGTTGTCATTGTACATAGCCTTTATTGCCTTCTTAAAGGTTTGTACGAACCTCTCAGCCAATCCATTTGTGGCTGGATGATACGGGGCGGATGTGTAGTGCCTTACCCCATTCTTTTTCAAGAACCTCCGGAACTCTTCGGACACAAACTGTGGTCCGTTGTCGGAGCAAATCTGTTCTGGCAAGCCATTCCTGGCAAAAATGGTCCATAGGACTGCAATAGTTTTTTCCGTGGTGGTGGAGGGCATTTTGATGACCTCAGGCCATTTCGAGTGCGCATCCACGGCTATTAAAAACATTGAGTCCATGAATGGACCAGCAAAATCAATATGCACCCGTTGCCATGGAGATGAGGGCCACTCCCAAGGGTGTGGAGGGGCCTGTGGTGGTGCATTTTGGACTTTCTGGCATCCTGAGCAGCTCTTGGTCAGGTCCTCGATTTGTTTATTGATTCCCGGCCACCACACATAAGCCCTGGCTAGGCTTTTCATTTTTACCTCATGAAGCTCATTGAGCATTCTATCCCTTAACTTGGGTGAAATTACCACTCGGGATCCACACATCAAGGTCCCCCAGCACACTGACAGCTGTTCTCTCCTTGTCGAGAATGCTGGCAACAGTGAGTCGCCATGTGCTGGCCATCCCTTCACCGTCAAATCATATACCCGAGACAGTGTCGGGTCATTTGGGGTTTCCTTTTCGATACAAGCGTTAGTTACCGGTAGGTATTCAACTATAGTCGAATGGAATATTTCGACAGGATCCACTGCTGGTGCTTCCTCCGCAGTAGTTCACCAGCCCGAGGAAAGACCTCAGCTGTGACACATTTTCCGGTGCTGGAGCCTTGACTACTGCCTCAATCTTCTCTGGGGACTTATGTAACCCCTCTTTATCGATAACGTGGCCACAATACGAGATCTGTTTTCTAAAAAACACGCATTTGAGGCGGTTAGCTCGGAGCCCATATTCCTGCAATCTAGTGATCACCTGCTCCAGGTTGGCAAGGTGATCACTGTCATTTTCACCCGTGACCAGGATGTCGTCCAAATAACACTGGGTCCCTGGGATCCCTTGCAGGACTTGTTCCATTGCCCTCTGCCAAATAGCCGGAGCTGATGCTACCCCGAATACCAGCCAGTTGCAAAGGTAGAGACCTTTATGGGTGTTGATTGTGAGGTATTTTTTTGATGCTTCTTCTACCTCCATTTGCAGATACGCCTGGGCCAGATCAATCTTAGTGAAGCTTTTTCCCTCCAGATAGTGAGGCGAAAATATCTTCAATCCGCGGAAGTGGATATTGTACGGTGTGAAGGACCGGGTTCACTGTTACCTTAAAGTCCCCACAGATGCGAACCTTCCTTGGTTCCCCAGGCGTGCTGCTCAACGACTTTTTCATCACAGGGACAATGGGTGTAGCCCACTCGCTCCAGTCTACCTTGGACAGTACACCTGAACGTTCCAGACTCTCCAGCTCTGCTTCGACGGCTGGGCGGATCGCATAAGGTACCGGTCTGGCCTTAAAAAATTTTGGCCTTGCGTTTTCTTCAATTTTAATCATCGCTGTCATGCCTTTTAGTGTTCCGAGTCCTTGCTGGAACACTTCTATCGCGTCAGTTAGGGTCTTTGACAGTCGCCCAGGTGTGACGTCGTCATCCTTTTTGTCAGCCACAGTCAGTGTAGTGTATGTGCTTTAAGTCAGAACTACTTTTTACAGCTCCTGTATACTGTAGTACCGGCAGTAACCACACTGGTATATAAGCTGTGCGCATGCCTCTGTATCCCAATCTAGAGATGACCCTCCTCCAGTAAAGACCTGTTGTTTGTTTATGTACAGCATCCGTATAATTATTTATCCACTGAACCACGGATCTAACAGTGGCGACGAGTGTTGATGCGAATCTACCTGCAACAACAAAAAAAAAAAAAATAGTCGAGTCCAGGAACACGGGCGTCGACCGCGAGCAACCGCCCAGCAGTCAGGCAGAGATCCAACTTCGCTGGGGAGGCTGTGGAGAGCCGGGCTTGGTTCCCCAGCCACAACGAGCAGTAAGAGACCGACGACAGGTCCAGAGCAGACCCTTCCCGAGCAGCGGCGGCTGGAGCCGACCAACGGCAGAGAGAGAGAGCCGGGCAGCGTCGACGGGGTAAGAAAGAGGGTGAAGAGGGCAGGGCACAGCCGGGGATTGATCACCGAGCGGCGTCAAGGAAAAATACTGCAAACCGGAGAGAGAGAGGGTAAGAAACAGCTGGGTTCTAGACTGAGCGGCGTCGACAAATATCAAGAGAAGAAGGCGCAGAGCACAGCCAGGGATCACGGGCTGATCAGGGTCCGCGGGGTGAAGCAAGGGGAGACGCCATTGAGCCGCGGAGAAGCAGGGAGAGCGCGGGAGGCGCCATTGAGCCAAGGAGAAGCAGGGAGAGCGCGGGAGGCGCCATTGAGCCGCGGAGAAGAAGGAAGAGCACGGGAGACGCCATTTTGTGAAGCCACAGTGGAGAAGATGGGCGAGCGCGGGAAGGAAGGAAAGCGCGGGAGACGCCATTTTGTGCCAGTGGAGAAGAAGGGGAAGCACGGGAGGTGCCATTGGGGATAGTTAACGCACAACCAAGGATGCATAAGAGTGGCAGTATCTCTACGTTCGACAATGAAGTCGAAGATTGGGCGACATATGTGGAACGTATTGAGGTGTACTGCAGGGCAAATGAAGTGCCAGATGCTAATAAAGCACTGGTTCTGTTAAATTCCATGGGTTCAAAAACTTATGGGTTACTGCAAAATCTAATAGCCCCAGAAAAGACGGTAAACAAGGATTTTGGAAGCATAGTAGAAATTCTACAGGACCACTTAAGCCCCACACCGCTGCTGATAGCAGAACGATTTAAGTTCCATAAAAGGAACCAACACAAAGATGAAAGCAATGCTGAGTACCTAACGGAACTGCGCAAGCTATCGAAATACTGCCAGTTTGGAGCGGGACTAGCAGACACGTTAAGGGACAAGTTTGTGTGTGGGCTACAAAGTGAAGGAACCCAGAAACGGCTTCTATCAGAAAAGGACCTTACGCTGGACAAAGCTTTCAATATGGCAGTTTCACACGAAGCAGCCGCAAGGGGCGCTGCAGAGATACAATGGAGACCGCAAGAATACGGCACCAACGAAATGACCTATGGAACAGGGAAGTGCTATCGCTGCGGCAGAACAACACATGACCAGAAAGATTGTTGGTTCAAGGACCAAGTGTGCAGACAGTGTGGGAAAGCAGGACACATAGCAAGAGTCTGCAGGTCTGGGAAGAAAACCAACAGTAAGAAATCTCCACAGGAGAAGTACAAAAAGGTACACCAGGTGATGGACAGTGGTTCAGACGAACAGAAAAGTGACACAGACTCCGGAAGCAAGGAGCTGGGTTGTCTGAAACTGCATAATGTAACCGAAATGGAGGATCACCAGACTATCTGGGTTACACTCAAGATAGACGGAGTCCAAGTGGAAATGGAATTGGACACAGGGTCAGCTCTAACAGTCATAAATCAAAGAGACTACAAGCGGCTATTTTCACACATACCCTTGAAAGCTACAGAGATTGTCTTGAAGACGTATACGGGGCAAAAAGTCTACTCCAAAGGAAAAATAAGGGTGAAAGTGACATATAAAGGTCAGGAAATACCTAAAATGGATATATATATATTGCCAAATGGAGGACCACCACTGCTAGGACGTGAGTGGATCCGGAAGATACATTTAGATTGGCATTCCATACAGGCAGTGAAGGTGGAGGCCAAAAAGGATGACGACGTCACACCTGGACGACTGTCAAAAATGCTAACTGACGCAAAAGAAGTGTTCCAGGAGGGACTAGGAACACTAAAAGGAATAACAGCAACAATTAAAATAGAGGATAATACAAGCCCAAAGTTTCTGAAGGCCAGACCAGTGCCTTATGCGATCAGACCAGCGGTTGAAGCAGAGCTGGAAGGGTTGGAACGTTCAGGAGTACTGTCCAAAGTGGACTGGAGCGAGTGGGCTACACCCATCGTCCCTGTAATGAAGAGGTCGTTGAGTAATATGCCTGGGGAACCAAAGAAGATCCGCATCTGTGGGGATTTTAAGGTGACAGTGAACCCAGTCCTTCACACGGTGCAATATCCGCTTCCACGAATTGAGGATATTTTCGCCTCGCTATCTGGTGGTAAATGCTTCACCAAAATTGATCTAGCCCAGGCGTACTTGCAAATGGAGGTAGAAGAAGCTTCGAAACATTACCTTACGATCAACACCCATAAAGGTCTCTATCAATACAACCGGCTGGTGTTTGGAGTAGCCTCAGCTCCGGCTATCTGGCAAAGGGCGATGGATCAGGTCCTGCAAGGGATTCCAGGGACCCAGTGTTATTTGGACGACATCTTGGTCACGGGCGAAAATGACGGTGATCACCTCGCTAACTTGGAGAAGGTGCTCGCCAGATTAAAGGAATATAGGCTACGAGCTAATCGCCACAAGTGCGAGTTTTTCCAGAAAGAGATCTTGTATCGCGGCCACGTCATCGATGAAGAGGGGTTACATAAGTACCCTGACAAGATTGAGGCAGTAGTCAAGGCTCCAGCACCGGAAAATGTGTCACAACTGAGGTCGTTCCTCGGGCTGGTAAACTATTACCACAAGTTATTACCAAATTTGTCTACGGTACTACACCCGCTGAACAACCTACTGCAAACAGGGGTACCATGGAAGTGGGATGACGAACGTAGACGAGCTTTCCAGAAGTGTAAAGACTTGATCACATCAAAAGAGGTGTTGGCCCATTTCAACCCAGCACTACCAATTCGTTTGGTATGTGACGCATCACCCTACGGCATTGGAGCGGTGCTGTCGCACAAATTCCCAGATGGGTTGGAGAGGCCAGTGGCCTTCGCGTCTCGGTCACTAACCTCAGCCGAGCGCAACTACGCCCAGATTGACAGGGAGGCCCTCAGCCTAGTATGGGGAGTAAAAAAATTCAACCATTATCTGCATGGGCAGAAGTTCACCTTGCTGACTGACCACCAACCACTTGTCTCCATCTTTAATCATAAGAAGGGCGTGCCAGTAATGACTGCACAGCGGTTACAAAGATGGTCCCTGTTTCTAGGGGCGAATCAATATGAAATAGAATATAAAGGCACGAAACAGCATGGGAACGCTGATGGGCTATCGTGCCTGCCACTGCCTACGGTGGAGGAAGCACCAGCAGTGGACCCTATCGAGATATTTTATTCAGCGATAATTGAACGATTGCCAGTAACAAACGCGGATATAGAGAAGGAGACCAGCAATGATCCGACGCTGTCACGGGTATATGAATTGACGGTGAGGGGATGGCCAACACATGGCGACTCACTGTTGCCAGCATTCTCATCCAGAAGAGAACAGCTGTCAGTATGCCAGGGGACAGTGATGTGTGGATCCAGCGTGGTGATTCCACCCAAGTTAAGGGAGAGAGTGCTAAATGAGCTACATGAAGGTCATCTGGGGGGAGTGAAAATGAAAAGCCTTGCTAGGGCTTATGTGTGGTGGCCGGGAATCGATCAACAAATCGAAGACCTAACTAAGAGCTGCTTAGGATGCCAGAAGGTCCAAAATGCACCACCACATGCCCCTCCTACACCCATGGGAGTGGCCCTCCTCTCCATGGCAACGGGTGCACATTGATTTTGCTGGTCCATTCATGGACTCAATGTTCTTAATAGCAGTGGATGCTCATTCAAAGTGGCCTGAGGTGATAAAGATGTCTTCAACCACTACAGAGAAAACGATTGCAGTCCTACGGACCATATTTGCCAGAAACGGTTTGCCAGAGTGGATCTGCTCTGATAATGGACCACAGTTTGTGTCCGACGAGTTCCAAAAATTCATGAAAAGGAATGGGGTAAGGCATTACACATCCGTCCCATATCATCCAGCCACCAATGAATTGGCTGAGAGGTTCGTACAAACCTTTAAGAAGGCGATAAAGGCCATGTGCAACGAGGAAATTCCACTACAGCATAAGATGGACAATTTCTTATTAGCCTACCGAAACGCGACACATGCAGTTACTAACCAGACCCCGGCCATGATGTTCTTTAAACTTTCAAACAAGTATACCGCTTTGGATACTGTTGAGGGGGATGACTCACCAGGGGAAGGCAGCAGCGGCCAACTTCCTGGCACTGGGGGTGCTCCTGCTGCCCAGGAAGGGGGGAAAAAGAGTGGGAGAGCAATAGTGGTAGGGGATTCTATAGTAAGGGGAACAGATAGGCGTTTCTGTGGCCGTAGACGTGAATCCAGGATGGTTTGTTGCCTCCCTGGTGCCAGGGTCAAGGATGTCACTGAGCGGCTGCAGGGCATTCTGGAGGGGGAGGGAGAACAGCCAGTGGTCGTGGTCCACATTGGTACCAACGACATAGGTAAAAAGAGGGATGAGGTCCTGCAGCAAGAATTTAGGGAGCTAGGTGAAGGATTAAGGAGCAGGACCTCAAAGGTTGTAATCTCTGGATTACTCCCGGTGCCATGTGCTGGTAAGTATAGGAATAGGAAGATAGAACAGATGAATGCGTGGCTAAAGGGATGGTGCAGGGGGGAGGGCTTTATTTTCCTGGATCACTGGGTCTGCTTCTGGGAAAGGTGGGACTTGTACAAGTCGGACGGTTTACACCTGAACCAGGGGGGAACCAATATCCTCGCGGGGAGGTTTGCTAGCACTGCTGGGGAGGGTTTAAACTAACTTGGCAGGGGGTTGGGGTACAGAGTGGAGCTATAGTAGGGGGTGATTTACGGCCAAATACAGAGGGAAAAACAAGTCAGCTGGGAAGGCAGAGCAAATATGTGAAGGCAAAAGAGAATATGGCAGGGCTGGAAGGCTTTTATTTTAATGCAAGGAGTCTTGCAAATAAGGTGGATGAACTGAAGTTGTTGTTGAACACATGGGAGTACGATATTGTTGCTATCACGGAGACATGGTTGAGGGAGGGTCAGGACTGGCAGCTCAATATTCCGGGGTATAGAATCTTCAGGCGAGACAGAGGGGGGTGTAAAAGGGGAGGGGGTGTTGCAATATTAATTAAGGAGTCAATTACTGCTGTAAGGAGGGATGATATATTAGCGGGTTCCTCTAATGAGGCCATATGGGTAGAACTTAAAAACAAAAAGGGGGCAAGCACTTTGCTGGGAGTGTACTATAGGCCCCCAAACAGTCAGGGGGAGATAGAGGAACAGATATGTCGGCAAATCTCAGAGAAGTGCGAAAATAATAGGGTAATAATAGTGGGGGATATCAACTTCCCCAATATAAATTGGGACAGTCAGAGTGTGAAAGGCTTAGAGGGTGCAGAATTCTTAAAGTGCATCCAGGAGAGCTTTTAGAGCCAACATGTAGAAAGTCCTACAAGAGAGGGGGCGGTACTGGACCTAATTCTGGGGAATGTAGCCGGGCAAGTGGTGGAAGTGTCAGTAGGAGAGCATTTTGGCGACAGTGACCATAATTCGGTGAGATTTAAGGTGGTCATGGAAAAAGACAAAGACGGCCCGGAAATAAGGGTTCTAAATTGGGGGAAGGCCGATTTTAATATGATAAGGCAGGATCTGGCCAAAGTGGACTGGGAGCAGCTGCTTATAGGAAAATCCACATCAAAACAGTGGGAGACTTTCAGAAGGGAAATAGAGAGAGTACAACGCCAACATGTTCCTGTAAAGGTCAAGGGTGGGACCAACAAGCAAAGGGAACCTTGGATGACAAGGGATATACAAAAATGCATTAGAAATAAAAGGGGGGCTTTTGGCAGTTACAAAAGACTAAAGACAGAAGAAGCCCTAGAGGAGTATAAAAAGTGCAGGGGCATACTTAAAAAAGAAATTAGGAGGGCGAGGAGGGGCCATGAAATAACACTGGCGAGCAAAATAAAGGAAAATCCTAAGATGTTTTATAAGTATATTAAGGGCAAGAGGATAACCAGGGAAAGGGTAGGGCCCATTAGGGACCAAAGTGGCAATCTGTGTGTAGAGCCAGAGGATGTAGGCGGGGTTTTAAATGAATTTTTTGCATCTGTGTTCACTATGGAGAAAGACGATGCAGACATAGAAATCGGGCAAGGGGACTGTGACATACTTGAACATATTAGCATCGAGAGGGAGGAGGTGCTAGCGGTTTTAGCGGGCCAAAAAGTGGATAAATCCCCAGGCCCGGACGAGATGTATCCCAGGCTGCTGTGGGAGGCAAGGGAGGAGATTGCAGGGGCTCTGACACTAATTTTCAGAACCTCTCTGGCCACAGGGGATGTACCAGAGGACTGGAGAACAGCTAACGTAGTACCATTATTCAAGAAGGGTAGCAGGGATAAACCAGGGAATTACAGGCCAGTGAGTCTAACATCTGTGGTGGGGAAATTATTGGAAAAAATTCTGAGGGACAAAATTAATCTCCACTTGGAGAGGCAAGGATTAATCGGGGATAGTCAGCATGGCTTTGTCAAGGGTAAATCATGTCTAACAAATCTGATCGAATTTTTCGAGGGGGTGACTAGTGGGGTGGATGAGGGAAATGCTGTGGATGTGGTTTACATGGACTTCAGTAAAGCTTTTGACAAAGTCCCGCATAGGAGACTGGTCAAGAAGGTAAGAGCCCATGGGATCCAGGGTGCCTTGGCGCGTTGGATCCTAAACTGGCTGAGTGGCAGGAGGCAGAGGGTGATGGTCGAAGGTTGCTTTTGTGACTGGAAGCCTGTGTCCAGTGGGGTACCTCAGGGATCGGTGCTGGGTCCCTTATTGTTTGTGATCTACATAAATGATTTGGATGAGAATGTAAAAGGTATGATCAGTAAGTTCGCAGATGACACGAAAATTGGTGGGGTGGTAAATTGCGAGGAGGAAAGCCTTCGGCTACAGGACGATATAAACGGGTTGGTCAGATGGGCGGAAAAGTGGCAAATGGAATTTAACCCTGAAAAGTGCGAGGTGATGCATTTTGGACGGACAAATAAGGCAAGGGAATACACAATGAGTGGTAGGACCCTAGGAAGTACAGAGGGTCAGAGGGACCTTGGTGTACATGTACATAGATCCCTGAAGGCAGCGGAGCAGGTAGATAAGGTGGTTAAAAAGGCATATGGGATACTTGCCTTCATTAGCCGAGGCATAGAATATAAGAGCAGGGAGGTTATGATGGAGCTGTACAAAACGCTGGTGAGGCCACAGCTGGAGTACTGTGTGCAGTTCTGGTCGCCTCACTATAGGAAGGATGTGATTGCTTTGGAGAGGGTGCAGAGAAGATTCACCAGGATGTTACCTGGGATGGAGCGCCTCAGCTATGAAGAGAGGCTGGACAGGCTGGAGTTGTTTTCCTTGGAGCAGAGAAGGCTGAGGGGGGACCTGATTGAGGTGTACAAAATAATGAGGGGCATAGATAGGGTAGATAAAGAGGAACTTTTCCCCTTAGTGGGGGGGTCAATAACAAGGGGGCATAGATTCAGGGTAAGGGGCAGGAGATTTAGAGGGGATTTGAGGAGGAACTTTTTCACCCAGAGGGTGGTTGGAATGTGGAACTCAATGCCTGAAAGGGTGGTGGAGGCAGGAACCCTCACAACATTCAAGAAGCATTTGGATGAGTACTTGAAATGCCATTGCATACAAGGCTATGGACCAAATGCTGGAAAATGGGATTAGACTGGACAGGGATGGATGGGCGGCGCAGACACGATGGGCCGAAGGGCCTCTTTCTCTGCTGTAAAACTCTATGACTCTATGACTCTATGAAGGTTGAGATCTCGTCTGGACTTGCTCAGACCAAATGTGCGAAGGAATGTTGAGGACAAACAATTTCAGCACATCAACAAGAAGCCGACAAGGAGCTTCAATGTAGGGCAACCAGTCTTGGCCCTTTACTATCGAACAGAGAAGTGGCAACCCGGAACGATATGTACAAGGCAGGGGCCATTAATGTACACAGTGGATGTCGGGGAGAACATTGTGAGACGCCACGTCGATCAGATCTTAGCGTCACAGGAAGGCGTCAACCCCATGTCTCGAGTACCTGGGGATGAACCCGACATACCGGTAGCATCTACCTCAGAACCAGTAGCAGTGGAACCCGATGAACTACCCAATGAAAAGGGGTCAGAATCGCCTCTGCACCAAGGACAAGAACCTTAGGAAAGGCGCTATCCTGAAAGGGTCAGGAAGCCGCCCCAAAGACTGAATCTATAAATGGACTTTTGCTATTAAATGTACATGTAAAAATGTAATTGTTATTTGAATATTAAGGGGGTATTATTAATCTAAAAAGGGAGGAATTGTAGTGTATGTGCTTTAAGTCAGAACTACTTTTTACAGCTCCTGTATACTGTAGTACCGGCAGTAACCACACCGGTATATAAGCTGTGCGCATGCCTCTGTACCCCAGTCTAGAGATGACCCTCCTCCAGTAAAGACCTGTTGTTTGTTTATGTACAGCACCCGTGTAATTATTTATCCACTGAACCACGGATCTAACAGTCAGTGCCTGTATGGAATGCCGATCCAGTTGTATTTTCCGGATCCATTCACATCCCAGTAATGGTGGTCCTCCATCTTGCAATACATACAGGTCTAGTTTTGGTGTTTCCTTACCGTTATTTCTAACGGTCACCCTTATTTTTCCTTTGGGGTAGACTTTTTGCCCCGTGTACGTCTTCAAAATAATTTTTGTGTCTCTCAAGGGTATGTGTGAGAATAGCCGCTCGTAGTCCCGTCGGTTTATGACTGTTAGGGCTGATCCTGTGTCCAATTCCATCTTTACCTGGACTCCTGCTAACTTGAGAGTGACCCAAATGGTTCGGTGATCCTCCGTTGTGATCACATTATGTAGTTTCAGACAACTCAGTTCCCTGCTTTCGGAGTCGATATCACTCTTTTGTTCGTCTGAACTATTCTCCGTCATCTTATGTACCTTCTTGTACTTTCCTTTGTTAGGTTTCTTATTGCTGGTTTTCTTTCCCGACCTGCAGACTCGTGCTTTGTGTCCTACTTTTCCACACTGTCTGCACACTTTGTCTTTGAACCAGCAATCATTCTGGTCGTGTGTTGTTCTGCCGCAGCAATAGCACTTCTCTGTTCCATATGACATTTCGTTTGTGCCATATTCTTGCTGTCTCTGTTGTATCTCTGCAGCGCCCCGTGCTGCTGCTTCATATGATACCGCAATGCTGAAAGCCTTTTCCAGCGTAAGGTCCTTTTCAGATAAAAGCCGTTTCTGGGTTCCTTCACTTTGAAGCCCACACACAAACTTGTCCCTTAAGGTATCTGCCAGTCCCGCTCCAAACTGGCAGTGTTTCGATAGTTTGCGCAGTTCTGTTAAATAATCAGCATTGCTTTTATCCTTATGCTGGTTCCATTTGTGAAACTTGAATCTTTCTACTATCAGCAGTGGTGTGGGGTTTAAATGTTCCTTTAGTATCGTTACTATGTCTTCAAAACTCTTTTCCATTGGCTTCGTTGGGGTTACTAGATTTCGTAATAAACCATATGTCTTTGCACCCATTAAATTTAACAATACCGACGCTTTCTTGTCATCTGACACCTCATTTGCCTTGCAGTACACCTCTATTCGTTCGACATATGTAGTCCAAAATTCGACTTCATTGTCAAATGCGGTGATACTGCCACTCTTCGGCATTTTGGGTGTGGTTTAAAATGGCGTCTCCCAATGGCTTAAAATGGCGACTCCCGCGCTTTCCTCCCTCCCCGCTGTTGCCAACGCCGCACTCGGCGGTCCTCGTGGCAATGACGGTGCCTCGCGGGTTTCTGCGCGTGTCTCTCTCTCCCTCTCTCCGACGCTGCTAGGCCCCTGAACACTGGCTGCACCCTGTGCGCTCTGCCCTCTCTCTCTCTCCCCCGTCGACGCTGCTCGGCCCTTTGCTGTGCCGCTCAGTCGGGCTCTAGCCCGCCGCTGTCCGGGAAGGGTCTGCGCACTACCTGTTGCCAGCCCGTTTCGCTGGACCACCTCAACTGGAAAGCCAAGCCTGGCTCTCGACAGCCTCCCCCGCAATTCTCGAGCCTCTGCTGGATGACTGGGCGGTTGCCCGTGGTCGACGCCCGAGTCTCTGGCCTTGACCTCCAATCCACTGATCTCCAGGAACGAATCCCCGGGAGGTGATGCAGAGTTGCAGGTAGGTTCTAACCTGCCTCGTCGCCAATGTTACGTCCGTGTATAATAAGACACAGACTGCGGAGAACGGTACAACAGGTGTTCACTCAACGTGGCTCACACTGCAACTGATCTGTACAGATTACTACTCAGTGTTATATACAGGTGTGGTCACTGCCGGTACTGCAGTATACATGAGCTGTAAAAAATAGTTCCCTCCTTAAAGGTATATACATTACATCCCCATTCTTCTTTCTTTTCACAAATGGCAACTGAAGTCAATGATTAGAAATTTGGGGTAGATGTTTTAATTCTGGCAATATACCTAATAGGTCAGAAACCCTGTAAGAAACAGCAGATGGTAAATATTAAACTAGTGCTAAGTTAAAAGGTCTTTCTTCTGTTTGCAGTGTATTACTTTTCAAAAGGGCTCTGAAAGTACTTAATTTCAGACTGGAGGTTGCCAACTCATGTTTAAAATGTAGAGCAACCCCTTCACTCTCTGTGCCAAGGCCTGGCCAAAAGATCATAGCCCTGAATGGATTCAAACTCATTCACTGCCTGGTCCTTAAGAATGAATCACAAACAGCCAGTATTTCAGCATTGTCAACAGCTTCACCACCAGCAGGGGATGACAGGTTGGCCCAAAGGCCATGAATGTCTGTAATGTAATTGAAATTTGCAATCCATGTGCATTAGCAGCTGCCAGTTGGCAGCAGACATACAGCTGATACCAAATCACACATCAGACAGCATAGAATGTTTGTAACCACTTTACCGTGCTGCAACTTATAAATTTTGAATCTGAAAACCTAGTACACGGTTCTAGGTCTATATGCAGACACTATACTCCCCATTTGTACCCATTACCATACTCAAAAGAGATTTCTCTACAGCTAACCGTACTGGGGCTGTCCTGTTCTGCAATGTCCGCTAAAATCAAAAAGATACCAATAAGGTTCAACAGAGGCTGTGCATTTCACCTGTTGTCAGATCACAGATCGGAAATAGGCTCTACCCTCCTCATATCTCATCAACCAAAATGTTTCCAGGGTAACTCATCATGGAAATGAATTGAAAGCGAGGAGTGTAATTGTCTTTCAATGTGTTTTGTTGTCGCTACATATCTGCACAGAAACATAAAATAACCACAATGCTTTGCCACAAATTTTGAATCTGGTTCTGATTTTTAATTCCCCTATCTCAGTTTAATATCTAACAGATAACTACTTACTATTAACTGATAAACTGGATCCATGCAAGTTCAGGAAAGAGAGTTTAATAATGTTTGCTGTGTATATACTTAAATTGATTTACTGTACTCTATATTTTACCTCTGATGGGTCAGATGGTTACAAGGTACACCTTGACAGATGATCCACACCAACGGGGAATACTCATTGCTGGCGCAGAGTTGGGCTGATTGCCCACCAACTGCTCAGCAATTAGGGACGAAAATGTTACTGTTAGTGAAAGCAGGCAGAGGAACCTGTTTCACTGTGAAAGGAATCCAAAAGACCTTGCAGGCATTTTCTGCAGTGGTTCCTGACAGCGGGTGCACTTCGAAAGTTGCTGAAAAAGTTTGCACTAATGAAAAGTTTATTCGGCGATGGTAATGCTGTTGAATGTCAAGGGGAGGTGGTTCGACTCTCGTTTGTTGGAGATAGTCATTGCCGAGCATTTGTGTTGTGCCACTTATCAGCCCAAGCTTGACTGTTGTCCAGGTCTTGCTGCAAGCGGGCACGGACTGCTTCATTATCTGAGGAGTTGCGAATGGAACTGAACACTGTACAATTATCAGCGAACATCCCCACTTCTGACCTTATGATGGAGGGAAGGTCATTGATGAAGCAACTGAAGATGGTTGGGCCTAAGACACTGCCTTGAGGAACTCCTGCAGCTATGTCCTGGGGCAGTGATGATTGACCTTCAACCACCACAACCATCTTCCTTTGTGCTAGGTATGACTCCAGCCAGTGGAAAGATTTTCCCTGATTCCCATTGACTTCAATTTTACTAGGGCTCCTTGATGCCACACTCAGTCAAATGCTGCCTTAATGCCAAGGGCAATCACTCTCACCTGACCTCTGGAATTTATCTCTTTTGTCCGTGTTCGGACCAAGGCTGTAATGAGATCTGGAGCTGAGTGGTCCTGGCGGAACGCAAACTGACCATCTGTATTGGTAAGTGCCACTTGATAACACTGTTGACAACACCTTCCATCACTTTGCTGCTGATTTGAGAGTAGACTGATGGGGCGGTAATTGGCCAGATTGGATTTGTCCTGCTTTTTGTGGACAGGACATACCTGGGCAGTTTTCCACGTTGTAGGGTAGATGCCAGTGTTGTAGCTGTACTGGAACAACTTGGCTAGAGGTGCAGCTAGTTCTGGAGCACAAGTCTTCAGCACAACAGCCAGGATATGGTCAGGGCCCATAGCCTTTGCTGTATCTAGTGTGCTCAGCCATTTCTTTATCACGTGGGGTGAATCAAATTGGCTGGAGACTGGCTTCTGTGATGGTGGGGACCTCGGGAGGAGGTTGCAATGGATCATCCACTTGGCACTTCTGGCTGAAGATGGTTGCAAACGCTTCAGCCTTTTCTTTTGCACTCGCGTGCTGGGCTCTGCCAGCATTGAGGATGGGGATATTCATGGACCCTCCTCCTCCTGTCAGTTGTTTAATGGTCCACCACCATTCATAACTGGATGTGGCAGGACTACAGAGCTTTGATCTGATCTGTTGGTTGTGGGATTGCTTAGCCCTGTCTATAGCATGAGGCTTCCGTTGTTTAGCGTGCATGTTGTCCTGTGTTGCAGCTTCCCCAGTTTGACACCTAGGCCTAGAAATTCAGTTGCGTTCGCCAGCCGTTAGCGCCATAAGAGGGGTAGATTTCGAGCGCTAGGCACTTAGCGCCCAGGCGCAGACCGATCTGCGCCTACGCCCAACTTCAGTTGACATTTAGCGCCGGCGCAAAGTGTTTGCGCGCGCTCAGCTGCGCGCGCAGCTTATGACATCATTTCGTCGTGCAACACCGTTTGTGCGCCCCAAACCGGAACTTCAGTGGCGCCCGCCCAATGTGGGCGTGGCGCTATTAAGAACTGTGAAGTGGAACGCAGCAGAGGCCCTGCGGGCCTCGGGGAGCACTAATTAAAGGGCACTTAGACTGAACTATAAAGGCCAGCCATTTTGCTGCAATGACTTTAGTGCTACGGATTTCTGGACAGAGACCAAGGAAGAGACCTTATTGAATTGGGCCAACATAGGAGAGGTATTTTTGGCTTCTGGCCAGAGCTTGCAAATTTGTCTCATTGTGATATCACTGTTTGCAAGTATATTATGGGGGCTGCATGGGGTTCCAACCCTCAGTTCCAGCATTATGTGCGAACGGCTCGCAGACGCTGTGTGAGAGGGGCAGCCATGCCTAGACGCAGAGGGGCCATCAGGCGTCGGCAACGTAGGCCTTACCCACTCAGGGAATACCGCCAGCAGGTGTCCTATCTCACCATGACTGCCGCGCAGTGTGTTAAGAGGCTGCGCTTCAGAAGGGAGGTGGTTGCAGAGATCTGCCAGCTGCTTCACAGAGATCTGCGTCCACAGCTGATGTGCAGGACGTCTCTGTCGGTGGAAGTGAAGGTCACGGTGGCTCTGAACTTTTATGCAAGCGGCTCCTTCCAAGCCGCTGCTGGGGACATATCGAACATCTCCCAGTTTGCCGTGCATCGCTGCATCCGGCAGGTCACCGATGCCCTTTTCGCAAGGAGACACCAATTCATCTCCTTCCCCATGACCCTAGAGAGGCAGGAGCAGCGTGCAGTCGGATTTGCGAGGATCGCCGACTTCCCCATGGTGCAGGGCGCCATTGACTGCACGCATGTGGCTATGCGGGCACCTATCGACAATGCCGAGGATTACCGCAACCGGAAGGGCTACCATTCCCTCAATGTACAGCTGGTGTGTGAACACAGGCAGCGCATCCTAGCTGTCAATGCCCGCTTTCCAGGAAGCAGCCACGATGCATTTATCCTGCGCCAGACTACTGTGGCTGACATGTTCCAGGCACAGCCTCCCCCAAGAGGATGGCTTATCGGGGACAAAGGCTATCCTTTGTGTACATGGCTCATGACCCCGCGCCGCGCGCCCAGGACCCCTGCTGAGGAGGCATACAACGAAAGCCATCAAGCCACAAGGAACATCATAGAGCAAACGATTGGCGTCCTCAAGCAACGGTTCCGCTGCCTGGATCGTTCCGGCGGATCTCTACAGTATTCGCCGGATAGAGTCTCCCAGTTCGTCGTCGTTTGCTGCATGCTGCACAACCTGGCTATCCGCAGGACTCAGGCACTGCCACCTCACGTTGGACCACCACCTCAGGAGGACGAGCAGGAGGACCATGAGGAGGAGGAGGAAGAGGAGTACCAGCTCAGGAGGGAGCCACAAGGTCCAAGGGCCGTCCGTCAGTGGCTTATTGAACGACACTGTCAGGGAATGGCTTGTGGCAATGAACGCACCTGAATGCAGCCGCTCCGCAAGCCCTCAGCCGGTTAACGCAACAACCACTTGAAACATCACACATGGACAAGCTGAATAAATAAAAAGCTTTATTGAACAAACTCAGGGCCCTTCCCACATGAAACCCAAAAACAGACAACACCCCCAAAAAACAGTCAAAAACATATCTCACTCCCACAACCTGGGGAGGAATAACAAAACTTGTCCCTCCAAATGGCCTTCATCCTCGGCCTTACCAAGACAAACCCCCCCATAGAGAACACAAACACCCCCATATAAAAAAACATTTGGCAACACACTCTACTTTGTGTGCCGAGAGGGCGAGTCCTTGTCCAGGCTTTTCCGGCCCCTGGCCGACCTGCTGCTCCGCCTCAACCTGGGCCCTGTGGGTGTTGCAAGGCTGGGGGAAGGCTCCTGAGGGGCACAATGCGTGACGGCAGATGCCCTTGGGGGTCGGCCTAGACGAGCTCCGGCCCTGGAGTGGCCGGCTGCTGACTGCTGCAGCTGTGGCTGGGCAGCATCAGTCTCTCCAGCAGCTCGTCGCAGCTTTGCTGGGGGAGTGGCAGTGGCGGCTGCAGCAATGGGGGCAAGCTGGCTGATGCCAGGCGCTCGCTGGTCGCCAGAGACACTGGCAGTCGGCCGGGCTGGCACTGCAGCAAGCGCAGCAATCTGGTGAAGCCCAGACCGCTGTGCTGCAGCAGCGCGGCGGGTGCCCTGGCGATGCGTGCGTGACACAGCGAGTGTGGCAGCAGTGAGTGCCCGTACTGCCCTGGTCTGTGCCCGCATCAGACCAGCCAGTGACTGCACGGCACCACTCATCAACTCTGCACTCGCTGCCTGTGCTGTCCTGAAATCGGCCCGACTCGCGTCCTGTGATGCCCTGAATTCTTCGTGACCCCTGGCCTGTGCTGCCCCGAATTGTTTGTGACCCCTGGCCTGTGCTGCCGCGAGTTCTTCTAAACCCCTGGCCTGTGAGGCCCCGAAATCAGCCACACTATGAGCCAGGGACTCAATGGCCTCAGGCAACCTTCCCACAACCCCCATGAACTCGGTGTGCCGACGATCCGAGTCCGCGGACATTTGATCAAGGAGGCGCACCTCCTGGGCGAGGACCGTCTCCGGACCGGAGGCCGGACTCTCCCTCTGGGGAGAAGGCTGCCGAGCTGCCCGACCCTTCCCGCATGGCTGGACGCCACTGGGCCCAGCAACTGTACTCCCCTGCAACACTTCCCCCCTCTGGGGAGAAGGCCGCCGAGCTGGCCGACCCTTCCCGCGTGGCAGGATGCCACTGGGCACAGGAACTACACTCCCCTGCAACACTTCCCCCCCTCTGGGGAGAAGGCAGCCGTGCTGCCCGACCCTTCCCGCATGGCTGGACGCCACTGGGCACAGGAGCTTCACCCCCCTGCAACACTTCCCCCTGGCTCTCCTCCAGGCAAGACGTGTCCCCTCCATTGCCATCCCCTGGCGTGGATGAGGGTTCCCCCGATGTGCCGCCTTCCTCTTGCTCCTCGTCGTCCTCCTCTTCTGAGGGACTGACACTCGCAGCCTCAGGGACCTCCTCCTCACCAGCTGAAAGCAGGAAGGCACAAGAGTAGCTTTAGAGTGAGGACAGGGCGTCGGCGAGGGAGGCATGAGTGGTCGCATTATGCGCATTGGTCGGACAGTGGCAAAGGATGTAGATCTGAAGTGCAAGGGGAACGAGAGAGGTCCAAACGCTCATGTCCTTACCATTGGGGCCCAGCACAGGGTCGGCATCTCCAATTGCAACGGGGCCAATCACCCGGGCACCCATGAGTCGACCCACGCGCTCCTCCAGCTGACTGAGCTCCTGGAACTGGGCACGGCCTCCCCCGGCGACAGTCCGGCTCTTCAGATTCTGGGCCAGCTTGGCCTGCAAGAGAAAGGACGGCCTCTAAGTACAGTGTGGTGCCCTGTTGTTGTGTGCACTGCCTCCCATGGTGGAATAGCTTGGCCAGTGTGGTGCCCTGTTGTTGTGTGCACTGCCTCCCATGGTTGAATAGCTTGGCCAGTGTGTAAAGTGCAGAAAGTGCTATTGATGTTCATGCCAGTGCCATAGCTGCTGGAGGAGGGCTGGCCATTAGGCCTTTGAGGTCCCTTTGCCCATAATGTGAGGTGCACATGCAAGGATGAGGAGGACAATGGAAAGGGTACTCACCCTGACCAACCGAGTGAGGTCGTTAAACTTTTTCCGGCATTGGTCATCAGTCCTCGGGACATCGCTGTTGGCTGTGACCCTCTGGGCGATTTCCCTCCAGGCTCTCCTGTACAGCCTCTTGGGAGCCTTCTTGCCACTGTCCGGGCACAAGATATCTCTTCTCTTCTCCAAACCCCTAAGCAGCACCTTCAAATCATGGGCAAAGAAGCACTGCGCTCGCTCACGGGCCCTCTGCATCGTTGCTGGCGCTATTTCTCTCCAGCAGCAGTGTTTAGGCCTAGCTGGAGGGCTGCAGTATCCAGGGCGTGGCAGCAGACCAAGTCGACCCTTCCCCCTTTAAGAGCTGGCCGGAGCCAGGGTGTCTGCTGTCAATCAAAACATGACCGCACCTGCGCTGCGCCCGGCCTCGGCGGTATCAGTCTGCACCGTCGGCTTAGCGCCTAAAGATAGGGGTGCAACGCCGGTTTTAGCGCTCGAGCAAACTCCTTGGCCAAAGCTACTGAATATCGGCGAAGTGGCCTCCACTTTCCGGCGGGCGCAAACTTTAGCGCCCGCCCGACTTTACCGCCCCAAAAGTGGCTATACTGAATTTCTAGGCCCTAATTTTTAGGTATGCTTGGTGCTGTTCCTGGCATGCTCTTCTACACTTCTCATTGAACCAGGGTTGGTCGCCTGGCTTGATGTTAATGTTAGAGTGAGGGATATGCTGGGCCATCAGGTTATAGATTGTGGTGGAATACAATTCTGCTGCTGTTGATGGCCCACAGCGCCTCATGGATGCCCAGTTTTGGGCTGCTAGATCTGTTTTGAATCTATCCCATTTAGCACAGTGGTAGAGCCACACAACACGATGGAAGGTGTCCTCAGTGTGAAGACTGGACTTTATTTCCACAAGGACTGTGCAGTGGTCACTGCTACCAATACTGTCATGGACAGATGCATCTGCGACAGGTAGACTAGTGAGGATGAGGTCAAATAGGTTTTCCCTTGTGTTGGTTCTCTCACCACCTGCTGCAGGCCCAGCCTGACAGCTATGTCCTTCAGGACTTGGCCAGCTCGGTCAGTAGTGGTGCTGCCGAGCCACTCTTGGTAATGGAGACTGAAGTCCTCCACCCAGAGTACATTCTGTGTCCTTGCTACTCTCAGTGCTTCTTCCTAGTGGTGTTCAACATGGAGGAGTACTGATTCATCAGCTGAGCGAGGATGGTAGGTGGTAATCAGCAGGAGGTTTCCTTGTTCATGTTTGACCTGAAGCCATGAGAATTCATGGGGTCCGGAATCAATGTTGAGGACTCCCAAGGCCACTCCCTCCCGACTGTATACCACTGTGCCGTCACCTCTGGTGGGTCTGTCCTGCCGGTGGGACAGGACATATGCAGGGATGGTGGTGGAAGAGTTTGGGACATTGGCTGAAAGGTATGATTCTGTGAGTATGACTGTGTCAGGCTGTTGCTTTACTAGTCTGTGGGACAGCTCTCCCAATTCTGTCACAAGTCCCCAGATGTTAGTGAGGAGGACTTTGCAGGGTCGACTGGGCTGGGTGTGCCTGTGTTGTGTCCGAAACCGGTGCTGAGCTCGATGCCGAGTTGTCCGTCCGGTTTTATTCTTATTATTGTTTCTTGTAGTGGTTTGTTACAACTGAGTAGCTAGCTAGGCCATTTCAGAGGGCAGTTAAGAGTCAACCTCATTGCTGTGGGTCTGGAGTCACATATGGGCCAGGCCAGGTAAGGATGGCAGATTTCCTTCCCTAAAGGACATTAGTGAACCAGATAGGTTTTTACGACAATCCGATAGTTTCATGGTTACCGTTACTGATACTAGCTTTTTCTTCCAGATTTATTTAATTAACTGAATTTAAATTCCACAGCTGCCGTTGTGGGATTTAAACTCACGTCTCTGGATTATTAGTCCAGGCTTCTGGATTACTTTCGAGTAACATAGTCACTATGCTACCGTACCTCAAATATTGTACACATTTCTCATCTTTCAAATCTAAGAATGCAATTTTTGTGCTGCTGAACAGAACTTCATGCCTGAGGATTAATTTGTAACAGGACACTACAATCTTCTATTCAGTTATGAAATTAGGTGAAACCTAAGGTGACGATATATCTAGAAACAGGTTGAATTGACAGCTCCCAAATTGTGGGTTGGCTAGATTTACATAATCACCAGCTTATCTACATGCTTGAATTTAACATTTCCTTAATTACTTTGACATGTTATTATCATTTGAATAAGTAGATTGGAATCGGTAGTTTTTATTGATGTAGATGGCAAGTGATGTCAAGTCTAGAAACATTTCGCTGCCCTCACAGTCTCTTTTGAGAAAAAAATGGGAAAATGTATGCCATTGCCATCACTTCAGTCTGTAGCAATTTTGATCTAATACAAATGACTGACTTTCAACTTTACCAGTACAGCTGTTTTCAAGAAATTGAACAAATGATAACCTATATAGGAAATTCCGTAGCTGCAATACCTGGAGTGTGGCTATTAGACCTGACCGGTTATCCCAACACAAGCTTTTACCCCACAATATTTGGGGCAGATTACCCCAACCGCAACAATAAGCCCACAGCAGATGGGACTGATCAAACTATAGCTTGTTGCTGATGCCCTCAATTCCAGTCATCAAATCCATGGTCTGTCAAATTTCTCGCTTTATTTACTGCACTGTGGTGAAGCTAGCTACATGCCTAACAGCTTAAAAGGCTTGGGTCAAATCCTAGGTTATTTGACTGTCCCTATTTTTATCTGGATTAGGCCTACTAAATACCTGCTTTCAAGTTTTGTAGTATTATTGATAGCGTTTTAATATGTTCACACATAATGGGACCTAAAGTTTTAATGGACAGTATAATTTTTCATATGTGAATTGGAAAGAAGAATTGAAAACACATACGCCTGGATGGCCCTCCCAGTGGTGGGTTAACAGCAGAGAGGAAATGCCGCCAATGTGAATGCACCGCTAACCCACTGTAATTTCCTCCTGGAGCCCTCACTTTCTATGCAGGATGAATTTGGATAATGCTGCTTCAGATAAGCTTGCCGCCGTTAGGAGGGACAGAAATAAATTTCTGGTGCGGCCTTTAAAAAGCCTGAGCCAGATAAAGGGCAGCATCCTCATGAGTGTCAGCAGCTGGAAGGGTGTCCAGATTCTAGGACACATCCCCAGAGTCTATTTAGCAGGAATCAAGACCAGAAGATCAAAATTGTTGGGAACTGAGTGCAGGAAACCCCTTAAGAGAGTGGCACAGTCTGTAGGAAGACAGGTAGCAGTGATGGTCAATGTCATGTCCATCATCCCAAAAACTGCCACAGCGTGGTGGACAAGATTCAATGATTTCACAAGGGCAACTAAAGTAAGTCTAAGCACTGTTGCCAGTACACATTCTGACCACTCAGTCAGCATTCATGCACCTCCTTACCTCTCATACAGTTGTATCGCCTCTTTGTGTTTTCAATAGAAATTCAGTTCAGACAATCGAAGGCAGTTCAGG
Source organism: Somniosus microcephalus (assembly GCF_052327205.1). Lineage (NCBI taxonomy): Eukaryota > Metazoa > Chordata > Chondrichthyes > Squaliformes > Somniosidae > Somniosus > Somniosus microcephalus. Next base: position 142,442,532 of record NC_140996.1, on the reverse strand, counting down.
GCTCCTGCATACTTTTGTTGTTAGATTCATTGTCACGGACTGATGTCTTACTATCCTGCTCATCGGCCCCTAATCTAAAAGCTTCGGGGGGAAAAATTCAGTATCGCCCCATTTGGGGCGCAATTATCGGCCGGGCACAAAGATTAGCGCCTGGCGCTAATTATCGCCTCCGACTGCAAACTTGGCTTTTATCGCCCCTGGAGGTGATTGGAGCGCTAAATCAGGCGCTTCACACCTGTCTTAAGGTGCAAAGGCCAAGGAGCGAGGCGCTACCTCAGAGCGCTGGCGAAGCTCATGTGATGTCAGTCATCAATGGAACACAGACACACTGGCACCGGCCAGTTTTTAAAGGGGAGGGACGATCTTGCTCTCCATCCACATCCTGCTCATTGCTGCCTTGAATCTCGGCCTGGAGAGACCTGTACATCAAATTTGCTGGAAAGAACAATGGAGAGAACCAGGGAAAGAGCTCAGCGTGCAGCCCCCACAGTCTCTTCTAAATTGATACAAGGAAGGGCAAATCAAAATGAACCTGCAAAGTGCTGCTCAGTACCCAAAACTCCTTCACACAGCATTGAATCTCTCCAGAAGTCTGTCGCTCTCTCTCTCTCTCTCTCTCTCTCTCTCTGAATGCATGGTGCAAAAGTGTCACCAATAAAAAAAGGCAGGAAGTGTTTGCCTTTAAATAGCGCTCCCCCAGTCCCTTCCTGACTGCAAAACACTCCCCTCAACCTGTCGTTGTTAGCGGCAGGCGGTAAGGCAGGGGGCGCCACTCAATATCCGGTCCGGGGCGTTGCACACTCGACTGACGTCACGATCTGCCGGTGCAGGAGATCGTGGCGGTTGTGTTTAGCACCGCCGCAAAATGTCTAGTTAATTTCGTGAGCAGCGCAAACATCGCCGCGGACAGGCACTAATTGCTTTGCACCCTGTTAGTGCCTCTTAAGGCGCTAACGGGAGGCACAAACCAACTGAATTTTTCCCCCTTGGTTTATATAACCCCTTGCTTGTTTGTTTAATTGGGGACATCTGTGACCTCTTAATTTGGAGCCTAGATGGCTGCCACCATCCATTCCCTATGGTCCTGGTGTCGTTATTTCTTCGGAAGTGGATATACACTTCTTCATAGGTCCCAGATCTTAGGTGCCAAGTCTTCAAAAGAGTTATGAAAGAGCATTCATCTCATATGCAGGCAGCAGAGACACTTTCCAGGCATATAGTTGAGACAATGAGCAAAGCACTGTGGAAAGTTTCCCACTGCCTGCAGAACACCCTGGAGGTAGTGACAGCCCAGGAGATTACTATGGTATTGAGATACCAGAAACAGGTTCTGAGGACATCAGTAACTGCTGGAGTAGTAGCTAACAGTGCTGCCATAGATGTTGTGAACATAATACCTGTACATTCACAGGATGTCTAAGACATGGTAGGGATTATTCACTCTGTACTGATGTCAATCATTAGCTCTGTTAGATCCGTGATTCTGAGGGTATGCTGTTATTCAATAACCACACGGATGCTGTAAGTTAACAATAAACAGGTCTTTACTGGAGGAGGGTAGTCTCAAGACTGGGGGTACAGAGGCATGCGCAAAGCTTATATACAGTTGTGGTCACTGCCGGTACTACAGTATACAGGAGCTGTAAAAGCAGTTCTGTCTTAAAGGCACATACACTACAATTCCTCCCCTTTTAGTTTAGTAGTACCCCTAATATTCAAATAACAATTAACACTTTAACATGTACATTAAACAACAATAGTCCATTTATAGATTCAGTCTTTGGGGCGGCTTCCTGACCCTTTCGGGATAGCGCCTTTCCTGAGGTTCTTGTTCTTGGTGCAGAGGCGATTCTGACCCCTTTTCATCGGGTAGTTCATCGGGTTCCACTGCTACTGGTTCTGAGGTAGATGCTACCGGTATATCGGGTTCATCCCCAGGTACTCGAGACATGGGGTTGATGTGTTCCTGTGACGCTAAGATCTGATCGACGTGGCGTCTCACAATGTTCTCCCTGACATCCACTGTGTACATTAATGGCCCCTGCCTTGTGCATATCATTCCGGGTTGCCATTTCTCTGTTCGATAGTCACGGCCAAGACTGGTTGCCCTACATTGAAGCTCCTCGTCGGCTTCTCATTGATGTGCTGGAATTGTTTGTCCTCAACATTTCTTCGCACATTTGGTCTGAGCAAGTCCAGACGAGATCTCAACCTTCGGTTAAAGAACATCATGGCTGGGGTCTGGTTGGTAACTGCATGTGTCGCGTTTCGGTAGGCTAATATGAAATTGTCCATCTTATGCTGTAGTGGAATTTTATCATCGCACATGGCCTTTATTGCCTTCTTAAAGGTTTGTACGAACCTCTCAGCCAATCCATTTGTGGCTGGATGATACGGGGCGGATGTGTAATGCCTTACCCCATTCCTTCTCATAAATTTTTGAAACTCTTCGGACACAAACTGGGGTCCATTATCAGAGCAAATCTGCTCTGGCAAACCGTTTCTGGCAAATATGGTCTGTAGGACTGCAATCATTTTCTCTGCAGTGGTTGAAGACATTTTTATCACCTCAGGCCACTTTGAATGAGCATCCACTGCTATTAAGAACATTGAGTCCATGAATGGACCAGCGAAATCAATATGCACCCGTTGCCATGGAGAGGAGGGCCACTCCCATGGGTGTAGAGGGGCATGTGGTGGTGCATTTTGGACCTTCTGGCATCCTAAGCAGCTCTTAGTTAGGTCTTCGATTTGTTGATCGATTCCCGGCCACCACACATAAGCCCTAGCAAGGCTTTTCATTTTCACTCCCCCCAGATGACCTTCATGTAGCTCATTTAGCACTCTCTCCCTTAACTTGGGTGGAATCACCACTCTGGATCCACACACCACTGTCCCCTGGCATACTGACAGCTGTTCTCTTCTGGATGAGAATGCTGGCAACAGTGAGTCGCCATGTGTTGGCCATCCCCTCACCGTCAAATCATATACCCGAGACAGCGTCGGATCATTGCGGGTCTCCTTCTCTATATCCGTGTTCGTTACTGGCAATCGTTCAATTATTGACGAATAAAATATCTCGATAGGGCCCACTGCTGGTGCTTCCTCCACAGTAAGCAGTGGCAGGCACGATAGCCCATCAGCGTTCCCATGCTGTTTCGTGCCTTTATATTCTATTTCATATTGATTCGCCCCTAGAAACAGGGACCATCTTTGTAACCGTTGTGCATTCATCACTGGAACGCCCTTCTTAGGATTAAAGATGGAGACAAGTGGTTGGTGGTCAGTCAGCAAGGTGAACTTCTGCCCATGCAGATAGTGGTTGAATTTTTTTACTCCCCATACTAGGCTGAGGGCCTCCCTGTCAATCTGGGCATAGTTGCGCTCGGCTGAGGTTAGTGACTGAGACGCAAAGGCTACTGGCCTTTCCAACCCGTCTGGGAATTTGTGCGACAGCACCGCTCCAATACCATAGGGTGATGCATCACATGCCAAATGAATTGGTAGTGTTGGGTTGAAATGGGCCAACACCTCTTTTGATGTGATCAATTCTTTACACTTCTGGAAAGCTCGTCTACGTTCGTCATCCCACTTCCATGGTACCCTGTTTGCAGTAGGGTGTTCAGTGGGTGTAATACCGTGGACAAATTTGGTAAGAACTTGTGGTACTAGTTTACCAGCCCGAGAAACGACCTCAGTTGTGACACATTTTCCGGTGCTGGAGCCTTGACTACTGCCTCAATCTTTTCAGGGGACTTATATAACCCCTCTTCATCGATGACGTGGCCACAATACAAGATCTGTTTCTGGAAAAACTCGCACTTGTGGCGATTAGCTCGTAGCCCATACTCCTTTAATCTGGTGAGCACCTTCTCCAAGTTGGCGAGGTGATCACTGTCATTTTCGCCCATGACCAAGATGTCGTCCAAATAACACTGGGTCCCTGGAATCCCTTGCAGGACCTGATCCATCGCCCTTTGCCAGATAGCTGGAGCCGAGGCTACTCCGAACACCAGCCGGTTGTATTGATAGAGACCTTTGAGTGTTAATCGTAAGTTATTGTTTCGAAGCTTCTTCTACCTCCATTTGCAGGTGCGCCTGGGCTAGATCAATTTTGGTGAAGCGTTTACCTCCAGATAGCGAGGCGAAAATATCCTCAATTCGTGGAAGCGGATATTGTACCGTGTGAAGGACTAGGTTCAGCGTCACCTTAAAATCCCCACAGATGTGGACCTTCTTTGGTTCCCCAGGCGTATTACTCAACGACCTCTTCATTACAGGGACGATGGGTGTAGCCCACTCGCTCCAGTCCACTTTGGACAGTACTCCTGAACGTTCCAACCCTTCCAGCTCTGCTTCAACAGCTGGTCTGATCGCATAAGGCACTGGTCTGGCCTTCAGAAACTTTGGGCTTGCATTTTCCTCTATTTTAATCATTGCTGTTATGCCTTTTAGTGTTCCTAGTCCCTCCTGGAACACTTCTTTTGTGTCAGTTAGCATTTTTGACAGTCGTCCAGGTGTGACGTCGTCATCCTTTTTTGCCTCAACCTTCAGTGCCTGTATGGAATGCCGATCTAATTGTATCTTCCGGATCCATTCACGTCCTAGCAGTGATGGTCCTCCATCTGGCAATACATATATATCCATTTTAGGTATTTCCTGGCCTTTATATGTCACTTTCACCCTTATTTTTCCTTTGGGGTAGACTTTGTGCCCCGTATACGTCTTCAAGACAACCTCTGTAGCTTTCAAGGGTATATGTGAAAATAGCCGCTTGTAGTCCCTTTGGTTTATGACTGTTAGAGCTGACCCTGTGTCCAATTCCATTTTCACTTGTACTCCGTCTATCTTGAGTGTAACCCAGATAGTCTGGTGATCCTCCATTTCGGTTACCTTATGTAGTTTCAGACAACCCAGCTCCTTGCTTCCGGAGTCTGTGTCACTTTTCTGTTCATCTGAACCACTGTCCATCACCTGGTGTACCTTTTTGTACTTCTCCTGTGGAGATTTCTTACTGTTGGTTTTCTTCCCAGACCTGCAGACTCTTGCTATGTGTCCTGCTTTTCCACACTGTCTGCACACTTGGTCCTTGAACCAACAATCCTTCTGGTCATGTGTTGTTCTGCCGCAGCGATAGCACTTCCCTGTTCCATAGGACATTTCATTGGTGCCATATTCTTGCGGTCTCCGTTGTATCTCTGCAGCGCCCCTTGCGGCTGCTTCATGTGATACTGCCATACTGAAAGCCTTGTCCAGCGTAAGATCCTTTTCTGATAGAAGCCGTTTCTGGGTTCCTTCACTTTGTAGCCCACACACAAACTTGTCCCTTAACGTATCTGCTAGTCCCGCTCCAAACTGGCAGTGTTCCGATAGCTTGTGCAGTTCCGTTAGGTACTCAGCATTGCTTTCGTCTTTGTGTTGGTTCCTTTTATGGAACTTAAATCGTTCTGCTATCAGCAGCGGTGTGGGGTTTAAGTGGTCCTGTAGGATTTCTAGTATGCTTTCGAAATTCTTGTTCACCGGCTTCTCTGGGGTTATTAGATTTCGCAGTAACCCATAAGTTTCTGCACCCATGGAATTTAACAAAACCAGTGCTTTATTAGCATCTGGCACTTCATTCCCCCTGCAGTACACCTCAATACATTCCACATATGTCACCCAATCTTCGACTTCATTGTCGAACGTAGAGACACTGCCACTCTTCGGCATCCCTGGGTGTGAATTAACTGTCAAAAATGGCGTCTCCTGCGCTGCTCCTTCTTCTCCGCTGGCACAAAATAGCATCTCCCGCGCTGTCCTTCCTTCCCGCGCTCGCCCTTCTTCTCCGCTGCGGCTTCTAAAAATGGCGTCTCCCGCGCTCTTCCTTCTCCACGGTTCAATGGCGTCTCCCGCGCTCTCCCTTCTTCTCCCCGCGGACCCTGTTCAGCCCGTGAGCCCTGGCTGTGCTCTGCGCGTTCTTCTTTTTATTTATTCGACGCCGCTCGGTCTTGAACCCGGCTGTTTCTTTACCCTCTCTCTCTCTCCGGTTTGTTTTCCTTTTTCTCGACGCCGCTCGGTGTTCAACCCCCGGCTGCACCCTGCGCGTTTCACCCTCTGTCTTACCCCGTCGACGCTGCTCGGCTTTCTCTCCGCCATCTGTTGGCACCAGCCGCCGCTGCCCGGGAAGGGTCTGCGCTGGACCTGTTGTCAGTCTCTTGCTGATCGTCGTGGCTGGGGAACCCGGCCCGGCTCTCCACAGCCTCCCCTGCGATGTTCACTCTCTGCCTGATGACTGGGCGGTTGCTCGTGGTCGACGCCCGTGTTCCTGGCCTCAACTTTTTTTTTTTAGTTGCAGGTAGATTCGAATCGACACTCGTCGCCACTGTTAGATCCATGATTCTGAGGGTATGCTGTTATTCAATAACCACACGGATGCTGTAAGTTAACAATAAACAGGTCTTTACTGGAGGAGGGTAATCTCAAGACTGGGGGTACAGAGGCATGCGCAAAGCTTGTATACAGGTGTGGTCACTGCCGGTACTACAGTATACAGGAGCTGTAAAAGTAGTTCTGTCTTAAAGGCACATACACTACAAGCTCCTCTAAGCCTGGTCCCAGTGTGGAATGAGCTGCAAGGAGAGGGCTGAAATGTCACTGTCCCTCCAGAGATTGGCATTGACCCTGCTGCCTTAAGAACCCTTCCAATGCCTGTACCAGAGAGATTTAGCCATTGGCCTGGCACCCGTTGCGACGACAAGAGGAAGGCTGCTGGAAGCTGGTCGCTCTGGGATAGCGGCTTCCCCAAGATGAGAGTCCCCTCAGGGCTCTAAGGCTCCAGGGGTCGGTGCCAGCCAGCCACCGCTCAACTTGATCTCACTCGGAGCATCGTGTAGGAGTAGTAGATTAGGAGCACAAGAAAATAACTTAGCTGGCACGAAGGGGTGGAAGTCGCATTAAGATATAATTGTAAATAGGGTGATTAAAATTGTTGGCATTTGAAGAATGGCTACCTGAATGCCAGAGGAACATAAATCACCAGTCAAAAGCAGAGCTGAGGAAAGGCGAGAAAAATAGAGAAAGAAGAAGCCACATGGTGGCAATTTGAATGAGTTTACTACTTATAATGAGAATCCATTACTCATCATGTGTAATATATGATTTATCTGTCCTTATTACAGAAGAACATGAGAAAAAACAGAGTAAACAGACTGTTCATGTTGTAGAATGTACATGTCAACAAAAGCTGGTAATGTTAAGGCATTTTTTGTTCTTTCCATTTCTGTTCAGTTACAGAAATGTTCACGTAAGACAATCAGCCAGTAAGTTGAGTGGCATGTCTTTGTGTTAAATTTCATCTGAGATACATCTGTACAATCTACAAACCTGCCTCTGTATTCCTGAAGTCACTTACAGTCCTCGTCACAGTTAACCATACTGCGATGAGGACTGGAAGTGACTTCAGGAAGATTTTTGTGTCATCAGCAAATTTAAAATATATATATATATATATATATATATATATAGATAGAGAGAGAGAAGAGCAATCCCCATAGGGATATATAATATTAACTTAGAAATGCATTTTTGCCTTCATTGATGAAGAATATAATCTATAAAATACTTGGATAGCCCATAAAAATATTTATATATAAGTTGCTAATAAGAATTACAAGTTATCTTTGGGTTCGTACGGACACGTGAAAAGGACAAGAAAAGAACATCCAGCCCTTTAAGCTGGCCACATTCAAACATGCTGCGGTAATGCATACCATTTCCTCAGCCTTTCCTTATATAAGTTTTCTTCAGCAGGGAGAGTGCGCAAATAAGCCAAAAATGTCAATTCTGATTAATTGTTAATGTGCCCTATGATTAAATACATCTTTGTCTCTAGCTCTCCCATTTATTGGAAATTATATTAGGAACATGTGGGAAATGGATATGAATTGATGTGCCAGCTAGCAATAGGACTGAATTGTGACTGTAGATTGTCAAATTGATATCTTTTCTGAGATGCAGTCAGGTCGCTTTAGAGTGCATTTACACTGCAGTTGCAGCATCAGTGTGAAGTGCTTTTGCTTTGCACCAACTCTCGAGCAACAGTGTAAATGCAGCTTAAATCCAGAGTTAGAGCTCAACCTGCCACAAAGGCTGAAATCAATGGATGAAAAATCTTGGGCAATTTCTACGAATTTCCGATTCGTCCTGACAGTGGACAAGGCTAGTATGTCATTTATGAACCTACTGTCCAGTCTCTCTCATTAACCTGTAAAGATTTAAGCACTACTTGTTATTCAAATGGAGTTCTTTAGATTGTGAGGTTCTCACCAAAAGGAACATCACTTTCATCCACCAGGCTTGTAAAGGCAAAGAACAATGTGGTCACAAACTCCTCCTTCTGGGACCTCTCCATAGATGTAAGATAAACATCCATTTATTGATGCCTGGGCTCAGAATTTCTTTGGAGCTACTCCTGCTCCACCATAACTTTGCTGGAAGTGCATTCCCCAAATCTCTCTTTCTCTGGTTTGTGATCCACATTTTCCCTATTGCCTCTGTAAAATGCCTTGGGACATTTCTCTATGTTAATAGTTTTATATAAAGACAAGCTGTTGTCCATATTACTGGCAAGTACAAACCTCTCTTCACCCTATGTCTAAAAGTGCGCACAAAACTCTGAGCAGACGCAACTCATTTGGTGCAACTCACAGTGGGGAAATTCGGGGGCTATAATTTTTAAACCAATTTTCATCATCACTTATAAGGTGCAGTAATGTCAGTACGATAGCAAAATACTGCAGATGCTGGAAATCCAAAATAACAACAGAAAATGCTGGAAAAACTCAGCAGGCCAGGCAACATCCGTGGAGAGAAATTAGAGTCGACGTTTCGGGTCGAAACCCTTTTTCAAAACTGGAAAGGAAATGAAATAGATCGAAAGGCCTTTCGATCTATTTCATTTCCTTTCCAGTTTTGAAAAATGGTTCACCCGAAACGTCGACTCTAATTTCTCTCCACGGATGTTGCCTGGCCTGCTGAGTTTTTCCAGCATTTTCTGTTTTATTTGTAGTAATGTCAGTGTTATTTTAAGCACAATTTTTCCTGATGGCTAATGATAAGCTTACATCTAGACAAATGCTAGCACACTGCAGTTTAATACTAGTACATCATTCAAAGCAACCTGTTCAAAAGCTAATAAGCCACTAATCAAACAACATTGATGCCTATTTTATTTTAAGCAGGAGAAATGATGCTATAAAACCAGAATTATCATCTTTGTTCCTGAATCTTGTTTTTAGAAATAACCATAGGATGCTATTCTATTAGTATTTAAATTACCAGCTGTGACTGTGACTCAGCTGTATTATTTTTAAATGTTATATTTTCCAGTCTTCTAAAGAGAAAGCTAAGGGGGTAGAAATTCGGTATCGCCCCGTTTGGGGTGCAATTATCGGCCGGGCGCAAAGTTTAGCACCTGGCGTTAATTATCGCCTCTGACTGCAAACTTGACTTTTATCGCCCCTGGAGGTGATTGGAGCACTAAATCAGGCGCTACACACCTGTCTTAAGGTGCAAAGGCCGAGGAGCGAGGCGCTACCTCAGAGCGCGGGCGTAGAGTAGGTGATGTCAGTTAGCGATGGAACACAGACACACTGGCACCAGCCAGTTCTTCAAGGGGAGGGTCGATCTTGCTCTCCAGCCACACCCTGCTCATTGGAGCCTTGAATCTCGGCCTGGAGAGACCTGTGCCTACATTTTCCAGCCAAGGACGATGGAGAGGGTGAGAGAACGAGCTCAGTGCTTCAGCGAGCGGGCCTTGGAGGCGCTGGTTGGCACGGTGCAGCGCAGAAGATCTATACTCTACCCTGAGAGTGGCAGGAGGCCTTTGCTGCGTGACTACAGAAGAGTGTGGAGGGAGGTGGCTCAGCATGTCAACAACCTCACTCAGGTCGTCAGGGTGAATGGCTTTTTTCAATACCTCTCCATCCCTCCATTTCAACCTCACTATATGGCCAGAGGGTCTTAAAATCCCAATGCCCAGCACTCATCCAACACCCATGGCCCTCTCATGAAACACACACGTACATTCCATACCTTGCATACAGTAAGGACTATTCAACTATGGGAGGCACATCAGGCAAGTCCACGGCTGTATATTTACTCAGATGCTGTCCTTTTTCATGCAGGCCAAGCTATCTCATAATAGGAGACAGCAGCAACGGACGGGTGGAGGGCGGCCTCAGCTGCAACCCCTCAGCGATCTTGAGGCGTGCGTCCACAGGATTTTGGCAAGCCAGGTGATTCGTCCCATCGCCCCTGGAGAGGTTGACCCCGTTCGGGACAGCAATGGTAAGGTCATCAGCTTGCTCTCCTCTCTCATTCCACTTGTCCCTCACAACACCAGCCTTTGACACTTTCAACCCAACTTACTAAATCGCTCCACTCCTTCCTCCCTTACTGCCCCCCTGTCCTCATGCTAAAGCCACTCTTGTACCTCCCTGCTTTCAGATGGTGATTCACCAGCTGAGGAAACGGGCCCTCAAGCTACCAGTGGGACTGAAGCCGCAGGCGAGGAGGAAGAGGAAGCCGGAGCATCAGTGCCACCCTCTCCCGAGGGAGCCCATGCCCACACTGGGACCACGTCTTCGCTGGAGGGGAGCAGGGGAGGAAGGGTCTGATGAGGGTGAAGCTCCAGGACCCAGCGGGCTGCAGCAAAGCGATGTGGCTAGGGAAGCTCGGGGGCCTTCTCCCCAGAGGGAGAGTAGGCCAGCGAGTCCTGCTGCACTGGACGCAGAGGAGGAGCGGCTCATCGCTGAAATGTACACCCAGGCGGGGGACATGCACACTCAGCTCATGGGTGCAGTGGGAAGGGTGCCCAATTGCATTGATGGATTGGCAAGGAGTGTGAAGCACTTCGCTGTAGCACAGGCGGATGTAACACTAATGCTTTGTGCTGCAATTCAGTCACTGGCTGCCGTGACCCAATCTCAGACTGCTCTCATGCAGTCTCAGATTGAGGCCACTCAAGCACTAACTGCTGCCATTGTCGTTGGTTCCGACACATTTCCCTGGGGCTCTCTCTGCGCTGCAGCAGGCCAGCAATCTGTTCTCCAGCAGATTGCTCTGGATGCTGATGCGCTGCCCCGTGGGAGTGCCAGTGTGTCGGTCGAGCAGGGAGATGCTGTCCTCTCTCAGGATGACAGCATTCCTGCTGCCACCACTGTCACTTCCTCATTGCACTTGCCACCGCCTGTAGCCCAGACTGCTGCCGCCCATGCAGAGTTGGTGCAGTCTGCAGCCAGGCCCTCCAGGGCCAGAGCTGGTCGAGGGCGTCCTTCAAGGGCATCTGTAGTCTCAGGTTCTGACATTCAGCAGCTTTCCACCAGCTTTGCTGCAGCCACTGGAGCCCCATTACGGAGGAGCAGTAGGGTGGGAAGGGGGGAAGTGCGAAGGGAAGGAGATCACCCTCGAAGAGCAAAAAGTAGGAGGCGTGACAAAATGTTGGGAATTTTTTTATTAAAGGCCGAGGTTCGTGTTCAAACTTTTGTTTAGCGTTTTGGCCGTTATCTCCAGGTTGTGAGAACCGGTTATGTTAATTAATGATTGTGTGTGTTTGTTTCTATTAGTTTGTCATGAAGAAATGACACACACAGAGCTTGTAAAATAAAAAAGATTTTGGATTCAAAATGTACATGTTTGGCCTTTGGAACCATTGCTGCACTGGCCGGCTTTGGGGTTGCGGGTTGTTTTCATCCATGCCAGAAACCATTTCCTGAGTAGGGGCCTAGAAGCGGCTTGTTATCAGTCGTTGACGGATGGCCCTTGCAGTTTCAACATTGTGGGCCTCCCTCCCACCTTGGTGCTGCTGCTGATCAACCTCCTCCCCTTCCTCCTCCTCCGGTGGTGCACCAAGGCCTGGTGGCATTGGCTGGGTCATGAGGATTGCCAGGTTATGAAGAATGCAGCACACAACTATGAAGAGGGAGACTCGCTCAGGTGAGCACTGCAGGGCTCCTCCTGAGTGGTCCAGACAGCGGAACCGTTGCTTGAGCACACCGATCGTCTGCTCAAATGATATTCCTGGTGGCGAGATGGCTCTCATTGTACCGCAGTTCACCAGGGGTGTTGGGGTTACGGAGCGGTGTCATCAGCCAGGTGCACAGTGGATAACCCTTGTCCCCGAGGAGCCAACTACTTGGCTGATGTGGTGCCTGGAAAAGGTCTGACACAACAGTCTGGCGCAGGATGAATGCATCGTGGCTGCTGCCAGGATAGCGGGCATTGATAGCGAGTATCAGTTGTCTGTGGTCACAGACCAACTGGACGTTTAAGGAGTGGAACCCCTTGCGGTTTCGGAAAACCTCTGCATTCTCATGCGGTGCCCGCAATGCCACATGCGTGCAGTCAATGGCGCCCTGCACCATGGGGAAGCCCGCTATCCTCACAAAGCTCAATGCACTTTCATGCTGTTTGGCCCGGGTCATCGGGAAAGAGATGTACTGGCGTCTCCTTTTATAGAGGGCATTTTTGACCTGACGGATACAGCAATGGACCGCGAACTGGGAGATATTGGTGATGTCCCCAGTAGCTTCTTGAAAGGAGCCGGTGGCATAAAAATTCAGAGCCACTGTGACCTTCACTGCCACCGACAGAGACGTCATCGTCCTCAGTAGAGGCTGCAGATCTGGTTGCAGCAGGTGGCAGAGCTCAATGACCACCTCCTTGCTGAAGTGCAGCCTATGCAAACACTGCTCCTCAGACAATTAAATGTGGAGAATTGTTCCCGGAATACCCTGGGAGGGTAAGGTCTCCTGTGCAGAGGCCTGTTGGCCCTCTTCCGTCTGGCCATGATTGCCACTCTCTCTGCGTTTCTGTTGCCTCCAATTCTGCAGGCGCAGGACGACGCCCCGAATCAGTACAGCCCCCATAATCTCTTGACAATCGAAGTAATGAAGATCAAATCCAAAAGTACCTGCAAAGTGATGCTCAGTAGCCAAAGCTACTTCACATAGTGTTGACTCTATGCAGAAGTCTCTCTCTCTCAGAATCTCTCTCTCTCTGTCAGAATGAGTGGTGCAAAATGTCTACCACAGAAAAAGGCAGGAAGAGGCCGCCTTTAAATAGCGCCCCCCCCCCCCCCAGCCCCACACCGACTGGGAAACGTTCCAGTCTCCTTGTTGTTGCTTTCGGCAGGCGGAAAGGAGGGGAGCGCCACTCAATTTCCGGTCCAGGGCGCCACCAGGGCCTTGCAAGCTCAACTGACGTCACGATCTGTGGGCACAGGAGATCGGGGCGGTATACTTTTTCGGCACCTCAAAAGCTCTAGTCAATTTTGCGAGCGGCGCATACATCGCCGCGCCCGGGCGCTAGTTGCTTTGCGCCCCATTAGCGCCCTCTTTTCTCCCAATGTTTTTTCTTACTTTTCTCCTCCAACTCGCAACTCAATTACCCTGGTACAGAACCTCCCGTTATGTTTTTAGGCCTTTTCTGCCCTTCTTACTCTCGATTTTCCGACTTCCCCCTTTTAGATTACTCTCGTCGGTAAATCTTAGCTTTCTTCTGCCTGAAGAGTATCTACATTTGCTAGGATATCTAGGCAAGTTTTTTAATAGAATGTCCAGGATAACAAACATATCGGTCTCGATATTAATGCGGAGGCAAGATCTGAGCACGGGGATGGGGCGACAGCAGGCGACAAACGCGCAAGATTGTGGGACATGCAGGAATGTCAAATTTCAATAGGGATGTCTCGTTATCATTTAACTTTTGGTTTTGCATCTCCACTATGCGTGAGCGGGCATGGTTACAGACCTGCAGGACGCGATTTCACCTCGACGATTTAAAGGCATACTTCACAGATGCAATGGTGGAGGAGGTTTGGAGTTCTGTTCATTATGTTAAGTACAAGTTGAGAAATGGAATCAAAGAGGGCAAAGACTGTGCTCAGATTCAGTGAGGCATCCCTGGACATACTGCTGGGTGCAGTGAGAATGATAAAAGAGGTCCCCTTCCCTAGCAACAGGGAAAAAAAACTGCTTCCACAACAAAGAAGGCATGGTTGGAGATAGCCCAAAAGGTGACAGCAGGAGTGTTATATTGAGAGCGTGGATCCAATGTAGGAAGCGTTTCAATAACTTAACTACGTCAGGAAAGGTGAGGAAAGTTGCAGATTCACCTATTTCCTGTAGAGCAATCCCCTCTCACTCTGTCTCGTCACACGTACTCCACATCAATCCTCACACCCACTTAATTTCAGCATTTCAATGCACTTCCTCACCTCCCCACTTCTTCCCTCCACCACTGCCACTCACCCCAATCCTTATGTAATGTGATCCCAGCTCAGTCAGTTCCCCCAATTTTCAGCACAGGTCCTCAAATGCATGCTAGTGACACTCGTGATGCATCTGCCTGACAGTCACCCTCACCGAATGCACTGCATCCATCAGTTGCGCACGTGCCTTACGGCCACTCATAGATTTGCTGTGCTGCCTTGCAGAAGAGAGCGCAAAATACAATGGAGAGGGAGAGGACTGGAATCAGACCCCCACAGATCGTGGAGTTAACAAAATGCCAAGCAGGAGGCTTTGGAGATAAGCGACATATCAGCTTCCCTGAGCATCAGAGATGGCAAGGCTCGTACTGCATTGCTGTGGGATGACAGAATTAATCTCTCTGACCTATATCTCCTACAAGACGATGGGGGAAAAATTGAGTCGCACCCCCTTTGGGGCGTTAACTTCGCCGGGGCGCTACTTTTAGCGGCCCGAAAAAATTAGCACCCCACGGCTGAAATTCATCAGTAGCGCCCCAAGAGAGAAGTGGGGCGCTACTGGAAGCACCCCGCCTCCCTCTTGGGGCACTGCAAGGGAATATTGCGGCGTGGCGCTGTGGCACATCGCACCGCGGTACTGCAGGCCTACCTCCCCTTCTTAAAGGGAAGGGGCCTAGTGCAGCATGACCCGGGGCCCAGCTGGGCCACCAGGGATTGGAGTGCCGGCAAAAGAGCCCGGCACTCAAGAGGAATGCCGGGCTCACAGAGCGCAGCCGGCACTACATGGGGGGGCTGCTGAGGAGGCTGGGGAGGGCACCGGGGGCAGGTGCTGACAGGTGGCCAGCAACAAAAATGGCCGCCTGGCACCTCGCCTTTAATTAGCTATGCTCCGGCCGCAGGTAGGTCCCCCTGACCCTGTCGGACATAGCATCCGGCGGTAAGTCGGGGGTGACACCGAAGATCGTGAGCGGGGCGCTGCGCAGAGCGATGACGTCATCGCCAGCACACAGCGCCGCAGGGCACTAACAGTTACCGCTGCCGCTAACCTCCCGCTGAATTTCACGGGAGGCGTTGGCGGCGCCACGCCTGGGTGCTAGTTGCTTTGTGCCCCATTAGTGTCCTCTTAGGGCGCTAAAGGGAGGCACAAAGCAATCAAATTTTTCCCCATAAGTCATTTTGACTTGAATTAAGTACCTAAATGATTGTTACTTTGGTCCAGTGTGAGTGATTAACTGAAACTTTGAACTATTAGGGCATCCCTGCCATCCTGAGCAGCAATACGCTCGGCTGGTCTGGCGTTGGGCACCCAATCCTCCTCTTCCTCCTCCTCGTCCTCCTCCTCTCCATTGGAATCCTCACCAGATGAGGAGTGCGGCACAGCTTGTTCCTCCTGCATCTCTAGTCCTCACTGCCGCACTCTGTTGTGCAGAACACAACACACAACGATTATCCTGCAGACCCTCACTGGTGAGTACTGAAGGGTGCTTCCAAACCTGTCCAGGCACCTGAAGCGCTTGTTCGATGACATATCTGGTTGTCATATGGCTTGCGTTGTAGTGCTCCTGGTGTTCATTGGTAGGGTTCCTCAGAGGTGTCATCGGCCAGTTTGAAGTGGGTATACTTTGTCGCCTTGCAGCCACCCTTTAAGGCAGGTTCCATGTCTGAACAGGTCGGAGATGATAGACTGCCGCAGTATGAAAACATCATGGCAGCTCCCAGGAAATCTGGCGCAGACCTGCATGAACCTGTTCTTGTGGTTTCACACCAGCTGAACATTGATGGAATGAAATCACTTGTGGTTGACGAATACCTTTGGTTGATCTGGGAGCTGCTCAAATTGCCATGTGTGTGCAGTCGATGGCAATCTGCACTGTGGAAAGCCAGCCAGAGACACAGATCCCAGTGCCCGCTCATTCTGGCTATTGTCATCACAGGGGAAGTTTAAATATCTCCCAGCCCTGGTAAACAATCCATCTGCTACCTGCCTTATGCATTTATACTGCAAGGCCCTGGATATACCTCCAGTATTTCCCTGGAAGGTACCAGGTGCAATGAAGTTGAGGGCGGTGGTGACTTTCACAGCCACTGGTAATACGTGGCCACCAGGTTCAGCAGGTAGCAGGTCTTTTCTAGGAGGTTGCAGATATCTGCAACCACCTGATGTGACAATCTCAGCCTTCAGAAGCATCACGCTTCCGTGGAGTCAAGGAAGCTGAACCTCTGTCTGTAGATCCTGTTAGGTGGGCAGTGCCTCCTACGACCTCAACCATTCTGTTGCTCCCCTCTCTGTTGTCCATGTATCCTCGCTCCAAAGCAGGCCCTTGCTGCTGATGATGTTGATTGTCTCCCTCAACCGAAGTCCAATCTAAAGTAGCCATGGTGCCACCCATCCTGATGTTCTCAGTGTGAACACCTCTAAACTGTACAATCAAGTCTCTCACAACAAGTGCTTTCACCAAACCATTTCCTAGAGGGAACTGAGAAAGCAGCTGTGAGCACTGAACCTTTATTCACATTGGGCCTCCTGATCTTTAAGCATCCCAATAAAGTGCAGGTCATTCTCACCTCAGTTTCACTGCCGAGTTTCCCGAACCCCAGGAAACCCATGCAGCATGCGTTAAATCTAAGGCTCTCTCAATATTGCATGATAGGAGCCTCATTTAAATATGTTAATAATGGACCTGCCTTTCCAGAGCGGGATACTCAGAAGCCCCAATATTCACCACGTCAAAAACGGAAACGGGCATGTGCACGGCGGATTAGGGTCACGTTTTGCGCATTTGATGATTTAAACTCTCTACCTGACCCTACCCCGCCTGTTATGGGGGAATTAATAGCAAGCCCAAAATATATCCTCAGATTTCTTAAGTTATTAAGAGCATAGGAACAGGATGGACCATTCAGCACCTCGAGCCTGTGCTGCCATTCTGTAAGATCATGGCTGATCTGTACCTCAACTCCATTTACCCGCCTTTGCTCCACAACACTTGATACTCTTACATAGCAAAAATCTATCGATCTCAGTCTTGAAAATTTCAATTGACCCAGCATTCATAGCCTTTTGGGGAGCAAGTTTCAGATTTCCATTATCCTTTGTGTGAAAAAGTGCTTCCTGTTTTCACTCATAAATGGCTTAGATCCAATTTGAAGATTATGTCCCTTTGTTCTGGATTTCCCCACCAGAGGAAGTAGTTTGTCTGTATGTACCCTGTCGAATCTCTTTATCATTTTAAGCATCTCAAATAGATCACCCTTAACCTTCAACTCAAGTGGATACAAGCCAGGTTTATGCAACCTGTACTCATAATTTAATCCTTTAAGCCCTGGTATCATTCTGGTAAATCTGCCCTGTGCACCTCCAAGGCAAATATAATCCTTCCTGAGGCGTAGTGCCCAAAACTGAATGCAATACTCCAGAAGGGGTCTGCCCAAGGCTCTGTGCAAGTGAAGCATAACTTCGTCCCCTTTTTATTCCAGACCCCTTGAGAAAAAGGCCAATATTCCATTAGCCATTTTGAATACTTTTTGTGCCTGTGCAGTAGCTTTTAGTGATTTGTGTACATGGACACCTAAATTCCTTTGCTCATCAACAGTTCCTAGTTTTTCACCATCAAAAAAATATTCCAATTTATCTTTCTTGGTTCCAAAGTGGATAACCTCACACTTGCCCACATTGCTCTCCATCTGTCACAGTTTTTCACATTTAATCTGTCTATATTGGATATATCCTGTTCCTCCATAGAATTATTCTCATCTTCTGAGAACTGGCAGAGTAACAATAGACCTTGTTATAGACTTTAGCTGCCAAATTTATTGATCCATAAACAAACAAATAAGTCATACAATATATATTTACAGTAGTTGTAAGATTATGCTAACTCCTCAAAATTGGTAAAAATAAGAGTGTTTGTAATCTCTAATACAAACTACCTTTTGTAGGAACTTTATATATGCAGTTGCTTTCTTTGTATACCCTTACCAAATGTGCTTATATTCACCTGCCCTTAAGAAAGGAATCTCCTTATCCTTCAAGCTGCTATGCTAACTAACTATGCTATGCTAACATTGTTACTTTCTCAGATTATAGGGGCTGCTGCTAACCTTTAAATTTTTACTACCTTGAAATTTTTGGCTTAATTTGTAATCATGATTCATGCCATAGCCTTTCTTTCCTTCTTTTGCTGCACGTGTTACACACTGCTAGAAATCATGAACACTTTGGTGAATCATCTATCATTATCTCTGCTAAGGTCTAGCAATATACAATCCTGAATAAGTTATCATATGGTCCCCCATGAAAACTATGTACATGATCCTCTCTAAAATCACAACCTGTGCTGTCATTGATGGTTCATCCTCTGATTCCTTCTCCATTAACTTATGGATTCTGCAGGGATCTATTCTCTCACCAGCTTTGTTTCTTCTTCACATTACTGATCTCCTTCAAGCCTATCCATTTTTTTGCTTATAAATCCATTCTACATTCATCAACTTCCTTCAGATTGCTTGCCCTCTGTACATACAACCAATCTTCTCGCAGTGCAGTGGATGAATGACTACATCTTGATCTCAGTCATAATAGATCGCTACCCAATTTTCCCTTCAATCTGTCCCATGCACAGTTGTTAAGGGGGCATAACGGAGACACAAATCAACCCCACCATCTCTTATGTTTGATAACTGCATCCTAAGTCGTTCTTTATCTGTCAACATTCTTGACCTCATCATCTTCTCCAACCTCAAGTACAACTCTCTCACCTCTTACATTGATCATTACCTGGAGAACTTCTTGCCGATGTGTACATCTCTGGAATTCTGGTGTTAAATATTTTTGATAAGTCATCTGTCATTGCCTGGGACATCTTCAAAGCTTTTATCAAAATCTGTCAACATGCAATACCAAGATGGTTACCATCATTTGGTCTTCCACTAAAGCGATCTTTGTGGCTATCTAGTTCTCAAATCCCTCTACTGTAATGGATGGATCATACTCTGACTGTTTTTATTTTTGCCATTAACTCAGGGATTTCCCCAGAATGTGTCTTTTCTCTTTTCCTCGGCCTACTTCAGGTTAATGATCTCTTCCAGTTATCATCCAACCCTAATCACTCTTCTCGATTGTTTCACTTTACATTCATCACCGTACTACAGACCACATACTCTCAGTGTTCACAATCTCCAATCATTTTACAGTACAGGTAGACTACCCTTTATCCGAACTTCCAAAAACCGAAACCCTCTAAAAACCGAAGGTTTTTTCGGTCAGCGTAAGTCGTGCGCACGACATGACCAGAGTGGCGCACGACTTACAGGCCTAGCCGGATAAGGGATAGTGTAGCATTTTTCCGCACTTCTGAAAACCAAAATCGCTCAGCGTAAGTGTACCAGCCTTTATCCGCACATCCGAAACCAGAAAACCTCTGAAAGCCGAAAGTGGCACAAAGCATGACTTCTGAAAACCGAAATCGCTCAGCGTAAGTCGTGCGCACGACCCCGACCCCCGCCGACCCCCACCCCCGACGCCCCGCTGACCCCCCCGCCGAACCCGACCCCCACCGACCCCCGACCCCCCGCCGAACCCCGACTCCCGCCGAACCACCGCCGACCCCCACCCTTGCCGACCCCCCCCACCGACCACGACCCCCCCGCCGACCCCGACCCTTTCGGATACGGGATAGTGTATCCTTTATCCGCACTCCCGCAAACCGAATTACTCTGAAAACCGAAGTGTTTTCGCTCACCTTCCGAAATCCGAAATTTCCCGAAAACCGAAACACGGCTGGTCCCGAGGTTTTCGGATAAAGGATAGTCTACCTGTATAATATCTGAAATCGCACATCTTGATCTCATTCAAGTTGTTCAATGGGATAATGAAAATCTTACCTTAGATTTTTCTCTTCATTGCAGCTGGGAAATTAGCATTCCCCAGATACAGTAAAGATGAAAAAGAGCTGTTGCAACAGGTCTCTGTCCCTTTTGCATTCTGCTGGGATATCCTGGATCTTTCCCAGGTGACATCAGTAGGCCTGTGCTTGTAGTACTTATCTCAACAGTATGATGAAGTAGGAGGGGGCGTGTCTGATCTTCCACCTCAGTATGAGCATTGGATGCCCCTGCCAGTACTACTGAAGGCTGGAAGGCCTGTGGGAGCCCGGGGACAGGTGAAAGATGAAAGAGTATAAAATTTGTTTCCAACCCCTCACCACACAAAAGGATAAACTATAACCCCAATGGCAGCAGCCAGGAGCACAGCTGCAGGCCCATCAGGCCTGCAACTAGGCTCAGATTTAGCGATTGATTTTCAAGTGCAAGGTTCAGGCAAGGGACAGCCCTTGTGCTCCAAGGGCATATAAATAGTCCAAGGAAGGAAAATTACAGGATCCTCTATAATGTTCCTCTATTGGCATCCAACAGGCAGCCATAGAGGAAAGCTGGCCCTCTTGTTCCTTACAGTTCCTTAGAGACACAAGTGAAGATTTTCCACTTTTGTACATCCCAGCCCGTGTTTTTCTGCCCAATAAAATGAATGAACAGGAAGTTGCAGGCTGGTGAGTGCAGAAGAACAAATTCCTTGCCAGTTTCTTCATGTGTCTCATAAGACTAACACATACTATTGCCTCTTACCTCTCCTGGTTCCACCCAGTCTTTCTTTATCAGTCAACATTTTTAACCTCATTATTTCATTTCATCTTGAAATGAAACTCCCACACCTCCTACATTGTTGTAGCAGCTTCCAAGAAGCTCAGTTTTCTCTTCAGTGCCAAACGGCATTTTCTTCCACAACAACACAATTCTCTATCAAGCCCAATTAGTCCCTGGCTAGAATATTGCTTTCATATCCGGGAAGGCTCTCTAACTGTTTTAACCTCCGATGCCAAAAGAAAGCTGAGAGGCAATCTGACTCTCTGCTGGAGCATCCAATCTCTCTCTCTGGTGCAACTTTTTTTGATTCCCTGCTTTATATAAATACTACTGTGGTCAGAGCTTCTGTGCAATTTCCTCTCTTTCTTCTAAACTCCAAACTTGCTCTTCTGCCCTCCCTCCCTCCATCGCAACAGTGTTGCAGTCAAACTTCACCACACAATCTCCTACTCTAACTCATTCATTCCCGTGACCTCAAAACTGCAGAATTCTTTACCTTCTCAATCTATTTTTCCTCCTACAATCTTCAGGCTTTTAAAATCCAACCTTGGTGTCAACCTAATTATTATTTTCTGACTTAACTTGTGTGCTCTTTTATTTTTGTACGTTGCTAGCTTTTGCACAAGGGGCCTTGGATTCTCAATTTAAAAAATCATTTTGTCCACTAACCCAGATATGCCAAAGTTCAAAACATAAAAATGTATTTTTACGAATTTTAATTATGTATATGATTAGTGGAAATAATTTAATCTTTTGAAAATAAAGTATGTTTTGCTTGTTTAAAAATAATTATTTCAGGAACAGACAGCAGACTTAACTCTTTTAAAAAAGATCTGGATAAATATCTGTTTAGAAATGGTACTGATGAGGATAAGTATAGACAGAGATATTCAAATACTCTGTGGAATACAGTGACATGAATGATGTAGATCATAGAAAGGGATAGATATTCTGATGGAATGGTCAGAAATTTTGCAAAATTCTTATTCGGGGATTGAATAGGGGGAAATTTAACCCCCAAAAATAGGTGGGTGGTTGGGGTCAGGTGGGAGGTTAAAGAGCTAAGAATCTGAATCCCAACCCCAACCCGCCTCCAACCCACCCACTTCCGGTTTTAAGAGGTGGGACGGGGGATGGGGGGCGGGCAGCCAACCTGCTTGCAGGAGGCAGGTTGGCACTTTAAATATTAGATTGAGGCTGTGGCCTCATTGTGATCCACCATTTTAAATTTAACTGTGGGCCTGCGGTTTTCCCAGGCCTCGGGGAACGCGGCAGCTAAAGGGAGGCAAGGACTGCTGGATCCAGAAGGTAAGTGCGTTTCCACTTACCTGCTGGATCCAGTGTTCCTGTCTTGCCAACTCCCTGAAAACGGACACTCCCCTGATCCTTCTGATCTCCCCTCGACCATCCCCCCCACCCCAGGCCTCCGACCATGCCCCCTGCCCCATTCTGCCACAAGGCCTCCGATCTCTAATCTTCCCTCCCCACTTCGGTTCTCGATCCACTCCCCCCCACCCCACAGCCTACCGATCGCCCCTCCACTCCCCAGCCTTCCGATCTCCCCCTCCTGCCTTCCGACCTCCCCTCCCGGCCTTCTGACATCCCCCTCTGGCCCCTGATCCCCACCCCCTCCAGCCTTCCGATCTCCCCGCAAGGCCTCCACGCCCCCCTCAGCCTTCCAACCTTGCTGCCCCTGACCCCCGATCACCTTCCTGGCCTTGTGGCCTCCCCCTCCCGCCCCCAAACCCCCCGCCCCCCCGTCCTTCTGACCACCACCCTCCGGCCCTTGATCCCCCTCCAGCCTTCCGACCACCACCCTCTGGTCCCTGATCGCCTTCCTGGCCTTCCGACCTCCCCCTCCCTCCCACCCTCCTCTCTATGGCCTGGTGCGCAGACCAACCTGGCTGACAGCCAGCCAGCCTCTCCATCTAGCTGGCTGCGGGCAGGAAACAGTATTCGAATTACTAATCAGGCCCTGCCATTAAATTTGGCAGGGCCGACGGGAAAGCCGTTCTCCCGGGTTTCCCTATCACTGCCAGCCTCCCACCCCGGCTCCCTCCCCACCTCCAAATTAAAATTCTAGCCAATAAGTTGGGTAGAATCTAGAACCTGGTAAATTGTACATAGTCTATGGAACAGATTCAATAGCTGAGTAGCCTTTTCTCATTCCATGCTTCTGTCTGTGATTAAAACATTGAGCTCAATTAATTACAGCAAAAGGTTATAAATATATTGTTTAAAAGTTTTTAATATTGATAGATACAGGAGTGAAGCATATTATGATTGTCCATGCTTATGCACAATGACCAAGACTGGCCTAGGAAAAAGAGCTGGATGGAAAGGTACAATGAGAATTGTTAGTTATCCTCGTTAAAGTGCCCATTATCTTCTCATATTTTATTTTCTATG
Organism: Somniosus microcephalus; assembly: GCF_052327205.1. NCBI lineage: Eukaryota > Metazoa > Chordata > Chondrichthyes > Squaliformes > Somniosidae > Somniosus > Somniosus microcephalus. The sequence goes on along the minus strand of NC_140996.1, from coordinate 142,419,233 downwards.
GATCATATGTAAACCAAAAAAAATTATGGTTTATTTATTAAAAATTCTTTAGATCTTGACCTTTGTTCCACATTAGATCAGTTCACGATCATAGACCATATAATTGTAATTTGACTGCCTTGTGGGGTTTTATAAGGAAGATGAATCTGATAGGTGCAAGGTAAAGACAAATTAAATTGCCTGTACAGCAACATGCGCAGTATCCAAAACAAAATGGGGGAACTGGAAGCAGTCATTTGTAGCAATGAGCCAGATGTAGTAAGAATAACTGAAACATGGCTACATGAAGAACAGGGCTGGCAGTTAAATATTGCAGGGTATGATGTATTTAGGAAGGATAAGAAAGGAAGAAGGGGGACGTGGTAGCTGTACTAATTAGAGACAGCATAATGGCAATAGAAAAAAGGGACATAATTAATATTAAGATAGAAACAGAATCCATTTGAATTGAGACAAAGGATAAAAAGGAATTAATCACGTTAATAGACATATTCTACAGACCACCGAATAGTGGAAGGGAAGCGGAGGAAGAAATATGTGGGCAAACCTATGAAATAAGTAAAAGGACATTGAATAATAATCATGGGAGATTTCAACTAATCCCAAATAAAATGACAAGAAGAGGCAGGGAAAGGAGATAAGGGAATGTAGTTTTTACAGTGTGTACAGGACCCCTTTCTTACCCAGTACTCAAGAAGCCCAACCAGAGACAAATCACTGCTGGTTCTAATAATGGGAAATGAACCAGAGCAGATAAGAGAAGTAAGTGTAGGGGAACATCTAGGCAATAGCAATCATATCATAATATAGTTTAAAATAATGATTGAAAAAGATGTAATTAAGACAAAGACCAAAGTAGTAGATTGGAAAAAAAGATAATTTTGTGAAGATGAGAATGGAACTAGGGGAGGTAAACTGGAAAAAAATGTTGACCGACAAATAGATAGAACAGCGGTTTATATTTAAAATGGTGATCAATAGAGTTCAGGAAAAACATGTTCCTCTAAAAAAAAGGAACAAGCTAGCCAATAATGAAACACCATGGATGAATATAGACACAAGGGTAAAATTTAAACTAAAGAAAAAGGCATAATCTAAGTATATAGACAATAAAGGAAAGGATGACTAAAGGGAATACAAAGAGGTTGGGAAAGAAGTCAGAAAAAATCATTAGGAAAGCAAACTATGAAATTAAATTGTCAAGGAATATAAAAATAAATAGTAAAGCATTCTACAGACACATGAATACCAAAAGAAAAATCAGGATTGCATAGGACCAATAAGGGATGAACAAGATAAACTCACAGGTAATGACAGCAAAATGGCAGCAACATTGATATAAATACTTTGCCTCAGTATTTACCAGGGAGACTTGCAAGGTGGCCATGATATTAGAAGAAGTAATCAAAAATGATGCAATGACATTTAAGATAGAAATGGTGGAGTTAATAATCAAACTTAGAGATGATAAAACACTGGTCTGAATGGATTGCATCCATGCATATTAAAAGTTAGGGAAGAGATAGCAGAGGCACTATTATAAATATATAAAAAATCATTAGAAAAGGGAATAGTGCCAAAGGATTGGCAGACAGCTAATATGATTCCTATATTTAAAAATGGAGATACAAGTCCAGGGAACTAAAGACTAATAAGCTGAACATCGGTGGTAGGAAAGATAATGAAATCTTTACTCAAAGATGTAATTTAAAAACATCTAGAAACCAAAAATATAATAAAGACTAGTCAACATAGATTTCAAAAGGAATTGGAGGATGCAATTAACACAAAGGAAGAATGAGACAAAATACAAGTGAACATTAATAAACTTGCAGAATGGGCGTGTAATTGGTAAATGAATTTCAATATAGATAAGCATGAGGTCGAAGGAGGCCGCAAGCCAGGAGCAGATAGGGAGCCTGCTGCTGGGGTAGTGGTAGCATGAGGTGGTGCATTTTGATCAGAAGAATAAAGAGGCCACATATTGCTTGGATAGTAAGAGTCTAAATGGGGTAGAGGAGCAAAAGGTTCTGATAGAGATCTATGTGATCTGATAGAGATCTTTAAGATAATGAAAGGTTTTGATAGGGTAGATGTAGAGAAAATGACGGAAAATTTAACCTCCAAAAACAGGTGCGTTTGGGTTGGGTAGGGTGTGAAAATGTTAAAAATCTCAAACTCGAACCCAACCTGCTGTCAACCCACCCACTTCCGGTTTTAACCAACCCACTTGCCAACCACCGCCCCCGCCCCCCCCCCCCCAATGATCGGACCCGCCCCAGATCGGACCCCACCATTTCCCCCCCCCCCGACCAAGATTCGGGCACCCCCCCATGCTACCACTACCCCAGCAGCAGGCTCCCTATCTGCTCCTGGCTTGCGGCCTCCTTCGGTGTGCTCACAGCCTGACAAAAAGCCAAGCCTGTCAATCAAACTGGCTTCGGGTGGGGAACCTGCTGGAATAAATGTCGCACGCTGTCGGGCTTCCTGACCACAGCTCTTCTCCCCCATTCGGAAAACCCACCCCAATCAAGATTGGGGCCAATATTTTCACTTGTGGGGGAGTCCAAAACTAGAGGACATAAATATAAGATAATCAATAATAAATCCAATAGGGAATTCAGGAGAAACAACTTTACCCAAAGAGTGGTAAGAATATGGAACGTGCTACCACAAGGAGTAGCTGAGGCAAATAACATAGATGCACAAGGGGAGGCTAGATGGGCACATTAGGGAGAAAGGAATAGAAGGGTATGCTGATAGGGTTAGATGAAGAGAAGTGGGAGGAGGCTGGTGTGGTGCATAAATGCCGGCATAGACCAGTTGGGCCGAATGGTCTGTTTATGTGCTGTAGATTCAATGTAAACTTGATGTAACCCTCAGAACATGGATCCTTTTTCCTGAGTGTATGAAAGCTATTCAAGAAATGACTAAATAGTGCAGAAAAATTAACTGACAGCAACACCATTGACCTTTCAATTCTGGTTTTCAAAACTTCTCCAATTGTTGAAACTTGCCTTCTCCCAATAGTTTGCTATGAAAAGGTATTATGTTCTGGCATGCTGACCCATGCAAACTAAGAACATTTTTCATTTGATTCCTGGTCTGTGCTTGTGTTAATCATTGTCAACCATCTTAATCAACTAAACAATTGGAATGCTGCAATTGGCCTCAGTATCCTAAACAAGGGAAGGGCAAATCAACCAAGGTTCCAACTCCTGATCACTGTGGTCCAGTGTACCCTGATGGAAGAGTGTTTATAATTGGCTGGTGATGAAAGCATCAAAGTAACTGTAATGGTTCTCTGTTTGAACAGCCTGGCATACTCAACATTCAGCCTCACACGTGAAGAAGTACCCCATGGATGAGATTACCACCTATAGTTGTACCTCAGTTTTCAAGAGAGGAAGAGTAAGGGAAGAAAACAGACGAAATTATGAAAACAATTGTACTGCACTTAACAATTAAGCGAATATAAAGGGTGAATTTATTTCTCATTACTTTTTTTAAATCCAGATATTGATGGATGTGCAAATGTACACTTTATTTTCTGCTATCCATCTCTGTTCAAACTCAGCTTATGGCTTAAAACTTCAGTCTACTAAATGTTAATGTTGAGGCAGACCTAGAGAAGACTATCTGCATCACCGCATTGCTATATTTTCTTCACAACATTTGATCTGCTTATCTGCCTCCGGTAATTTCATGTTCTGGTCTGAAATGGTTGACTAATTCTCTCAAGAACTTCAGAAGATTAAAGTCACCTTGTACTTAATTACTGCTAAATTTTCCTCCCACTCTTTTTGCTCCTTATGTTCCAGTAGACCCATCTCAGGCACTTCAGTCTCAGCTTTGTTTTGAGCTGTATTGGGCAGACATTGATGACGAAGTCCAACACTGCCTTCAGTGTGGCAGTGCAGCCTTCGGTCGCCTGAGGAAGAGAGTGTTTGAAGACCAGAACCTCAAACCCGGCAGTAAGCTCATGGTCTACAGAGCTGCAGTGATACCCGCCCTGCTGTATGCCTTAGAGACATGGACCATGTACAGCAGGCACCTCAAAGCACTGGAGAGGTACCATCAATGTTGCCTCCACAAGATCCTGCAAATCCATTGGCAGGATAGGTGAACCAATGTCAGTGTTCTCACTCAGGCCAACATCACCAGCATCGAAGCTTTGACCACGCTCGGTCAGCTCCGATGGACGGGCCACATTGTCCGCATGCCCGATACGAGGCTCCCAAACAAGCGCTCTACTCGGAGCTCCGACATGGCAAGAGAGCCCCAGGTGGGTAGAGGAAAAGCTTCAAGTCACCCTCAAAGCCTCCTTGAAAAAGTGCAACATCCTCAGTGACACCTGGGAATCCCTGGCCCAAGACCGCACAAAGTGGAGGAGAAGCATCCGGGAAGGCGCCGAACACCTCGAGTCTCTTCACCGGAGCAAGCGGAAGCCAAGCGCAAGCAGCGCAAGGAGCGCACGTCAACCCAAGCACCCCACCCACCCGCCCCTTCAACTACCGTCTGCCCCACCTGTGACAGAGACTGTAGGTCCCGCATTGGACTCATCAGTCACCTGAGAACTCATTTTTAATGTGGAAGCAAGTCATCCTCGGTTCCAAGGGACTGCCTAAGAAGAAGGATTGTTGGTTACAGTCTATTTTCTCTACATATTACCGTATTGTGTAATCTCCCTTTGGGGGAAGGGTCCTTTTTCTCAGTGTCATATAGATGAACATATGTTCTGTTTTTTTATCATAGAATAAATAAAATGTTATCCTTTGTCAATGCTAGTTTTTAATTTGTGGCTTGAGACAGTAAATCACCTGCCTTAGCTTAAAAATGCAAAAACATTAACCTATTAAATGGTAGCAATTTCTTCTCAAATTTCTAATTCCTTACTTTCGAAGGAAATAAAGGGAATTTGGTGCAAGCACTTTTGTATTCTCATTAATCATTAAAACCATAATTCCTATCTTTATAAATCATTGAGAACACAATTACAATCCTATTATGGATAATATGTCAAAGATGTCTGCTAAATTAATCTGACTTTACATATACAGACTAAACTAATTAGAAAAAGGCTTTTCTCTGTAACTTACTGTAAATCTATCTTTAAAAATCACAGAGAATGCAACAGATATGTTATCAGGATAACTTCTCAATCAACTCAAATACGTTAATTTACATCTTCAAATTATGTTAGTTGGAAATTAGGCATTTCTTTATAACTCAAAAGCTCTTTCCATTTTTATGAATCTTGAATAGTAAACATTAGATAATATTCCTCAAGAAACCATCCTATATTTGTCAAAGTTATCACAGAATACAGAGGGGGGAAGAGACAGAGGGAGAGGATATTGATACTCAAAGTGTATTTTTTTCATTAAATGCGAGGTGAGAAGGGATAAGCAAAAAATAATCCACAGATGCAGCCTGACCTGCAGAGTATTTCCAGCATTTTCTGTTTTTTATTATAAGCAAAAATTAAGTTGTGTATTCTTGTGCACAGGTGTTTATTATGGCCTCAAACCAGTCATAAAAAAAGGATTAAAAATCTTCAGGTAAAACTAACAATTTAGACACGTACCAACAGTCTTGTTTTACACTAACAGCATTTCAACCCATGTGTCCACTTATTACTGTCTCATATGAAAATCACTCTTTTCAGATTATCAATCAGAACAGTCAGGGGAGAGATTTGTCTAAAACACAAACTTCAGCTCCATGTGGTCATTCCTACAACCCAGTGGCAGATGAGGCTACACCCACCATAGTAATTGTGTTAACTTGATAGCATGGGCTGGAATAAAATCAGAATTGCTGAAAAGTGGTGGTACCATCGGGCGTGGAGCGAAATACCCTCAAACCCCGACAGAAAATAAATCTTGTGCTTTTGGTGATCCCACTTCCATTTCTAAATTGCTAAAGCTGCCACTGCTGCCAACCACACTCAAGGACAGGCTGCTAAATAGATTTTATTAACACTGACCAAATCTATTATTCAGTTCATACTCATTCATATTTGCATGAGGTAAATAAATGCATGACATTAAACAATTCATTTTTAAACAAGAATTTGCATTGGGCAGAGAATTCTCTTCTTCAACTGCACCAGGAAAAACAAGCTGCCTCATGTTACTTTGTGTGGCAGTGGTAGCATTTGTTGTAATTAGCTGCCAGTCCCACTTGGCTACTGAATGCTGAACAATGCTATCTCTTTTACTGATTAATTGTAAAGTGTTTGGCTCCAGGAGTAATTACTTAGACAGAAAATATGGATTACTGTATTCCTTTGATATGAAAGTGAGATTTCAAACTGATGTGAATATAATTGTACAATTATATATATAAAAATCCGAGGGGTATCTTTTGAAAGCTGGGACACTTAGCGGCAGGCGCTAATGAGTCCCAGCTTTTTCTAAATTTGGTGTTTGCGCTCCAGGAAGGAAGTGGAATGCTAAATCAAGCGCTCCACTTCCTTCCTGGAGCACTAAAGGACGCAGGCGGGGTGGTAATGGTGCAGTGCTGCACAATGTCCTGTGCAGCGCTGCTGAGATCCGAGACTCCTTCTGTCCCAAAAGGGGAAGGGCCATCGCTGCAGGCTTTGCATTGGGACCAGTTAGCTGGTCCCCGATGGCAGTTGCAATCTGGCCTGATCAGCCCCATGCACACCAGCAGAGTGCCGTGCTGATCGATCGTGACCCAGGATAATTGAATAAAAGCATTTTAGAAATGTTCCTACTTACTTCGGCAACCTCCCCTTTAACTTCCGCCTCCGAAGCGCCTGGCCTCCTGTAAGATTCGCAATTTTCAGCAAAAATCACGCAAGAAAACTGGATAAAATTAAGACTGTTTATTGACCAAAGTAAGCTTGCACAGAAAAACCTTTGATAAAAGGGCATACAAAATGGCCGCCAGGCCCCGTGATCAGTTTATGAACCATTTTATTTCTGTTACTGCAAGCCAGACAGGCTTGTGGATTGAAGACAGTGAGCCCACGAAAGCCAATCTCTGGGAACCGAAACTCAGAGCAACAGCATACATATTCAATGGATTATAAGTACAGGATGGGGCCCATCAAGATATGGGCGGACAATGTAAAAACACTTATACCCATTTATCGTACAAAGGAAAAACCGTTTAGCAGCCATCAAGGAAAATGTCCGGACCGATCAATATGCGAACCGAGCCACGGTGACAATGCAAAAGACATTGAAAGACATTATCGGCCAGGAAGGCCAGTTTAAGTTATCACCGGCTCCGTTACAAGACAAAGCGCCCCTGCAGAGATTTCTGCCCGCCAAAATTAATACAAAGACAGGACTATGATTTGGCGGGAGATAAGACTGTCCCAAAAGAGTATAACTATGGATTGAAAGTCCATCCAAAAAAACTTCGGACTCCGGGTTACTTGAACAACTTCTTCTTCACTGCCACGGCTTTCTTGTTGGGCGACTTCAGGCTTCCATTTTCTTCAAGAACTTTCTTCTACGAGGAACGAACGAAGGGCGGACGGTGCCCGGATCGGCGCCTCTTCCACTTCGGCAGATCGATGAAAACGTTTTCGTCTTTTTAAAGACGGACGGTTTCGGTAAAAGGACAACGTGGTCGGTGTTCAGCCAAACAAGGCTCGGCCACGACGAGAAGACGACGAGGGTGGCCCGGGTACTGGGGTCGGGAGATCATCGACGACCCAGGCCGACGGAGAAGAAACCCTCTGGAGAACCGGCGATCGATGCCACAAGATTCTCCCAAGTGCATAGCCTGCATCTGGGTCTGCTCCATGAACCCAAATTGACTTGGTGGATCTCAACCTTAACGAGCGCTCATCGAGGCTGGGTCTACCCCACCGCCTCGAGGGAGGAGAGAATATCGACTGCGCCAGAAGTTTCCAAATCCACGTGACGACGGAAAGCAGTGCCAAAAAGGCTGCGAACCCCCCTTTCTCGCGATTTCGAGAGTGGTGAGCATGATCCCAAGTTCCCCAGGTCGAAACTTAGTTTAGGTATAGGGGAGGGAGTTAAGGGAAATCGTAATGTGTTTCCCCTTTTTCGATGTGCCGTGTGTTCCCCATTTCCATAGAGTCAAGTTCATAAATTTGTGCATGATTGTAGTAACTTTAATCTGTGCCTATGATATGTATTTTGTAATGCTTCAAACTGTTTAAAAATAAAAGCATCCATTTCGTGCTATTCAACCTGGTCTATTGAGTTCTTTCTCTGCACTACTGTTCTCTGCACCTAAGTCCAAGGTCTAGAACCGTAGGGGGGAGTGGGTCGAACCACTCAAGGGTAATTATTGCACGAAGCCTGGCAGGAGACCAGAAAGAGCAAGAGAAACCCCCTACACTCCCGAACAACGCCTCCTGCAACTGTTGGTGTTTTCGCCCGGCGATGCTGCAGGGAGTGGAACCGAAGTTCCCACTGGTAGTTGATAGAATCCATGTGAGTCTGTCAACAGCACAACTATATATGGTGGTCAATTCCCCAAGTGCAGTATTATGCACAGCTCAAGGGGCTGATTGGAAGATCTAAGAAACACTTGTCCTTTCAGCTCACAGAATACTAAACTGAAGTTAGCATTCCTGTCAGTACCCAGTGATAAGATGGGCAGGTAGGCAAGATGAAAATGGCTATTACTAGGTTCACAAACCTTCCACCCCTGCACTCCGTTACATTTTGCTTTAAGACAAGTCAAGATGCAAATGTAACCCCACTATTTAAGAAAGGAGGGAGAGAGAAAACGGGGAACTACAGACCAGTTAGCCTGACACCAGTAGTAGGGAAAATGCTAGAATCTATTATTAAGGACATGGTAACAGGGCACTTAGAAAATAATAATAGGATTGGGCAGAGTCAACACGGATTTATGAAAGGAAAATCGTGTTTGACAAATCTGTTAGGAGTTTTTTGAGGTTGTAACTAGCAGAATAGATAAGGGGGAACCAGTGGATGTGGAGTATTTGGATTTTCAGAAGGTATTCGATAGGGTGCCACACAAGAGGTTATTAAACAAAATTAGGGCTCATGGGATTGGGGGCAATACACTAGCATGGATTGAGGATTGGTTAATGGACAGAAAACAGAGAGTCATTTGAACGGGTCATTTTCGGGTTGGCAGGCTGTAACTAGTGGGGTACCACAAGGATCAATGCTTAGGCCTCAGCTATTCACAAACTACATCAATTATTTGGATGAGGGGACCAAATGTAATATATCCAAGTTTGCTGATGATACAAAGCTGGGCGGGAATATAAGTTGTGAGGAGGATGCAAAGAGGCTTCAAGGGGATATAGACAAGCTAAGTGAGTGGGCAAGAACATGGCAAATGGAATATAATGTGGAGAAATGTGAAGTTAACCACTTTGGTAGGAAAAATAGAAAAGCAGAGTATTTTTTAAATGGTGAGAGATTGGGAAATGTTGGTGTTCAGAGGGACCTGGTTGTCCTTGTACACAAATCACTGAAAGTTAACATGCAAGTACAGCAAGCAATTAGGAAAGCAAATGGTATGTTGGCCTTTATTACAAGAGGATTTGAGTATAAGAGTAAAGACGTCTTACTGCAATTATATAGGGCCCTGGTGAGTCCACATCTGGAGTATTGTGTACAGTTTTGGTCTCCTTACCTAAGGAAGGATATACTTGCCATAGAGGGAGTGCAACGAAGGTTCACCAGACTGGTTCCTGGGATGGGGGGATTGTCCTATGAGGGGAAATTGAGTAGACTAGGCCTATATTCTATAGCGTTCAGAAGAATGAGAGGTGATTTCATTGAAACATACAAAATTCTTTCAGGGCTTGACAGGGTAGATGCAGGGAGGATGTTTTCCTTGGCTGGGGAGTCTAGAACCAGGGGTCACAGTCTCAGAATAAGGAGTTGGCCATTTAGTACTGAGATGAGGAGAAATTTCTTCACTCAGAGGGTGGTGAATCTTTGGAATTCTCTACCCCAGAGGGCTGTGGAGGCTCCATCATTGAGTATATTGAAGACAGAGATCAATAGATTTTTGAATATTAAGGGAATCAAGGGATATGGTGATAGTGAAGGAAAGTGGGGATGACGTAGAAGATCAGCCATGATCTTATTGAATGGCGGAGCAGGCTCAAAGGGCCAAATGGCCTACTCCTGCTCCTATTTCTTATGTTCTAAAAGTTTTTGAGAAAAATACATGCAAATCAACTGCATGTTGATCTACAATAAAATATAGAGAAGTTACTGCTTTGTCTGACACAAATCCAAAGCTATCCATGGCTAGGACGAGCTACATATTATTTCACACCAAGGAAGATAGCACAGTGTGGTAAACCACTGTTATACCTGCTTGTGTGGGTGTTTGTATTCCACTGTGTACATGTCTGTACATGCCTCGGCTGACTCCTCCCACGAGTCCAGGTATAAAGGTGACTGCTCCACAGTCCCTCTGTATTCTGGACTGGTCGACCACTCGAGGCACACCTTCATTCTCTTGTTAATAAAAGCCTGTTAGTTACTCGCTTAACCTCAGTCTTTTGAGTAATTGATAGCGCATCAATTTTATTAACAAGATTTTTTTATAATGGAGAAGATCCTCACACCAGCATGCCTGGACTTAGACCATCGGGAGGCGGACACATCCACCAAGTTTGCTCACTGGCTTAGGTGCTTTGAAAGATTCCTGATCGCCTCCGCTGCAACGGTCAAATCGGATGAGGACAAACTGGATGTCCTGACCTCCAAAGTGAACCACCGAGCGTACTCGGTCATCCAGGACGCGACCTCGTACACGGCTGCTCTCAAGCTCCTCAAGGACCAGTACACGCGCCCAGTGAACGAGGTGTACGCCAGGCACCTCCTGGGGAGTCGTAAACAACAACCTGGGGAATCGACCGAGGAATACCTTCAGGCACTGTCTGTGCTTGGCCGGGCCTGTGGTTGTAAGGATGTAAAGGCCGCCGTGTACACAGAGGAACTTATCCGGGACGCTTTTGTAGCGGGCCACAGGTCCAATTACACCCGACAGCGACTGTTGGAGCAGAGTGACCTCGACCTCAACAAGGCCTCTGAACTCGCACTATCATTGGACGCAGCCTACCGGGGCATGGATGCCTACTCCTCTGCACCGTGGATGCCACGGGGAACGACAGCCTGGGACACGGTAGGACCATCTCATAGCGCTGTGCCACCCCAGCCACATCCCAGCAATGGCCCAACTACCGCAGCAGTGTCCCAAGGCCAGAAATGCTACCTCTGTGGCCAGGCCAAACACCCCAGAGCGCGCTGCCCGGCGAAAAATGCGATCTGCTCGGGCTGCGGGAAGAAGGGACACTACGCCAGCGTCTGCAGGGCCAAAGCCACCCCGAACCCCAGCAGCGCCGTGTGCGGGCCGCCATCTTGGGCCTCCCCAGCCATGTGCGAACCACCGGAACAGCAGCCATTTTGGACGCCTCCAGCCACATGGGGATCATGGACGCCGCCATCTTGGACGCCAGCCAGGACGCAGCAGGCCCCCAACACCGCCTCATCTGACACCCGCAGCGACACACCGACCCCTACGCTGGCCTCCGTTACGCTGGACCAAGCGAGACCGCACCAACTGGCCCGGTCCACAATGGACATTAAGGTAAATGGTCACGAAACAACCTGCCTTTTTCACTCTGGGAGCACAGAGAGCTTCATCCACCCCGACACGGTGCGGCGTTGCTCTCTCCCAGTCCTGCCTGCACACCAGCGGATTTCTATGGCCTCCGAGTCCCAGTCGGCGGACATTGGCGGCTACTGCGTGGTGACACTCTTAGTAGACGGGACTGTGTACGATAATTTTAAACTTCTGGTTCTGCCCCACCTCTGCGCTGCCGTTCTACTGGGGCTGGATTTTCAGTGCCACCTTAAAAGTGTTACGATGGCGTACGGTGGACCCCTCCCCCCACTCACAGTCCGCAGCCAGCAGCTTCCAAACTGCCCGCCGCGCACCAGGTGCAACCTTTCCACACTCAGAGTCACCCCCCCCCCCACTGTTTGCTAACCTCACCCCCGACTGTAAGCCCATCGCCACAAAGAGCAGGCGATACAGTGCCGGGGACAGGGTTTTCATTAAAACCGAAGTGGAGCGGCTCCTGAAGGAGGGGATTATTGAGGTCAGCACCAGCCCCTGGCGAGCCCAGGTTGTGGTCGTTAAGACCGGCGAGAAGCAGCGCCTGGTCATCGACTACAGCCAGACAATAAATCGCTACACCCTGCTGGACGCTTACCCACTCCCCTGCATAGCTGATATGGTCAACCAGATCGCGCAGTACCGCGTCTTCTCGACCATTGACCTGAAATCAGCGTACCACGAGCTCCCTATCCGCCCTGAGGACCACCAGTATACTGCCTTTGAGGCAAACGGCCGCCTCTATCACTTCCTTAGGGTTCCCTTTGGCGTCACCAACGGGGTCTCCGTCTTCCAAAGGGAGATGGACCGGATGGTCGATCAAAATGCTTTGCAGGCCACTTTCCCTTATCTGGACAATGTGACCATCTGCGGCCATGACTTGCAGGACCATGACGCAAACCTCGAAAAATTCCTCTGCACCGCCCAACTCCTGAACCTGACGTATAACAAGGAGAAGTGCATATTCTGCACAACCCGCCTCGCCATCCTTGGCTGTGTTGTGGAACACGGAGTCATCGGTCCCGACCCCAACCGGATGCGTCCCCTTATGGAACTCCCACTGCCCCACTGCCTCAAGGCCCTGAAGAGGTGCCTAGGGTTTTTCTCCTATTACGCCCAGTGGGTCCTCTACTATGCGGACAAGGCCCGTCCGCTGATCAAGTCCACCTCTTTTCCCTTGACGGCAGAGGCCCGCTTAGCCTTCCACCATATCAAGGAAGACATTGCCAAAGCCACCATGCACGCAGTGGACGAATCCATCCCCTTCCAGGTGGAAAGCGACGCGTCCGACTTTGCCCTGGCCGCTACCCTTAATCAGGCGGGGAGACCCGTGGCCTTCTTTTCACGAACCCTCCAGGGCCCGGAGACCAGACACTCCACTGTTGAGAAGGAGGCCCAGGCTATTGTGGAGGCTGTGCATCATTGGAGGCACTACCTGGCCGGAAAACGATTTACCCTGCTCACTGACCAGCGTTCAGTTGCTTTTATGTTTAACAACAAGCAGAGGGGCAAAATCAAAAACGACAAGATCTTGAGGTGGAGAATCGAACTTTCCACCGACAATTACGAGATCTTGTACCGGCCCGGGAAGCTCAATGAACCCCCGGATGCTCTATCGCGTGGCACCTGCGCCAACGCGCAGATCGATAGACTGCGGGCCCTCCACAATGACCTCTGCCACCCGGGGGTCACCAGGTTCTTCCACTTCATCAAGGCCCGCAACCTGCCTTACTCCATTGAGGAGGTCAGGACCATGACCAGGAACTGCCAAGTCTGCGCTGAGTGCAAACCACACTTTTATAGACCAGACAGGGCTCACCTGATAAAAGCCACTCACCCCTTCGAGCGCCTGAGCGTTGATTTTAAAGGGCCTCTCCCCTCCTCCGACCGCAATGTGTACTTCCTCAACATTATTGTTGAGTACTCCCGTTTCCCGTTCGCCATCCCCTGCCCGGACATGACCAGTGCCACGGTCATTAAATGTCTGAATGACCTCTTCACCCTGTTCGGTTTCCCCAGCTATATCCATAGCGACCGGGGCTCATCGTTTATGAGCGACGAACTCCGCCAGTACCTGCTCGCTAGGGGTATTGCCACAAGCAGGACCACCAGTTTCAACCCCCGGGGGAACGGACAGGTGGAAAGAAAGAATGTGACAGTTTGGAAGGCCGCCCTGCTAGCCTTAAAGTCTAGGGGCCTTCCGACCTCCCGCTGGCAGGATGTGCTCCCCGATGCGCTCCACTCTATTCGGTCACTGCTCTGCACTGCCACTAATGCCACCCCTCATGAGAAAATGTTTGTCTTCCCAAGGAAGTCCACATCGGGGACATCGCTACCGCATTGGCTGACGTCCCCAGGGCCGGTCCTACTGAGAAGACACGTGAGGACCCATAAAATGGACCCCCTGGTCGAGAGGGTCGACCTCCTCCACGCCAACCCCCAGTATGCTTACATTGCGTACCCGGACGGGCGGGAGGACACAGTCTCCATACGAGACCTCGCACCCTCGGGGGCCCCAGTAACCCACTACCCACTACCACCCCCCCCCCATGATCCAATATCCAACCCCAGCAGACGGCACGCCTGGGCCCCGCGACCCGCTCGACACCCACGAGGACTACACACCAGTGCCCCAGCCTACACGGGACTCGACGCCAGAACCTTCACTACCTCTGCCATCGCCACGTCGATCACAGCGGCAGACAAGACCTCCGGAGAGACTCCAATACACAAACTTTTAATACACTTCACCCCGCCGGACTCATTTTTAAATAAGGGGTGAATGTGGTAAACCACTGTTATACCTGCCTGTGTGGGTGTTTGTATGCCACTGTGTATATGTCTGTACATGCCTCGGCTGACTCCTCCCACGAGTCCAGGTATAAAGGTGACTGCTCCACAGTCCCTCTGTATTCTGGACTGGTCGACCACTCGAGGCACACCTTCATTCTCTTGTTAATAAAAGCCTGTTAATTACTCGCTTAACCTCAGTCTTTTGAGTAATTGATAGCGCATCACACAGTAAGTCATCCCTCATCTTGGTGAACTTAACATTCTCTAGAGAGAGAACACACACAAGAAGTCACTTGTGGGAGTAGTGTTCAGACCCCCTAACAGTGACCACATGGTAGGATGGAGTATAAAGGAAGAAATAATGGGAGCTTGTCAGAAAGATACTGCAATAATCATGGGGGATTTTAATCTACATATAGCCCGGAAAAATCAGATGGGCAAGGGTAGCATAGATGAGGAGTTCATAGAATGTTTTTGGGACAGTTCCTTAGAACAGCATGTTCTGGAGCCAACCAGAGAGCAGGCTATACTAGACCTGGCATTGTGCATTAATTAATGACCTCATAGTGAAGGCACCCCTAGGTTAGCAGCAATCATAATGGCCTGTATTTTCTGATTGGAGGCTTCCTGCATGAGGAGGCCGCCAATCTGGAAAAAATCTATGCCCTTACCTGAGGGCTCCAGAGGTCCGGCCATTTCCGCTCCTGGGCCTCTGCTCTACAAAATGCGCAGGGCCCAGGTATCCCAGGGGCGCATGTGGTTTGCAAGCATCCCTGGGATCACGTGGGCCATGGGGAACCAATGAAAGAAGGGAATCTCCCTTCATACTTTTGACAGGTCTCTCAGCTTAGACCTGTCAAAAGTGTGAATGGGGATCACTCAAAAAACACATCAAAACATTAAATAATTTTTTATAAAATCATGTTTTTAAAATTAGTTAAAATTACGTTATATTAAATACTTTAATCAAAAATGTAATTTTTGGAAAAAAAATTAAGTTTTTTACAGGGCTAAAAATAAACTTACCTTTTTAAATGTCTTTTTATATTATAAATGAGTGGAAAAAATTATTTTTTTACTTTTTTAAACTCTTATGCTGGTTAAAACAGGTCTTACGCCTACTTTTACCAGGTAAAAGATTTTTCAAGGTTTTCAGCGGGTGGAGGTTGTGCAGAAAGCGGAACTCTCCCCCCCGCAGAGGCCCTTCCCCCGGGCAGGCAGAGGATCTGTCAAGAGGATTCTTGACAGATCGGAAGGGCCGGTTTTCAGCGCATGTGCTTCGCAGGCCTAAAACTGGCACTTGTGAGATCCCTACAGGTGGACACACCCGTAGGGATCAGAAAATACGGGCAATATGATTGAATTTTACATTCAGTTTGAGGGAGAGAAGAGTGGGTCCAAGACTAGTATTTTAAACTTAAATAAGGGCAATTATGAGGGCATGAAAGCAGAGCTAGCTAAAGTGAACTGGCAAATTAGGTTAAGGGATAGGTCAATCGAGTTGCAGTGGCAGACATTTAAGGGGATATTTCAGGATACACAGAATATATACATTCCAATGAGAAAGAAAATTTCCAAGGGGAGGACCCAGCATCCGTGGTTAACTATAAAAGTTAAAGATAGTATCAAACTTAAAGAACAGCATATAATTGCGCAAAGATGGGTGGCAGGTCAGAAGATTGGACAGAATAAAAAAAACAGCAAATAATGACTAAAAGATTAATAAGGAGAGAAAAATTGTTGAGGCTTGTAATAAGGGAACATCTATAATTATGGGGGATTTTAACTATCATATTAATTGGACAAATCAAATTGGGCAGGGCTGCCTTGAGGATGAGTTCATTGAGTGTATTAGGGATGGGTTTCTTGAGCAGTATGTAACTAAACCGACCAGGGGGCAAGCAACCTTAGATCTGGTCCTGTGTAACGAGACAGGATTAATTAAAAATGTCCTAGTAAAGGATCCCCTTGGAATGAGTGACCATAACATGGTTGAATTCCATATTCAATTAGAGGGTGAAAAGGTTGGATCTCAAACAAGCGTGCTAAGCTTGAATAAAGGAGACTATGAAGGTATGAAAGCGGAATAGAGTAGAGTGGATTGGGAAAATAGATTAAAGGGTAAGATGATACATGATCAGTGGTGTACATTTAAGGAGTTATTTTACAACTTCCAAAAAATATATATTCCACTGAGAAGAAAAGGGTGTAAAAGAAAAGACAGCCATCCGTGGCTAAGTAAAGAAATTAAGGATAGTATTCGACTAAAAACAAGGGCATATAAGGTAGCCAAATCTAGTGGGAGGATAGAGGATTGGGAAAACTTTAAAAGACAGCAAAAAATAACAAAAAGATTGATTAAGAAAGGGAAGATAGATTATGAAAGTAAATTAGCAAAAAATATAAAAACAGATAGTAAGAGTTTTTATAGTTATATAAAAAGAAAAAGGGTGGCTAAAGTAAATGTTGGTCCCTTAGAGGATGAGACCGGGAAATTAATGGTGGGAAATATGGAGATGGCAAAAACACTGAATGAATATTTTATATCAGTCTTTACAGTAGAGGACACTAAGAATATCCCAACACTGGACAAACAGGGGGCTAAAGGGGGGGAGGAGTTAAACACGATCAAAATCACTAAGGAAGTGGTACTCGGTAAAATAATGGGACTCAAGGCGGATAAATCACCTGGAACTGATGGCTTACATCCTAGGGTCTTGAGGGAAGTGGCGGTAGGGATTGTGGATGCATTGGTAATAATTTTCCAAAACTCCCTGGACTCGGCAAAGGTCCCGGCAGACTGGAAAACTGCTAATGTAACACCCTTATTTAAAAAGGGCAGTAGACAGAAGGCTGGAAACTATAGACCGGTTAGCCTAACATCTGTGGTAGGTAAAATTCTGGAGTCCATTATTAAGGAGACAGTAACAGGACATTTGGATAATCATAATTTAATAGGACAAAGTCAGCATGGTTTTATGAAGGGGAAGTCATGTTTGACAAATTTGCTGGAGTTCTTTGAGGAAGTAACATATAGGGTGGATAAAGGGGAACCAGTGGACGTAGTGTATTTAGACTTCCAAAAGGCATTTGACAAGGTGCCACACAAAAGATTATTGCTTAAGATAAAAAATCACGGGATTGTGGGTAATATTCTGGCATGGATAGAGGATTGGCTATCTAACAGAAGGCAGAGAGTTGGGATAAATGGTTCATTCTCAGACTGGCAATCAGTAACTAGTGGTGTTCTGCAGGGGTCAGTGCTGGGTCCCCAACTCTTTACAATCTATATTAATGATTTGGAGATGGGGACCGAGTGTAACATATCAAAGTTTGCAGATGATACTAAGATGGGAGGGAAAGTAGTGAGTGAGGAGGACATAAAAAACCTGCAAGTGGACATAGACAGGCTAAGTAAGTGGGCAGAGATTTGGCAGATGGAATACAATACTGGAAAGTGTGAGGTTATGCACTTTGGCAGGAAAAATCGTAGAGCAAGTTATTATCTTAATGGCAAGAAACTGAAAAGTACTGAAGTACAAAGGGATCTGGGGGTCCTGGTGCACAAAACTCAAAAGGTTAGTATGCAGGTGCAGCAAGTGATTAAGAAGGCCAATGGAATGTTGGCTTTCATTGCTAGGGGGATAGAATATAAAAATAGGGAGGTATTGCTTCAGTTGTACAAGGTATTGGTGAGACTGCACCTGGAATACTGCATACAGTTTTGGTGTCCATACTTAAGAAAGGACATACTTGCTCTCGAGTCAGTACAAAGAAGGTTCACTCGGTTAATCCCGGGGATGAGGGGATGGACATATGAGGAGAGGTTGAGTAGATTGGGACTCTACTCATTGGAGTTCAGAAGAATGAGAGGCGATCTTATTGAAACATATAAGATTGTGAAGGGGTTGGATCGGGTGGATGCGGGGAGGATGTTCCTGATGATGGGTGAAACTAGAACTAGGGGGCATAGTCTTAGAATAAGGGGCTGATCTTTCAAAACTGAGATGAGGAGGAACTACTTCACTCAGAGGGTGGTAGGTCCATGGAATATGCTGCCCCAAAAAGCTGTAGAAGCTACATCATTACATAAATTTAAAACAGAAATAGACAGTTTCCTAGATGTAAAGGGAATTAAGGGTTACGGGGAGCGGGCAGGAATTTGGACATGAGTCTAGGTTCGGATCAGTCATGGCCCTGTGGGTAGTGGAGCGGGCCCAGGGGCCGTGTAGCCTGATCCTGCTCCTATTTCGTGTGTCTAATTCTGTTAGATTCAGGAGATGGTTCTGTGATAGTGGATTGGCGGTTAGGATCAGATCAGCCATGATCTTATTGAATGGCGGAGCAGGCTCGAGGGGCCGATTGGCCTACTCCTGCTCCTATTTCTTATGTTATGTTCTTATGTTCTTAAAATTAGAGTATGAGGGAAAGCTAGCTAGAAATATAAAAACAGATAGTAAGAGTTTCTATAGATATTTTAAAAAGCGTTAACAAAGTGAGCGTTGGTCCTATAGAAAGTGAGTCTGGGGAATTAATAATGGAAAATAAGGAGATGGCAGTTGAATTGAACAGGTATTTTGCATCGGTCTTCACTATAGAGGATACAAGTAACATCCCAGAAATAGCTGTAAATCAGGAAATGGAAGGCAGGGAGGAACTTAAGAAAATTATAATCACCGGGGAAGTAGTACTGAGCAAATTGTTGGAGCTGCGGGCTGACAAGTCTCCGGGACCTGATGGACTTCATCCTAGGGTCTTAAAAGAAGTGGCTAGTGAGATAGTTAATGCGTTGGTTTTAATTTTCCAAAATTCCCTAGATTTGGGGAAGGTTCCATTAGATTGGAAAATAGTGAATGTAACTCCTTTATTCAAAAAGGGAGGGAGACAGAAAGCAGGAAACTACAGGCCAATTAGCTTAACATCTGTCACAGGGAAGATGTTAGAAGCTATTATTAAAGATGTTATAGCAGAGCAGAAAAGTTCAAGGTAATCAGGCAGAGTCAACATGGTTTTGTGAAAGGGAAATCACGTTTAACCAATTTATTGGAGTTCTTTGAGGAAGTAACGTGCTCTGGATAAAGGGGAACCGGTGAATGTACTGTACTTAGATTTCAAGAAGGCATTTGATAAGGTGCCACATCAAAGGTTATTGCGGAAAAGTTCATGGTGTAGGGGGTAACATATTGGCATGGATAGAAGATTGGCTAGCTAACAGGAAATAGAGAGTAGGCATAAATGGGTCATTTTCTGATTGGCAAGATGTAATGAGTGGTGTGCCACAGAGATCAGTGCTGGGGCCTCAACTTTTTACAATTTATATAAATGACTTGGGTGAAGGGACCGAAGGCATGGTTGCTAAATTTGCTGATGACACAAAGATAGGTT
Organism: Somniosus microcephalus; assembly: GCF_052327205.1. Taxonomy (NCBI): domain Eukaryota; kingdom Metazoa; phylum Chordata; class Chondrichthyes; order Squaliformes; family Somniosidae; genus Somniosus; species Somniosus microcephalus. Next base: position 142,399,424 of record NC_140996.1, on the reverse strand, counting down.
GGAAAGTAAATTGTGAAGAGGACATAAGGAGGCTACGAAGGGATATAGATAGGTTAAGTGAGTGGGCAAAGATCTGGTAAATGGAGTATAATGTGGGAAAATGTGAAATTGTCCATTTTGGCAGGAAGAATAAAAAAGAAGCATATTATCTAAATGGTGAGAGATCGCAGAGCTTTGAGATGCAGAGGGATCTGGGTGTCCTCGTGCATGAATCGCAAAAGGTTAGTATGCAGGTATAGCAAGTAATTAGGAAAACTAATGTTATCGTTTATTGCGAGGGGAATTGAATACAAAAGTAGAGAGGTTATGCTTCAGTTATACAGGGCATTGTTGAGACCACATCTGGAGTACTGTGTACAGTATTGGTCTCCTTATTTCAGGAAGGATGTAAATGCATTGGAGGCAGTTCAGAGAAGCTTTACTAGACTAATACCTGAAATGGGTGGGTTGTCTTATGAGGAAAGGTTGGACAAGCTAGGCTTGTATCTGCTGGCGTTTAGAAGAGTAAGAGGTGACTTCATTGAAACATATAAGATCTTGAGGGGTCTTGACAGGGTGGATGTGGAGAGGATGTTTCCTCTTGTGGGAAAATCTAGAACTAGGGGTCACTGTTTAAAAATAAGGGGTCGCCCATTTAAGACAGAGATGAGGAGAAATTTTTTCTCACAGAGGGTCGTGAGTCTTTGGAACTCTTTTCCTCAGAGAGTGGTGGAAGCAGAGTCCTTGAATATTTTTAAGGCAGAGGTAGATAGATTCTTGATAAGCAAGGGGGTGAAAGGTTATCGGGGTAGGCAGGAATGTGGAGTAATCAGATCAGCCATGATCTTATTGAATGGCGGCGCAGGCTCGAGGGGCCGAGTGACCTATTCCTGCTCCTAATTCGTATGTTCGTATGTTCATAATAGCACACACAACCTTAGAAGAGGGCATTCAATTGACTGCAAAACATTCTTACAATCAATTTCCCAGTTTCCTCCTTCATTCCTGCTCCTTCCCAAAGTTATCTCAGATGACTAGATGCACAGAATCTTCAGACTAGTCAAGGCTCTCCACAAACACAATGCTTTGGTAAAATACAGAATTTTGCTATGATAAAGGTGCTATATGAACACAAATAATTGTTATTGTTACTAAGAATTTCTACAGGCACACACAGGTTTCCTAACAAACTCTCCAAATACATGAAAGTGGTTATTTGTTATAAAACACTGGAGAAATGCAACTATATTTATGTCAGCAATCACAGTTAACCTTTCTATTTATGGCAAGAAAGTTTAAATCACAGTCCAATGAGGATTTAAAGTAATACTAGTTAGTCTCCTGTTGCACATGGGGAGTCAAGACCAAGGACACAATTTAGGTCAAGTCGTGTCAGGGAATAATTGAATTGGGCCAAGAGCAGGGAGGAGGAAGGAAACAGATGGGTGGGTGAATGAAGAGGAGAGGGGAGGGGTGGGGGAGAATGGAAGAGAATGGAAAGGAAAGCGGGAGGGGGAGAAACAGAGAAGAAGGAGAGAGAGAGAGGAAAGAGAGAGAAAGGAGAAAGAGAAAGGAAAGAGTGAGAGAGAGAGAGGGAGGAAGGAGAGAGGGAGAGAGAGGAGAGAGATAGGTAGAAAACTGTTCACTGGGGGTGCCTATTAGAAGATTGCTCAGTGAGGGCAGGGGGTTCCAGTTGTTGTAAAGCCAATCAGTGAGAGACGGGTTCCAGTTGTCAAAATGCTGCTCGATGGGGTTGGCAAAATTGTTGAAAAACTATTCAGTGGCAGGGGATGCATTCTTTGCTTTCAATGCACTACTTTATTTTTCCACAGCTGTGATGAACATAAGAATATAAGAACATAAGAAATAGGAGCAGGAGTAGGCCAATCGGCCCCTCGAGCCTGCTCCACCATTCAATAAGATCATGGCTGATCTGATCCTAACCTCAAATCTTCTATCACTCTGCATCCACCCGAACCCATGTGATCTCCCGGGAGAGGCGAAAAACCAGATAAAGACCCAATGGCCAATTTGGGAGAAAAAAACCTGGGAAATTCCTCTCCAACCCATCTAGGCAATCGAAATTCTTCCAGGAGATCACTCTGTCCCTATATTTTCTACAGTACTTACCTTCTGTAAAGGCGATCTCCACCCCAGCCAGGAACAGGAATAAAACCATCTCCTGAAATCTAACACAGAATTAGAACACAGTAGGAGCAGAACCAGGCTACACGGCCCCTGGGTCCACTCCACTACCCACAGGGCCATGACCATTCCGAACCTAGACTCATGTCCAATTTCCTGCCCGCTCCCCGTAACCCTTAATTCCCTTTACTTCTAGGAAACTATCTATTTCTGTTTAAAATTTATTTAATGATGTAGCTTCCACAGCTTTCTGGGGCAGCATATTCCACAAACCTACCACCCTCTGAGTGAAGAAGTTTCTCCTCATCTCAGTTTTGAATGAGCAGCCCCTTATTTTAAGATTATGCCCCCTAGTTCTAGTTTCACCCATCATTGGGAACATCCTCACCGCATCCACCCGATCAAGCCCCTTCACAATCTTATATGTTTCAATAAGATCGCCTCTCATTCTTCTGAACTCCAATGAGTAGAGTCCCAATCTACTCAACCTCTCCTCATATGACCACCCCCTCATCCCCGGGATTAACCGAGTGAACCTTCTTTGTACTGACTCGAGAGCAAGTATGTCTTTTCTTAAGTATGGACACCAAAACTGTATGCAGTATTCCAGGTGCGGTCTCACCAATACCTTGTACAACTGCAGCAATACCTCCCTGTTTTTATATTCCATCCCCCTAGCAATAAAAGCCAACATTCCATTGGCCTTCTTAATCACTTGCTGCACCTGCATACTAACTTTTTGAGTTTCGTGCACCAGGACCCCCAGATCCCTTTGTACTACAGTACTTTCCAGTTTCTTGCCATTAAGATAATAACTTGCTCTATGATGTTTCCTGCCAAAGTGCATAACCTCACACTTTCCAGTATTGTATTCCATCTGCCAAATCTCTGCCCACTTACTTAGCCTGTCTATGTCCCTTTGCAGGTTTTTTATGTCCTCCTCACTCACTACTTTCCGTCCCATCTTTGTATCATCTGCAAACTTTGATATGTTACACTCAGTCCCCTCCTCCAAACCGTTAATATAGATTGTAAAGAGTTGGGGACCCAGCACTGACCCCTGCGGAACACCACTAGTTACTGGTTGCCAATCTGAGAACGAACCATTTATCCCAACTCTCTGCTTTCTGTTAGAGAGCCAATCCTCCACCCACGCCAGAATATTACCCCCAATCCCGTGATTTTTTTATCTTGAGCAATAATCTTTTGTGTGGCACCTTGTCAAATGCCTTTTGGAAGTCTAAATACACTACGTCCACTGGTTCCCCTTTATCCACCCTGTATGTTACTTCCTCAAAAAACTCAAGCAAATTTGTCAAACATGACTTCCCCTTCATGAAACCATGCTGAGTTTGTCCTATTAAATTATGTTTATCCAAATGTCCCATTACTGTCTCCTTAATAATGGACTCTAACATTTTACCAACCACAGATGTTAGGCTAACAGGTCTATAGTTTCCAGCCTTCTGCCTACTACCCTTTTTAAATAAGGGTGTTACATTAGCAGTTTTCCAATCTGCCGGGACCTTTGCTGAGTCCAGTGAGTTTTGGAAAATTATTACCAATGCATCCACAATCCCTACCGCTACTTCCCTCAAGACCCTAGGATGCAAGCCATCAGGTCCAGGGGATTTATCTGGCTTAAGTCCCATTATTTTACCAAGTACCACTTCCTTAGTGATTTTAATCGTATTTAGTTCCTCCCCCCCTAGAGCCCCCTGTTTGTCCAGTGTTGGGATATTCTTAGTGTCCTCTACTGTAAAGACTGATACAAAATAATTGTTCAGTGTTTTTGCCATCTCCATGTTTCCCACCATTAATTTCCCGGTCTCATCCTCTAAGGGACCAACATTTACTTTAGCCACCCTTTTTCTTTTTATATAACTATAGAAACTTTTACTGTCTGTTTTTATATTTTTTGCTAATTTACTTTCATAATCTATCTTCCCTTTCTTAATCAATCTTTTCGTTATTTTTTGCTGTCTTTTAAAGACTTCCCAATCTTCCATCCTCCCACTAGATTTGGCTACCTTATATGCCCTTGTTTTCAGTCGGATACTATCCTTAATTACTTTACTTAGCCACGGATGACTATCTTTTCTTTTACACCCTTTTTTCCTCAGTGGAATATATATTTTTTGGAAGTTGTAAAATAACTCCTTAAATGTACACCACTGGTCATGTACCGTCTTACCCTTTAATCTATTTTCCCAGTCCACTCTAATTAATTCCGCTCTCATACCTTCATAGTCTCCTTTATTCAAGCTCAGCACGCTTGTTTGAGATCCAACCTTCTCACCCTCTAATTGAATATGGAACTCAACCATGTTATGGTCACTCATTCCAAGGGGATCCTTTACTAGGACATTTTTAATTAATCCTGTCTCAGTACACAGGACCAAATCTAAGGTTGCTTGCCCCCTGGTCGGTTCAGTTACATACTGCTCAAGAAACCCATCCCTAATACACTCAATGAACTCATCCTCAAGGCTGCTCTGCCCAATATGATTTGTCCAGTTAATATGATAATTAAAATCCCCCATAATTATAGCTGTTCCCTTATTACAAGCCTCAACTATTTCCTGATTAATACTCCGTCCAACAGAGTCGCAACTGTTCGGAGGCCTATAGACTACACCCACGAGTGTTTTTTTCCCCTTATTATTCCTTATCTCCACCCAAACTGTTTCACTATCCTGCTCCTTTGACCCAATATCATTTCTCTGTATTATAGTGATTCCTTCCTTTATTAACATAACCACCCCACCTCCTCTCCCTTCCTTCCTGCCTGTCCTTCCTGATTGTTAAATAACCTGGTATGTTTAATTCCCAGTCATGGTCACCCTGCAGCCATGTTTCTGTAATGACCACAAGATCATACCCATATGTCATTATTTGTGCCGTTAACTCATTCATTTTGTTACGAATGCTACATGCATTCAGATAAAGAACTTTCAAATATGTTTTGTAACACTTAGTTCCTGTTTTTTCCCTTTTTAGTACTTTACTTTTTACTCCATACCTTCTGTCCCTTCCTGACACATTCTGTTTTTTAATTCCCCCACTGCTACCTAAGTCTATGACCTTTTCTGTTGTCATTTCTATTATTTGCTCTCTAGAAACCTCCCCCCCACTAATTAGTTTAAAGCCCTCTCTACAACCCTAGTTATATGATTCACCAGGACTCTAGTCCCAGCACTGGCCAAGTGGAGTCCGTCCCAACAGAACAGCTCCCTCCTGTCCCAGTACTGGTGCCAGTGTCCTAAGAAGCAAAACCCATTTCTCCCACATCAGTCTTTGAGCCACGCATTTAACTCTTTAATTTTATTTATCCTAGCCAAATTCGCTCGTGGCTCAGGTAATAACCCAGAGATTATTACCCTTGAGGTTCTGTTTTTTAATTTGACCCCTAGCTGCTCATACTCCTTTAACAGAACCGTCTTCCTTGTCCTATCTACGTCGTTTGTACCAACATGGACCACGACAACTGGATCCCTCCCCTCCCACTCCAAGTTTCTTTCCAGCCCAGAAGAGATGTCCTTAACCCTGGCACCAGGCAGGCAACACAGCCTTCGGGACTCCCGCTCTTGACTGCAGAGAACCCTATCTATCCCCCTAATGATACTATCCCCTACCACTACAACATTTCTTTTTACTCCCTCCACTTGAATGGCCCCCTGTACCACGGTGCTGTGGCCAGGTTGCTCATCCTCCTTGCAGTCCCCGCTCCCGCCCTCACAGGGAGTAAGAACCTCGATCCTGCTGGACAAGAACAAGGGCTGCGTCCCCTTCAACACTACATCCTGGATCCCTGTACCTTCCTCACTCGTAGTCACACCGTCCTGTCCCTGACCACGGACTACATCTGCAGTAATTAACTTCATAGGTGTGACCATCTCCTGAAACAGAGTCCAGGAACTTCTCCCCCTCCCTGATGTGTCGCAGTGTCTGAAGCTCGGTCTCAAGCTCCATAACATGGAACTTGAGTTCCTCCAGCAGCAAACACTTGTCTGGCTGGCTTTTACACAGAAAGTGTCAGCATTTACTGGTGTGCATTGACTGTCACCATATGTGTTACAGCACCAAGACCATTATACTGTTGCAACCACACACCATTTCTACTATATAGAGGAATAGAACTGTTTTGGTCACTGGGTTTACAATGCTGCTAGACATAGCTTTCAGAGCAATTCCCCCACTATTACTAATACAGCTTGTATCAACTTGAATTAAAACGTTGAGTGTTTGAACACAGTCACAAGTTTAGTGCACATCATTATCTAAGCAACGCTGAAGAATCTGTGCCATAGAAACATAGAAAAGTAGGAGCAGGAGTAGGCCATTCAGCCCTTCAAGCCTGCTCCGCCATTCAATATGATCATGGCTGATCCTCTATCTCAATACCATATTCCCGCTCACTCCCCATACCCCTTGATGCCTTTTGTGTCTAGAAATCTATCTATCTCCTTCTTAAATACATTCAGTGACTTGGCCTCCACAGCCTTCTGTGGTAGAGAATTCCACAGGTTCACCACCCCAACATACCATTTGTCTTCCTAACTGCTTGCTGCACCTGCATGTTTGCTTTCAGTGACTGATGTACAACGACACCCTCTCTACATTTGTATTAAAACTATAATTTGAAGAATCACAAGCTCAATTTCCTCTGTAAAAAAGATATATATATAAAAATATTATTAATGTACCAAAGCTGATTTTAGAGATTATTACACTAGATAAATATTATGTACAGGATAGATCAATGTCAATTAAATTAAAAAATACATTATTTAAACCAAAAAAATCTGTGGAAACAATTTTGCAATAATAATAACATTTAAACAGAATGTGTACATAAGGGATGCAATGCCTCGTGAACATCTAATTTGCATAACAAGCAAAACCATTTAATCTTCCTGTTCATGTGTGGTATTGCCTGAGACATTGAGTTTTCATTATAAAATTTAATAAAGATGAATCTATGAATACAAATGATCTATTGGACTGAGATTTACTAGAGAATCTTAAATCAAATGGGCATGGAATGCAACATGAATCCATTTAATAAAGTATGGGATGCAATATCCCATATTTAAAACTGTATTATTTAAATATTAATTTGGCAGTGGACATAATAAAAAAGCAGAAATTTAAAATGACTAATTATTACACATTTATTTATTTTCCATTGAATGTGGGCTTGTGTCTCAGGCTGAACCAGATTGTTTGCTATCTTGGCATCCTAGTTGATCACTTGTATTCTCCATCATAAAGACTGGCTACTTCCATCTCTGTAAATCATGTGCCTCCACTCCTGCCTGAGTACATCTACTGCTGAAACCCCATCGATATCTTTGTCACCCCTAGACTCAACTATTCCATTGCTCTTGTGGTTATCTTCCCTCAGCTCATCAAAAACTCTGCTGCCCATATCCTATACTGCACTAGGACCTGTTCACCTAGCACCCCTGTCCTACTGACTTACATTGTCTCCTGGTTCCCCGATGGCTGCAATTTTAAATTCTCATGCTCATGTTTAAATCTCTTCATCGCCTCACCCCTCCCTATCTCTGTAACCTCCTTGAGCCCACCCTGATACTTGGCTCCATGTCACGAGAGTTGGCATAATGGAGTTTTGTATGATTAAATTGTCATAGCAGCTTCCTGGGTATTGGACATTAACGAGTAGAATAAGATGGTTGGCAATGCACACTAATTGGGCATTAATAGAATCAAAGCCATATTATTGAGGCAGTTGCCATTTAGGGCTTTGAGTGTCACATGCATTCTGTCAAGTATTCCTGGTACATGTGGGTACCCTGACAGTCTGTAGAACTAGATAGCATGCTCTCTCTCTGTTTAGCTGCATCCATTGGGAAGGATATGAATTGCATACACCTCCTGACTAATGCAATGGTGAGCAGCTGCCTCACTAATGTGGTAAACATCACCTGGTGCTACCGAGAACAACAGCAACAATAACTTGCATTTATATAGCACCTTTAATGTAAAACATCCCAAGGTGCTTCACAGGAGCATCATCAAACACAATTTGATACCGAGCCACATAGGTTTTAAGGGGCTTCTTAAAGGAGGAAAGAGAGGTAGAGAGGCGGAGAGGTTTAGGAAGGGAATTTCAGAACTTAAGGCAAAGGTAGCTGAAGGCACGGCCGCCAATCATGGGCTGATGGAAATTGGGGATGTACAAGAGTCCAGAATTAGAAGACTGCAGCGATCTTGGAAAGTTGTAGAGCTGGAGGAAGTTACCGAGAAAGGGAGTGGTGAGACCATGGAGGGATTTGAACAAAAGGAAGGGAATTTTAAATTTGAGAGTTTGCTGGACCAGGAGCAAATATAGGTCAGCGAGCACAGGGATGGTGGATGAACGGGGCTTGATGTGAGTTAGGATGTGGTTTTAGATGAACTCAAGTTTATGGAGGGTACAAGGTGAGAGACTGGCCAGGAGAGCATTGGATTAATCAAATCTGGAGGTAACAAAGGCATGAATAAGGGTTTCAGCAGCAGATGAGCTGAGGCAGGGGTGGAGACGGGAGATATTACGTAGGTGGGAGTGGACAGTTTTGGTGATGGAGGGAAAATGGGGCCGTAAACTCAGCCCAGGATCAAATAGGACCCCAAGGTTACGAAGAGTCTGGTTCAGCCTCAGACAGTGGCTGGGAGAGGGATAGAGCCAGTGCTAAGGAACAGAGTTAGTGGCGGGGACCGAAGACAACAGCTTTGATCTTCCCAATATTTAATTGGAGGAAATTTCTGCTCATCCAGCACAGGATGTCGGACAAGCAGCGTGACAAATCAGAGGCAGTGGCGGGGTCGAGAGAGGGGGTGGTGAGATAGAGCTCGTTGTCATCAGCCATTATGTGGAATCTGGCATTGTATTTTCAGATGATGTCACTGAGGGGCAAAATGTAGATGAAAAATAAGAGGGGGCCAAGGATAGTTCCTTGGGGGACTCCAGAGGTAATGGTGCGGGAGCAGGAAGAGGAGCCATTGCAGGATATTCTGTGGCTATGACTGATAGGAATGGAACCAGGCGAGGTCAGCCCCATCCAGATTGACAACAGAGGAGAGGCGTTGGAGAATGTTGGTATGGTAAACCATGTCAAAGGCTGCAGACAGGTCAAGAAGGATGCAGAGGGATAGTGCACCACAGTCACAATCACATAGAATGTCATTTGTGACTTTGATCAGGGCCATTTTAATGCTGTGGCGGGGCAGAAACCTGATTGGAGAGCTTCAAACATGGAGTTGCAGGAAGTAACAACACCTTCAATGACTTTGGAGAGGAAAGGGAGGTTGGAGATGGGGCAGTAGTTTGCAAGGACAGATGATCAAGGGTGGGTTTTTTGAGGAGGGGGTGATGAGGGCTGATTTGACAGGGAGGGGGAACAGTATGAGAGGAAAGGGAACGATTAACAATATCAGTTAGCATGGGGGCCATGAAAGGAAGTTGGGTGGTCAGCAGTTTGGTGGGAATAGGGTCAAGGGAGTAGGTCTCATGGACAGAATGAGTAGGATACAAACACAAAGAAATTCAAGGCAGTGCTCACTTTGACTGGTGCAGACAATTCCATTCCCCCGTTTGAAGTTGGTTGCAGTTTTTCAGCCAGTAGTTGATATATTTCCTCAATAACCTCATGGGAAAGCACAGCCTTCTGCTGTACTGATGCTCAGAAATGTCAAAAGACCTTCTTAGTCTGTTGACCTTGGTGAATGAGGCCTGATTTCAACAGCCACAGACCAAGCTATATCCTTATCCTCTTGATAGCATAAGAATAGAGAGATTCCCATTGGGAAATTCATGTCCTCGATACAAAGCAGTACTTTGAGAAGATCTGTGTTAAACTAACAGCACAAGTCCTGACCCAATTTCCAAAACACAAAATACTATTTGCAGGCAAAGTAACACCAAACTTCAGTAGCAGCACACAAAATGTCCTCTAAGGATGTTATTTGCCCCAGAGATACCTTTTTGCATCACCTATGATAGTGGCAGTAATTATTTGGGATAGATATGGAGCAAAAATTGGGGGAAATGGCTCAGAAGGGTTCGACACACACTCTTGACCCCTGGCAGATCAGGCTCATGACGGACCTTGAAAGGGACTGATGCTTTTTACAAAAAAAGATAATTTAAGTACAGTTTTTTCACAACACATTTGAGAATTCATTTCACTCCATTTACCACCCCAAAATCTGCCCCCAAAACAGATGGTGATTCAAAGGAAAACCCCAGCCTTGGTGTCAACCTCTGAGACATATCCTTCATTTTTCATACCTCACTGTGCATTATTCATCTACCTCAAAGGCTTTTTAGTTTTTAGAGATAGACTATTGGATGTGTTTTCCTGTCATTAAGACTTACTGGGTATGATTTTTGTTTGTGGGCAGGGCATGTGCTCCACCCGCCTGATGCCGTTGGTGGGAAGCCTGATCGATTTTCATGATCGGGCCTCAATTAAGTAGTGGATGTGAACGGTTTGGAAGGGTGGGAAATCTGGTGGGCCAGTTGTTTCTTGAAGCAAACTTGCAGTTCTTACAGAGGAGGTGGCGTTTTCAGTGGTGACGAGTGGACAGCAAGTTCCTTAGAAAGCAGGCAGGATGATGACCACCAGGGCACGCCAATTTTCAGTTCCTGCCATGGTGCAGGAAAGAGTTCCTCTTTCCTTTTGATGAGTGATGGGTGACCCAGCAAATTATCCAGCAACAGTGGAGAGAGGTGGCTGGGCAGATTAATGCCAGCAGAAAAGTTCTTGGCACCTGGCAGCGATGCAGGAACACATTAAAAGGATTGCCAAGGTAAGTTACTGTGATGAAATATGCCATTCATCACTCATCGGTATGCTCTGCCTGTGACTGTGGTTTAGTTTCAGTTTCATTTCCCTTACCTCAGTTCCGTTTCCTCACCATTGTATTGTATTGTGTGTAGGGCTCCGCCCATACCTGGCCCCTATGTAAGCAGGCCCAGCCTGCCTCACATCCAGTACAGCAGACCTCTGGATGGAAGATACCTCTCCACTGTGTGTTACCTTCTAAGTTAATAAAAGCCTTGTTTTGTTCCGCTAACATTGAGTCTCGAATTTATTGAGGCACATCAGTTACCTTATCACATCTCTCTTACTCTCTACACAGCCGTGCACCACCAAACTTTAGCCTCAGCATTCGTAGTCCTCCCTCCTCTGTTTCACAAGCCTCTCTTCCAATGCCCAGATATCATTAGCAGAGGGAGGAAATGTAGCATTGGAGATGGTGAGGCCAGAGCCCAGACACAGCAGGATGTCTGGGCATTTTCTCTTTCTTTTCTCTTTTCACTTAGCTCTCTAGCCCACACACTCACAAACATAGCAAGACAATCTAAGGCTGCGTTGCTCTGCCACTCATCTGTGACTACTTACACATGCCATTATATGCCAAGCCTCACCCCTCTGTGCTTTTTCTAGGTCCTACAGATGATTTGGGCCCTGCAGCCATGCAGATGGATGGAGACAATGACTCACTGGAGGGCAAGCTCAGGTCCTAACTTTACTGAACAGGACAGAGATGCAGACTTTAGGGGCCCAGGCTTTAAAAGAAAAATGCTTCCCGTACATCAGCAATTGTTTAATGTATTGGACAGCCTGCCAGGGTGCTACTGCAAGACATTTGAGATTGTGGAGGATCCACTACCAACTTGTGTGCAGTTCTGGCACATAGCATCGACCATGGACGTGTGGTCACCTCGATAAACATTGCAGCTGGGCCCTTTTTGCATGCATCTGCGGCACCAGTAGTAGCATCTCTAGTCATACTCATACTCAGGCAGGCTGTGGGCTCCACCACCTCCTCCACCTTGGACAGCTTAGAGACCGAATATATAGGTGCTTGAATCACATCATGGATCAGTAGGAATGCTGAGTCACCGGCTGATAGAAGGGGCAATCGTGCAATGGGAGTGCAATGTGTCACCGTGCCTTAGGTTGACAGCATGCTTGCACCTTTTTTTACTTCCTCAACCAATGCCCACCCTGGTGGCAGAAACCCAACCACTGCAGACTGCTCTGGCAGCTGTCAAGATATTCTAATCTGCAGCCGGGATCTCTCAAGCCTGTGCTCCAAGAGATTGCTGACCACAGCATCTCAAGATGGGGGATCTCATAAGAAGCGATGAGAAACTGGGATTATTTCCACTGGACAAGAGAAGCTAAGTGGAGATGTAAATAGGCTTTTTTTTTTAAATCCTGAAGGATTTTGATTCGTTCCTTTGGTTGGGAGTCAGTGATGAGAGGCCATCAATTTCAAACTGTGAAGAGAGAGGTGAGAAGAAGTTTCTTCATGCAGAGTTGTTACAACATGGAGTACTTTGCCTTGTAAAGTAGCTGAGGTAGAGATCGTTACATCCTTTAAGGGAAGATTAGATAAAGATTTGAAGCAGAGGAAGATACACACTTATGGGGAGAACAGGGTAGTGAGTAATTTTTGATTACTCTAGCAGAGAGCTGGCACAGGCATGATGAGATGAATAGTTTCCTCTGTGCTGGAAAAATAGTTTGTTCTATACATGATGTTGTGATATAAATCAGAACTAAGCAATGTGTATTTCTACTCAAAGTCATTATGACACAAATTATGCACAGTTCTTTTTACCTGTCTCCTTTTCATGAAGACAATACTTCTATTAAAATTACTATTTGAGCCTATGTATGTCTTCCTCTGTCGAATAACATCACAGTGACAATGTATACGTTCTGCATCAAAGCATTCCAATGAAATACTTTCAATTCTAGAGATCAGAACATCTAGCCTTCTTGCTTAGGATAAGAAAAAATATATTGCAACAAACAGAGACAATGGGCTGGATTTTACCAGCCCTGAGAAGGCGGGTTTGGAGGCGGGACTGCTGGGAAATTCAAAAAGAATGGGAGCGGGTCCAGTGAAAGGATTGTTACTAGTCCTAACCCCTTTCGGGCTACCCCGGATCAGGCGTATTCCCCAGACGTTCACACTCAACTAAAATTAGAGCTAGCCGAATCCTAAAGACTAAAGGTCCAGACTATCTCTCCCTAAAGGAAAGGAACAACCTGAAGATGTTACCATCCTCCAGGTAGCACTTTTAATAAGTTTAGCTAGACTGTAACCTTCCGGATATTATGAGGGTCCGGAAATCTTCTCCAGAATTCTGCAACTCCTCACCAAAGAGTATACAGAGATTGAGTTTGCGAGTTTGATACAGAAGTACTATGTGAGACAATTCTAAAAAAACAGATTTATTAAAGAACCGACATGTGATTCAATCGCAACATTAACAGTTCCAAATACAGAAAACTTACAATTCTATTATCAGAGCTCCTTATTCTCAAATCTTAACTTCGTTACATTTTTACATTTCTAAGTCTTATTCCAGGATATCCACCAAAATCAAATACAAGTACCTTGATCCCCGAGATACAAAGAGTTGAAGACTTGCAGAGCTTGCCTATGAAGCCTGAGAATCACTTTGCCACTTCAAGTGGATCTATCTTCTCATTTGAAAGTCCAATTTTTATACTCTTTTCTCAGTGGTATATCCTTTGAAGTTTTCTGCTGATGTAAGCTAATTATCTCCAGTCATTTTTCTGTTGACTTCTTCTATTCTTACAGTCAGTTCAGCTGTAGCAAGCAGACTTGTATCTCTACCTTTAGGTGTCTCAAGCTTAACACAAAAACAATGTGATGGCTATGCACCTATTCGATGTCATTCTTATGAAGGTCTTCTGTGCAATTCTTTTTACAACATATAAATTAAAAACACCTCAACTAGGGTGATCTATGCAATTCTTATTTACCTCAGCTGGTTGTACCACAGACTTGTGTCTCCTGTGTCCTAAGTTTAACATAAAAATGATTTGATGGCAGGGGTTTCTTTTACTTGATGTCATTTTTACAAAGGCACATGTTTCTTTAATGTTCTGTGTTTCTTTCTGAAGTGTTGGTTTATAACACTTTAACTGGGTATAGCATTGTGTTCTTTCCAAAGCTTCAGACTTTTAGGAACCTCCAACCTTCTACTTCAATAAGGCTATTGTCTCAGTGTCAACAACTTATCTTATCTCAATATCATGTATGCTGTTCACAGCTTTTGATTGTTAAGGCTTCCAGATTTCCAAACCCAGTATGTCATGTTTTAATAAGGCTTTTTCTTTCATAGGATGGTGTATTTTTCTGAATGTGGCTATTCCTTCACACCAGAACCCACTCCCAACCTGCCTCCAACCAATCTTCCTGGGAGTCGGGTCCTCAATTTGCACAGGGACCTGACTCCTAGCAGTGGGAAGAGGATTATAGCCACTTAACTGCCTGTTAACAGGTAGTCAACAGGTAGTTAAGAGGCTTTTTCCCATTTTTAGACTTCAGCTGCGGGCTTCCCGACATCGGGGAACCCTGCCAGGGTAAGTGAGGCATGCTGTGGGTCTATATCAGAGGTAAGGAAATGTTGGGAAAGTCATTTTTAATGTGTTTAGATTTTTCTGCAGGTGACAAGCTTTGAAGTGTTTATATGGCCTCACCTCAATGGGAGAAGTGACAGATCACTTCTATACCCTCACCTGCAGCTGCCATCTGTTTCATTCTAAGGAGAGAGTCATTGGAGATCCTGGGTGCAAGGGCTCACCTTTGTACAGTGATTGTCAGTGTTTGACAGCACCTCAATGCTGTCAAACACTGTCAAATCATCTGTCAAAAATTTATGGTTCATGTGCCTTTAAGAAAACCGGCAGATGAAGCGTCATCAACTGATGTCATCTGACACCGGCTTTCCCTTAACTGGCCAGCAAGCCTGCAGGGCGGGTTTAACAAGGTCAATCAGGGGAAAATAGCGTCTGTGCATTGGACGTCACTGGGGGCAGGACTAGAACCCGGAAGGCAGCAGTCCCGCCCCCAAAGCGTCTTGATGTGTAAAATCCAGCCCAATGTGCCTGAGACAAGTATTGCAGTTAATTGCGGTCATATAGAATTTAATCAAGAGTAATAGACTCAATTCAATTGTAATTTCAGAAAACAGTTTGACCTGGAATGAAGGTATTTTATTCATCTAGAAATCATTTTAGTTGACCCTAAATAAATAGAATCAGGCCATGGCATTCTAGCCCCAGTCCTAAGGATGTTGTGGCCTTGAAATTTGGTTCCATAGCGCTCAGTATTTTGGCACTACGGGTGCTGTTTTGTGTCCAAAATAGTGCCCGCGCCACGTGCGCACTTGCACATCATTTTGGTGATGTTGCTGGTGCAGGCACTGGGAGCCAGCACCGGAAGTATGCAGAGTAGTCAGCGTGTAACGCTGATTTGATGCCAGCACTACCATTTCCGACCTCAATGCCTCTCTCTTAAATACACACAGCTGAACATGCATTCAGCAGCAGGAAGGACCCCCAGTGCTATTTAAAGGGATCATCAATTGCTTTCAGGTTAGTTGCTGATTGATTTGTACTGGCTCTTGGTGAGTTTGTAGAAGTGCTTGGTGGTTTGTTATCTTATTTGAAGTTGTTGAAGTTTCCAGGGAGTGGTGTGGTAGGTAACTTCAAGGCTTCTGCTCAGATCATTTGCTCCCAGACATGAGTGCAGTAGTTTGTATTCACCTTGTCCTACAAGAGAGAGGGAATTGTGTCAGTGAGTGTGGTGCAATGTGTTGGGTGATGTGCCTGTCCTGGTGGAATAGCTGGCAGTGTGTGCAAGCTGTGAGCTTTGGGTGTGAGGCTTGTAGCAGTGCTAAGTGTGTGAGGGTGAGGTGACGCTATGAATGTGAGGTATGAGTCATGATTGACAGAGACTGTTGGTAGATGAGTGAAGGTGGGGGGGTGTAATTGAACAGTGTCTGAGACTACTGGATCAGTTGTAATGATATGACATTTGAAGATGAATTCACTGACCATGACCACTTGTGTGAGGTCATTGAACTTCTTGAAGCACTGCATCCAGGTCCTTGGGGCTACATTGCTGGCACTGACTACCACGGCTATCTGCTCTGACTACCTTCACACAGTTTGTCTGGAGGGCCTCCTGGCCCCCTATGGATAGAGGATGTTTCTCCTCCTGTCTACCTTTTCCACAAAGGCCTCCAGTGCCGTGTCAAAACATTTTGGAGCCAGCTCTCTTCCCTGTTGTGCCATTAGTACATCTGCCCCAGCCACTCCCAGCACCTGCTCCAGCCAGAATGCACCTCCCCTTTAAGAGGTGCAGTCTGGCTTTAAGTAGTGCAGGCAAGGTTTAAGTGGTGCTAGCCTCGCATGAACTTGGGCCCCATGCTGAGGTATGCAACCACTCAATAGTGTGTTCAGTGCTGGGCTGCACGCCACTATCATTTAAATTAGCAGGCAGCACAAAGTTTACATGCAGCCTGCATCGGACTCAACGGGTACGGGCTACTCACGCATTGTAATACCTGCGCCCATTTTGGGGGCTATTGAATTTAGCCCCCTGTATGTTTTTAATGTGATTCCTGCTTTTTGTTTTTTTCCTGATTTAAAAAAAAGAAAAAACCTACAAATCTCAAATCAAAGCAGAAAATGCTGAAAATACACAGCAGGTCAGCCGGCATCTGATAAACAAGAGGCAGATCCATATTTCTGGAGAATACATCCAAAATGTTAAATTGTTTCTGATGTTGATTGAATCTTAACTGTCTCTGAAGCAAATCAATCATGTTGGTGTGGAACTGCCAGCACATATCGGCCAGATCGGGTCAGGACGGCACGTTTCCTTCTCTAAAGAGCAATAGTGAAGCAGCTGTGTTTTTACAAAAATCCGACTGCATCACGGTCGCATTAACTGATGCCAGCTTTTTGATTTCCAGATTTTTTAAAAACTGAATTCAAATACGCAAACTGCCATGGGTGGATCTGATCTCCTTCTCTGGATTATTCGTCCAGTGCAATAACCACTACAGCTACCGTAACCTGTTATCGAAACATTGCTGAAGAAACTACATTTTAGATGCACCTCTGTGAGGTTTTAAAATAGCAAACTAGAAAAAGTCTCAAAAGAGATGCCATAACACAGAAAAAAGCCTTTGCTGTACATGAAGTCAAAACTCTGTGACCGATGTTGCTTATTAAACCCTACAGTGCTGCTAAAAGGATCTTGTTGTGGCTTATTGACTTCACAGTGTTATTTAACCTATCAGTCCAGCTTACTGATTTTTCTACAGGGTGACATCTCTGAAACATTCTACAAAAACTTGTCATTACTCCAAGAGAGTTGCTTCTAATTAACAGAGAATATGACTGATTGGCAGCATAACCCACCAGATGGTATTACATTTGGCTGAAAAGAAATGCACTGAAGAAATAAACTAAATCAAAATAATCCTGAATTTAAAAATACATTCACACTGGGGAAAAATGATGACTGCTAAATGATTTCCGCCAAGAGTTCATGCTTTTCTTCCCCACAAATAATAATCCCAGAATGCTGTGACGTACCCAGATCTCAGTCCAGAGTCTGGCTATTCTAGCGCACTCCCGGTAAAGTTACATTGGGAGTACGGTGGATCAGCCACAGATTTTCAGGACTTACAGTCCATAAGTCTGGGCTAGATTGGATCCCAGATCCCAGAGTAAAGCGGGTCGTAAGCTAACCAAGTGCACCATGCATCTCCATAGTTCCCTGTCACTAAGTTACTCACTCTTCTTCTCACTTAATTGAGGCAACTGCTTTTCCTCTACAGCAGCTTAGAGCTCTGCTCAGACCACACTGCCAGTTAGGTCTGCTGGGCTGTCAATTCATTTTTTTCTTCAACAAATTATGAGGATGATCTGTCACTGTGAGCTCACAGTTCTGAATCAAACACCATTCCATATTATGTTTTATTTTTAGGTGATAGACTGCTGTCATAATGGGATGGACATTATTTTGGAACTATGAATCATCGATAACATCACAGCAGGATAAAGATGATGCAGAAAACCAGCTGGGTTAATGAAATTTATCCATTGATGTACTGCTGAAAATGTTTCTCATCAGAGACAAATCTTACTCTCTCGACTGCGAACAAGATGAATAGCAAGTCAAAGGCCCTCCTATTTCATGCAAGAAAATCATGTCAAAAGATTGACTCAGGCTGTCTTTCAAGGGGATATAGACAGGCTATGTGAGTGGGCAAGAACATGGCAAATAGAATATAATATGGAGAAACGTGAAGTTATCCATTTTGGTAGGAAAAATAGAAAACCATTTTTTAAATGGTGAGAGATTGGGAAATGTTGGTGCTCAGAGGGACCTGGGAGCCCTTGTACACGAGTTACTGAAAGTTAACATGCAGGTACAGCAAGCAATTAGGGAAGCAAATGGTATGTTGGCCTTTATTACAAGAGGATTGGAGTATAAAAGTAAAGATGTCCTACTGCAGTTATGTAGGGCCCTCGTGAGACCACACCTGGAGTATAGTGTAGAGTTTTGGTCTCCTTAGCTAAGAAAGGATATACTTGCCATAGAGGGAGTGCAACAGAGGCTCACCAGATTGTTTTCTGGGATGGGAGGATTGTCCTATGAGGAGAGATTGAGCAGGCTAGGCCTATATTCTCTAGAGTTTAGAAGAATGAGAGGTGATCTCATTGAAACATACAAAATTCTTACAGGGCTTGACAGGCTAGATGTAGGGAGGATGTTTCCCCTGGCTGGGGAGTCTAGAACCAGGGGTCACAGTCTCAAAATAAGGGGTCGGCCATTTAGGACTGAGATGAGGAGAAATTTCTTCACTCAGATATGGTGGTGAATCTTTGGAATTCTCTATCCCAGAGGGCTGTGGAGGCTCAGTCGTTGAGTATATTCAAATGTAAGAAGTCACACAACACCAGATTATAGTCCAACAGTTTATTTGAAATCACAAGCTTTCGGAGCGCTGCTCCTTCGTCAGGTGAAGTGGAGAGATGCCTATAGACACAGATTATATAGTCAGAGAATAATGCCAGATGATTACAGGTAATCTTTCTAACTGCCATTTATCACAGCTCGGCAGAGAGATAATCACAGCAATCAAAGGTGTGAATGGTGTCCAAACAGGTCAGTCAGGAAAACATTACATCAAAGAACAATGAGGTGGGGTCACAAGGGGTAAAATGTTGCTGATGCTGGGGTCTGTATGAAAAACAAAAAAAAAAGACAAAAAACATTTTCTTTGCTGGAAATCACAGCAGGTCCGGCCGCATCTGTGTAGAGAGAACAAGCCAATGACGACTCGAGTCTGGATGACCCTACGTCAGGTGGGGTTACATGTAGCGTGACATGAACCCAAGATGCCGGTTGAGGCCATCCTCATGAGTGCGGAACTTGGCTATCAGTTTCTGCTCTATCAGTTTGTCCACCCCAGTCCAACACCGGCATCTCCACACCATGAGTATATTCAAGACAGAGATCAATAGATTTTTGGATATTAAGGGAATCAAGGGATATGGGGATAGTGCGGGAAGGTAGAGTTGAGGTAGAAGATCAGCCATGATCTTATTGAATGGCAGAGCAGGCTCGAAGAGCCATATGACCTACGCTTGCTCCTATTTCTTATGTTCTTATATTCAAACTGGATTTCACAGTGGGACTCAAAAGAGACAGGGACATGGGTAAATAAACTGCTTAAAATGCATATTTTAAGGAAAGAGAGTAAAGTAAATAGGTTAGTTTCAATTAGATAGAAAAATAGATAATTTATCAATAAAAGATTTTCATAATTGTGAAATATTGTAAAATGGGCAAAAAGTAAGACAGGTGAACAGAATTGTTATAAATGTGTTTTTATTTAAAATTGAAGTATATATTTTTGTAGTACAGTACTGGCCTAATATTATAATAAGTAATAAATTTGTTTGAGCTTCTCTTGGCTCCCCGTCCGGCACCGCTTCAGTTAAAAAAATGTCATCCTTGTTTTCAAATCCCTTCATGGCTTCGCCCCTCCTTATTTCTGTAACCTCCTCCAGCCCGACAACCCTCCAAGATCTCTGCGCTCCTCCAATTCTGGCTCTTGCACATCCCCAATTTTAATCGCTCCACCATTGGCGGCGGTGCTTTCAGATGCCTAGGCCCTAAGCTCTGGAATTCCCTCCCTAAATCTCTCTGCCTCTCTCCCTCTCTCTCTTCCTTTGAGACACTCCTTTAAACTTTCCTCTTTGACCAAGCTTTTGGTCATCTATCCAAATATTTCCTGCATGACTCGGTGTCAAATGTTGTTTGATAACGCTCCTGTGACGTGCCTTAGGACGTTTTACCATGTTAAAGGTGCTATATAAATGCAAGTTGCTGTTGTTGTTGTTGTTCTAATCTTTGTGGGGGGGGGATTTTAACTTCATCTGCCTGGTGGAAACTGGACAGGGAGTTAACCATCAGAATTTTTTGTCACTTGGATACCACCCAGCGGCTGCTTTAACAGCAGACAGTTGAGGAGCCGCCTGGTTCAGGTGGACACCTCACAAATGTATGCAAATTTTAAAGACCTATTGACCGGAGTGCCCGGGATGGATGTTCCCATCAGTAAAACCTGCTGGAGCAGAAGTGGAGTGTCCAAAATTATAAAATTTATCTTTCTGGGGTCAGAAGGAGCAGAAGTTCTTCTCCAATAACACAAGGAAAGTTTGGGTCTTTTCCGCCCCAGGCTCCCTACTGGTGAATGGGTGCGATGCCGACAGAGGAGCAGCCAGTAAAGGGTGATTGAAACCTGGGAACATTTTTTTTAATTTGTTCACGGGATGTGGGCATCGCTGGCAAGGCCAGCATTTATTGCCCATCCCTAATTGCCCTTGAGAAGGTGGTGGTGGCCGTTGCAGTCCTTGTGGTGAAGGTATTCCCACAGTGCTCTTAGGCAGGGAGTTTCAGAATTTTGACCCAGCGACGATGAAGGAACGGCGATATATTTCCAAGTCAGGATGGTGTGTGACTTGGAGGGGAACTTTGAGGTGATGGTGGTGTTCCCATGCGCCTGCTGCCCTTGTCCTTCGAGGTGTAAAGGCCATGGGTTTGGGAGGTATTGTCGAAGAAGCCTTAGCAAGTTGTTGCAATGCATCTTGTAGATGGTACACACTGCAACCAGTGTGCCGGTGGTGGAGGGAGTGAATGTTTAAGGTGGTGGATGGGGTGCCAACCAAGTGGGCTGCTTTGTCCTGGATGGTGTCGAGCTTCTTGAGTGTTCTTGGAGCTGCACTCATCTAGGCCAGTAGAGAGTATTCCATCACACTCCTGACTTGTGCCTAGTAGATGGTGGAAAGGCTTTGGGGAGTCAGGAGGTGAGACACTCACTGCAGAATACCTAGCCTCTGACCAGCTCTTGTAGCCACAGTATTTATGTGGCTGGTCCAGTTAAGTTTCTGGTCAATGGTGACCTCCAGGATGTTAATGGTGGGGGATTTGACGATGGTAATGCCGTTGAAGCGTAGGTCCCTTGCAGTCAGAATCAGGGAAATTTATAATGGGGAACAAAGAAATGGCGGACCAACTAAATACATATTTTGGTTCTGTCTTCACAAAGGAGGACACAAATAACCTCCCAGAGATGCCAGGGAACATAGGGTCTGATGAAAGGGTGAAACTGAAAGAAATCAGTATTTGTAGGGAAATGGTGTTCGGAAAATTGATGGGACTGAAGGCCGATAAATCCCCAGGGCCTGATAATCTACATCCCAGGGTACTTAAGGAAGTGGCCCTAGAAATAGTAGATGCATTGCTGGTCATCTTTCAGAACTCGATAGACTCTGGAACAGTACCCATGGATTGGAGGGTAGCTAATGTTACGCCACTATTCAAAAAAGGTGGTAGAGAAAAAGCTGGGAATTATAGACCGGTAAGCCTGACATCGGTAGTGGGGAAAATGCTAGAGTCCATTATAAAAGATGTAATATCAGAGCACTTGGAAAGCAGTGACAGGATCGGACAAAGTCAACATGGATTTATGAAAGGTAAATCATGCTTGACTAATCTACTGGAATTTTTTGAGGGTGTAACTGGTAAATTAGATAAGGGCGAACCAGTGGATGTGGTGTATTTGGACTTTCAGAAGGCTTTCGATAAGGTCCCACACAAGAGATTAGCGTGCAAAATTAAGGCACATGGGATTGGGGGCAAGGTATTGACTTGGATAGAGAACTGGTTGGCGGACAGAAAGCAAAGAGTTGGAATAAACGGGTCATTTTACGAGTGGCAGGCAGTGACTAGTGGGGTACCGCAAGGATCGGCCCTAGGACCCCAGCTGTTCACAATATATATTAATATCTGGACAAGGGAATTGGATGTAATATCTTCAGATTTGCAGACGACACTAAGCTGGGTGGGTGGGTATGCTGTGAGGAGGATGTCGTGAAACTCCAGTATGATTTGGACAGGTTGGGTGATTGGGCAGAAACATGGCAAATGCACTATAATGTGGATAAATGTGAGGTTATCCACTTTGGTGGCAAAAACAGGAAGGCAGATTATTATTTGAATGGCAATGGATTGGAAGAAGGGGAAGTGCAAAGAGACCTGGGTGTTCTTGTGCACCAGTCGCTGAAGGTAAGCATGCAGGTGCAGCAGGCGGTTAAGAAGGCAAATGGTATGTTAGCCTTTGTAGCAAGAGGGTTTGAGTACAGGAACAAGGATGTCTTGCTACAGTTGTACAGGGCCTTGGTGAGACCGCACCTTGAGTATTGTGTGCAGTTTTGGTCGCCTTACCTGAGGAAGGATGTTCTTGCCATGGAAGGAGTGCAACGAAGATTCACCAGGCTGATACCTGGGATGGCAGGAATGACGTATGAGGAGAGATTGTGTCGATTGGGCTTATACTCACTGGAGTTTAGAAGATTGAGAGGGGATCTCATCGAAACCTATAAAATTCTGCCAGGCCTGGACAGACTAGATGCAGGAAGGATGTTTCTGATGGCCGGGGAGTCCAGAACCAGGGGTCATAGTCTAAGGATAAGGGGTAAGCCATTTAGGACTGAAATGAGGACGAATTTCTTCACCCAGAGAGTGGTGAACCTGTGGAATTCTCTGCCACAGAGGGCGGTGGAGGCCAGTTCATTAAATATATTCAAGAAAGAGTTGGATATATTTCTTAAAGCTAAAGGGATTAAGGGCTATGGGGAGAAGGCAGGGACAGGGTACTGAATTTGGATGATCGGCCATGATCTCATTGAATGGCGGAGCAGGCTCGAAGGGCCGAATGGCCTACTCCTGCTCCTATCTTCTATGTTTCTATGTTTCTATGAATGTCAAGGGACGATGGTTAGACTTTGTTAGAGATGGTCAGTGCCTGACACTTGTGTGGCGCGAATATTACTTGCCACTTATCAGTCCAAGCCTGAATGCTGTCCAGGTCTTGATGCATGTGGGCATGGACTTCTTCATTATCTGTGAAGTTGTGAATGGAACTGAATACTGTGCAATCATCAGCGAACATCCGCACTTCTGACATTATGATGGAAGGAAGGTCATTAATGAGGCAGCTGAAGATGGTAGGGTTTTGCACAGTGCCCCGAGGAACTTCTGCAGCGATGTCTTTGGGCTGAGATGATTGGCCTCCATCAACCACAACCATCTTCCTTTGTGCTAGGTATGACACCAGCCAGTGGAGAGTTTTCCCCCCGTTTCCCATTGACTTCAGTTTTACTAGGGCTCCTTGATGCCACACTCAGTCAAATGTTGCCTTGATGTCAGCTCAACTCTGGGATTCAGTTCTTTTGTTCATGTTTGGACCAAGGCTGTAATGAGGTCTGGAGCCGAGTAGTCCTCGTGGAACCCAAACTGAGCATCGGTGAGCAGGTTATTGGCGAGTAAATGCCACTTGATAGCTCTGTCTACGACCCCTTCCATCACTTTGCTGATGATTGAGAGTAGACTGATGGGGCGGTAATTGGCCGGATTGGATTTCTCCTGCTTTTTGTGGACAGGACATACCTGGGCAATTTACAGTCGATAAATAGTGAAACATTGTTTCCACTGTTGGGTGAATGGGGAACAAGGAGATAGAGACCGAGGATTCTCACTGGAAGACTCAAGGGGGAAGGGAGACGGAAGTTTTTTGCAGAGGGCTATTAAACCATGGGATACTTCACCACAAGTGATTATTGAGGCAGTGACTAGAACATCATTTAAAAGAGAATGGGCTAAGTGTTTGAAAAGGAGGAAAGTAAAAGGATCTGAGGAGAATGGGTTTACAGGAGAGAGTGCCAGCACCGGGGGCCAAGTGAACTCTTTTTTGTAATTTCTGTCATTTTATGAAAACTTTCCATTATTGAGACTGAGCCCAGGGATTGGTTTATGAATGTTGATGCTGAGCTAAGTTTAGGATGATGCTCTTTGTGAGAAGTACTTCAAACACCGAGCCCGCTGCCCTGTGTGCACTCTCTCAGTTTGGTCCAGGTCAGTCTGTGCCAGTTGATTTTGACATGTGATGTGTGATGGTAATAATTTAAATGTACAGGTGACATTAAATTATCTATTGTAAAATTTATCAAATGCTTTATTAAAGCAATAAGGCAACTCAAAATGCTGCACTACAGATGGTAAGTCCCCACACTTGAACAGGTCAAGGAGCAGATTATCGACCCATTCTCACTGTTTGGGACCAGCATGTGATAAGAGAAGGGAAATTAAATAGGCAATTATTGAGTCAGGAGATACTAATGCAGAATCCAGTCCTACATTTGGATTTGAACAAATCTTGACAACTACCATATTAATATAATAATCTTCTTTCAGGAGGTTGACATGCTTCAGCAGATGGCTTGTCTCTGGTGTTCCCTCCACCTCTCCGGGAGAGTGGTGATTAACCTTTGCTTCTTGCTGCCTCCTCACAACAGCCTAACACAGATCAGGAGCTCACTGCATGGGAACCGCAGGCCCAACCACACTGCAGAGTAATACCTTCTGACATCAACATATTACAGCACAGATTTACTGCTGCTATAAACGGGGCATAAGACTCAAAATGGTGTTCTAGTCCAGTAGGTTGCCAACAGAACTTACTTTACCTCTGAGAAACAATGATGTGCATATTATTAAGGGGCCTGTTCTTGAATGACTTTTATCTGAGTGCTCACACACGACGGTCTTAATTATTTCAAATTATAGGTATCACTTTTGTTCATTTTATCTCTGATAACAAAATCTATTTTATAAGAATGCATTTTGTCCATACAGTAGAAAACCGATAATTTATTCTGCTGCCTACTGTGAGCACAACTTTCGCACCTTTAAACCGATCAGATTTTCAGAGAGAAAACCAACTGCAGGAACTTGTGGATGATCCACTCTAATGTTGTCCTTTCCTTCTTGTTATCAGAACTAGAACCCATGGGAGAGCAGCAGCAGAGTTCACAAGCCACAGCGCAGAAATTACACGATCTTCAATGCTGGCGGTGCACAGCTGACATTCTCTTTGGACCCGCCCACATACAAGGAAAGCAATGTCTGTTATAACTGTGGGGCAATGCAGCTTTAAGACAGCATTGTGGAGCACTAGCCCAGTAAAAATAAAAAATAAATTGTGGGGCTTGAAATTCCAATCAGGCGCCAGGGCAGCGGGGTGGGCTGGTCACCCGATGAGAGCTGAAATTTGGGACGGAACCTGGTTCCGTCAGGTTTGCAGAGGGAAGTCAGATGGAGGGCAAGTGCAGTTCCCAGACTACCTCAAGTATTCTGACCGGTATGCCCTTATAAAGTCTCAACCGAACTCTCACCAACTGATAGATAGCATGAGTTCCATTGAAGCCCTTGTAAAGGCCCCAGTATTTGCAAAACTAAGATAACGAATCTGGGAGAGAATTGATCACCTTACGCAAAACATATTTTAACCTCTTAGTTGCATTTTTCCACAGCCTCTGATTGGGGTTTGGAAGGTCCCTCTATCAGAGCGGCTGTAGATTGCTCCAATATCTATCAGCACCTCTGAAGCACCCTTACAGGTGCGGGCACCCCACCCCAGCCATGTTAATGACTCCATCCCCGAAATCTGGGACAGGCCCTGTGGTATTTGATTTGGGCAGGTGGGTCCCTTGGAATTTCATTCATGCAATTTAACTTTCATCATATTGGACAGATTCAGAGCTATAGGAAAACTAAACTCAGTTAGTTCCTTATGCCTGACTGTTGGACCTTTAAAAGGCTTCTTAATAAAATTGCAGCAAAAGTGTTAACACTTAAAATGCATCAATGTGTTTATGCACTACCTGGGATTTATGGGCATTTCATACACTGACAAAAAATGGTTGTATGTGTTCGAAAGAAGTAACCTGAAGCACTCATTTAGCAAAGAGTGCCATCTCTTGGCAAAGTTAATTCATAAATTAAATAGAGAACAATAATTTACAAGGCAACAGTTTAATTATAGGGTTTGTAATGATATCAGCAAATAGTGATGGTATTTGCCTGTTTGATTATGATGCCTTACCAGCATATTTGCCTGATAGATTGCTTGTGCCTGACCAGCAGAGGGCATGTGACAGAGACAAGCAGTTTAGTTTTAGTTTCGCTTTTAGATGGATCACTAGCATGGTGTCTCCTGTAATGCTGTTAAAAAGAGTTGAACAGACTTTAGATTAAAAGACATCTCTTTCATAAATGTCTCGTCATTGAACTCACAAAGAAATCAATACATGGTGTCAGAAGTGATTGAAAGAGATGAAGAGGAAAAATCTGAAGTTAAATCAGCTCTCCACATATTAGCAAGGCAAAAGAGAACATCGTTACTTACCATTGGAGAATAGCTAACGAAGTGAAAAAATGGAAGGTTTACACCCACCGGCGAAGCTTCAGTTGACAGGTAATGTGGCTGAAAGTTGGAGGAGGTTCAAACAATGTGTGGGGTTGTATTTAGCGGCAATCGGAGCTGACGAGAAAAGTGATAAAAAGAAATCGTCAGTGTTCTTACATGTCGTGGGTGATGAAGCGCTGGAGGTGTATAATAACTTCATATTTGCTGCTGATGGAGACAAAATGAAGTTGGATAAAACAATGGAACAGTTTGAGGCCTACTGCATACCTAAACATAGTGACGTTTGAGAGGCACAGATTTTTCACATGTGTACAGAAAACGGGTGAGACTATTGATCAGTAGGTGACTGAACTGAGAAACAGAAGCAAATCGTGTGAATTTGGGGGACTGACAGACTCGCTGATAAAAGACAGACTGGTGTGTGGTATTCCAGATAATGGTCTAAGGGAAAGACTGCTAAGAGAGCAAAATCTAGACCTGGGAAAAGCCATAGCACTGTGTAGGGCTACAGAGACTGTGAAGTCGCAGGCAAAGGAGCTGTTCAGTGACAATAGCTGCAACGTGGATGCAGTGAGAAAGAACGGATACAAACCGTTTAACAAAAAGAGCGCAAATGTGAAAAAAGAGGCATGGCCAGCGAACGAAAATGAAAGGGACAATCAAAAGTCATGTAGTCGATGCGGTACACAGCATCCACCAAGAAAGTGTCCAGCATATGGTAAAACATGCAATAGTTGCAACAAAAACAACCATTATGCCCGTTGCTGTAAGAACCAAGCGCAACAAAGCAAGGTCCATACAGTAGATGAAAGCGAGATAGAGGAGTTCTATGTAGATGTTGTGTCTGAAAACAAAGAAGAAAAAAGAGACTGGATGTTGACACTAAAAGTGAATGACATACACATTCCATTTAAATTGGATACTGGAGCACAAGTTAATGTGATATCAGAGACTGATATTAAGAAAATTAGACCCAGACCAAAGATACATGGAATAAAAGTGAAAGTGACAGGATACTCAGGTACTGATATACCAGTGAAAGGAAGATGCATTGTCAAAGTAACACACAAGGACAGAGAGCACACGCTAGCATTAATCGTGGTGCCAAAGGATGTGCAAGCCATACTAGGTTTAAAAGCCTGTGAGAGACTGAACCTGGTAAAGAGAGTCCTCATTGTGGAAAGCGAAGGAGAGACAGTCTATGATGAACTCATGAAAGAGTACAACGACCTATTTAAGGGTCTAGGCTGCATTCCAGGAGAACACACGATCAGAGTAGATAAAAGTATGCCAACGGTCATACATCCATGCAGAAAAGTTCCATTTGCTCTTCAAAAGCAACTGAAGGCAGAGTTGGACAGGATGGAAAGCCTGAACATGATTCAGAAGATAGATGAGCCAACTGAGTGGGTGAGTTCCCTCGTCGTTGTGGACAAAAAGAATGGAAAGCTCAGAATTTGCCTGGATCCAAGAGATCTAAACAGAGCAATAAAGAGAGAGCACTTCAAGCTTCCTACACATGAGGAAATCATGGCACAGTTTGCAAATGCAAAGTATTTCAGCAAGTTAGATGCATCATCAGGATTTTGGCAGATGAAACTGGACGAAGCAAGTTCAAGACTGTGCATGTTCAACAGTCCATTTGGCAGATACAGATTCCTAAGGTTACCATTTGGCATAGCCTCAGCTCCTGAAGTATATCACAAAACTATCCATATGATCTATGAGCACCTGGAGGGAGTTGATACATCAATGGATGACATCATAGTATGGGGAACCACGAGAACTGAGCATGACGAGAGACTGAAAAAAGTGCTGGAAGCAACAAGGAAAACAAACCTGAAGCTGAATAGAGAGAAATGCCAGCTCGGGGTGACAGAACTGACATTCGTGGGAGATATCCTTAGCGGTGAGGGCATCAGACCAGATCCCAGAAAGGTGTCCGCCATTGAGAATATGCCAAAGCCACAATGCAAAAAGGACGTGCAGAGGTTTAATGGAATGATCAACTACATGGGTAAATTCATATCCAACCTCTCAGAAAAGATGGCGCCACTGAGAAGACTAACTGAAAAGAACATAGAATGGGAATGGACTCATGAGCATGAGAAGTCATGGAGCGATCTAAAGAAACTGCTCACAGAGGAACCAGTTCTGAGGTTTTATGACCCAGCGAGACCCATCAAGATATCATCAGATGCATCACAGAGTGGGCTCGGTGCCGTTCTTCTGCAAAAATATGACTACTGGCAACCTATTGCATATGCATCGCGCTCAATGACAGACGCGGAGACGCGATATGCTCAAATAGAAAAGGAGCTGCTCAGCATCACATACGCCTGTGAACGATTTCACCAGTTTGTGGCAGGACAAGCAATCAGTGTAGAGACTGACCATAAGCCCTTGATTGCATTGTTCCAAAAGCCACTAAATAGCTGTCCGCTTAGAATACAAAGAATGATGATCAGGCTGCAACGCTATACACTGAATGTTGCGTACACACCGGGTAAGCTGATGTATATAGCAGACACGTTGTCCAGAGCTGTTGACCCAAGTGAGCCCGCAAACACCAAAATGGATGAAAAAGTGAACGCCTACATGGACATGATCACAAGTGCACTGCCCATAGCAGATGCAAAAATGGAGCTCATAAAGACTGAGACAAACAAAGATGAAACAATGAGACGACTGAGGAAAAGCATCTTGGATGGATGGCCCAACATGAAGCAAGACTGCTCACCTGACATGGCAGAGTACTGGAACTGCAGGGCGGAACTATCAGTGGTCGAAGACATCATCTACAAAGGAAGTAAAATAGTTATCCCAAAGAGTCTGAGAAAAGAGATGCTAAAAAGGATCCATGGAGGACATCTGGGAATCGAAAAGTGTAAGAAAAGAGCACGAGAGGTGACGTACTGGCCACGAATCAACCAAGGTGTGACAAATGAGGTATCAAACTGCACAATATGCCTGAAATATC
Source organism: Somniosus microcephalus (assembly GCF_052327205.1). Lineage (NCBI taxonomy): Eukaryota > Metazoa > Chordata > Chondrichthyes > Squaliformes > Somniosidae > Somniosus > Somniosus microcephalus. The sequence continues at coordinate 142,369,623 of NC_140996.1, read as the reverse complement.
GAGCATGCAATCCGGTAGAACCACTAAAGCCACACCCAGCACCAGACAGACCTTACCAGAAGGTAGGCGCTGACCTATTCGTATGTCAAGGGAAGGACTATCTTGTAGTCACAGACTATTACTCCCTGTATCCAGAGGTTAGTACACTGTACACCACCACTGCAGATGCTGTGATAACATGTATGAAAGCCATATTCTCCAGACATGGCGTGGCAAGCGAGGTCTTCACAGACAACGGACCCCAGTTTTACAATGCAAGTTTCCGACACTTTGCCAAAGAGTGGGACTTTGTCCACACAACGTCAAGTCCTCACTTTCCACAGTCCAATGGACTAGTGGAAAAATCAGCCCAGACAGTGAAAAGACTGATGTACAAGGCAAAAGACAGTGGAACTGACTTCTACCAAAGCATGCTTGTATACCGCACAACGCCGCTCGAGTGTGGTAAGTCACCAGCCCAACTCCTTATGGGACGTCGGCTAAGGTCAAACCTACCCATCCCGGAGAACCTCCTGAAAACAAAAGAGGGGGAGAAAGTGAGGAAGTTCAAAGAACAGAAAGAAAAGCAAAAGTACTACTATGACAGAGGAACACAAAACCTACCTGAACTCCACACTGGTGACCAAGTAAGGTTCAAAGACAAAACAAACATATGGACTCAGAAGGGAACTGTCCTGAGTGAAGTTCAACCAAGATCATACACCATTCAGACAGATGAGGGTGCTGTTCTGAGAAGAAATCGTCAGGATCTTCTCATGGGACCAGCCACAGCAAGTCAAAAGACTGATACTGTTGAACAACCTGATCACACAGCAGGTCAAAAGACTGATACTGTTGAACAACCTGATCACACAGCTGAGAAACCATCATCTGAGGCAACAACTCAGATTCAAGGACAATCAATCAGAAAATCCTCAAGACACGTGAAGCCTCCTGAGAGACTCATTGAGCAAATTTAAGGACTATTGTTATAGAAGGAAGTAATGTTATCTTATTCTTTCTTCAAGTTCTAGTGTATTTACATATTGAAATAAAGAATAGATTTGCCTTCCAAAGCTAGGCTTTATTAACTTTATAATCTGCAGCACATCTTCCCACATCCAGTCCCAACCAAAGCTGGAAAAGAACTGAATTTAAGGTGGCCACAACACATCATGTGATCATCAACTACCAATGAGATTACAACATATATCCCAAGGCAGTTAACAAACAACCAATCACAATACTTTTACTAAACAAGGAATAATCACCACATTCACCCCTCCTTTTAAAATATACTGCAACCTAAATAACCTTTACAATTTATAATTAATTATTTACAACTAAAACTATGCACAACAAGAATAAAACTGTTCACATGACACAATACTAAGTGAACAACAACAAATAGTAACATTGCACATAAGTATTAAGTATCTCTCAACTAAAACAATATACTATAATATTTCAACAATTTTAAAACATTACTATCAATTTAAAAGTCCATTTTCAATCGGTCGACCGGATATCTTGTTCGTGTCGACCTTCTTAACCTTGGTGAAATTCCTAGCGCTCCCACACCAGAAGGCACAGAAGTATCTTCAGCAGGAAGGCTATCCATATCCCGATTTTCAACGGTTTCCGGATTAGAAATCCCATCAGAAGGTAAACTGGGACGGTCATAAACATCTATCAAGGGCTGACTAATAGAAGTATAATTATCCGCAATCGGATTGGAAATATTCGTAGTATCTGTAACAGCATCCACATTATCTGAATCATGACTATTGTTAATATCCTCAGAAGAGGGCTGGCCCCCACAAGGAGCCAAGTCTTTAATTGAAACAGTACTTTCTTTCCCATCTTGGAATCGAATATGAGCATATTGGGAATTTGCCTCCAACAGCTCCACCTCCTCCACCAAAGGATCATATTTTGACAATCTAACATGGCGTCGAAGCAGCACAGGTCCCTGCATAGTAAGCCATGAAGGTACCGAATATCCCATAGTAGATCTCTGCGGATAGTTAAAGAGCCTTTCATGGGGGGTCACATTAGTAGCCGTTGAAAGCAATGATCTAATGGAATGCAGGGCATCAGGCAGTACCATTTCCCACTGTGTATTCTTAAGGTTCCGGGATGTCAAAGCCAACATAACTGCCTTCCAGATCACCCCATTGTATCGTTCGCACTGTCCATTACCCTGGGGATTATATGGGGTAGTTCTACTAGTAGAAATTCCCCGGCTCTGAAGGTATTCCTTCAACTGGGAAGACATAAAGGAACTTCCCTGATCCGAATGGATATTCGCAGGCATCCCAAAGATGACAAAAAGTTGTGTCAGACATTTAATAACTGTAGCAGCTGATACATCTGCACAAGGAAAAGCAAAAGGGAACCTTGAAAACTCATCCACAACAGTAAATATATATCGGTTTTGAGTAGTTGAAGGAAGAGGCCCCTTAAAATCAACGCTCAAACGTTCAAAAGGAGAAGTAGCCTTTATAAGATGAGCTCGTTGAGGCTTAAAGAAATTTGGTTTACACCGAGCACAGATAGAACATGATGAAGTCATCCGCTTGACGTCTTCAACTGAAAAAGGCAAGTTCTTACTGCGTACAAAGTGTATCATCCTCGTAACCCCAGGATGACATAAGGCATTGTGAAGATTAATAAGCGTATCTCCATGAATCACAGAACAATAAGCCCTCGACAGTGCATCAGCAGCAACATTATCCTTCCCCGGACGATAAACTATGTCAAAATGGTAACATGCCAACTCAATCCTCCATCTCATTATTTTATCATTTTTGATCTTTCCAAAATGTTTAACATCAAACATAAAGGACACAGATTTTTGATCAGTTACCAACGTGAAATGTCGCCCTGATAAATAATGTCTCCATTTACGCAATGCTTCTACTATTGCGTATGCCTCTTTCTCTATTGAAGAATGTCTTTTTTCACTATTGTTCAAAGTACGTGAGAAAAAGGCCACAGGTCTTCCATTTTGGTTCAGAGTAGCCCCAATTGCAAAATCCGAAGCATCCGTCTCGATCACAAAGGGAACCTGCTCATCAATAGAATGCACAACTGCTCCTAAAATATCCTTTTTAAAATTCTCAAAACATGTCCTGGCCTCCCATGATAGAGGATATGTCGTAACCTGAATAAGAGGCCGGGTCTTCCGTGAAAAATTTGCAATCCAATTAGAATAATAAGAAAACAGTCCAACAACTCGTTGCAAAGCCTTAGAATTAGTAGGACAAGGTAAATCAATCAATGGTCGCAGACGTTCTGGATCTGGTTTAACCTTGTTTCCCGAGATAATATACCCCAATAGATTTACCTCAGTAGTCGAAAAGATACATTTCTCTTTGTTAAAAGTTAAACCAACTTTTTCCGCAGCTTGAAGGAATCTTTTTAAATTAGAATCATGCTCCACCCTTGATTTGCCACACACTGTGATGTCATCTAAGTATGAAAAGGTGTCAGAGAGGGAGTTATCACTTATAAAAGCATCCATTGCCCGTTGAAAACAAGCAACACCATTAGTAACACCAAATGGTATTCGGCAAAACTGATACAGCTTTCCACCAGCCTCAAAGGCCGTATATGGTTGATCCTTCTTAACAATAGGAATCTGATGATAAGCACTCTTTAAATCAATAGTGCTAAAAACCTTATACTGAGATACTTTGTTGATAAGCTCATCAATCTTAGGCAAAGGGTACGCATCTAATTGAGTATACCTATTAATAGTTTGGGAATAGTCTATCACCATTCGTTTCTTGTGTCTCTCGTTAGTCGTGACAACTACCTGTGCTCGCCAAGGCGAACAACTAGGTTCAATGATTCCTTCCAATAAGAGACGTTGAACTTCAGAATTAATAAATTCTCTATCCTGACTACTATATCTTCTTGACTTGGTAGCAATTGGCTTACAATCCGACATCAAATTGGAAAAAAGTGATAATGGAGAAATAGATAAAGAGGTTAATCCACAAATAGATAATGGTGGCTTAGTCCCTCCAAATGAAAGACTAAGAGACTCGTGTAACTGAAGCACATCATGTCCAATCAAAATATTCGCACAGAGATTAGGCAAAACAGATAGGCGTATATCAGTATACGTATTACCTAGAAGAATCATTTTCACAAAGCAACAACCAGCTATTTGTGAAGTAAGGGTCATCTGAGCCATACACACCTGATACGTAACAGGCAAAATTTTCAAATGCTTCTCCTTCGCAAACTGAAGACTTATAAAACTCTCAGTACTGCCCGTATCTATAAGGGCCTTCACTTCCAACCCATTAACTTGAGCCGTAACTATAGCTTTGTTTAGGCCATGAGCAAATGCAGCAGAAATTGATGCAATAAACGCCCTATCTAAAGGCTGAATAGTCACAGAGGAGGTAGTGGAAGAGGGCCCTCCCACACCAGGAGAGGAGGAGGTAATTGAACCTGATGATTTGCACACACGTGCATAATGACCTCTCTTGCCACATTTACTACACACAGCCTCCCGAGCAGGACACTTCAGACGAGGGTGCCGGATATTCCCACAAAAATAACACTTCTGAATCCTAGAGGCAACAGCCGCCGAAGTAGAAACTGTTTCAGAATCTAGTAAACCACTCCCATTAAGTCCACATAATTCCTTTTCATCCGAAACTGCCGAAACCATAGTCGCAGGTCGATTAAAAAGAGCATAAGAATCCGAACTTCTCTGAGCCACATCCAATGTAGAAGCTTGCTCAAAAGCACTTTTAAGATCCAAAGTCTTATTTTCTAACAACCGCTGACGAATTGATCTAGACAGTAATCCATTAATAAAAGCATCCCGTACCGATTCTTCCTTATATTCTTCAGCCGTCACGGCCTTATAATTACAGTTAACACTAAGGCACCGAAGTGCTTGTAAATAAGTATCCAAAGATTCTCCCACCTGCTGCCTATGGGCAGATAGAAGGTGACGTGCAAATACCTCATTCTTTGGTTTAACAAAAATCTTTTCCAATGTAGAAATAGCCACTTCATAAGTTTTACAGTCCAAAATATATTTATATACATCTGGAGCAATGTAGTTGATCAGCATATTCAGCTTATTTAGAGACTCTTGATCCAACACGCCCAAAAAGTTTTTAAATGTACAATACCAATGTTTCCATTTATCATCCACTCCAGCAGAATTGGGGTCAGCCTTGAATCGTTCTGGTTGAAGATATCGCTCCATTCTAACATAAAGTTAATAAATTGAAATAAAGAATAGATTTGCCTTCCAAAGCTAGGCTTTATTAACTTTATAATCTGCAGCACATCTTCCCACATCTAGTCCCAACCAAAGCTGGAAAAGAACTGAATTTAAGGTGGCCACAACACATCATGTGATCATCAACTACCAATGAGATTACAACATATATCCCAAGGCAGTTAACAAACAACCAATCACAATACTTTTACTAAACAAGGAATAATCACCACACATATTTCATGTGAACACACAAAGCAAGGTTAAAAAACCTTGATAATGATAATGTTAATGTAAGTTCATTAAGTGTTACAGTTAAAATGCAGATTAATACAAAGAAAACATGTTGTTAGTTAAAAGTAAAATACTTTTGTTTTAAGAAAGGGAGATGTAATGATATCAGCAAATAGTGATGGTATTTGCCTGTTTGATTATGATGCCTTACCAGCATAGTTGCCTGATTGATTACTTATGCCTGACCAGCAGAGGGCATGTGACAGAGACAAGCAGTTTAGTTTTAGTTTCACTTTAGATGGATCACTAGCATGGTGTCTCCTGTAATGCTGTTAAAAAGAGTTGAACAGACTTTAGATAAAAAGACATCTCTTTCATAAATGTCTTGTCATTGAACCCACATACAAATCAATACAGGGTTGAGATTAAAATATTTGCAATCAATTATAACAGTCAATCAAATTGAAGATTGCAGACTGATAGTGGTTATTCTTTATAATATATATCATAAGATAGATACAGAAATGCACTCAGCCCATCATAGCTCGTCCATTTAGAAAGCACCACTGCACCCCCACCCTCCAAACCCATCCAAACTATTTCTTTCTGCCAGGTTTTTGCCTCCACTACCCTACCTAGAAGTCCATTCAATTCCACGTGTTGATCACTGTTAGTGTGAATGACATAAATCCTAAACTTGCCTTATACTAGATTGAGACTGTGTCCTTTTGCCCCATTCATGGTTTAATTTGAAGAACCTATTTTCTTTACTGTTTAATAGCATATATCCATGCTGTTATTTCTCGAGAAGATTGCATCTGAAATAGCAGCACAAGAGCTGGTAGCACTTAAACAAGGTCTCTTTAAGTTTTGGCCACAAGCATAAAATAATACAGCTTTACATGAACTTCCTGCATGAATCCAAAAATATTAATTCAGAATGACACGGTAAAACCCTACGGTTTTTGAAATCGTGAAAAATTAGCACCAGGTGCTAATGAGTCTGAGCTTCCTCGAAATTGTCTGTTAGTGCTCCTGGAAAGAACTGGAGTGCTAAATCAAGCACTAATGACCTAAATAGGGCACTAAAGGGGCGCTACCAGCAGTGCGATGGTGAATTTCAGGTGCTATGCATTCGGGAATGATCCTTCACACTGGCCCCTTCCAGCTCTTAAAGGGGAGGTTGCATCATTGTGCAGGTCCTCATTATCAGCATTGCTGGCTGTGAAGGCGACCTGCAAGGAACTCAATCCCCTGATCGTGATGGCTGATCCCACTCCCAGGGAGAGAGCTCGTCATTTCACGGACGAGGCATTGGAGGCATTGGTCGCAGGAGTGGAGCGAAGGAGGGCAGTGCTGTTCCCGGCCACTGGAAGGAGGCCATCGCCCCAGGTATTCAGGGCAAGGTGGAGGGAAGTGGCCCAGGAGGTCTCGGCCAGTAGTGTGGTGGAACGCAGCCAGACACAGTGCCGGAAGAAATTCAGCGACCTCAATCAGATGGTCAAGGTGAGTACATGCTTCAACAGATCCTACATACCAGCATCTGAACCTCAGTCTGTGCACACTGCGCAAACAACCACACCGCCACCACTCACGCACCAAACATCTTCACCTACTGAAACTCACATCCACATTTCATGCCTTGACTACAATCACAGCTATTTAACTATGGCAGGCATATCTCCCAAACACATAGATGGACTCTGACTCAAACACATTTGTTTCTCTTGCAGGCCAAGACAGCCCACAATAGGAGGGAGCAGCAGAGAACAGGTGGGGGTGATGCGCAGCTCCAGCAGCTCTCAGACCTTGAGAAGCGAGTGCTGCGACTCATTCGGCAGCAGATGGCGGGTGCCATGGCCATCGGCAACGTCGACCCCCTTGGGGGCAACAACGGTTTGTTCATCCCCTCTTCTTCTCTCATCCCACCTCAAGACTTTCCCACTTTCCAGCTCATTATACTGTCTGCATTCCTTGCTCCCTTCCTGCCCCTCTGCCCTCACCTTAACATGAGTCTTGTGCCTTTATGCTTTCAGAGAATCAGCAACCAGATGACCAGCCTGTCCCTGAGCCTCCCACTGAGAGTAAGGAAAGAGAAGAGGTGTAGGAGCAATACAAGCATCACAAGTGGGCTGCAGCAAGGCCAGGGGGAAAGGGTAGCTCGGGAGCCAGCTTCCCGGAGGGCGAATTCGTGCACGAGTTCTGCTGCATACGACTCAGATGAGGACCTCAATGGGGAGGTGTTCACAAAAAGGGCGATGGCCATGCACTCCATGATGATAGGTGCACTGGCAAGGGTGCCCGAGAGCCTCTCGGCAATGTTAAGGAGCATGGAGGAGTCCGCCTCCAACATTGCACACAGCTCTGCGCACACCATGGAGCTCATCATTTCCATTCTGCAGAGGATGGTAGACTCCCAGAGAGACCGTGCAGATCCAGACCTCATGACGCGTGTCTTGGGCGATGTGGAAGCTTCCATTGCAGCACAGGCAGAAGCGACGCAACGTCTTAGTGCTGTAATGCAGTCAATGGTTGGTGGCATTGAATCTCTCATGCTCTCATGCAGTCTCAGCTTGATGCCACGCAAGCTCTGACTGATGCCATTGTCGCTGGGTCTACCACAGTCCACCGGGGATCTCACGGTGTCGCAGCAGGCCAGCAATCTGTGTTCCAGCAGATTGGTAGGGATGCTGAGGTGCTACACCGGGGGAGTAGCAGTAGGCCAGTGGAAGAGGAGACTGCTCTCCTCTCTCAGGATGACAGCATTCCTGATCCCGCCACTGCCACTCCGCCATTGCACTTGTCGCTGCCTGTCATCCAGCCAGCCCAGATTGCCGCCGCCCTGCCTGAGGTGGTGCAGTCTACAGCCGGGCCTTACAGGTGCAGAGCTGGTCGAGGGCATCCTGCAAGGCCTTCTGTAGTCTCTGGCACTGACACTCAGCAGCCTTCCACCAGCCCTGCTGCAGCCACTGGGGAGACACTACGTCGGAGCAGTGGATTAGGAAAAGGCATTGTAAAGAGGGGAAGTAAGGGTTTGCACAAGGGTGATTAGTTAATATTGTTGCTGTATATATGTGGTTGCTGAATTTGGATAAAATTATTATTGGAATGTTGCAGATTTGGGGCTGTGTCTCATTTCAGCTTTGGGGTGTGGTATGGAATGAGAAATTGAAGGAATAATGGCAACGTGATAAGCAATTGGGAAGTGGCCTCGAATTCGTTGGAACCGAAGTCTGATGAGTCAGTCGCGGACCGCCCTTCCACAAGGCCGATTGAGTGGCGGCCTGCTCCATCGCTGCTGTTCATGCTCCTGTTCCTCCTTCTCCTCCTCCTCGCCATCCTCATCTCCCTCTTCCTCCTCCTGAGGTGGTGCGGCTATGCCTGGTGGCAATGGCTGGGCCCTCATGATGGCCAAGTTGTGCAGCATGCAGCAGACCACAATGAAATGGGACACCCGCTCAGCTGAGTACTGGAGGGCGCCTCCCGAGCGATCAAGGCAGCCGAACCACTCCTTGAGCACTCCGATGGTCTGCTCGATGATGTTCCTGGTGGCAGCATGACACTCATTGTATGATTGCTGGGCAGGAGTGTTGGCGTTGCGGAGGGGAGTCATGAGCCAGCTGGAGTGTGGATAGCCCTTGTCTCTGACCAACCAGCCGCGAGCTTGATGTGGTGGCAGGTACAGAGCTGGCACGGGATGAAGGCATCGTGGCTGCTGCCAGGATAGCGGACATTGACGGTGAGGATTTGCTGTCTGTGGTCGCACACCAACTGCACATTAAGTGAGTGGTAGCCTTTGTGGTTACGGAATACCTCAGGATTGTTACGGGGTACCATGAAAGCGACATGGGTGCAGTCAATGGCGCCTTGCACCATGGGGAGGCCTGCTATCCTGGCAAAGCCACATGCATGCTCGTGGTGCTTCTCTCTGGACATGGGGAAGGAAATGTAGTCCCTTCTCCTTCTGTACAGAGCATCTGTGACCTCGCGGATGCAGCAATGGATGGCAAACTGCAAGATGTTAGCTATGTCTCCTGTTGTACACTGGAGGGATCCGCTGGTGTAGAAATTGAGAGCAACGGTGACCTTGACTGCCACTGAGAGAGCCGTGGTGGTCCTGATCTCAGGCTCCAGGTGTGGCTGCAACAGGTGGCAGAGCTCTGTGACCACATCTTTTCTCCTAAGACACTGTTCCTCAGTGAAATTGATGTAGGAGAAATGCTACCGGAATACCCTGGGAGGATAAGGCCTCCCGTTGAGATCCCTGTTAGCCCTCCTCCCTCTGGCCACATTTTGCAATCTCTCTATCTGCCTCTGATGTTGACACTGAAGAGTGAGGTCCAGTGCATTGAAGTATGGAAATGTTGCACTTTCACTATCACCTAAATGAAAGTGAGTAATTTTTCTGAGGCAGAAGACGCCTTCAACTGAAAAACGCTGAAATCGCTAAAAACGCCTGTTTGCCTATGTCAAACTGACAAGGCAGCAATCTTTGCCGACTAAAAATAAACCGGATGTTGATGCCTTTATATAGCGCTCCTCCAGCACTCATCCGACTGCATACTGCCTCCTCTACCTGTCGATGCTAACGGCAGGCGCTCAGGCAGGGGGTGAGAGTGAATTTCTGAGCCGGGGCGCTGCGCAGCCAGATGACGTCATGATCTCTGGCCACAGGAGAGCGTGGCGCTAGTGGTTACCGCCACCACAAACCTCCATTTCAATTTCGTGGGCGTCGGTACTATCGCCATACACGGTCGCTAAGCTGGTAGCAGCCCGCTAGCATCCCCCGGAGGCGCTAATGGGAGGTGCAAAGGTACCCAATTTCTCCCCCGACATTTCTCTTACCTGTGGAACTTTCTCCTAATCTGCCTTACCACCTAGAATTCAGTCTCTTGTATACAGAAATATAATCACAAATCTAAACAAACTTTTATAAACCAGGATTCTTTGAGTATAATTTGATCCATGGGCACCCAAAAGCACAACATACAGAGAGCTGAGGAAATCAGGGCCAATTCTGCGGTTTGGAACAGGGGAAAGAGGGGGAAATAACTCATGCCAAAAATGGGGAGGAGAAAACACGTATCCCTCATTCTCGGTCCCTCCCAATAGTCATATCTATGTGTGCATCTCAACAGGAATTATCTGGGCTGCTTGTGCTATTTTTTTTAGCAAGCATGAAGGCCATTTTGTGATGAACCTATTCACATAACATCTGTTAACAATACCGTGGGATCCCCAAATCTATCGGTCTGCATGGAAACAATGCTGAAGAGTTGTTTAAATGTGCGGCGGGAGTCTCAGAGCGGTGGCGGGAATCTTGGAGCGGTGAGGTATAAAAGAGCAGCGGAGGCTCAGGTAGGCCTCAGTGCGGCGGGAGTCTCAGAGCGACGGCGGGAATCTCGGAGCGGCGAGGTATAAAAGAGCGGTGGAGGCTCAGGTAGGCCTCAGTGCGGTGAGAGTCTCGGAGCGACGGTGGGAATCTCGGAGCGGCGAGGTATAAAAGAGCGGCGGAGGCTCAGGTAGGCTTCAGTGCGGCGGGAGTCTCGGAGCGGCGGCGGGAATCTTGGTGCGGCAAGGTATAAAAGAGCGGCAGAGGCTCAGGTAGGCCTCAGTGCGGCGGGAGTCTCGGAGCGGCGGCAGGAATCTCAGAGCGACCAGGTATAAAAGAGCGGTGGAGGCTCAGGTAGGCATCAGTGCGGCGGGAGTCTCGGAGCGGCGGCGGGAATCTTGGAGTAGCGAGGTATGAAAGAGCGGCGGAGACTCCGGTAGGCCTCAGTGTGGCGGGAGTCTTGGAGCGGCGAGGTATAAAAGAGCGACGGAGGTTCAGGTAGGCCTCAGTGCGGTGGGAGTCTCGGCGCGGCGAGGTATAAAAGAGCGGCGGAGGCTCAGGTAGGCATACCAATCTCCAGTCTCAGAGAGAGGGAGAGAAGTAAAAAGTAATTGAAGTGTGACGTCACCAGAAAGCAGGTAAGTGATTGGTTGGTGAGTATTTCTCTCTTTTTAAACTTTAACTCTGTGGTTTATAGTTTCTAAAGTCTCTGTGGTGTAGCGGGGACTGATTGTAAACCAGGGCCCTTAAATATACCATTGAACTGTAGTGTAATTGGTGGGATTGATTTGATTTAATTTAATTGCAATTAATCAAAGGGTAAGTCATGGCAGGACAGCCCGACCCCGTGGTATGCTCCTCCTGCGCTATGTGGGAACTCAGGGACACTTCCTGTGTCCCTGACAACTATGTGTGCAAGAAGTGTGTCCAGCTGCAGCTCCTGGCAGACCGCATTGCGGCGCTGGAGCTGCGATTGGATACATACTGGACCATTCGCGAGGCTGAAGACGTCATGGATATCACGTTTGATCAGTTGGTCACACCACAGGCAAAGGTTGGACAGGCAGAAAGGGAACGGGTGACCAACAGACAGAGTACTAGGCACAGGCAGGTAGTGCCGGGGTCCCCTGTGGACATCCCCCTCTCAAACAGATAAACCACTTTGAGTACTGTTGGGGGGTATACCTTATCAGAGGAAGGCAACAGCAGCCAACTTCCTGGCACCAGGGGTGGCTCTGCTGCACAGGACGGGAGGAAAAATAGGGGTAGAGCTATAGTAATAGGGGATTCTATTGTAAGGGGAATAGATAGGCGTTTCTGCGGCCACAAACGAGACTCCAGGATGGTGCGTTGCCTCCCTGGTGCAAGGGTCAAGGATGTGTCAGAGAGACTGCAGAACATCTTGGAAGGGGATGGTGAACAGCCAGTTGTCGTGGTGCATATAGGTACCAACGATATAGGTAAAAAATGGGATGAGGTCCTAAAAGCTGAATACAGGGAGTTAGGAGGTAAATTGAAAAATAGGACCTCAAAAGTAATAATCTCAGGATTGTTACCAGTGCCATGTGCTAGTCAGAGTAGAAATAGAAGGATATTTCAGCTGAATATGTGGCTAGAGGAATGGTGCAAGGGGGTGGGATTCAAATTCCTGGGACATTGGAACCGGGTCTGGGGGAGGTGGGACCAGTTCAAACCGGACGGTTTGCACCTGGGCAGGGCCGGAACTGATGTCCTAGGGGGAGTGTTTGCTAGTGCTCTGGGGGAGGGTTTAAACTAAAATGGCAGGGGTTTGGGAACCTGAGCAGGGGGACAGAGGAAAGGGAAACAAGGATAAAAGCAAAAGATAGGAAGGAGAAAAACAAAAGTGGCAGTCAGAGAAATCAACGGTTTAAATCAAACATGGCCACAGTAAATAATAATTCTAATAGGTCTAAGAGCGTTAAAAAAACAAGCCTGAAGGCTTTGTGTCTTAATGCGAGGAGCATTCGTAATAAGTTGGATGAATTAGCTGCGCAAATAGAGGTAAACAAATATGAATTGATTGGGATTACGGAAACATGGCTCCAGGGTGGCCAAGGCTGGGAACTCAACATCCAGGGGTATTCAATATTCAGGAAAGATAGGCAAAAAGGAAAGGGAGGTGGGGTAGCATTGCTGGTTAAAGAAGGGATTAACACAATTGTAAGGAAGGATATTAGCTCTGATGATGTGGAATCTGTATGGGTAGAACTGAGAAATACCAAGGGGCAGAAAACGTTAGTGGGAGTGGTATATAGACCTCCAAACAGTAATGCAGAGGTTGGGGATGGCATTAAAAGGGAAATTAGAGAAGCGTGCAATAAGGGCACAGCAGTCATCATGGGTGACTTTAATCTACATATAGATTGGGCTAACCAAATTAGTAACAATACTGTGGAGGAGGAATTCCTGGAGTGTTTACGGGATGGTTTCCTGAACCAATATGTCGGGGAACCAACCAGAGATCAGACCATCTTAGACTGGGTATTATGTAACGAGAAAGGATTAATTAGCAATCTTGTTGTTCGAGGCCCCTTGGGTCGGAGGGATCATAATTTGATCGAATTCTTCATTAAGATGGAGAATGAAGTAGTTGACTCAGAGACTAGGGTCCTGAATTTAAATAAAGGAAACTACGATGATCTGAGGCGCGAGTTGGGTAGGATTGATTGGGGAATGTCACTCAAAGGGTTGACGGTGGATAGGCAATGGCAAACATTCAAATACCACATGGATGAACTACAGAATTTGTTCATCCCAGTTTGGCATAAAAATAAAACAAAAAGGTGACTCAACCGTGGCTAACAAGGGAAATTAGGGATAGCATAAGATCCAAGGAGAGGGCATATAAATTGGCCAGAAAAAGCAGCAAACCTCAGTATTGGGTGCTGTTTAGGATTCAACAAAGGAGGACAAAGGGATTAATTAAGAAAGGGAAAATAGAATATGAGAGTAAGCTTGCAGGGAACATAAAAACTGACTGTAAAAGCTTTTATAGATATGTGAAGAGAAAAAGATTGGTGAAGTCAAGCGTAGGTCCCTTGCAGTCAGAATCAGGGGAATTTATAATGGGGAACAAAGAAACGGCTGACCAAGTAAATAGATATTTTGGTTCTGTCTTCACAAAGGAGGACACAAATAACCTCCCAGAGATGTCGGGGAACATAGGGTCTGATGAAAGGGAGGAACTGAAAGAAATCAGTATTGTAGGGAAATGGTGTTAGGGAAATTGATGGGATTGAAGGCCGATAAATCCCCAGGGCCTGATAATCTACACCCTAGGGTACTCAAGGAAGTGGCCCTAGAAATAATAGATGCATTGCTGCTCATCTTCCAACATTCGATGGAATCTGGAACAGTACCCATGGATTGGAGGGTAGCCAATGTTACCCCACTATTCAAAAAAGGTGGTAGAGAGAAAACGGGGAATTACAGACTGGTAAGCCTGATATCGGTAGTGGGGAAAATGCTAGAGTTCATTATAAAAAATGTAATAGCAGAGCACTTGGAAAACAGTGACAGGATCGGACAAAGTCAACATGGATTTACAAAAGGTAAATCGTGCTTGACTAATCTAGTGGAATTTTTTGAGGATGTAACTGGTAAAATAGATAAGGGAGAACCAGTGGATGTGGTGTATTTGGACTTTCAGAAGGCTTTCGATAAGGTCCCGCATAAGAGATTAGCGTGTAAAGTTAAGGCACATGGAGTTGGGGGCAAGGTATTGGCTTGGATAGAGAACTGGTTGGCAGACAGAAAGCAAAGAGTTGGAATAAATGGGTCTTTTTCCGAGTGGCAGGCAGTGACTAGTGGGGTACCGCAGGGTTCGGTCCTTGGACCCCAGCTATTCACAACATATATATTAATGATCTAGACAAGGGAACTAGATGTAATATCTCCAAATTTGCAGACGACACAAAGCTGGGTGGGCGCGTGTGCTGTGAGGAGGATGCCGAGAAACTACAGGATGATTTGGACAGGTTGGGTGATTGGGCAGAAGCATGGCAGATGCACTATAACGTGGATAAATGTGAGGTTATCCACTTTGGTGGCAAAAACAGGAAGGCAGATTATTATCTGAATGGCAATAGATTGGAAGAAGGGGAAGTGCAACGAGACCTGGGTGTCCTTGTGCACCAGTCGCTGAAGGTAAGCATGCAGGTGCAGCAGGCGGTTAAGAAGGCAAATGGTATGTTGGCCTTCATAGCGAGAGGGTTTGAGTACAGGAACAAGGATGTCTTGCTGCAGTTGTACAGGGCCTTGGTGAGACCACATCTTGAGTATTGTGTGCAGTTTTGGTCGCCTTATCTGAGGAAGTATATTCTTGCCATGGAGGGAGTGCAGCGAAGATTCACCAGGCTGATAGCTGGGATGGCAGGAATGACGTATGAGGAGAGATTGGGTCGATTGGGCTTGTACTCGCTGGAGTTTAGAGGAATGAGAGGGGATCTCATTGAAACTTATAAAATTCTGACAGGATTGGACAGACTAGATACAGGAAGGATGTTCCCGATGGTCGGGGAGTCCAGAACCAGGGGTCACAGTCTAAGGATAAGGGGTAGGCCATTTATGACAGAAATGAGGAAGAATTTCTTCACCCAGAGAGTGGTGAACCTGTGGAATTCTCTACCACAGAAGGCAGTCGTGGCCAATACATTAAATATATTCAAGAAGGAGTTGGATATATTTCTTAAGGTTAAAGGGATGAAGGGATATGTGGAGAAAGCAGGGACCGGGTACTGAATTTGGATGATCAACCATGATCACATTGAATGGCGGAGCAGGCTCGAGGGGCCGAATGGCCTACTCCTGCTCCTATCTTCAATGTTTCTATGTTAAATGAAAATGTACCCCTTGCATTGTGGAACTATATAATGACACTCCACTCTCCCAGCTGATGCTATTACCCATCATGTCCTTTGCACATTCTCTTCCAGTTATATCTCCCAATTTACACAAATAGCACAGATTACTACTCTGGCCAACAGGAAACGCCATTATTTGAAAACAATTGTACAGTAAGTGAATTCACGGTTATACAAGAGTCATATAGAAATTTAATGAAAAGTTTTTTTTGCAGCATTTGACATAATGGGAGGAATTTTAATGCCAAAAAATAGGTGGATTGGGGTCACAAGGGAGTTTAACGTGTTAAAAATCTGAATCCTGACCCCAACCGTCTCCACCCGCCCACTTCCTGTTTTAACAGAGACAGGACGGGGAATGGGCAGTCAACCACTTTGCCTCACTTTGAAGCTCCATTTTAAATTTTACTCGGGCTGGCCGGGTTTCCTGGGCCTCGGGAAACCCGCCAGCTAAAGGAAGGCGAGGACTGCTGGATCCCAGATGTAAGTGCCTTTCCACTTACCTGCTGGATCCAATGTTCCTGCCTCGCCAAACCCCCATGATTGGACACCCTCCCGACCCTTCCGATCTCCCCCTGACCTCCCCACCCCCGAGGCCTCTGAACCCGCCCGCTCATAAGGCCTCTGGTCTCCGATCCCCCTCCGGCCTACCTACCCCACACCCCCCCCCAGCCTCCGAACCCTGGACCCCGATCCCCCCTCAGGCCTTTCAGGCCCCTGACATCCCCTCCAGCCTCCAATCCCCGGCCTTCGACTATCCCTCCGGCCTTCCGACCTCCGGACTCCGACTCTGGCCTCTTATTCCCCTCCAGCCTCTGATCCCAAGCCCCAGTCCCCCAACGTCCATCCTTCTGACCCTCTCCGATGATCTCCATCCTTCCGACCCCCTCTGAAGACCTCCAGCCTTCTGACCCCCTCCCCGATCCCTCCCTCCTCTCTGCAGTATGGTGCAACAGGCCTACCTGCCTGACAGCCAGCAAGCCTCTCCTGGCTGGCTGCGGGTGGGAAACAGACAAGCAAAAAGTTAATCCCTGGTAGGGCCTGAGGGAAACCCGTTTTCCTGAGTTTCCCAAATGCTATCAAGCGCCGGCCCGCCCTATACCCCCCCCGCACCCTACCCGCCTCCAAATTAAAATTCTGGCCAATGCTACATTTGCCAAGATACAAACATTTTCTTTAGACAGCATTAATATATGGAAAACACACACAAAAAGGCTTGATTATGTCTGCTAAGAACATTTGTCTTTTGTTTCTAAAATAACATGTTGGATGGAAAATGGCATCTCAAATTATATTCAAAACTCAACAACTGTCTCTTCAAAGTAATAATTGCTCCATCCTATGATGATGTTCTCTGGGACTAGGTATTCTGCCTCATACAATGAAACAGTCGCTGCATCAGATTACTCAGATAGCTTACAATAGGGGGAAACCATGTGAACAATGACAACCAATTTAAATAACATTTTATCCTGGCGATAATGTCACTTTTTTCAACTCTAAAATGAACATTTGTTGAAATAAACTTTAAAACATTTTCAGTGTTTTATTTGTATTAACAAATCTAACAGGAACTGACAATAACCTATGATCACTTGCACAGCAAGTTTCTGAAGCTATTCTCCTAGCAACAACGTGCCTTAGCAACTGAAAGCTGGTTTATTTTCTTTGTACCTTTTTCCAAGTAGTGATTACTAAATTATAATACAGAATTATACTAAATCAATTATTTAGAATGTAATCTGGACATAAAACACTTTAGGCTTCAAATTCAAATTCAAATTGAACTCTAGTGTGAGTGTAGCAGAAAGACCGGGAAGCAGACTGGACCCCAGACGTGTCGGGTCCCAGCCTGCTCTGCTAGTATCTGAAGGTCCTTGTAAGAGGCAGAACCCCTGCCTTCCCTTTACAAGGCAATCTATGTTAGAGGCGGGGAGGTCACCCAACATTGGGAGTTCTAGTGTCTTTAGCCTCACAGCGACCTATCATAACTTTGGAGGTCGTTCTGTTGAGTGAGAGGAGGCATACTGCCCTTTACAATGATGCAAGTAGAGACCACCATAGGGGTCCAGACCAGAGAAGTGGCTTGGATTCTCAACGACAGGTTACACAGGTAATTTTTTTTCTGCATTTACTATGGTCTCATTATACAGGGGCCACTTGGGGTCAATACTGAGTGTATCTGGCAAGGCTCGGACCTGGCAGCAAAGGCCGAATTTCCCGGCAGATTGGGGAAGGCGGGCATCTGAGGTGTACCTATAGTGTTATGGGTCCCTGCTGGTACCATGCTAATTAGATGCCTGTCCAGTAAACCTAGCCTCTAGCCAGTTTAGTTTACTACTGGGCCTGATCCTGGCGTATGGGCTGTGGAATTTTGAAGGCTTTGAATTTTTGCTCAGTAACTCCATACTAAGCTAACGATATGAGGATAATCCTCTCTGAAAAAGCTATTTTAATATTCCAATTTCCCCTCTCATTATTGCAATATCAAGAGCAGGAACACTTCTAGCATTTCTCTACCCTGGTGATTGTTCCACATCAACTGCAGACTTTACCAAACTTGCCTGACTTGGGGCATTTTCATGCATTTGAATCATTTTTATGATGTTAACTGTATCTCTAACAAAGATAAGGATAAGTACCTCTTCTCTCTCTCTCTCTCTCTAGGGACACACTTGTTCCAGATAGTAGGAGCATTTTGGCAAAATCAGGACATCTGGTTTGGTCATATATCATAAATGCAAAAAAAAGTATATTTTTTGTCTCAGAGGTGATGAGATTTATTAACATTTGAAAATCAGCTCCTGATTGTGTATGGCGCTATCAAATTAAGGTTAACACACAAGACACATATAATTGATCTTCTGCCTAAACTCTAAATATCTGATTTCTGTCTTCAATAAAGGTACACACATGAATCAACTATAACAAAAAAATGTAACCACAAGAAATATTTGAATTTAATGTAAACGTACTCAGAGATGAGACAATTTCATAAAACCTCAAGTTAAATTCACTCTGTTTCTGAAAATATTTCTGAATTTAATTTAAAACAATCACTTTTTATCTCAGTGCTGCGTACACTGCAGCCTGTCAATCATAACATTGCTGCACATCAGGGGATTGGAATGATCATCCATTAAAATAAGAAAGAATCTGCCTACAGGTCACATGTTTCAGATTTCTGCAGTGATCTCTGTGGGTGGAATTTGGTGATGATGGGGAACCTACAGTTTCAAGGAAAGTGAACAAAGTGTGGCTGCAAATGAGCTTCCAAGACATATTCAACAGGCCAATTAAATTGTCAAATTCAGTTAAAAGTATGTCATCATTTATTCTGATTTTCCCAAATATGCATATAACAACACAATGTGGAGGAATACAATTTAAAAAATAAATATCATAAAGCAAGTAGCAAAGGAAATTTGTGTAGGCTTTAGATATCCTTATTCTGAAAACAAGCAAATTAATATCATGACGGCTAACCTTTCAAGGGCAGGTGAGTTTGATTTTATTTTAATTTGAAAGTAAAATTTGTTGGGGGAGGGTTCAGGTGAGTGGAAATTTAGAAATCTAAAGAGAAAAGTCCAGGCCATGGAGCAATGTAACGATTTGGGTAAAGGTAAGCAGAACGTGACAGGAAGGGACAGAGGGGGAGAAATTCGGTGTCACCCCATTTGGGGCGCAATTCTCGGCCGGGCGCAAAGATTTGCGCCGGGCGCAAATTATCGCCACCTACTGCGAAATTGGCCTGTTTCGCCCCTGGAGCTGATAGCAGCGCTAAATCAGGCGCTTCACAACTCTCTTAAGGTGCTAAGCTGGAGGAGCGAGGCGCTAACTCAGAGGGCGGGCGCAGCACAGGTGCTGTCAGTTAACGATTGCACGCAGACACGCTGGCGCCGGTCAGCTCTTAAAGGGGAGGGTCGATCTTGATTTGCAGCCACACCCTGCGCATTGGAGCCCTGAATCTCGGCCTGGACAGACCTGTTGCCAAATCCTGCAGCCAAGGACCATGGAGAGGGCCAGGGAGTGAGTGCAGCATTTCAGCGAGGGGGCCTTGGAGGCTCTGGTTGGCATGGTGGAGTGCAGGCGATCGCTCCTGTACCCGGAGAGTGGCAGGAGGCCTCTGCCCAGTGAGTACCGAAAAGCTTCGAGGGAGGTGGCTCACAGAGTGACCTCCAGCAGCATGGTGCCTTGGACCCCTGTGCAATGCAGGAAGAAGTTCAACGACCTCACTCGGGTCGTCAGGGTGAGTGCCTTTTTCAGAAACCTCTTCATCCCTCCATCTCGACCTCGCTTTATGGCCAAAGGGTCTTGAAAGCCCCAATGCCCAGCACTCCTCCAACACCTATGGCCCTTTCAGGAAACTCACACGCACATTCAGCACTTTGCATACAGTAAGGGCTATTCAACCATGGGAGGCATTTCAGCCAAGATCATGGCTGCACACAGTAAGGGCTATTCGACCATGGGAGGCATTTCAGCCAAGATCATGGCTGCACACAGTAAGGGCTATTCGACCATGGGAGGCATTTCAGCCAAGATCATGGCTGTATCTTTACTCAGACCCCGTCCTTTTTCTTGCAGGGCAAGCTGGCGCATAATAGGAGACAGCAGCAACAGACCGAGGGAGGCTGGTCTCACCTTCAAGCCCTGACTGATCTGGAGCAGCGAGTCCACCGGATTGTGGCAAGCCGGATGCTTGGTCCTGTTGCCACTGGAGACGCTGACCCCGTTCTGGCCAGCAATGGTAAAGTCATCACCTTTTTGACCTATCTCCTTCCACTTGTTCCTCACAACAGCATCCTTTGACATTCTCGATCTAATTCAGTACATCGCTGCACTCATGCCTCCCTTGTTGCCACCCTGTCCTCACGCCAAAGCCACTCTTGTACCTCCCTGCTTTCAGATGCTGATTCACCAGGTGAGGAGGCAGGCCCTCAAGCTGCCACTGGGAGTGAATCTGAAGGCGAGGAGGAAGAGGAAGCCGGACCATCAGCGCAACCCTCTGCCAAGGCAGCCCATGGCCATACTGGGGACATGCCTTCCCTGGAGGGGAGCGGGGGGGAATGGTCTGATGAGGGTGAAGCTCCAGGACCCAGCGGGCTGCAGCAACGCGAGGGGGGTAGGGAAGCTCGGGGGCTTTCTCCCTGGAGGGAGAGTATGGCCTTGAGTCCTGCTACAGTGAACGCAGAAGAGGTGCAGCTCCTCGCTGAAATGAGCGCCCAGGCAGAGCAAAGGCACACTGAGCTCATGGCTGCAGTGGCAAGGATGCCTGAATCCATTGAGTCACTGGCAAGGAGTGTCCAGGACTTTGGTGCAGCACAGGCATCTGCCACGCAAATGCTAAGTGCTGCAATGCAGTCAGTGGCTGATCTCATGCAGACGCAGATTAAGGCCACGCGAGCACTAACTGATGTCACCCTCGCTGGATCGGGTAGGTTTCTCCGGGGCCCTCATCGCGCCGCAGCAGGCCAGCAAGCTGTGCTTCAGCAGATTGCTCCACATGCTGAAGTGCTGCCCCGTGGGACTGCCAGTGTGTTGGTTGAGCGGGGAGTTGCTGTCCTCTCTCAGGATGACAGCATTCCTGCTGCCAGCACTGTCACTTCTCCACTGCAGTTGCCACGACCTGTAGGACATACTGCTGCCGCCCATGCAGAGTTGGAGCAGTCAGCAGCCGGGCCCTCCAGGCCCAGAGCTGGTCCAGGCCATCCCTCAAGGGCACCTGCAGTCTCAGTTTCTGACACTCAGCAGCCTTCCCCCAGCCTTGCTGCAGCCACTGGGGTCCCAGTGCGGCGGAGCTGCAGGGTGGGAAGGGGGCAATTTCGCAAGGGAAGCAGATCACCCTCGAAGGGCAAAAAGTAGAAGGTGTGGCAAAATGTTGTTCATTGTTTTATTGAAGGCCGAGGATTGTGGTCATATTTTTGTTGCTCTTTTGGACATTGTCTCCAGGTTGTGAGAGCCAGTTATGTGATTGACTGTTTCTTTGTGTGTTTCTTTCTATTACTTTGTCATGCGGGAAGGATACACAGTTTTGTAAATAAAGAAGTGTCTTTATTCAAAATGTGCATGTTTGTTCTTTGCACTCATTGTTGCCTTACCGGCTTAGGGGTTATGGCATGGTTCCATTCAGGTTGCTTGAATGGCAGAAGCCATTCCCTCAAGGGGGCCTAGAAGTGAATTGCTATAAGCCTTTGATGGACGGCCCTTGCACTTTGTGCCTCCCTCCCATCTTGGTGCTGCTGCTGCTCCTCCTCCTCCTCCTCCTCCTCTGCTGGTGCTCCAAGGCCCAGTGACATTCACTGGGTCCTGAGGATTGCCAGGTTATGCAGCATGCAGCACACAACAACGAAGTGGGAGACTCGCTCAGGCAAGTACTGCAGGGCTCCTCCAGCATGGTCCAGACAGCGGAACCGTTGCTTGAGCACGCCGATTGTGTGCTCAACGATGTTCCTGGTAGCTTGATGGCTCTCGTTGTATCATTCTTCTGCAGGAGTACTGGGCGAACGGAGCGGGGTCATCAGCCAGGTGCACAGAGGATAGCCCTTGTCCCCGAGAAGCCAGCCTCCTGGGTGAAGTGGGGCCTCGAAAAGGTCTGCCACAGAAGTCTGGTGCAGGATGAAGGTGTCGTGGCTGCTGCCTGGAAAGTGGGCATTGACAGCAAGTATCAGCTGTCTGTGGTCACAGACCAACTGGACGTTCAAGGATTGGAAGCCCTTTCGGTTGTGGAAATCCTCAGCATTCTCTTGCGGCGCCCGCAAATCCACATGGGCGCAGTCAATTTTGCCCTGCACCATGGGGAAGCCAGCTATTCTTGCAAAGCCCACTGCGCGCTCTTGCTGCTTGTCCGGGGTCATGGGGAAAGAGATGTCCTCTCGTCTCCTTTTAAAGAGGGCATTTGTGACTTGACAGATGCAGCAATGCACCGCAAACTGGGAGATATTGGCAATGTCCCCAGTAGCAGATTGAAAGGAGCCGGTGACATAAAAGTTGAGAGCCACTGTTACCTTCACTGCCACCGACAGAGACGTCCTGCTCCTCAGTTGAGGTTGCAGATCTGGCTGGAGGAGGTGGCAGAGCTCAGTGACCACATCCTTGCTGAATCGCAGCCTTCGCAAACACTGCTCCTCAGACATATTGATGTATGAGAACTGTTGTCGAAAAACCCTGGGACGGTAAGGTCTCCTGTACCGATGCCTGTTGGCCCTCCTCCGTCTGGCCATGATTGCCACTCTCTCTCAGCGTCTCTGTGCCCTCTCAATGTGATGGAGAAGCACAACGTTCCCATCCATTGCAGCCCCCATAATATGTGGGCAATCAAAGTTATGCCGGTGAAAAAGCAAAGCAACTACAAAGTTATGGTCAGAAGCCAAAACTACCTC
This sequence comes from Somniosus microcephalus, assembly GCF_052327205.1. Classification (NCBI taxonomy): domain Eukaryota; kingdom Metazoa; phylum Chordata; class Chondrichthyes; order Squaliformes; family Somniosidae; genus Somniosus; species Somniosus microcephalus. Next base: position 142,346,559 of record NC_140996.1, on the reverse strand, counting down.
AGACAGCGTTGACTCAAAGCAGAAGTCTCTCTTTCTCCCTTTGTCTCTCTGCAAATCTCTCTTTCTCTCTCAGAACGAGTGGTCCAAAAATGGCTACCGCACAGAAGACAGGAAGAGCCCCCTTTAAATAGCGCCCCCCCAGCCCCACAGCGACTGGGAAGCGTTCCAGTCAACCTGTCATTGGTAACAACAGGCGGAAAGGAGGGGGTTGCCACTGAATTTCCGGTCCGGGGCGCCCCAAGGGCGTTGCACTCTGGAATGACGTCAAGATCTGCGTGTGCAGGAGAGCGGGCAGTATGGTTTAGCGCCGCTGCTAAATGGCCGCTCAATTTCGCGAGAGGCGCAGGTATCACCGCGCCCGGGCGCTAGTTGGTTAGCGTCCCACTTATCGCCCTCTTAAGGTGCTAATGGGTGGCGCTCACAACTGAATTTCTCCCCCAGAGAGTTTAACAGTAATGGTGTATCAGTGAATAAGGTCAAATCAGGGAAAAATGGTAAAAAGTTAAAATTAAAGAAACTGTATCTGAATGCACAAAGCATTCATAACAAGATCAGATGAATTAATGGCACAAATCGAGATAAATGGGTTTGATCTATTAGCCATTACAGAGATGTGGTTGCAAGGTGGTTAAGGTTGGGAACTAAATATTCCAGGGTACTTGATGTTTTGAAAAGACTGAAAAACTAGAAAAGGAGTGGGTTAGCCCTGATAATAAAGGATGACATAAAGACAGTAGTGAGGAAGGATCTTGGCTTTGAAAAGCAGAAAGTAGAATCAGTATGGGTGGATATATGAAATAACAAGGGGCAGAAAACACTGGTGGGAGTAGTTTACAGCTCCTCTAACAGTAGCTATACTGTTGGAAAGATTGGCCCAGTAATTCCTGTCGGGGGCTTGCCGCGCGTGCAAGCCCCCGATGTGCGCTCACCCTGCGCGCCGACATCTGAAATCTGGCCCGCAGTGGATTTCCTGTCAGTGGCCAGGTTCTGATCCCGGCGCGCTGTGCTAACCTGACCCAGCGGCGTAGTTAGTGCGATGTGCCGGCTGGGATCAGGTGAGCACTGTTCAGCCAATCAGGGGAGGGGAAACTTCATTCATAAGTTTGATAGTAAAGACTGTCAAACTCATGAAAAGTACTGCACCCCAAAACACTACTTAAACTTTAAATAAAATTTTAAAAAGCATCCCAATAATTAAATTAACTATGAATAACTTAAAAAAACTATTTTAAACAATTAATCAAATTTTTGAAAAAAATAAATTTTTTAAAAATAGGGTCTAAAACTAAACTTACCTTACTGTAGATTCTTTAAAAATAATAAACCTGTGGAAAAAAAAATTCTAAATTGTACTAAAAGACCACTTACCTGTAAAACTAAGTACTTACGTGTGGATTTTCAATGCGTAAAAACCGGAGGCCTTTACACACGCGCAAATCTGTAAAAATACAGGAAATCCAAGTCGCACGCGCTGCCCGATACCGCGCATGCGTTCAGTCTCTTAACCCCTTGGGTCAGAGGACAGGAAATGCCGGTTTTCAGCGCATGCGCTGTGCATGCTGAAAACCGACAATTCCTCCTGGCACACGCGTGAGTACCCTGTCCGTACTCACGCGTTGTGACAGGAATTACTGGGCCAATATTAATCAAGAAATACAAGGAACTTGTAACAAAGCTATTGCCGTAATCATGGGGAACTTTAATCTTCATATAGACTGGACAAATCAAATTGTCAAAAGTAGTTTGGAGGACGAGTTAATGGAACATATTCAAGATAGTTTCCTAGAACAATACATGTGGAACCAACCAGGGAAGATGCTATTTTATATCTTGTCTCGTGTAATGAGACAGGGTTAATTAGTAATCTCACAGTAAGGGATCCTCTGGGAATTTCACATTGAGTTTGAGAGTGAGATACTTCAATTTTAAACTAGAGTATTAAACTTAAATAAAGCCAATTACATAGGTAATAGGGGTAAGTCAGCTAAGGTAGATTAGGAAATTAGATTAAAAGGTATGATGGTAGATAAGTAATGGCAAACATTTAAATAAATATTTCATAATTCTCAATGAATATATACTCCATTGAGAAATAAAAACTCCATGGGAAAAGTCATCCATCCATGGCAAACTAAAGAGGTTAAGGATAGTATGAGATTAAAAGAAGAGGCTTATAATGTTGCCAAGAAGAGTAGTAAGCCTAAGGATTGGGAGAGTTTTAGAAACTAGCAAAGGATGACCAAAAAATTGAAGAAGAGTGAGAAAATAGAATATGAGAGCAAACTAGCAAGAAATATAAAAACAGATTGTAAGAGCTTCTACAAGTATGTAAAAAAGAGAGTAGCGAAGGTAAATGTGGGTCCCTTAGAGACTGAGACAGGCAAAATTATAATGGGAAATAAGGAAATGGCTGAGAAGTTAAACAAATATTTTGTATCTGTCTTCACAGTAGAAGACACAAAAAATACCAGAAATACTGGGGAGCCAAGGGTCTAATGAAAGTGAGGAACTTAAAGTAATTAATGTTGGTAAAGAAAAAGCACTGGAGAAATTAATGGGACTAAAAGCTGACAAATCCTCTGGACATGATGGCCTACATCCTAGTGTTCTAAAAAAGGTGGTTGCAGAGATAATGGAAGCATTGATGGTGCTTCTAAAATTCCCTAGATTCTGGAATAGTCCCAGTGGATTGGAAGGTAGCAAATGTAACATGGCTATTCAAGAAAGGAGGGAAAGAGAAAACAGGGAAATTACAGGCCAGTTAGCCTGATATCAGTCATTGGGAAAATGCTGGTATCCATTATGATTAGGCAGAGTCAGCATGGTTTTATGAAAGGGAAATTGTGTTTGTCAAATCTATCAGAGTTTTTTGAGGATGTAACTAGCAGAGTAGATAAAGGGAAACCAGTGGATGTAGTACATTTGGATTTTCAAAAGGCATTCGATAAGATGAGAGTGTTGTCCTACGAGGAGAGATTGAGTAGATTGGGCCTATAATCTCTGGAGTTTAGAAGATTGAGAGGTGATTTCATTGAAACATGTAAGATTCTAAGAGGGATTGACAGGTTAGATGCTGAGAAGCTGTTTCCCCTGGCTGGAGAGTCTAGAAATAGGGGGCATAGCCTCAGGATAAGGGGTAAGCCATTTAGAACTGAGATGAGGAGAAATGTCTTCACTCAGAGGGTTGTGAATCTTTGGAATTCTCTACCCCAGAGGGCTGTGGATCCTTGAGTATGCGTTGAGTATATTCAAGGCTGAGATTGATAGATTTTTGGATTCTAAGGCAATCAAGGGATATAGGGATCGGGTGGAAAAGTGGAGGTCGAAGATCAGCCATGATCTTACTGAAGGGCAGAGCAGGCTCGAGGGGCCATATGGACTACGCCTGCTCCAATTTCTTATGTTCTTATTCTTGTAACTGTTAAAGAGACTCTGGGCTGGATTTTATCAACCTCGGTGGGTCCGTGGTGGGTCCCGGCCTCGCAGCTGGCTCCAGCCCACTGTCCAAAATGATTTTCCCCTGATTGGGCTTGTTAAGCCTACCCAGCGTGTTTCCCGGCCAATTGAAGGAAGTGGGTCTGATGATGTAATTTGATGGCGCGTCATCATCTGATTTCCTTAAAGGGACCATGTGCAAATTTAGTTTGACAGTTGTGCTGTCAGTGTTCTATGCATTAAGGTGCTGAAAACACTGACAAGCACTGCACAGAGGTGCAGGGCTGCATCCAGGCACTCCCATGACTCCCTCCATATGCTTATGCAGGGAGTCACAGCACGCAGGGAGGTTCTCTTCCCTTCCAATGGGCGGAAGAGACCTCCCCAGGAGACCAACGCAGCCTGGTTGCACATTGCACAAAGGACACAAGCAGGGATGTCATCAGGAGGACCAGGCTGCAGCGGCGAAAACCTTTCAGTGATTTCAGTAGATGACGAAACGTTACTGCAAAGTCACACTCAACCTCATCCTGCTGTGCCACTCATAACATCCCCATCACTCTGCCTTCCCTACCATACTCCTGCACATCCTTACTCACACCAACTGACCTTGCACCTCCACCCATCCCTCTCTATCTATATTATCACATCCCCATCTCACTAGCCACCCCTCACACTCACCCTCATCCTAGTGCAATCATGCCAACTAATAACACACAAGGGTAGGCAGTTGTGTGTTTTAGCCAATGTTCATGTGAAGTTTCTGTTAATGTGCTGTCAAACATTGAAACCTTTATTTTCAACACTTTGCGTTCTTGGGCAGATCTGTGTGCATCTTTGGAAGTGGCTTAGTGAGTTGCAGTGAATGGAGAAACATAATGGTACCCCCCGTAATGACGATGAGTGTGAAAGGAATGGCTTGGGCATTGCAGGGATATGTTATGGTGTTGGTGTGGGGTGGTGCCAACCTGGTGCATCCTGTGACAGCCAGGGTGTACAGTGTTAAGTGAAGTAAACCTAGCCATGGTGAGGCCATTGCTGGTGTCCCGGGCAGCAATGTGGTCGGGTGCTGATGTCCTGAGTCCTGTGCAGCATCAGTTGATTACGGAGAAGCTGTTGTTTTTGTTGTTGGTGCTGCTGGTGTTGGGGCTGATTGTGGTGGGATTCTGAGGACCAAGCTGAGATAGTTTCAAGATCACAGATGCTGATGTAATAGATGGCAGGTGAACTTGAGATGATAGAAGTAATCTGTCAATGGTGAGAGAGGTTGTTCCAATGAGGCGACACTGGATAGAGAGTTTATTCCAAACACTTGCAAGCTGCATAAAGCTCAATCTGTCTTCCAAATGCAGTAAGCAACAGCTTCTGAGCTTGGAAAGTGAACAACTGTGAGATGGGAGCTTTTATTGCACATTTACAGCTGTCAAGTAATGAAATGATTCCATGGTCATTCAACTCCTGACCTGTTACCTGACATGATCCCCGAACAGCGTGGACCTCATGGGTGACCTGGTAAATTCTGAAGGTGAGCTCAAAATAATTCTAAATGGTCTGTTAACAAGGTCATAATGACCATAATTGCGTCCTTTGCTGCTGTGTGTTGGGTCTGCTCAGCCCTGACAGACCCAGCATTTGGTGAAGGCACTTGGTGGCGGGTTGACAGTGGGGTCCCGACCCGCTGTCAAAAAAAAACATTTTCCCACCCGACCCGCTACCAATCACACCTGCTGACTCCCCAAAAAAGTCCTCCCTCTATGTCAGCTTTCCTTTATCACTGCACCATAAAATCAAATGCATAAGATGCACTTTTATGCATATTTTGTGTGATCTGTAATTCTATGATATAACTTATCATACATAACATTCTCACATTTCACTTTTATAGTAAGTGGCCTGAACTCACATTGTAAGATTTTTTTGGCAGCAATCTTCTTTAAGGGGCACTGTTGTCTTGTGAAGTGTCCGAAGAGACTTTACCGCCTGGGCAGTAACCTGACAGAGTGGATAACCCGCCTGTTGTAGAAACCGCCTGATTTTTGTTACATTGATTTTAAGGGGCAAGTGATCTGTTATGCCACGTTAATGGCCAGGAGTAAAGTTGAAAGTGTCCCCCACTTGACTTAGATTTGAGCAATTAAGAACATGTACTACCCTGGGAACGGATTAAAAAAATAGAGATGAAAGTTAGATTTGACATGGTGACCCCCTGCCTCAAATGTGGTGGGCAGGTATTCCCAATGTTAAGACAACAACAACTTGTATTTATATCGCGCCTTTAACATAGTAAAACATCCGAAGGTGCTTCACAGGAGTGTTATAAGACAAAAATTCGAGCCACATAAGTAGAAATTAGGGCAGATTACCAAAAGCTTGATCAAAGAGGTAGGTTTTAAGGAGCGTCTTAAAGGAGGAAGGAGAGGTAGAGAGGCGGAGAGGTTTAGGCAGGGAATTCCAGAGCTCAGGGCCTAGGCAGCTGAAGGCACGGCCACCAATGGTTGAGCAATTATAATCAGGGATGCTCAAGAGGACAGAATTAGAGGAACGCGGCTATCTCAGGGGGTTGTGGGGCTAGAGGAGATTACACAGATAGGGAGGGGCGAGGCCATGGAGGGATTTGAAAACAAGGATGAGAATTTTAAATTCGAGGGCTTGCTTAACCGGGAGCCAGTGTAGGTCAGTAAACACAGGGGTGATGGGTGAATGGGACTTGGTGAGAGTTAGGACATGGGCAGCTGAGTTTTGGATGAACTCAAGTTTACATAGGGTGAAATGTGGGAGGCCAGCCAGGAGTGTGTTGGAATAGTCAAGTCTAGAGGTAACAGGCACGGAGGAGGGTTTCAGCAGCGGATGAGCTGAGGCGGGGTGGAGACGAGTAATGTTACGGAGCTGGAAATAGGCAGTCTTAGTTATGCCACAGATATGGTAAATCATCCTTGACTAATCTACTGGAATTTTTTGAGGATGTAACTGGTAGAATAGATAAGGGAGAACCAGTGGATGTGGTGTATTTGGACTTTCAGAAGGCTTTCGATAAGGTCCCGCACAAGAGACTAGCGTGCAAAGTTAAAGCACATTGGATTGGGGGTAAGGTACTGACTTGGATAGAAAACTGGTTGGCAGACAGGAAGCAAAGAGTTGGAATAAATGGGTGTTTTTCCGAGTGGAAGGCAGTGACTAGTGGGGTACCGCAGGGATCGGTGCTAGGACCCCAGTTAATCACAATATATATTAATGATCTAGACGAGGGAACTAGATGTAATATCTCCAAGTTTGCAGACGACACAAAGCTGGGTGGGCATGTGTGCTGTGAGGAGGATGCAGAGAAACTCCAGTATGATTTGGACAGGTTGGGCGATTGGGCAGAAACATGGCAGATGCAGTATAATGTGGATAAATGTAAGGTTATCCACTTTGGTGGCAAAAACAAGAAGGCAGATTATTATCTGAACAGCAATAGATTGGGAAAAGGGGAAGTGCAACGAGACCTGGGTGTTCTTGTGCACCAGTCGCTGAAGGTAAGTATGCAGGTGCAGCAGGCGGTTAAGAAGGAAAATGGTATGTTGGCCTTCATAGCGAGAGGATTCGAGTACAGGAGCAAGGATGTCTTGCTGCAGTTGTACAGGGCCTTGGTGAGACCACACCTTGAGTAGTGTGTGCAGTTTTGGTTGCCTTATCTGAGGAAGGATGTTCTTGCCATGGAGGGAGTGCAGCGAAGATTCACCAGACTGATACTTGGGATGGCAGGAATGACGTATGAAGAGAGATTGGGTCGATTAGGCTTATAGTCGCTAGAGTTTAGGAGAATGAGAGGGGATCTCATTGAAACTTATAAATCTCTAACAGGACTAGACAGACTAGATGCAGGATGGATATTCCCGATGGCGGGGGAGTCCAGAACCAGGGGTCACCGTCTAAAAATAAGGGGTAAGCCATTTACGACTGAGATGAGGACGAATTTCTTCACCCAGAGAGTGGTGAACCTGTGGAATTCTCTACCACAGAAGACCGTTGAGGCCAATTCATTAAATATATTCAAGAAGGAGTTAGATATATTTCTTAAGGCTAAGGGGATCAAGGGCTATGGGGAGAAAGCAGGGACAGGGTACTGAATTTGGATGATCAGCCATGATCGCATTGAATGGTGGAGCAGGCTCGAGGGGCCGAATGGCCTACTCCTGCTCCTATCTTCTATGTTTCTATATGGTCGGAAGCTCATTTCTGGGTCAAATATGACACCAAGATTGCAAACAGTGTGGTTCAGCCTCAGACAGATATTAGGGAGAGGGATGGAGTCAGTGGCTAGGGAACGGAGTTTGTGGCGGGGATCAAAAACAATGGCTTCGGTCTTCCCAAGATTTAATTGGAGAAAATTTCTGCTCATCCAGACGGACAAGCAGTCTGAGAATTTAGACACAGTGGAGGGGTCGAGAGAAGAGGTAGTGAGGTAGAGCTGGGTGTCGTCAGCGTACATGTGGAAACTGACACTGTGTTTTCGGATGATGTCGCCAAGGGGCAGCATGTAGATGAGAAATAGGAGGGGGCCAAGGATAGATCCTTGGGGAACACCAGAGGTAAGAATGCAGGAACGGGAAGAGAAGCCGTTGCAGGTGATTCTCTGGTTACGATTAGATAGATAAGAATGGAATCAGGCGAGTGCAGTCCCACCCAGCTGGACGACGGTGGAGAGGCATTGGAGAAGGATGGAGTGGTCAACCATGTCAAAGGCTGCAGACAAGTCAAGAAGGATGAGGAGGGATAGTTTACCTTTGTCACAGTCACAAAGGATGTCATTTGTGACTTTGATGAGTGCTGTTTCAGTACTGTGGCAAGGGTGGAAACCTGATTGGAGAGATTCAAACATGGAGTTTTGGGAAAGATGGGCACGGGTTTGGGAGGCAACAACATGTTCAAGGACTTTGGAGAGGAAAGGGAGGTTGGAGATGAGGTGGTAGTATGCAAGGACAGAGGGGGTCAAGGGTTGGTTTTTGGAGGAGAGGAGTGATGATGGCAGATTTGAAGGAGAGGAGTATAGTACCTGAGGAGAGCGAGCCGTTAACAGTGTCAGCTAACATGGGAGCCAGAAAAGAAAGTTGGGTGGTCAGCAGTTATAGGAAGTTGTGCCTCATCCAGGACTCATCCAGCATTCTGACTGTACAGAGGCAGTAGAGGGGCTAAGAGAGTTGATGAAGACTAAGGGCTTGCTGTCATTTGCATACCTATGAATGCTGACCCCATGTCTGTGGATGATGTTGCCAAGGAAAAGTATGTAGATGTGGAAGAGGAGGAGGCCAAGGATTCATCCTTGGGGTGACTTCAGGGATGACGGTGTAGTGGTGGGAAGAGAACCCATTTCTAGAGGGTATTGGCTACAATTACATTGTTTGAGAGAGAAACAAAGCTAGAGCAGTGCCATGAAACTGGACAATGGAGGGGGATGGTATGTCAAAGCCAGCAGAAAGGCCAAGGAGGATAAGGAGAAAAAAGAAAATGTCAGTCCCAACTTTGGTTAGGGACCTTTCGGGGTGGGAGAGCTGGGGTAGAATCAGATTTCAGGGATTCAAACAAAGAGTTTCAGGAGCGATGGGCAAGGATCTGGAAGGCAAGAACACATTCAAGGATCTTGGAGGGAAGAGAGAGATTGAAGATGGGGTGGTTGTTAGCAAGGACACAGAGTTGAGAGTTGATTTTTGGAGGAGGTTTTTTTTAAAAGGATATGGACAGTATGGACCTGAGGAGAGGAAACTATTTACAATGTCAGTTATCATGGGAGCTAGGAAAGAAAATTGGGTGGCCAGGGATATAGCGGCAATGGGGTTGAGATAGCAGGAGCTGGTCTCACGGATGAGATTAGAATTGAAGGGACAGGAAGGGAGATGGCATGAAACTAGAGAGCAAGTGAGACATGGGTTCAGATCTAGACTAGGCCCAGCTCAAGAATTAGCTGCCCTGAGAGAAAGGTCATCTCATTCCCAAGATTCTTATACTGAGACATGGAAGCCAGCCACCTCACATATTCTCACCACTTAGACAACACTTAAGAGGGCCAATAGATTAGAATTAAGAGTTCAAATATCACACCAATGGCATCAAGGGGAAACACAGTGTTAAGAAGTAGTAGGCATGCATGCACAGAATCAGTTGTGAATAAAATTATGGTATTCCTAAAGTTGTTGCACATACATTGTTTTGGAAGTGAGTTTGATGAAGAGGTATGAGTTGCAGCTCACAGAAAAGTCTGTGACATAGAAGATGGAATGCGTAGACAGGGCTGCACATACAATGACCAATAGTCAAGCCAAAGTGTTCTGTATCAAATCTGCATGAATATCTCTCACAGCTGACAAGAGGTTGTCCTTCCCGTCCTCTTCAGGTTGTTTCTACTCCTCTAGTTGATTCCCCTACTGTCCCTGGGTACCTTCGTCCTCTTGGGTTTAAATGACAAGATTTTTATATAAGGAAAAGCTGTGCATCAGGCAGCACACTAGCATGAGATACTAGCAGAACTATATTACAGAGCACTCCCAGACTGATCCAGACACCTGAAGCACATTTTCAAGATACCAACTCCATGCTTATGATGACTTTGCTGGTAGAATAGACCTCATCATCTGTTGTCCTGCTAAGTCCACAGGTGTCATCAGCTATGCCTGTAGTGGGTAGCCTTCATCTTCCGGAAACCACCTGAAGATTGTCTTGCTGTGTCAGAATGTGGGCATTGTGGACTGGTGTAAAATTAAGACTTTGTGGCAGCTCCCAGGAAAGCAAGCATTCATTTGCATGATGAGGAGCACTGCTCACAAATGATCGGCGCATTGAGTAAGTATAATCATTTCCTGTTGATATACATGATAATATTAGTCAATGAGCTTATGAAGCCACATGGTGCAATCTATGGCTCTTTGCACCTTGTGGAATCCTACTATCAGTGCCCTGTCATGCTGCCACCGGTTATCCTTAGGGAAGTGAATGAGTTGGCTTGCTCGAGCAAACAATGCATCTGTGGCTTTATGCCTTTATGAACTACTGATTGGCTACTGTTATTGACGTGCCATTGCTTAACAGTTCAGGGCAGTTGTGAGCTTTACAGTTACTAGCAGTGCTGTGCCAGTGGTGAAAGTTGGCTTGGGGGTCAGGTTGAAGTATATGGTATAATTCATTGATGGCTTCCTTTTGAATGATAGTCTCTGCAACCACTGTTTCTGGGTCAACTAGAGGCAAAAGCATTTTAGTTTGTGTGAGGGTACTGGCAAATGGATGCCACATGACTCCTGTACTACCTGGCCACCCTGTCCTACAACAATAATAAGAACTTGCATTTATATTGCGCCTTTAACATAGTAAACTGTGGTGCTTCATGGGAGCATTATCAAAAAAACCTGACACTGAGCCACATAATGAGATATTAGGACAGAGAGGTAAGTTTTAAGGAGCACCCAGTCGGGGAACACTTCAGCAGTCAAGGACATTCAGCCTCCGATCTTTGGGTAAGCATTCTCCAAGGTGGCCTTCGAGACACACGACAACGCAAAATCGTCGAGCTGATAGCCAAGTTCCGCATCCATGAGGACGGCCTCAACCGAGATCTTGGGTTCATGTCACGCTACATGTAACCCCACCTGACGCAGGGTCATCCAGACTCGAGTCGACATTGGCTTGTTCTCTCTACACAGATGCGGCCGGACCTGCTGTGATTTCGAGCAAAAAAAAAAAATGTTTTTTGTCTGTTTTTTTGTTTTTCATACAGACCCCAGCATCTGCAATATTTGACCCCTTGTGACCCCACCTCATTGTTCTTTGATGTAATGTTTTCCTGACTGACCTGTTTGGACTCCATTCACACCTTTGATTGCTGTGATTATCTCTCTGCCGAGGTGTGATAAATGGCAGTTGGCAAGATTACCTGTAAACATCTGACATTATTCTCTGACTATATAAGCTGTGTCTTTATGCATTTCTCCGCTTCACCTGACGAAGGAGCAGCGCTCCGAAAGCTTGTGATTTCAAATAAAGCTGTTAGACTATAACCTGGTGTTGTGTGACTTCTTACATTTGTCCACCTAAAAGGAAAGAGAGAGGTGGAGAGGCAGAGAGGTTTAGGAAGGGAATTCCAGAGCTTAGGGCTCCCTCCGTTGTTAATCCTTGTCTTCCGCCAAAAAACTAATTTACAGAGGTGTTCTAGAATGGGGTGCGGAAATGGAAGCCCCTCAGGAAAAGGCACAAAGGTAGATGATTCAGCAGCTGCCAGCAGCAAAAATAAAGAAAATGACCAAAATCTGCTGAGAAATAACTCTGCTGTGAATCCTTATAACGCATTTGCTGAGTTCTTGAAATCCACTTCACTTCTGCTTTTTTTTCTAGCTTCTAGCAACATTAGAATGTGGGTGTGATTGTCACTGGGTGTAAATGAAGTGGTAATGGCACAAAATAGAACGTATGATGTCACAATACCATGACACAAAATGGAATGTATGATGTCACAATACCATGATGCAATACCAATTCTATGATTAGTCCAAAACTCCATTATCATTCTATCATGTGACTACCAGGATGGTAGAAGGTGCGCTAGATGGTCCTTGGTCTTTTTTTGTCTAGCAATTCCAATGTTCCTATGACTGCCACGTTTAAATATGCTGTCCATTTGAGGATGGGTGCTTCTGTTGTCTGCTGAAAATCACGTGACACAAAAATGGGCAGGGATCCAGTGTAATGAATTGCCAACCCTGTTCACCCAAATATCAACCAAATGGTATTCATCAGAAAATGTAAGTTGAAATATCGCTATCATTTACACAAGGATTAAACAAAAAACAGCTCTGGCTATGTGCAGTTGCAATGCAGCTGCTCCCACATGACAGTTTAAGTTTAAATCCAAAAATCTGAGATTCAAAGCAACATATCAACGGGATGCGTTTACTCCTCATCCTGACTCTAGATAGCTTGTACCAGAGAGATGAAATGTTGTACAACCCACATCTTAAATGGTATAATGTCTGAGCAACCAACTGTCACTATAATTTTCACCAAACTCTAATCTTGTTTCATAAAGCAAGTTTTTACAAATTAATTTGTCCTTTTGCTAAATGGGAAAAATCCTGTATCCCATATTATATGCATAAACCATCACATCGAAGAGGTATAATAGCTTGATCATGGAGAGAGCAGTCTTTACATGACAAGAATATATAGCCTTCCTTCCTTGACTCCAATGAGAAGACAATTTTCTGCCTGCTTCTTCTTCAGTGTCAACTGTGGCTCAGTTGGTAGCACCCTCCCTACTGAGTCAAAGCTCCCTACTGAGGGAGTGCTGCACTGTCGGAGGTGCCGTCTGTAATGATCAGTAACCTGTCATTCTGGAATGGTACATGTTATGTTCATTAATAACTTGTCATTTTTATTAAGAACAGCTAGCTTTTGCTAGACACTTTATTGAGCACATGTGGACTAGGTACAGTATCTGTAGAGGCCTCCATCTTGACTGCTGCCTTGTGGGTAGCCTAGTGCATCGTGAGTAGCCCACTCTTATATACATACAGCACCACCTAGTGTACCATTCCAGAATGACAGGTTACTGATCATTACACCGTCTTTCGGATGAGACGTTAAACCGAGGACCCGCCCGCTCTCTCAGGTGGATGTAAATAATCCCATGGTACTATTTCAAAGAAAAGTTATCCCCGGTGTCCTGGCCAATATTTATCCCTCAACCAACATAACAAAATCAGATTATCTGGTCATTATCACTTTGCTGTTTGTGGGAGCTTGCTGTGTGCAAATTAACTGCCGCATTTTCCACATTACAACAGTGACTCCACTTCAAATAGTACTTCATTGGCTTTGAGACGTCTGGTGGTCATGAAAGGCGCTATATAAATGCAAGTCTTTTGGGCTCTATCCGTTCTGACTGACGAATGGTATTTTAGTTTGGGCACCAATTCTGAAGACGCACATAAGCATTGAATAACAGGAGAGAAGATTTCTATTTCAATTGGTATTTGAAAAGGAAGAATGCAAAAGGATATGGAAAAAGGGTAGGGAAATGGGATTAAAGTAGATAACCAGTTAAAAACCAGCACCAGCGCAGACATGATGAACTAAATGGCCTTTAATTATGTGCTATAATTTCCATCATCCAATGAGTAAGAACGAGAGAAAAATAGACCAAAAGACATGCAGCAGTGAAAAAAGGAAATAGATGTCCTTTGGCAGGGTCAATAGGGGCAGGGGGCATTAGGACATAATCAATTGCTTTAGAAAACTGTTCCAATCATAGCAAACAGCGCCGATAAACCATAGAACAATAACAGCTGACGCAGATGGCTGGAATACATTTAAGTAAAATATATTCTTACATAATATAAAATCAAAAAAGTTCAAACTCTTCAGAGATGTTACTGCAATAGACTTTGGGCTAAAAATTGAGTCGCGCCCCCTTTGGGGCGCTAACTTCACCGGGCGCTACATTAGCGTCCCGGAAAAATTAGCACCCCCACGACTGAAATTGAGTGGTAGCACCTGAAGAGGGAAGTGGGGCGTCTCCCCCTTGGAGCGCTGTGAGGGAATATCGCGGCGCTACATGCCGTGGTATTGCAGGCCTTTCTCCCCTTCTTAAAGGGGAGGGGCCTTGCGCAGCGTGACCCAGGGCCCAGCTGGGCCCCTGGGGATCAGGAGTTCCGGTAAAAGAGCCTGGCACTCAAGAGAAGTGCCGGTCTCATGGAGCACAGCTGGCACGCCGCGTGGTGGGGAGAGGTGAGTAAGGAGGTAGGTGCTGGCAGACAGCCAGCAACAAAAATGGCCGCCCCACACCTCGCCTTTAAATAGCGCCGCCCCGGCTGCAGGTAGGACCCCCTGACCCCGTCGGACATAGCGCCTGGCGGTAAGTCAGGGGGCGCTACCAAAGATCGCAGCTGGGGCGTGAGCGGGGCGCTGCGCACGGCGATGATGTCATCTCCGGCGGAGTAGCGCCATGGGGCGCTAATGGTTAGCGCTACTACTAACCTCCCACTGAATTTCGCGCTAATGGGAGGTGCAAAGCAATCAAAATTTTCCCCCTTTCAGTCTTACCAGCACAGTAAAGGCAATGTACTATTTCTATCCTTCACAAAAGTCAATCATCTGAATGCAATTTACCATTTAATAACAGATGGAAAGCATTTTTATTGTGAATTTTACTTGCATAAGGAGGTGGATAAAGACTTCCCAAATCTTCCCAGTCACAGACAGAAATTCATTCCACCTACCTTAGTGTATTTGGGCACAGGCCCAAAGGTGAGAGATCTAAAGTGTGGAGATCAATATTGCCAATATTGGCAGATGAATGCTTAATGCATTTGGAGAACATTGCTTTGACTGCTATTTTAGTGCAGGTGTTAATATATATTTTTTTATAACATCTGCATTAAAATAGAAGACAGAAGAATGTCACACAGAGTCATTAAGTGTTGGCCCACTAAATCGGCAACAAAAATTTCTAGGCTGAAGTATTCTCTATCATGCTGTGCCAGTCCATAAAGATTATGGGCCAGAATTGGCTGTAGAAATAATGGTGAGGCTAACAGCGCTCACCGCTACTAAAGTGTAAATCAGACAGCAATTTCAAGTGACTGTACATGCGCAAATAAACACTGAAATCCGGAAGTTACTGTCCAAGTTGCCCTGCTCCTCCAGAAGCAGCGCTATATCAGTACCTTGCCGAGAGACTCGGAAATGAAATACAAGGAAGGGCGTGAAGTTGCTGTATATAAGTGATATATACCCACTAAACTTGCCAGAAAAAATTAGGGCTTGTCCATCCAGTGTAAGTAAATTTTTAACTATGTGATAAGTCTTCTTTATTACCAAACAACCTCTCTGGCACTGAAAATTAACTTTTACAAGTGTGATGCTTCATTCCTTCAGATTTTAATTATTGTTGGAGATTTTTTTTTTAATGTAAAAAGTAATTTAAAAAAAAAATTATTTCTGTCTCTTTTATCTCTCTCTCTCTCTTAATCCCATCTTTCTTTCCCTCTCTTTATTTCACTTGCTGTACCTGATTTGACATTGAATTAAATATTCTAACTGACACTTCCTGGAGTCTGTGCTGCTCATTAGCGATTCTTCAATCTGATTGGTTAAGGAGACACACCGTTGCTTGCCCTCTTCACACAGGTCCCAGATCCTCTGTAGAGGGCGCCAATGTTCCCTTAAGCTGCGTGGCTGTGCAGCGCTCCAGGGAACCCATGCAGTCGGCTTGCCGGCTTTTCAATGTAAAAACCGTGCATGTGCAGTATTTTGAATGGTCCGCGTAGCCCCTTAAAGCGGCCCCACAGCACTAAAAAAAAAGAGAGAGAACATTGGAAGGTGCCACACTGTTTTGGCTCTCTAATTTACAGTAAGTTCCAGTGCAAAATCCCATAGAAAATCTGTGGGCAAGTGCAAGTGTAATGATGGCTGGCGCTGTTCCTTCGCCACTGAGATCAAAATCTGGCCTTATGTATTATCCACCCAGCAGAATATTCATTTATTTAGAATTGTATTTGCAGTTTCAGAAATCATTTAGGATTTTGCTTAAGACGCAGTTACTTTTAAAGCATTTGGATCAACCTGGCAGTGAGGAGATAATAAATTTATTGCCTCATTCTTCTCAGATTGAAAGAAAGGATACAGGAGATAAAAATTATAAGTACATGCTGGAACAGTCAGTCCCAGATTTAGTCAATTACAGTATTCCTGCAAATTCAATTATTTTTCAATTGCACCTATCAATGCTGCTAAAAGTTAATGTTTTCTTTGAATGTGGATTAAATAGACAACTTCTTAATTATATATAGATTTAATAAATATAGAAACTTAACTGTGAAATTATTATATTTATTAATCTAACTGATACAACTCTAGATTCATCTATAGGCAAAAAATAATATTGCAATTAACACGACCTCGCCTCAGAAGGTTTTTTACTGAATTACTAATACAAAATTACTTTTCAACCAGTGTGCATCATCCAGAAACATGATAAATAACACAAATGAAAAATTGCTGTAAGAACATAAGAAATAAGAGCAGGAGTAGGCCATACGCCCCTCGAGCCTGCTCCGCCATTCAATAAGATCATGGCTGATCATCGACCTCAACTCCACTTTCCCGCCCGATCTCCATATCCCTTGATTCCCCTAGAGTCCAAAAATCTATCTATTTCAGCCTTGAATATACTCAGCATATACTTATGCACGTAACTGAGTCACTAACTATTTCTTGCTGCTTTTAAGTATATTCTGAAATATGTCATGTAAACCATAGAACATTGCACATTTGACAGTGTATTATGAGATTTTTTTTCTACTCGTATGAAAAGCTGTTCTTGCTCACTTGTACTCATGATTAATGAGATTTTGAATGAATTTCCATCTTCCGAGCACTGCTAAAATATTCTAATATTTTCCCCATTTTATTTTTGCCCTTTTTTTGCCTATTTTGCCCACTCATATCCACATTGTATTGTGGATAGTATACACCAAATATCACTGCAGATATTGACAAATGCTGCACCTTGGTTGGCACTCTCCCTCCCAACATTTGCAGCAATAGAAACACCCAAGGAAAACTGAAATGTGAATGGCAGTCAACAGTGAATATCCCAACTCGAAATTCTAGTTAAGATCAGTAAATTCCTAATCAAACCTGCTGATTTGTGAACTGGTTGAAACAGTACCAATTCTGGAGCAAAGTCTGAACTCTTTGTTTCGAGTCCACTTTACCTGGTATGTTATTGCTACCTATACATATATTAAAGGAACTGCTTGCTGCAGCATTCAGCATAGTCTCACGTGACAAGAAATAATTTGAAGGTCGAGAGCTGGAGAGACAGTTTGAAGGTCGAGAGCTGGAGTGACAGTTTGAAGGTCGAGAGCTGGAGAGACAGTTTGAAGGTCGAGAGCTGGAGAGACAGTTTGAAGGTCGAGAGCTGGAGAGACAGTTTGAAGGATGAGAGCTGGAGCGGAACCCGGTCACCAGGATGCCAAGTTGGACAGCCAGGGGTAATGTGCAGGCCAGGTGTGTGGAAGAAACCGAGGGGAAACATCGAGAAAAACTGAGAGGAAACATCGAGAAAGACAGAGGAAACATCGAGAGAGAGAGAGGGGAAACATCGAGAGAGACCAGGATGGAAACATCGAGAAAGACTGAGGGGGCACTTTATTTATTTAATTTAATTAATTAATTAATTAATTAAATGTTTTAAATTATAAGTTGTAAGTTCCTCACGATGCTCTCCCAGTGCGGCCACCCTGTAACCAGAGATTATTCTAGAAGCCTGGGTAGAAATATCAATGTAATTACTGTAGAAATTACTTTTTTTTACATTGGCCCTGAAATTAGGATCGGGTGCTTGCCGCGCGTGCAAGCCCCCAATCTGCACTCACCCTGCGCGCCGACATCTGAAGCCCGGGCCTGCTTGCATTTCCTGTCATTGGCCTGGTTCAGATGTCGGCGCGATGTGCTTACCTGATCCAGTGGCGTAGTTAGTGCGATGTGCCGGCTGGGATCAGGTGAGCAATGTGCAGCCAATCAGGGGAGGGGAAACTCATTCATGAGTTTGACAGAAAGAGCTGTCAAACTCATGAAAACTCCTGGCCCCAAAACACTACTTAAACTTGAAAGAAAATTTAAAAAAACATTGCACTACTTAAATGAACAATAAAGAATTCTGAAAAACTATTTTAAACAATAATTTTAAAATTTGAAAAATTTTTTTTTTTTTAAATCAGGGCTAAAACTAAACTTACCTTACTGTAAATTCTTTAAAAATAACAAACCTGTGGAAAAAAAAATTCTCAATTGTACTAAAAGCCCACTTACCTGAAAAACGAAGTACTTACGTTGGTTTTTCTATGCGTAAAGACCGGAGGCCTTTACACACGCGCAACTCTGAAAAAAAAAAGGAATTTCAATGCGCACGCGCTGCCTGTGCAGTCGCGCGCGTTCTGCCTCTTAACCCCTTGGGTCAGAGGACAGGAAATGCCGGTTTTCAGCGCATGTGTTGTGCATGCTGAAAACCGGCAATTCCTCCGGGCACACGCATGAGTACCCCATCCTTACTCACGCGTTGTGCCCGGAATTACTGGGCCATTATTGCTTGTTCATTTTATGTGCTGTCTTTTTATGTCTTTTATTTATTTTATGTCTGCTTTATTTATGTTTAAAGTATGTATGTGTGTATATGTCGTTATGTGTTTTTTTGTGATGGCGCCGATGAAGATGGCTGCTGTCCTTGTGAGCTCCGTGCGCACCAGGCAGCTAAGTGTTCTTGCTGCTTGGTGCTCTCGGCTCGTCAAGAAAAAAGCATTTCACTGACTAGATTACACGTCTTGTATTTAGTTATGTGACCAATAAAATTGAAAAAAAAAATTCTAGATACAATTTGTCAAGGAATTACTAAGTTTTATCTGTCATCCCACATGTAGCACAAAATAAAATGTGTTGCATTATCGGGTCTTACTCTTGTCTGCCAAATCTGCTCACTATTCCAGGATCATCCTGGAATGCAAAGATAACCCCCGGCTTCTATTCTCTACTGCTAACCATCTTCTTAAACCCCTCTACCCTGTCTCCTCCACACTCACCTCCAACAACAAGTGCGAGGAGCTCATTGACTTCTTTGTCTCTAAGATTGAGACCATTCGATCAGCTGCCTCTACCACTTCCCTTCCTTCCCCGAGCCCACCGGGCCAAACTTCCTCTATGGTTTCCCCCTGCCCTAGGCCTGAACATGCATTATTCTCCAGTTTCTCTCGCATCTCCCCTCTTGACCGCTCCGCGCTCATCTTGTCCATGAGACACATTTCCTGCTCCCTCGACCCTATTCCCACTAAACTGCTGACCACCTAACTTATTTTTCTGGCTCTGATGTTAGCTGACATTGTTAATGGTTCTCTCTCCTCAGGTACTGTCCCCCTCTCCTTCAAATCTGCTGTCATTACCCCTCTCCTCAGAAAAACAGCCCTTGACCCCTCAGTCCTTGCAAATTACTGCCCCATCTCCAAACACACTTTCCTCTCCAAAGTCCTTGAACGTGTTGTCGCCTCCCAAATCCATGCCCATCTTTCCCAGAATGCCGTGTTCTAATCCCTCCAATCCAGTTTCCGCCCCTGCCACAATACCGAAATGGCTCTCATTAAAGTCACAAATGACATCCTTTGTGACTGTGACAAAGGTAAACTATCCCTCCTCGTCCTTCTCGCCTTGTCTGCAGCCTTTGACACGGTTGACCATGTTAGATCCGTGTGTTAATGGAGACACGGAATGCAGGAGTTGATTTAACAAGTGTTTACTGAACAAAGTCTGGAGGTGAACTAACAACACAAGATGCTACACAGGCTTATATACCCGAGTGGTCACTACTGGTACTACAGTATACAGGGGCTTCAAAGACATAGTTCCTCTTAAAGGTACATACACTACAATTCCTCCCCTTTTCGATAAATAGTACATAACATTTTAAGTAATCATTAAATAACATTTTTACAAGAACAATAATATACACATTTGCTGAAGTTAATCAATTACAAATTCAGTCTCTCTGGAGGCTTCCTGACTCGGTCCGGATAACGCCTCGGTGGTGTAGTAGGTTCTTTTGGCAAGGTCGATTCGGCTTCAATGCTAGTGTCGGGCTCATCTGGTTCCAGTATCACCGGATCGGAGGTAGATACTATGGGTATCTCTGCTTCATCACTAGGCGTATAGAGTTGTGGTGTAGGTTGTCCTTTTTCGGATGACTCTATGATCTGGTCAGCATGGCGCCTTATTATGCTTTCTCCAATGTCCACGGTATACATCAGCGGTCCTAGTCGTGTGCAAATAGTTCCAGGCTGCCATTTCTCGGTACGGTAGTCCCGGGCCAAAACTTGTTGACCTATCTGGAAGGTTCTAGTTGGCCTTTCATTCATGCCTTGAAATTACCAGTTCTCTACATCCCTTCACCATTAAATCGTAGACTCGTGAGAGAGTCGGGTCATGTCGCGTTTCCTTTTCAATGGTAGAATTTGTCACCGGTAGACATTCCACAATGATCGAGTGGAATATCTCCACTGGGTCCACTGTAAGCGCCTCTTCCACCGTTGGCAACGGTAGGCGTGATAACCCGTCAGCATTCCCATGCTGTTTTGTTCCTTTGTACTCTATGTCATATTGGTGTGCCCCTAGGAAAATCGAGCACCTCTGTAGCCTTTGCGCTGTCATAATGGGAACGCCCTTTTTAGGGTTGAATATGGAGACGAGGGGTTGATGGTCAGTCAACAAGGTAAACTTTTGTCTGTGTAGGTAATGGTTGAATTTCTTCACCCCCCACACCAGGCTGAATGCCTCCCTGTCGGTCTGGGCATAGTTATGCTCAGCTGAGTTCAATGAGCGTGACGCAAAAGCTATCGGCCGCTCCGAGCCATCAGGGAATCTATGCGATAATACCGCTCCCACGCCGTAAGGGGATGCATCGCACGCCAGCCTGATTGGCAGTGATGGGTTGAAATGAGCCAACACTTCCCTGGATGTGATCAAGCCTTTGCATTTATGGAAGGCACGTTTACAGTCTTCGCTCCATTTCCAAACTACTCCCGTTTGTAGCAGTGCGTTAAGCGGGTGCAGAACCGTCAACAAGTTTGGTAAAAATTTATGATAGTAATTTACTAATCCCAGGAACGACCTTAATTGTGAGACATTTTCAGGCGCTGGGGCCTTTATGACCGCTTCAATTTTTTCAGGTGACTTATGCAACCCTTCTTCGTTAATGACATGGCCACAATATGATATTTGTTTCTGGAAAAATTTGCATTTGGGGCGATTTGCTCGTAGGCCCCGTTCTCTCAGCCTCGTGAGCACCTGCTCCAAGTTGGCAAGGTGCTCGTTGTCGTTTTCTCCTGTTACAAGGATGTCGTCTAGGTAGCATTGAGTCCCCGGAATCCCTTGCAGGACTTGCTCCATAGCTCTTTGCCAGATAGCCGGAGCTGATGCCACTCCGAAAACCAGTCGATTGTACTGGTACAGGCCTTTGTGTGTGTTTATCGTGAGATACTTTTTAGAGGCCTCCTCAACCTCCATCTGTAGATATGCCTGTGCTAAGTCAATTTTGGTGAAACGTTTCCCTCCGGATAGTGAGGCGAAAATATCTTCTATCCTCGGAAGAGGATACTGTACCGTGTGAAGAATCGGGTTTACAGTCACCTTGAAGTCCCCACAGATGCGAACTTTTCTCTGTTCTTCAGATTTATCATTATTCAACGTTTTCTTCATGACCGGGACGATGGGTGTTGCCCACTCGCTCTAATCTACCTTGGATAACACGCCTGCTTTTTCCAAATTCTCCAGCTCTGCCTCGACGGCTGGACGAATTGCGTATGGCACCGGCCTTGCCTTAAAAAACTTGGGAATTGCCGCATCTTCCACTTTTATTGAGGCGGTGGCGCCTTTCAGGGTTCCTAGTTCCTGTTGAAACACTTCTTTGGCGTTAGCCAAGATTTCTTTTAATCGTCCAGGTATGGCGTCATCATCATTTTTTTTCTTACTGGTCACCATCAGTGCCTGAATGGAGTGCCAGTCTAAACGTATCTTTCTGATCCATTCACGTCCCAACAACGGCGGACCACCATCTTGCAGAACGTATAAATACAACTTCTGTATTTCCTTGCCGTTGTATACAACAGGCACCCTTATTTTCCCTCTGGGGTATACTTTCTGCCCCGTATATGTCTTCAAGACAATGGATGTGTCTTTCAAAGGTATATGCGGAAAAAGCCGCTCGTAATCCCGTCGACTCATGATGGTCAGAGCTGATCCTGTATCTAGCTCCATTTTGACTGGGGACCCCGCTATTGTGAGGGTAACACAAATGGTCTGGTAATCTTCTTTGGCAATTACATTATGTAATTTGAGACAGCTTAGTCTCTTGTTTCCGGAGTCGCTATCGCTCTTCTGGTCTTCGGAGCTACTGTCCGTCATCATTTGTACCTTTCTGTACTTTTCCTTATTGACCTTTTTACTGTCAGCGGATTTCTTTCCAGATCTGCATACACGTGCAATGTGTCCCATCTTTCTGCATTGCCTGCATGCTTTGTCCTTGAAGCAGCAGTCCTTCTGGTCATGGGTGGATCTGCCGCAGCGATAACATCTCTCGAAACCCCGTGTCATTTCATGGGTGCCGAAGTCCTGTGGCTTTTGCTGTATCTCTGCAGCTCCTCTTGCTGCTGCTTCGTATGATACAGCCACACTGAAAGCCTTGTCCAGTGTCAAATCTTTCTCAGAAAGTAGTCTTTTCTGTGTTCCTTCGCTTAGGAGACCGCAGACGAATTTGTCTCGTAGAGAATCTGCCAGTCCTGCCCTGAATTGGCAGTGCTTTGACAGCTTTCATAATTCGGTGAGGTAATCAGCGTTACTTTCATTCTTGTGCTGATTCCTCCTGAAGAATTTGAATCGTTCCACTAGCAGCAGCGGTGTTGGGTTCAAGTAAGGTATCAACAATCTCCTTAAAATTCTTGTCCATCGGTTTGGCTGGAGTGATCAAGTTTCGTAACAGCCCGTATGTCCTTGCGCCCATCAGATTTAGAAGTACCGATGCCTTTTTATCATCCGCTACTTCATTCGCCTTGCAATATACCTCCACTCTTTCCACATATGTGGTCCAATCTTCTATATCACTATCAAAAGCAGTAATATTGCCAGACTTCGGCATCTTGAAAATCTAAAATGGCGGTTCCCACTCTTTTTTTTCTTCCCCGCCGAGTTAAGATGGCGCCTCCCGCGCT
This sequence comes from Somniosus microcephalus, assembly GCF_052327205.1. Classification (NCBI taxonomy): domain Eukaryota; kingdom Metazoa; phylum Chordata; class Chondrichthyes; order Squaliformes; family Somniosidae; genus Somniosus; species Somniosus microcephalus. The sequence continues at coordinate 142,323,352 of NC_140996.1, read as the reverse complement.
TTCCCGCCGCTGCCGCTGCTGCCAACGCTGTTCTCCGCGGTTCCCGTTGCGACCTGCAGCTTTTTGCGGTATTTATATATATTTTTTTAATATATCACTTCAATAGTTTCTCCGTTACTTGGAGAACCATTCCCGTCGTGGAGCGGACCCTCTGGGACTTTCCCCTCCCTCTGCTCGGTCCGAACGCCAACCTGCTTTGCAGCACCGGTCGAGCCCTGAGTGCTCCACCCTCTCTCTCTCTTTGCTTCTACTTCCCGACTCGCTGCCCGGCCCCGTTGCAGAGCCACCCGATCGAGCTCTAGCCCGCCGCAGCCCAGGAAGGATCAGTGCACTACCTGCCACCAGCCCGTTTAGCTGGGGAAACCACAGACTGGAGACCAAACCTGACCCTCGTTTTCGAGTTTCTTCGAGTTATTTTTATTTTTTTAAATTTTTTATTTTTTTGCTTCTGGCTTCGACCTTCGTCTGAGGAATCGATCCCCTTGAGGTGCTGCCGAATTGCAGGTAAGTTCATTTCTAACTCGTCACCACTGTTAGATCCGTGTGTTAATGGAGACACGGAATGCAGGAGTTGATTTAACAAGTGTTTACTGAACAAAGTCTGGAGGTGAACTAACAACACAAGACGCTACACAGGCTTATATACCCGAGTGGTCACTACTGGTACTACAGTATACAGGGGCTTCAAAAACATAGTTCCTCTTAAAGGTACATACACTACAGACCACTCCATCCTCCTCCCACGCCTCTCCACCATCGTCCAGCTGGGTGGGACTGCACTCACCTGGTTCCATTCTTATCTATCTAATCGTAGCCAGAGATTCACCTGCAATTGGTTCTCTTCCTGCTCCCACATCGTTACCTCTGCGGTCCCCCAAGGATCTATGCTTGGCCCCCTCCTATTTTTCATCAAAATGCTGCTCCTTGGCAACATCATCCAAAAACACGGCACGAATTTCCACATGTACAGTAATGACACCCAGCTTTACCTCACCACCACTTCTCTCGACCCCTCCACGGTCTCTAAATTGTCAGACTGCTTGTCCGACATCCAGTACTGGATGAGCAGAAATTTTCTCCAATTGGCTATTGGGAAGACCAAAGCCATTGTTTTCGGTCCCCACCACAAACTCCGTTCCCTAGCCATTGACTCCATCCCTCTCCCTAACATCTGTCTAAGGCTGAACCATACTGTTCGCAACAGGGTGTGACCCTGAAGTGAGCTTCTGACCACATATCCGCGGCATAACTAAGACAGCCTCTTTCCACCTCCGTAACATCGCCCGTCTCCGTCTCCGTCCCTGCATCAGCTCATCCACTACTGAAATCCTCGTCCATGCCTTTGTTATCTCTAGACTTGACTATTCCAATGTCCTCCTGGCTGGCCTCCCACATTCTACTCTACGTAAACCTGAGGTCATCCAAAGCTCGGATGCCCATGTCCTAACTCGCACCAATTCCCATTCACCCATCTCCCCTGTGCTCGCTGACTTACATTGGCTCCCAGTTAAGCAATGCGTTGACTTCAAAATTCTCATCCTTGTTTTCAAATCCCTCCATGGCCTCGTCCCTCCCTATCTCTAATCTTCTCCAGCCCCTCAACCCCCCGAGATAGCTGCGCTCCTCAAATTCTGCCCTCTTGAGCATCCTTGATTATAATCGCTCAACCCATCGGTGGCCATGCCTTCTGTTGCCTAGGCCCTAAGCTCTGGAATTCCCTCGCTAAACCTCTCCGTCACTCTACCTCTCTTTCCTCCTTTAAGATGCTCCTTAAAACCTACCTCTTTGACCAAGCTTTTGGTCACCTGCCCTAATTTCTTCTTACGTGGCTCGGTGGCAAATTTTTACTTATAACCCTCATTTTTTAAACGCCTTGGAATGTTTTACTGCATCAAAGGTGCTATATAAATACAAGTTGTTGTTGTTCCGTCTTCAATACAAAGCCAACCTTAAAGTAGCACAATTTCACAAAACAAAAACACACGTAAAATAGCAGTTTTTTAATATAAACTATAAACTGCATCTATTTTGTTAAATGTTTACATTCTAAGGGATAGCCTCAATAACTTGAGCCCATTACACATCCTCTTTAAGAAGTTTAGGTGAAATTCCACTGTACTTTCTCCTGGCAAAGAAAACGTCCGAAGAGAATTCTGATCTACATTCTGTAAAATTGAAATCACTAGACAAGCCACCAGGGAAAGCACGAGAATGGAATTTGTACAAAGCCCAACAAGTGCATGTGCAAACCTGACAGCTTGTAAAAGTAATAACTGGAAAGATGACAAGGTTTGGTATGAGCAAACCTTTTGTCAACAAGGATGAATTTTGATCCAAATTAAAATGATAATACTATAGGACTCTGGAACGAATTTGGAATTCATTTTATTCCGCATTCTGAGTTTGTATGTCATGTGCTTTGAAGTGTAAAGTCTATTTGTTTGAATTTTATGTGTAGTTATCAGGAACACACACCTTCTATAATTGCTACTTAAAATATGAGTGCCTGTATATAACAAGCAGCCTCACACAAAATAGCATTCTATATACTAAACATGCTTATTCACCTGCATAGATGATACTCTGAGCAGTGCCTCTGCCATCTTTTTAAAACATTTATTTTCATAACGAATTATGTAGCAATTTCAGCTCAGTGATAAGTACATTATGAAAATGTTAGCAGTGTCTGTATTGGATCCGTTTAAGTCATAAAGTTAAATTTATGCCCCTATGGCTTTAATCCCCCACCCCTCCCCTGTTATAAATTACTCCATACTGGTCCTTGTGTTGCCCTATCTGCTTTCCCCAATCCACAAGTACTAATGTTCTACCCAAAATACTGCTGGCGTTGAAGGTCATTTGGCCATTAATTTGAATTATTACTGATTATCATATAAGTACTGACAAATGTGGTAAAAGTCATATGTGTTCCAAAAATACGGGCAACCTTACATCTTGAAGTTCAGTGTTACTGATCAAAATGATTTGACGGAAACATTTCCAGGGGATATTTTTTCTCATTGTTTATGAATGCCGAGGAAATTCAACTTTTCAAATCCTCACGCATATCACTAATTTATTATTGTTTTGGTCAAAGAGATTTGTTTTAATGTTTATGCTTGTCTTAGGTTTGGGAATTATGATAAATAGCCCTCAAGAGACCATTGCATCCAGCATCAAAAACTGGCACACGTGCTTGATCAATTTTATCAGAGGACAGGGTGGACATTTAGAGCAAAAACGAGTATCAGGTGTGGAGACTGTTCAGAGATGTCTTGTCATTATAGTTGGGGATGTTTCTGCAAATTACTTTGAAGGCAAGTCCAACTGAAAATGATCTGTCAATCTTCCAGTCTTTCAAACACTATCACTATAGAGAAAAAGTGCTAGGCAAACTTATGGGTCTAAAGGCCGACAAGTCCCCTGGACCTGATGGCCTGCATCCTTGGGTCTTAAAAGAAGTGGCTACAGAGATAGTGGATGCATTGGTTGTAATCTTCCAAAATTCCCTTGACTCTGGAAAAGTCCCTGCGGATTTGAAAACCGCAAATGTAATACCCTTATTCAGAAAAGGAGGGAGACAGAAAGCAGGAAACTATAGGCCAGTTAGCCTAAAATCTGTAATTGGCAAAATGCTCAAATCCATTATTAAGGAAGTAGTAGCAGGGCATTTAGAAAATCATAATACAATCAAACAGAATGAACATGGTTTTATGAAAGGGAAATCGTGTTTGACAAATCTATTAGAGTTCTTTGAGGAGGTAACGAGCAGAGTGGATAAAGGGGAACCAGGAGATATCGTGTATTTGGATTTCCAAAAGGCATTCGACAAGGTGCCACATAATAGGTTACTGCATAAGATAAGAGCTCATGGTGTTGGGGGTAATATATTAGATTGGTTAGAGGATTGGCTAACTAACAGAAAACAGAGAGTTGGGATAAATGGGTCATTTTCAGGATGCCAATCTGTAACTAGTGTGGTGCCACAGGGATCAGTGCTGGGGCCTCAACTATTTAGAATCTATATTAATGGCTTGGATGAAGGAAGCGAGTGTATTATAGCCAAATTTGCAGATGATACAAAGCAAGGTGGGAAAGCAAGTTGTGAGGAGGACATAAAGGGCTGGATTTTGATACTGGAGGTGTGTAGGAGGCGGGACTACAACTTTCGGGGTTGTAGTCCCGCCTCCATCGAGTTGTGGCCAACCCACGCGATTTTCACTTGATTGACCTTGTTGAGTCCACTCAGCAGGCTCAGCAGGTCAATTAAGTGCCACCCGGCAACAGATGACGTCACAAATTGAATTTCATCTGTAAGAGCTTTAGACAGATGAAATATCAGCGTTTGACAGCTCTTTGAAGCTATCAAACACTGACAATCTGTACTCCAAGTTAATTCCTTCCTCTCAGGCTGATTTAGAGATCTCTCTGATGTGCCTCAATAATTCCGAGACTCGATGTTAGCGAAACAAAACAAGGCTTTTATTAACTTAGAAGGTAACACGCAGTGGAGAGAGGTATCTTCCATCTGGAGGTCTGCAGTACTGGATATGAGGCCAGACTGAGCTTGCTTACATAGGGGCCAGGTATGGGCAGAGCCCTACACACAATACATTACAATATACAATACAATGGTGAGGAGACGGAACTGAGGTAAGGGAACTGAAACCTGAAACCAACCACAGTCACAGGCAGTGAAGAATGGAATATTTCATCACATTCACCCCTTCTATAGATTTAGTCTGCTCGGGGGTTTGATAGTCCTCTGTGACCGACGTGGCTGTTGTGGTGTCGCGGGTGTCGGCTGGGTGTCCCCGGTGGCCTCCTGGGTCTCTGCCGGGGGTGCCGCCAGGGTTGTTGAAGGGGTAGTTGGTGGGGGTGCCGTTGGTCGATGTTCTTCCGGGGGTGATGAAAGAGTAGTGGGTGGGTAAGAGTTGCTGTGATCGTTGTTGTTGCTATTGCCGTGGTTGTTGTCGTTACCAGCTGGGGCGACGTCTTTTATGGACACGGTGTCCTCCCTTCCGTCGGCGTGCCGGACATACGCGTATTGGGGGTTGGCGTGGAGTAGGTGCACTGGCTCCACGAGAGGGTCCGTCTTGTGGCCCCTCACATGCCTTCGCACGAATACCGGACCTGGGGTGGAGAGCCATGACGGCATGGATACGCCTGAGGTGGATTTCCGGGGAAAGACAAACATTCGTTCATGAGGCGTGGCATTAGTGGCAGTACACAATAGCGACCGTATCGAATGGAGCACATCTGAGAGGACTTCCTGCCAGCGGGAGATAGGGAGGCCCTTGGTCCTTAGAGCTAGAGTGACTGCTTTCCATACTGTCCCGTTCTCTCGCTCCACTTGACCGTTACCCCGGGGGTTGTAGCTGGTGGTACGGCTCGTGGCGATCCCCCTGGACAGCATGTACTGGCGTAGCTCTTCACTCATGAAGGACGCCCCCCTATCCGTATGGATGTAGCTCGGCATACCGAACAGGCAGAACAGGCTGTTGAGGCATTTAATGACCGTGGCGCTGGTCATGTCTGGGCAGGGGAAGGCGAATGGGAAACGGGAGTATTCGTCCACAATGTTCAGGAAGTAAACATTGCGGTCGACTGACGGGAGGGGGCCCTTGAAATCTAAGCTGAGCCGCTCAAAGGGCCGTGTAGCTTTGATTAAGTGGGCTCTATCTGGGCGGTAGAATCGAGGCTTGCACTCAGCGCAAGTGCGGCAGTTCCTGGTCAGAGATCGAACTTCCTCAATCGAGTAGGGTAAGTTACGGGACTTTATGAAGTGGAACAGCCGCGTGACCCCTGGGTGGCAGAGGTCGTTGTGGAGGGTCTGTAGCCGATCCCCGGTGGCGCTGGCACACATCCCTCGTGAGAGGGCGTCAGGGGATTCGTTAAGGGCCCCTGGCCGGTAAATGATGTCATACTCGAAGGTGGAGAGCTCGATCCGCCACCTAAGAATCTTATCATTTTTAATCTTCCCCCTCTGTTTATTGTTGAACATAAACGCTACCGACCACTGGTCGGTAAGTAGGGTGAAGCGTTTGCCGGCTAGGTAGTGGCGCCAGTGGCGCACTGCCTCCACGATGGCTTGGGCCTCCTTTTCTACGGAGGAGTGTCTGATCTCGGGCCCTTGGAGGGTCCTCGAGAAGAAAGCTACGGGCCGCCCCGCCTGGTTGAGGGTGGCCGCCAAGGCAAAGTCAGACGCATCACTTTCCACTTGAAAGGGAGTGTTCTCGTCCACTGCCTGTAGCGTGGCCCGCTCAATATCCTGCTTAATGCTTTTGAAGGCGGCGTGGGCCTCAGCAGAGAGCGGAAAAGAGGATGCTTTCAAGAGGGGGCGGGTTTTGTCGGAGTAGTTGGGGACCCATTGGGAATAATAAGAAAATAACCCCAGGCACCTTTTCAGGGCTTTGGGAGTGTTGGGCAGGGGCAGCTCCCGTAGGGGGCGCAATCGGTCGGGGTCTGGTCCGATTTCCCCATTCTCCACCACGCTGCCTAGTATGCAGAGACGCGTGGTGTTGAAAATGCACTTGTCCTCGTTGTAGGTGAGGTTGAGTTTTTGTGCGGTTTTCAGGAACCTCTCGAGGTTCGAGTCGTGATCCTGCTGGTTGTGACCACAGAAGGTGACGTTGTCGAGGTAGGGGAAGGTTGCCTGCAAGTGGTGGTCATCGACCATGCGGTCCACCTCCCTCTGGAAGACCGAGACCCCATTCGTCACCCCAAAGGGGACTCTGAGGAATTGGTAGAGTCGTCCGTTCGCCTCGAAGGCGGTGTACGGGCGGTCCTCTGGTCTGATAGGGAGCTGGTGGTACGCTGACTTGAGGTCGACGGTGGAGAACACCCGGTATTGGGCGATTTGGTTCACCATTTCTGATATGCGGGGTAGCGGGTAGGCGTCTAGTTGGGTGTACCTGTTGATCGTTTGGCTATAGTCGATCACCATTCGTTTCTTCTCGCTACCCCTTACCACTACCACTTGGGCGCGCCACGGGCTGTTGCTGCATTCAATAATGCGCTCTTTCAGGAGCCTGTCTACCTCGGTCGCGATAAACCACCTGTCCTCCCAGCTGTACCTCCTGCTTTTGGTCGCTATTGGCCGGCAGTTAGGGGTAAGGTTCGCGAATAGCGAAGGCGGCTTTACCTTCAGGGTAGCCAGACCGCACACTGTGAGGGGCGGCTGGGACCCACCGTACTTGAGCGTGATGCTTTGGTGGTTGCACTGGAAATCCAGGCCCAAGATCACGCTCGCACATAGATTCTTCATGATTAATACTTTAAAATTATCGTATACAGTTCCGTTAACGGACAATTGTACCGTGCAGTAACCCAGAATGGTCGATGTCTGGGTTTTATCAGCCATAGAGATGGTACCCTGAGTAGGGACCACCTTTAGGGAGAGTTGTTGTGCCAGTTCAGGGTGGATAAAACTCTCCGTGCTTCCACTGTCAATTAAACATTTAACCCGGCACCCGTTTACCTCGATGTCCACCATTGATTTGGATAGCGGGTGCGGCCTGGTCTGGTCCACTGTGACCAATGCCACTGTAGGGCCCTGATCGAGACAAGATGGCGTCCACGCTGTCTGCTCATGAGATGGCGGACCCCACGAGGTCGGGCAAGATGGCGTCCAAGATGGCCGCTCCCACGGTGCACACGCGGCGGTGGCGGGTTTTCCGGCGGGGTTCCCTCTGCACACCTTCCCGAAGTGCCCCTTCTTACCGCACTTAAAGCAGGTGGTGCCTTTCGCCGGGCACAGGTTTCTGGTGTGCTTTGGCTGCCCGCAGAAGTAGCAGTTGGGTCCCCGACGCGTCGCGGCTGTCGTAGGGCTTCTGGGGGGAGAGCGGGGCCCCGACGGTGTCGGGCTGCCGGGCGGGGAAGATGCCTTCCAAGATGGCGGCGCCCTTGGTGCACACGTGGCGGCGTGGACGGCGCGGGCTGAAGAGTAGGCGTCCGAGTTTCTCTGGGCCACATCCAGGGATCGCGCGGTGTCCGCAGCCTGTTTCAGGTCCAATCCCGTTTTTTCCAGCAGTCTCTGCCGGATGTAAGTGGAGCTGAGGCCTGTGATAAAGGCATCGCGAACAAGCTCGTCAGTGTACACTGCGGCTTTTACATCTTGGCACTTGCAGTCTTTGCCAAGCATTTTCATGGTGCCTAGGAACTCCTCCACCGATTCCCCAGGTCGCTGTGCGCGAGTAGCGAGCAGATGCCTAGCATACACCTCATTCGTAGGCTGCTGGTAATGCGCCTTTAAGATGTCGCAGGTGGCCAGGTACATGTCGGCGTCTTGGATGAGGGGGTAAACCCGGTGGCTTACCCAATTCCGCAGAATTCCGAGTTTCATACTCGCAGCGTCCGTAGCGTCTTTGACGGCTGCGGAATTGTCCAGGAAGAATTCCATACACATAAACCAGTGTCCGAAGCATGCCGCTGCGTCCGAAGCATGCTGGTCCAAATCCAAACGTTCGGGTTTTAGGAGTTGATCCATTGTGTTGACAAATAAGTTAATAAAATTGATGTGCCTCAATAATTCCGAGACTCGATGTTAGCGAAACAAAACAAGGCTTTTATTAACTTAGAAGGTAACATGCAGTGGAGAGAGGTATCTTCCATCTGGGGGTCTGCAGTACTGGATATGAGGCCAGACTGAGCTTGCTTACATAGGGGCCAGGTATGGGCGGAGCCCTACACACAATACATTACAATATACAATACAATGGTGAGGAGACAGAACTGAGGTAAGGGAACTGAAACCTGAAACCAACCACAGTCACAGGCAGTGATGAATGGAATATTTCATCACACTCTCCAGAACAGAAAGCGGAATGCTGCAACTTTTGACAGCTCGCGGCCATTCTGCTTTCTGTGCCGGTGAGATGAGGGACTCCCGAGACCTGAAGGAAGGAAGGCTGTAAAGGTAAGTAAAACTTCTTTAAACACTTTAGACACACCAAACACACTTACCTCTGCAGTCATGCACCCATCACTCACCTGAACAACAGACATCTGGAACCCTCCAAGTCCTTCAGCCCGACAGTCCGCCTCGCTAACTTGGTGTGGTTTAGAGCCATCGGGAATCCCACACTTCAGGAATAAAAATAGGGATTAGGCTAAAAACTGCCTGTTAACAGGCAGTTAATTGGCACTAATCCCATTCCCGCCTCGGGGAGGCAGCTCCCAGCACAAGTCGGGTATCCGCCTCCTTTGAAACTGGCATGGAGGCGGGTTGGGGCGGGATGGGTTCGTGCCCCCCGATTTCGAGATTTTAACCCCCCACACGCCTCCAATCCCGCCTCCATGGCCCAATGAAAATCCTGCCCAAAGAGTCTGCAAAGGGATATAGATAGGTTAAGTGAGTGGGCAAGAATTTGGCAGATGAAGTGTAATGTGAGAAAATGTGAAGTTATCCACTTTGGTAGGAAGAATAGAAAAGAAAACTATTATTTCAATGGAGAAAGACTACAGGCGGTACAGAGGGATTTGTGTGTCCTCGTACATGAAACTCAAAAAGTTAACATGCACGTGCAGCAAGTAATTAGGACAGCAAATGAAATGTTGGCCTTCATTTCAAGGGGGTTAGAGTATAAAAGTATGGAAGTCTTGCTACAACTGTATAGGGCGCTGGTGAGACCACATCAAGAGTACTGCGTACAGTTTTGGTCCCCTTACTTAAGGAGGGATATATTTGCAATGGAGGCAGTTCAGAGAAGGTTCCTGGGATGGAAGGGTTGTCTTATGAGGAAAGTTTGAGCAGGTTGGGCCTATACTCATTGGAGTTTAGAAGAATGAGAGGTGATCTTATTGAGGGAGTTGGACAGGATAGATGCTGAGAGGATGTTTCACCTCGTCAGGGAATCTAGAACGAGGGGGCAAACTCTCAGAATAAGGGGTCGCCCATTTAAGACAGAGATGAGGAGGACTTTCTTCTCTCAGAGGGTCATGAATCTTTGGAATTCTTTACCCCAGAGAGCTGTGGAAGCCTCGCCAGTGATGCCCACATCCTAGGAATGACAAAAAAAAGGGGTTGAGTAAGGGCTGTGGTTGCTCAGTCGTTGACTATATTCAAGGAATGAGATAGATAGATGTTTGGACTCCAGGGTTATCAAGGGATATGGGTACAGTGCAGGAAAGTGGAGTTGAGATCAAAGATTAGCCATGATCTTATTGAATGGTGGAGCAGGCTCGAGGGGCCGTATGGCCTATACCTGCTCCTAACTCTTATGTTCTTATGTTCTTAAGCTGAGTCTTTGAATATATTCAAGGCTGAGGTAGACAGATTTTTGAGCAACAGGGGAGTCAAGGGTTATGGGGAGCAGGCAGGAAAGTGGAGTTGAGGCCAAAATCAGATCAGCCATGATCTCATTAAATGGCAGAACAGGCTCAAGGGGCTGAATGGCCTGCTCCTGCTCCTATTCTTATGTTCTTATGATCATATGTTCTTAATATGCTATCTCTAATAACAATATAATTATAAGTTTCATAAAGACAGCATTTGCAATGCAGGAGATCACCCATTTTATAATCAAATGAATGAAGATCTGATTAATATGTGAATACAACCCATTCTTTGAACAAATTTCCTGAAAATAGGGCTCCATGGCTGAGTTATAAATGCACACATTTGCATCTCTGATGACAGCTGTACTGTCCTTGCCCATCACTTTTTCCACTACTCCCATACTCTATTCTGTTTTACACTGATCCCAACAATTTCCCCCCACTCTATAATGAGCACCCTAACCCTACTCTGTTTTTCTGCTGCTGGCCCATATCCCAAGCTGCCTCACAATGACACCCCTGTTTCACAAGCACAGTGAACTTACATATTTACATATACATCCACAGCATCTTCCAGCTCTAACAATGGAAGTGTTAGAAGAGATCAAACATTCTGGAATACCTGCTGAACTGCAAGTTGTCAAAGCTCCCTCTTCCCTCCCAACACACTTTGGTATTTGGATTTCTTCACACGTGTTTTTTTTATATTGAAAAGTTGTAACTGCTGTTATAGTTGTCAGTTGCCTTTTGTCAGTAAAACCTAAAGGATTACAAGGTTTATGGCCGCCCCTAGCAGAAGATTCTGGTTGTGTGAGGCATACTAAAAGGAATTCGAGAGTGCTACATTATAGTGAACTACAAGATTTCAACTATTATAGATTACTCCAGTCTTAAGCCATATAAAAATATCAAACAGTGACACATAATGGAGAAAATGAAAAAGTAGAAACCACAGTGCATTAAGGTTTATAAATTATATATCTGAACAAAGGCTAATGCGTCAACTGTGTCCTCTCATACACCTTGGCACACTGATTTATACAGCGCTGAAAATTCTGTGTTAAGACAAATCCCTCTATGGTCAGTTGGTTTGCTGAATATTAAAATGATCAAAAGGCTGATTGACACAATATTCAATTTTAATATAGCTTCACTTGCTGCAAAGTTTTTCCCACAGAAGTTAGATAAGCACTGGTTTTTCAACTTTTACTGTAATTGTAGCAGAATGTTTAAAATCTCTTCTGAAGAAGATAGATTTTATGGGACTCACATTAATTTTTGTATAAAATGAAGGCTAACATAGGGTCCAGTTCAGCTCTTATTGTAGACCAATGCAAATACTGCCTCGTGATGTCAAAATAGAGAGTGATATTTATAGATTATTGCTAACACCTTGGTGAGATTTTTAACATGGGGCAGCAATCATGCAGCTGGAGGCGGAGGTGGCATAAGGCTTGGGAGATTTTAACTCCCGGATCTCATCTGCAGAAGGCCCATCACTCTCCCCACCCGAAGCCTGCAGGAAGCAGAATGCTGGGTGGCAGGAGGCCGCTGCCGGGAACCAAAGGAAAGGTCGCTGGCACTCAGTTAAATGGTTGGTAGGAGGTTGGTGAGGGCCTCGCTGTTGGGGGAGGGCAAAAAGCCTGGGGCAGGAGAGGCCTAAACTTTCCTTGTGGGGCCCAGAAGAGCACTCCTGCTCCACAAGCAAAGCAAAAATAAAGGATTCAAGGCTTCAAGATTCTGTGAATTAGTTAAGTGACCCAGACATGACATCACCAAAGGTCATGGCAATATTTTTGTGTATTTTAGTATTGGTCTTTGATAAAAAAAACTTTGTGAATAAATTTCTTTCTTTCATTTCCATGACAATATTGAGATAGTAAAGAGCTTTGAAACAGACCTGATCTCGGGAGTCACAAATTCTGGTATTCAATGTGCTCAGACACTTCGGATATGACAACGGCACACCCAGCCCAGTCGACCTTGCAAAGTCCTCCTTCCTCACATCTGGGGACTTGTGCCAAAATTGGGAGAGCTGTCCTGCAGACTAGTCATGCAACAGCCTGACATAGTCATACTCATAGGATCTTGCCTATCAGCCAATGTCCCAGACGCCTCCATCACCATCCCTGAATATGTCCTGTCCCACTGGCAAGACAGACCCAGTAGAGGTGGCAGCACAGTGGTATACAGTTGGGAGGGAGTGGCCCTGGGAGCCCTCAGCATTAACTCTGGACCCCATAAAGTCTCAGGGCATCGGGGCAAGCATGGGCAAGGAAACCTCCTGCTGATTACCACCTACCACCCTCCCTCAGCTGATGAATCAGTACTCCTCCATGTTGAACACCACTTAGAAGAAGCACTGAGGGTAGAAAGGGCGCAGAATGTACACTGGGTGGGGGACATCAATTTCCGTCACCAAGAGTGGCTCGGTAGCACCACTACTGACCGAGCTGGCTGAGTCCGGAAGGACGTAGCTGCCAGTCTGGGCCTGCAGCAGATGGTGAGAGAACCAACATGAGGGAAAAATCTACTTGACCTCATCCTCACCAATCTACCTGTCGTAGATGCATCTGTCTATGACGGCATTGGTAGCAGTGACCACCGCACAGTTCTTGTGGAGACGAAGTCCCATCTTCACGCTGAGGATACCCTCCATCATCTTGAGTGGCACTACCACCATGCTAAATATGAAAGAATCAGAACAGATCTAGCAGCTCAAAACTGGGCATCCACGAGGTGCTATGGGCCATCAGCAGCAGCAGAATTGTATTCCACCACAATCTATAAGCTGATGACCTGGCATATCCCTCACTCTACCATTACCATTAAGCCAGGGGACCAAACCTGGTTGACTGAGAGCTGCAGAAGAGCATGCCAGGTCCAGTACCAGGCATACCTAAAAATGAGTTGCCAACCTGGGGAAGCTGTAACACAGGACTACATGCATGCTAAACGGCGGAAGCCGCATGCTATAGACAGAGCTAAGTGATCCCACAATCAATGGATCAGATCAAAGCTCTGCAGTACTGCCACATCCAGTCATGAATGGTGGTGGGCCATTAAACAACTAATGGGAGGAGGAGGCTCCATGAATATCCCCATCCTCAATGATGGCAGAGCCCAGCACGTGAGTGCAAAAGACAAGGCTGAAGCATTTGCAACCATCTATGCCAGGACTATCGAGTGGATGATCCAACTTGGCCTACTCCTGAGGTCCCCACCTTCACAGAAACCAGTCTTCAGCCAATTCGATTCACTCCATGTGATATCAAGAAACTGGATACAGCAAAGGCTATGGGCTCCAAAAACACCCCGGCTGTCGTGCTGAAGACTGCTGCTCGAAAACTAGCCGCGCCTCTAACCAAGCTGTTCCAGTACAGCTACAACACTGGCATCTACCTGACAATGTGGAAAACTGCCTAGGTATGTCTAGTCCACAAATAGCAAGACAAATCCAGCCAATTACCACCCCATCAATCTACTCATTCATCAACAAAGTGATGGAAGGTGTCATCGACAGTGCTATCAAGCAGCACTTACCAATAATCTTCTCATCAATGCTCAGTTTGGGTTCCACCAGGACCACTCGGCTCCTGACCTCATTACAGCCTTGGTCCAAACATGGACAAAGGAGTGGAATTCCAGAGGTGAGATGAGAGTGACTGCCATTGACATCAAGGCAGCATTTGACCGAGTGTGGCATCAAGGAGCCCTAGTAAAACTGAAGTCAATGGGAATCAGGGGAAGAACTCTCCACTGGCTAGAGTCACACCTAGCACAAAGGAAGATGGTTGTGGTTGTTGGAGGCCAATCATCTCAGCCCCAGGACATCACTGCAGGAGTTCCTCAGGGCAGTGTCCTAGGCCCAATCATCTTCAACTGCTTCATCAATGACCTTCCCTCCATCATAAGATCAGAAGTGGAAATGTTCGATGATGATTGCACAGTGTTCAGTTCCATTTGCAACTCCTCAGGTAATGAAGCAGTCCATGCCAGCATGCAGCAAGGCCTGGACGATGTTCAGGCTTGGGCTGGTAAGTGGCAAGTAACATTCGCGCCACACAAGTACTAAGCAATGATTATCTCCAACAAAAGAGATTCTAACCACCGCCCCCTGACATTCCATCTCATTAGCGCCGCCGAATAGCCCACCATCAACATCTTGGGGGGGTCACCATTGACCAGGAACTTAACTGGACCAGCCACATAAATACTGTGGCAACAAGAGCAGGTCAGAGGCTGGGTATTCTGTGATGAGTGTCTCACTTCCTGACTCCCCAAAGACTTTCCACCATCTACAAGGCACAAGTAAGTAGTGTGATGGAATACTCTCCACTTGCCTGGATGAGTGCAGCTGCAACAACACTCAAGAAGCTTGACATCATCCAGGACAAAGCAGCCCGCTTGATTGCCACCCCATCCAGCACCTTAAGTATTCACTCCCTCCACCACCGGCGCACCATGGCTGCAATGTGTACCATCTAAAAGATGCACTGCAGCAACTCGTCAAGGCTTCTTCGGCAGCACCTCCCAAACCTGCGACCTCTACCACCTAGAAGGACAAGGGCAGCAGGCACATGGGAACACCATCACCTGCAAGTTCCCGTCCAAGTTACACACCATCCTGACTTGGAAATATACTGCTGTTCCTTCATCGTCACTGGGTCAAAATCCTGGAACTCCCTCCCTAAAGCACTATGGGAGTACCTTCACCACACGGACTGCAGCGGTTCAAGAAGCTGTCTCACTTCCACCTTCTCCAGGGCAATTAGAGATGGGCAATAAATGCTGGCCTTGCCAGCGATGCCTACATCGCAGGAATGAATAAAGAAAAACACTGATGTAGTTGATTTTCATAATGTACTTTGAAAAGATATTAACAGATCATATGAAGGTGATTAAATTATTTTTGCCAGTAAGAAAGAAAATTCTTTGAAGGGTGCTTTTGACTCTCATTATACCAGCCAATTGCATAGGCTTATATTTATATATGTGATCTGTCAAATGTGCATTTAACTGTGTCAAGCTACAGGAACAGCCTTAAAATGCGTCAAATGACTTGTAACAGGGAGAATATTGTTGTAAGGCAACAATAGCTGGTGGTCAGTTTAACACAATCATTATGAGCTTGTCTGATGCTTGCTGAAAGCTCTTCATCAGCTAACCATCCTCAAAAGAGATTTCAGCCTCAGAGGATAAGTGCTGAAATTGCCTAGATATGCATCGCTTGGCAGCTGACAGTCTACATGTTGATGCCTGCTGAAATCTAATTTTGAATGCATAATTTCCTCACCACTTTTCCTGTCTAATGCTATGGAAAGTAAAATGGACTTCTGAGCAAGATGGATCATTTGAACTTTCACTCATCAAATTTTATGTTTTTTCTGGACAAACAACAAGCTAGTACTGAGTCTCAGTGATTAGAAAGTCAGTGTTCAGCTAACTTTGAAATGAATTTAGTTTTTATTTCTATAATATAGTGAGAAGAATGCTAGCCCGTCGAAATACTATGAACCAGCAACAAATCCTCACACTCTTTACATTGTTATATACTCGAATAGAAATTCAAAATGGTGCCAGGCAAAAACATAAAATCCCCAGGCCCACTGTAAGGTGTTTCTGGTGAGAAATGAATGCAAATATTGACAAGCTATCTTCAGTTTTTGAGAAATGTGGTTAAATTCACTGCAGCCAAGCACTTCAAGACAAAGCTTCTAGAAAGGTCTGATTTCTCTATGTTCTCAACGCTTAAAAGGTAATTTGACTAATCCACATTCAGCAAGATTCAGATTTCTTCAGATTATGTCCTAAATGGAGCTAATTTGAACTAGAATAAATTTGGATCTTGTTAGCGCCCCCGGTGGCACTAACGGGGTGCAAATGGCTTGCGACCGGGTGTGGCGCTGACATCGACTCCCACCATATTCGGCGAGAGTTTTGCAGTGGCGCTAGGCCGTTGCGACCCGATCGCCATCGCCCAGAGACCGTGACATCATCACCGTGCGCATCGCCCTGGTAGCGCCTCGGACCCGAAATTGACTTCTGCCCCCCTGCAGCAGCGTCGGTCGAAAACACCGACAGCTGCAGGAGGCATGCATCAGGCGGCCGGCCGCTTTGGGGGTGCTGATTAAAGGCGAGGTGGCCGAGGTAAGTAAAAAAAACGTACCTTTCTTGTTGCAGTTTTTCTCGCGGGTTCTTGCTCGCGATCGATCAGTTTGATCGTGTGGGGTCACAACTGCCTTGGTGGTCCAGATAGGTACTTTTTATATTGCAGAGCCTGCAGCGATGACCTTTCCCTTTAAGGGAGGGAAGGAGTCTTTGAACGCGGCAGCGCTGCATGGCCCAGTGTGCAGCACTGCTGAAGTATCTGCTCCATCTGCTGCCGATTGTGCTCCAAGAAGGAAGTGGAGTGCTTGGTTTAGCGCTCCACTTCCTTCCTGGAGTGCAAAACCAATTTTTTTTAAAGTTTAGAAACATTAGCGCCTGGCGCTAATTTTCTCAACTTTTAAAAGTTAGCGCCCAAATGGGCTAGAATTAATTTCTCTCCCAATGAATGCAACCATTTACATAGAGATACAACAATTTTCATTTGTCAAACCAAGTGCTTGGCTCAGTCATAGTGAGTGCCTGCCAAGGTGCCCATAATTTTCTTTTCTCTGTGGTTTTATCTGTTTGCTCTTGATGGCTTCAATGACTGTGCATTAGTTCTTGTGTTGATCTACTGGCTGTCACTCATAAAGTCCTGGTAGATCATATGTTGAGTCCCTGGTGGTTTAACGAAGGCTCTTTCCTATTTGTGCACTGCTATCAATGTTCAGCAACATAAAATACATTTTTATTACACTGAAAAGTTAGCCTAGTACAAGCCCCAATAAAAAAAAACCACACGTGGCTGCTGCAGTGGAGCTTGAAACCATGACCTTCTGACTCAGAGGCAAGAGTGCTACCAATAAGCCAAACTGACACCTTAAAACATCAATAAATCAGAGTATGTAACAAAAAACACATGAGGCCATTGATGGTGTTGAAGCAAAACATGCTCACATACTAAGTGAACTTGTAGGCAGTAAACGCCTGGTTTATTTGCAAGTAAATTTCAGAAAATTCCAGGAATTAAATAATTCCTGTAATTCCTCCGACATATTAGAATGACATTTCATAGTTACCAATCGCTCATGTTTCACACAAGCATTCAATGTTTTTGGTCCTTGTTTATGCTGCTCGAGCTGAGACTTAAATGTTTGTTTAGTCTGGGAGTTTCAATCTTCCTGCCATTATCTGCTGGTTATGCCTTTTGTACATGGGCAAAAAGTAATACTACACTCTAGTTATTACAAACAATAATATACCAAACATGTCATCCACTGAAAGTAATTGCAAATCAAGCCCTCGCAAAATGCCACTGCAACAGTTCCTCACTAAGCTGTCACCTTTATTGGAGAAGCTGGCGGTGCAGGCTTTCAGTGTGTCTCACCAAATCCCAGGCTTTCAGTGTGTCTCACCAAATCCCACCACTTCCCCTGTTAATACCTAGAAATACACAGCACAAGCTTTAAATTTACAAAACTAAACATAACACCTTCTAAAAACTATTACTGGCTCTCACTCAGTTAAACATGGGATTTTCTGTGGTCCATCCCACAAACTGCACTGGCCCCTTTCTGCAATACTCAGGCAAAATCTATCCTGTGTCTCGGGGTCTGCTGCAATTGGGGTTCCAAAGGTAACAGTGAGAGAGCTGCCAATGAGGGGTGACTGAGGCTTACCCGGAGGAGGGCAGTCCATCAGCAGCACTGATCTCTCACCTGAGGGACCTGCTTTCCACAGTTGGCAGTGCTTCCACCTGCTGCAGCTTGAGAGGGGCATACAAATAAGGACAAACTTACTCAACTGCGCTGCATCTTGTGTGTATGTGTGGGGAGGGGGGTCAGTTCCATTTAAAAACATGGGGGGGAGAAATTCCCCATGTGGGCCATTTGGGGCGCTAAGTGAAAAATGTTTCCAAGGTTGGCGCTAACCTTTTCAAACATTTGAGAAATTCCCATTTTTTGCTCCAACAGGGAAGTGGAGCGCAAAAGGCAGGGAATGTCCTGATCCGGGGCGATGTGCTCAGCAGCGCCACGTGTGGCCATGCGTGGCACTGCTGTGTTGCAGGGGCTCTTCACTCAACTAAAGGGAAGGGCTCCCCGCTGCGAGCTCTGCACTTTTTTTGGCATCTGCTGGAGCACCGGGGTGCGGGAGTGCCGCGCGATCAGCCCAGCACTCACTCAAGCTGAGTGCCGGGCTGACCAATCGTGGCACTCAGCCCGCGTCCGGTGCTCAGAAATTATAATTTTTTTAAAATCAGCGATTTCTTTCATGTCGGCCGGCCACGCGCCTTTAAATGGCACCCCACGAGCGGCCCCTGCAGCAGTCGGTAACATCAGCCGGCGCTGCTGTGGGGCGCGAGGAGGAATATTTCTCCCGAGGCACTACCTGAGGAATTCGCCTTATGCTGCTACAAACAGACCATGCTCCTGTTTGCATTAGTCGTAAAAAATTTTGTACGTACTTGCTGGGCACTTGCTGGGCAATCAGCAATTGCGATTTCCAAGGCGGTGTGGGTGCTCTGTCAAGTCGTAACTTGACAGATCGCAAGTTCGGGATTTAGTGCATGCACAAGCGGAAATCCGAACTTGTGGCCCATTTCTTCTCTTCTTCTTAGGCAGTCCCTCAGAACCGAGGATGACTTGCTTCCACAATAAAAATGAGTTCTCAGGTGACTGATGAGTCCAATGCGGGACCTACAGTCTCTGTCACAGGTGGGGCAGACGGTGGTTGAAGGGGCGGGTGGGTGGGGTGCTTGGGTTGACGTGCGCTCCTTGCGCTGCCTGTGCTTGGCTTCCGCTTGCTCCCGGTGAAGAGACTCGAGGTGTTCGGCGCCTTCCCGGATGCTTCTCCTCCACTTTGTGCGGTCTTGGGACAGGGATTCCCAGGTGTCGGTGGCGATGCTGCACTTTTTCAAGGAGGATTTGAGGGTGTCCTTGAAGCATCTCCTCTGCCCACCTGGGGCTCTCTTGCTGTGTCAGAGCTCCGAGTAGAGCGCTTGTTTCAGGAGTCTCGTATCGGGCATGCGGACGATGTGACCCATCCATCGGAGCTGATCGAGCGTGGTCAAAGCTTCGATGCTGGGGATGTTGGCCTGAGCGAGAACACTGACGTTGGTGCGCCTATCCTGCCAATGGATTTGCAGGATCTTGCAGAGGCAGCATTGGTGGTACCTCTCCAGTGCTTTGAGGTGCCTGCTGTACATGGTCCATGTCTCTGAAGCATACAGGAGGGCAGGTATCACTACTGCTCTGTAGACCATGAGCTTGGTGCTGGGTTTGATGTCCTGGTCTTCAAACACTCTCTTCCTCAGGTGACCAAAGGCTGCACTAGCACACTGAAGGCGGTGTTGGACATCTTGTTGACAATGATCCATGTTGTCCAAGGCCTCGTCATGGATTTTGATAATTGGGGAGCAGTACTGTGTGGCAGGGGCAGGTTGGTAGAGGACCTTTGTCTTACGGCTGTTTAGTGTAAGGCCCATGCCCTCGTATGCTTCGGTGAAGGTGTTGACGATGGTTTGGAGTTTGGTCTCAGAGTGTGCGCAGATGCAAGCGTCGTCTGCATACTGTAATTCGATGACAGAGGATGGGACGACCTTGGATCTGGACTGGAGGTGACGGAGGTTGAACAGTTTCCCGTTTGTTCTGAAGATTAGCTCCACCCCAGCGGGGAGCTTACTGAGGGTGAGATGGAACATTGCAGCCAGGAAGATCGAGAAGAGCGTCGGTGCGATGACACAGCCTTGCTTGACCCCGGTCCGTACATGAATTGGGTCTGTGGTGGATCCGTTGGTCAGGATCACGGCTTGCATGTCGTCGTGAAGCAGGTGGAGGATGGTGATAAATTTTTGAGGGCAGCTGAATTTGAGGAGGACACTCCATAATCCCTCACGGTTGACAGTGTTGAAGGCCTTTGTGAGGTCAAAGAAGGCCATGCACAGCAGTTGGTGCTGGTCCCTGCATTTCTCTTGTAGTTGACGCGTGGTGAAGATCATGTCCATTGTGCCCCTTAGTGGGCAGAATCCGCATTGCGACTCTGGGAGGAGCTCTTCAGCCACTGGGATAAGGCGATTGAGGAGGATTCTTGCAATGACTTTCCTTGTGGCAGACAGCAGGGAGACTGCTCTGTAATTACCGCAATCGGACTTGTCACCTTTCTTGAAGATGGTCACTATTACGGCGTCTCTGAGATCCCCTGGCATGCTCTCCTCCTTCCAAATAAGAGAAATGAGTTCATGTATTTGCGCCAATAGTGCTTCTCCGCCATGTTTTAGCACCTCGGCGGGGATTCCATCCACTCCTGAGGCCTTGTTGTTCTTCAGTTGTCGGATGACCTTTTCAATCTCATGCCTGGCTGGGGTTGTGCTGAGGTGGTGGCAGGTAGTATGCTGCGGGATGGAGTTGAGGACACTCGTGTCGAAGACAGAGTCTTGGTTAAGGAGATCTTCGAAGTGCTCCTTCCAGCGGGCACTGATTGTCTCTCTGTCCTTGAGGAGTACCTCTTCGTTCTTGGCCCACAGTGGGGTAGGACCTTGGGTGCTTGGGCCGTAGGTGATCTTGACTGCGCTAAAGAATCCATGCATGTCGTGGTTGTTGGCTAGCTGCTGGATCTCCTGCACTTTCTCCACCCTCCATCTGTTCTTTAGGTCGCAAATTTTTTGTTGGACTTCGGCCTTCAGGCACCTATAGAGCTGCTTTCTTGCTCTCGAGTTCTGTTGCTGTTTCCAGATCAGGAATGCCTTGCGCTTGCAGCTTATTAGCTCCTGGATCTCCTGGCCGTTCTTGTCGAGCCAGTCTTGGTGTTTCCTGGTCGAGTGACTGAGCATCTCTTCACAGGTGCTGATTATGGAGGCCTTGAGTGCAGACCAGGTGCTGTGGACAATCTGTGTCTCTGCATCACTGGGAGTTGTCAGGCTGGTTTTGAGGCACAGGCTGAATCGGGCTTTCTTAGCGGGGTCTTTGAGTGCTCCAGCGTTGATTTTCCTGCGGCATTGCTTCTGTTGCCGCTGCTGTTTTGGGGCTATGTTGATGGAGATGATAGAACGTATTAGGCGGTGGTCTGTCCAGCAGTCGTCAGCTCCTGTCATGGCATGGGTGATGCGTATGTCCTTGTGGTCCCTCACTAGGATGATGACGTAGTCCAGCAGATGCCAGTGCTTGGAGCGAGGGTGTTGCCATGAAGCTTTGTACTTGTCTCTCTGACGGAACAAGGTGTTGGTTATGACAAGGCCATGTTCTAAGTATTTCGACAGGAGGAGGGTACTCTTGGAGTTGACTTTCCCTACCCCCTCTCTGCTGATCACACCTCCCCAGAGGTCTGTGTCCTTTTCAACTCTGGCATTGAAGTCGGCAAGGAGGATCAGCCTGTCGCCCGTTGAGACTCAGGACAGGGATTGTTCGAGGCTGGAGTAGGATTCCTCTTTGGTCTCGTCTGTGGCTTCCCGTGTTGGGACGTATGCACTGATGACCGTAGCGCACTGGTTCTGGGCTAAGGTGAGCCGTAGAGTCATGAGGCATTCGTTTATTTCACAAGGGGAGTCTCTGAGATGTTCAACTTGCTCATTTTTATGGCGAAGCCTACCTCATGGAGGCGGCGTTCTTCTTCAGGTTTGCCTTTCCAGAAGAAGGTGTCGCCACCACCTTGCTCCTTGAGCTGGCCTTCCCCTGCCTGCTGGGTCTCGCTTAGGACGGCGATGTCTATGTCGAAACGTCTGAGGTCCCGGGCAACGATAGCAGTATGGCGTTCCGGTCTGTCGCTGTTGGGGTTGTCCATGAGGGTCCTGACGTTTCAGGTCCCAAACTTCATTTTAAAGGGTGGAAGATGCCTCTGTGTGAATTCTTTTAACGTGGGGTGGCCGTTACACACCTGCTAACACACGGGCTTGACAGAGCAATGTCTTGATCCAATGGCAAGGGGATCCAAGACGATTGGAGACCAGGCTCTGCTACATCGGCCTACCACACACACACAAACATACTCCTACTGTCCTCCTCCCTCCTTCCCGCAGGTCCTCTCTGCCTGGGTTTCATAGGCTGCAGTGTGGTCCTCCCGACCCCGCTGCTGGTCCACGCTGTGCCACTCCTGGGCCTCGACCTCGCTGCTGGGCTCATCCTCGCCCCTGGGCCTCATCCTCGCTGCTGGGCTCGTCCTCAACCCTGGGGCCCATCCTCGCCCCTGGGCGTCGCCCTCGCTCCTGGCCCTCGACCTCGCTCCTGGGTCCCGACCTCGATCCTGGGCCCTGACCTCAATCCTATGTCCCGTCCTCGCTCCTGGGCCCCGTCCTCACTCCTGGGCCTCGACCTCGCTCCTGGGCCTCGATCGCTCCTGGGTCCCGACCTCGCTCCTGGGTCCCGACCTCGCTCCTGGGTCCCATCTTCGCTCCTGGGTCCTCGACCTCGCTCCTGGGTCCCGTCCTCCTTATAATGTATCCCACGGTGTCTCCTTCTAGTGAGTGTGACCCGCGGTGTCTCCCTCCAGCGAGTGTGTCCCACGGTGTCTCCTTCCAGTGAGTGTGTCCCGCGGTGTCTCCTTCCAGTGTGTGTGTCCCGCGGTGTCTCCTTCTAGTGAGTGTGTCCCGCGGAGTCTCCTTCCAGCGAGTGTGTCCCGCGGTGTCTCTTTCCAGCGAGTGAGTCCATTTCAAAGGCAGTATGACGGCGTACTCTCAGAATATGCTGTCATACCCACCGCAAATTCTGGCCAATTGTTTTATAGCATGTCAACTTTGGGTTGTGTCAGCTTTTTTGATGCTGTTTGGCAGCTTTTCCAAGCTTTCACCCTCTGTGTAAAGCAGTTAAATTGACACTCTCTTCACCTTTCCTCTTCTGAGCTTGACTCCATGCCCATGCTGTATTATTTATGATTATGTGAATCATAATGACCCGGATTTTCCGAGGCCATTATGACTGCGTACGCAAAAGTTCCGTGTTTCCGCATGCGATACGCATCCACGAAAATCTTGGACTTGTGCTCTGTCAAGGATCTTCTTGACAGATCATCCACATGCACAGGAAATGGACATTCGCTGGCAATGAGTTGGGCTATTTGCCCAGCGAATGCCCATGAAACTCTTACACCTGGTAAAAGCAGGCATAAGGCCTTCTTTTAACAGTGTAAGGGGTAAAAATTGGAGCGCTACCTTCGCTGAGGCGCTAATTTTAGCGCACCGAAAACATTAGCACTCCCACAGCCGATTTTCCCAGCTAGCGCCCCGAGAGGTAGGGGGGCGCTACTGGAAGCGTTCAGTGTCCCTCTTGGGGCACTGGGAGCCAATATCACGGCACTACGTGCAGCAGCGTCATGCTGCGGTACTGCAGGCCTTCCTTCCCTTATAAAAGGGGAGGGGCCTGGCACAGCACGTCCCAGCACCCAGCTGGGCCATCAGGGATCGGGAGTGCCGGCAAACGAGCCCGGCACTCAAGAGGAGTGCTGGGCTCACGGAGAGCAGCTGGCACCTCGCGGGTGGGTTTCACCGGGGCCGGGGACAGCAAGGGGGCTGGTGCTGGCAGGCGGCCAGCATCAGAAATGGCCGCCTGCCACCTCCCCTTTAACTAGCGCCGCCCCGGCTGCAGGTAGCATCCCTGACCCTGGCATACACAGCTTCCGGTGGTAAGTCGAGGGGCGCCACCCAATTTTACAGCTGGGGTGTGAGCGGGACGCTGCGCATGACGATGACGTAATCGCTGGTGGCGCAGCACCGCGGCTAACCTCCCGCTGAATTTTGCGGGAGGCGTTATCGGCGCTGCGCCCAGGCGCAAGTTGATTTGCGCCCTGTTAGAGCCCTCTAAGGTCCCTCTTAGGGCGCTAACGGGAGGCGCAAATCAACCGAATTTAGACCCCTATGGGTTTAAATAAATAGTAAAATAACATTTGCAAAATCATTTAAACATTCAAAAACCTGTAAAATAGCTTTAGGTTACTTTTGGCCCCTTGAAAAATGTTTAAATTTATTTTTCAAAAAAGTACATTTTTGTTTTAAATATTTAACTAAATTGTATTTTAATTAATTTTAAATAAGTAATTTTTTTTAATTTCAGTGTTGTGTACATGTATTTTTTGGGTGATTCCTATTAAACTTATGGGGATTCCATACGTAAATGGAATCCACATAAGCATAATGGGGATCCCCTTTCTGATTCGTTGGGCGGCCCACGTGATCCCAGGGACGCTTGTGAACCACATGCGCCCCTGGGATACGTGGGCCTTTACGCTGGCGTACGCCTACAGTCTCAGGACCACGAGTCTCCGTGGATCCAGGACCATCAGGTAGGTGCGTAGTTTTATTGCGGTTCGGAGGCATCCGCCCATGGGAAGCCTCCGACCGCAAATTCAGGCCCATTGTTTGGGTCCAATTTGTCTGTAAAACCTAGAATCCTAAATATATCTAATGTAGGATCCCAGAGGGTCCCTGGAACCAAATGATTCGAGGTTGACCCCTATTGTGGACAGTGATTTAACTTTAGTCAGCACAAGCAAGACTTAATACATTACAGTATCAGAGCAGCAGTTTACAGAGAATAATTGAGACTTATATTATCCCGTTATCCTCTGGGTAGAAGCCACAACTGTGAGTAGGCTGCACCCTATGTCTCCTGTGTCTCTCTCTCTCCATCTCCCGAGTGTCTCTTTGATTCGTCCTGAAATCTCTTGCTCCTGAGATCTTCTACTCCTGAAATCTTCTACACTTTGTGGCTGTTAAGACCCCCTTCTTAAACCCTTACTCTCATTCAAAACCTATGGAGTCGTCCTGAACCAATCATTGGCTGACACCCAAACCCAAAATCCAATCATAAAGATGCCACGTTCATAGCACCCTGACTTACGCAGGTTCTAGTCTTGTGACACTCTTACATCATCTGTTTTTGATCATCAAGACTCATATCTGGGGTAGTTATGGCAATACAAAAGGAATATATCTCCATTGGTTGAGACACAGCCCCTGCTCTTGGCCTTTGTTTCTATAATTCACTGCGGATGTTATAACATTCCAGTGTGGCAGAACCACTGAATGACTCTGGCTAACTGTATATAATTCTCTTTAACAATGTTCTAACACCAGCCTAAACCTGTACCACTGTGTTAGGCATTACTGTGTTTTGCATATAGACTTTGCATGTACGGGGCGTGGCCCCTTTAAGAGCACGGGAAAACGCAGGCAAACGCGATGACGTCACGTCGCAAACCATGGGGCTGCCCAGGCAGTCCTCGTGGCATGTCCGTTGAGTAAAGACCTGTTTAATTGTTCTCTGGTGTCGATCTCAGTTATTCGTAGGAATTCGTTAATTCCAACATTGGTGACACCGTTTTTGTGAACGTTTTCACAAAAGAAGAGCACAGCATGGAAGCAAACGTCATTTCGCTAAAGCTACCGCAGTTCTGGGAGCAGCAAGCGCCCTCGTGGTTTATTCAGGTCGAGGCCCAGTTTGCCCTGAGGAACATCGATGCAGATCAGACCAAGTACCTTTATGTGGTCTCCGCACTCGACAGCTCTACCGCCTCTCGGACTGTCAGCCTCCTCGAAAACCCCCCAACGGAGCGCAAGTATGAAACCCTCAAAGCGTGATTACTGCAGGTTTTCGGGCTCACAAAATTGGAGCGCGCCCGTCGATTACTCGCTATGCCCGGACTCAGGGACTCCAAGCCTTCAGAGTTGATGAGCCAAATGCTCACACTCCTGGGCTCAGAACGGGAATGTTTCCTATTCCGCGAGATTTTCCTCAGCCAACTGCCTGAACAGGTACAAGCTGCCCTGGCCAGATCTGAAGTTGACGACTGCGCAACACTCGCTGCGGAGGCTGACAAAATTTTTGCTGTAACTCGGCAGTACTGCGCCACCACGAGGCACCCATCCCCCGCAGACGCCGCCCCAGCTCGTCAGCCTGCTGGGCTGTGCTTCTACCACGCGCAGTTCGGCGCGAAGGCGAAGTGTTGCCGCCCTCCCTGCAGTTTTCCCCAACAAAACAAAAAACAACTCACACTGCGACCACCGAGGGATGGGTCTAATGGACACCCCGCGGCCGCGATGGCGATCGGCAACCCGGGAAAATTGCTGTTCATCACTGATACTCTCTTCGGTTGTCGTTTTCTGTGCGATACCGGAGCGCAGTGCAGCATTTTACCAGTGTCCGCCCTCGATGTGCAGACGGGGAATCACGGCCCCACCCTTGAAGCGGCCAATGGCGGAGCAATTCGGACCTTCGGCAGACGGCGAGTGGAGGTGTGCCTCGGGGGGCAATGTTTTCACTGGGAGTTTGTTACGGCCAAAGTTTCCCAGCCCCTCCTCGGCGTGGATTTCCTGAGCGCCAACAGCCTCCTGGTTGACGTTAGGAACCGGCGGCTGATCAATGCGACAACTTTTAATTCTCTTCCGTGTTACCGCAGTAACACTTCGTCGCGCACTGTCTCCTGTGCGTTCCCGACTCCTGATGAGTTCGCTCGCCTGCTTGGCGAATTCCTCGACCTGACAAGACCCACGTTCTCCTCCACAGCCACGAAACATGGTGTGGAACACCACATCACCACCAACGGCCCCCCGGTCTACGCGCGGGCCCGGCGCCTGGAACCTGGCAAGCTGGCGGTCGCAAAGGCGGAGTTCGCAACCATGGAACGGTTAGGGATTATTCGCTGCTCAAATAGTCCCTGGTCTTCACCCCTCCATATCGTCCCGAAGCCTGGCAGCGGATGGCGGCCATGCAGCGACTATCGACGCCTAAACGACGCCACCACTCCTGATCGGTACCTGATCCCCCACATTCAGGATTTCTCTGCCCATTTGGCAGGGAACACCGTGTTCTCAAAAGTCGACCTCGTCCGGGGCTACCACCAGGTCCCAGTTCATCCACGAGACGTCCAGAAGACCGTAGTCATCACCCCATTCGGCCTCTTCGAGTTTTTACAAATGCCGTTTGGGTTAAAGAACGCCGCCCAGGCTTTCCAATGCCTGATGGACTCCGTGCTGCGGGACCTCAAGTTCCTCTTCGTCTACCTAGATGATATCCTAATTGCCAGTCCTACTAAGGAAGAACATACCTGTCACCTACGCACCCTTTTTCGACGCCTCAGCCAACACGGCCTGATTATCAACCCGGCCAAGTGTCAGTTTGGCCTGCACCAAATTGACTTCCTGGGGCATCGCATCACCTCAGAGGGAACGGTTCCTTTACCTTCGAAGGTAGAGGCGGTGACATCCTTTCCGCACCCGCAGAACGTAAAGGCCCTGCAGGAATTCCTAGGAATGGTAAACTTTTACCACCGCTTCGTGCCTAAGGCGGCACTGCTCATGCAGCCCCTGTACGAGGCCCTCAAGGGCAAGACTGGCAAGAGCCCGGTAGACTGGACGGATGACATGGCCCGAGCGTTCGCCAACACCAAAAGCACCTTAGCCAACATGACTATGCTGGCGCACCCGCTGCCAGGAGCCACCATCGCCCTCACCACCGACGCAGTCGGTGCCATGCAACAGCAGTGGGTGAACGGGACGTGGCAGCCGTTGGCATTCTTCAGCCGCAACTACGGCAGAACGAGAGAGCATACAGCACATTCATAAGAACATAAGAACATAAGAAATAGGAGCAGGAGTAGGCCAATTGGCCCCTCGAGCCTGCTCCGCCATTCAATAAGATCATGGCTGATCTGATCCTAACCGCCAATCTACTATCACAGAACCATCTCCGGAATCTAACAGAATTAGACACACGAAACAGGAGCAGGATCAGGGTACACGGCCCCTGGGCCTGCTCCGCTACCCACAGGGCCATGTCCGATCCGAACCTAGACGCATGTCCAAATTCCTGCCCGCTCCCCGTAACCCTTAATTCCCTTTACTTCTAGGAAACTGTCTATTTCTGTTTTAAATGTATGTAATGATGTAGCATCTACAGCTTTTTGGGGCAGCATATTCCATGGACCTACCACCCTCTGAGTGAAGTAGTTCCTCCTCCTCTCAGTTTTGAAAGAGCAGCCCCTTATTCTAAGACTATGCCCCCTAGTTCTAGTTTCACCCATCATCGGGAACATCCTCCCCGCATCCACCCGATCCAACCCCTTCACAATCTTATATGTTTCAATAAGATCGCCTCTCATTCTTCTGAACTCCAATGAGTAGAGTCCCAATCTACTCAACCTCTCCTCATATGTCCATCCCCTCATCCCCGGGATTAACCGAGTGAACCTTCTTTGTACTGACTCGAGAGCAAGTATGTCTTTTCTTAAGTATGGACACCAAAACTGTATGCAGTATTCCAGGTGCGGTCTCACCAATACCTTGTACAACTGAAGCAATACCTCCCTATTTTTATATTCTATCCCCCTAGCAATGAAAGCCAACATTCCATTGGCCTTCTTAATCACTTGCTGCACCTGCATACTAACCTTTTGAGTTTCGTGCACCAGGACCCCCAGATCCCTTTGTATTTCAGTACTTTCCAGTTTCTTGCCATTAAGATAATAACTTGCTCTACGATTTTTCCTGCCAAAGTGCATAACCTCACACTTTCCAGTATTGTATCCCATCTGCCAAATCTCTGCCCACTTACTTAGCCTGTCTATGTCCCCTTGCAGGTTTTTTATGTCCTCCTCACTCACTACTTTCCCTCCCATCTTAGTATCATCTGCAAACTTTGATATGTTACACTCGGTCCCCATCTCCAAATCGTTAATATAGATTGTAAAGAGTTGGGACCCAGCACTGACCCCTGCGGAACACCACTAGTTACTGATTGCCAGTCTGAGAATGAACCATTTATCCCAACTCTCTGCCTTCTGTTAGATAGCCAATCCTCTATCCGTGCCAGAATATTACCCCCAATCCCGTGATTTTTTATCTTAAGCAATAATCTTTTGTGTGGCACCTTGTCAAATGCCTTTTGGAAGTCTAAATACACTACGTCCACTGGTTCCCCTTTATCCACCCTATATGTTACTTCCTCAAAGAACTCCAGCAAATTTGTCAAACATGACTTCCCCTTCATAAAACCATGCTGACTTTGTCCTATTAAATTATGATTATCCAAATGTCCTGTTACTGTCTCCTTAATAATGGACTCCAAAATTTTACCTACCACAGATGTTAGGCTAACCGGTCTATAGTTTCCAGCCTTCTGTCTACTGCCCTTTTTAAATAAGGGTGTTACATTAGCAGTTTTCCAGTCTGCCGGGACCTTTGCTGAGTCCAGGGAGTTTTGGAAAATTATTACCAATGCATCCACAATCCCTACCGCCACTTCCCTCAAGACCCTAGGATGTAAGCCATCAGGTCCAGGTGATTTATCCGCCTTGAGTCCCATTATTTTACCGAGTACCACTTCCTTAGTGATTTTGATCATGTTTAGCTCCTCCCCCGCTATAGCCCCCTGTTTGTCCACTGTTGGGATATTCTTAGTGTCTTCTACTGTAAAGACTGATACAAAATATTCATTCAGTGTTTTTGCCATCTCCATATTTCCCACCATTAATTTCCCGGTCTCATCCTCTAAGGGACCAACATTTACTTTAGCCACCCTTTTTCTTTTTATATAACTATAAAAACTCTTACTATCTGTTTTTATATTTTTTGCTAATTTACTTTCATAATCTATCTTCCCTTTCTTAATCAATCTTTTTGTTATTTTTTGCTGTCTTTTAAAGTTTTCCCAATCCTCTATCCTCCCACTAGATTTGGCTACCTTATATGCCCTTGTTTTTAGTCGAATACTATCCTTAATTTCTTTACTTAGCCACGGATGGCTGTCTTTTCTTTTACACCCTTTTCTTCTCAGTGGAATATATTTTTTTTGGAAGTTGTAAAATAACTCCTTAAATGTACACCACTGATTATGTATCGTCTTACCCTTTAATCTATTTTCCCAATCCACTCTACTCAATTCCGCTCTCATACCTTCATAGTCTCCTTTATTCAAGCTTAGCACGCTTGTTTGAGATCCAACCTTCTCACCCTCTAATTGAATATGGAATTCAACCATGTTATGGTCACTCATTCCAAGGGGATCCTTTACTAGGACATTTTTAATTAATCCTGTCTCGTTACACAGGACCAGATCTAAGGTTGCTTGCCCCCTGGTCGGTTCAGTTACATACTGCTCAAGAAACTCATCCCTAATACACTCAATGAACTCATCCTCAAGGCAGCCCTGCCCAATTTGATTTGTCCAATTAATATGATAGTTAAAATCCCCCATAATTATAGATGTTCCCTTATTACAAGCCTCAACTATTTCCTGATTGATACTCCGTCCAACAGAGTTGCAACTGTTCGGAGGCCTATAGACTATGCCCACTAGTGTTTTTTTCCCCTTATTATTCCTTACCTCCACCCAAACTGTTTCATTATCCTGATCTTTTGACCCAATATCATTTCTCTGTATTACAGTAATTCCTTCCTTTATTAACATAGCCACCCCACCTCCCCTTCCTTCCTGCCTGTCCTTCCTGATCGTTAAATAACCTGGCATGTTTAATTCCCAGGCATTGTCACCCTGCAGCCATGTTTCTGTAATGGCCACAAGATCATACCCATATGTAGTTATTTGTGCCATTAACTCGTCTATTTTGTTACGAATGCTACGTGCATTCAGATAGAGAACTTTCAAATATGTTTTGTGACACTTAGTTCCTGCTTTTGCCAGGAGTTGTTCGCCCTTTTTCTGGCCATCCGCCATTTTTGGTTCCTATTGGAAGGACGTCCTTTCACCGCCTTTGTGGACCATAAGCCGCTAACCTTTGCAATGGCCAAGACCGCCGAACCGTGGTCAGCCCGACAGCAGCGTCAACTGACCTACATATCCGAATTCACCACGGATATACAGCACGTGGCCAGTCAGGACAACCTGGTGGCAGACTGCCTCTCCCGCGCGATCATCAATACGGTTCATTTGGGCATCGACTACGCCCTCATGGCAGCGGACCAAGCCTCAGACCCGGAAGTCCAAGCTTACAGAATGGCCATCACTGGCCTCCAGTTGGCCGACGTCCAGTTCCATTCGGCAGGTACCATGCTGTTGTGTGACGTCTCCGTACAGGATCCTCGCCCAGTCATGCCGGTCATCTGGCGCCGCAAAGTGTTCGACGCCATACATGGGTTATCACACCCAGGAATGAAGGCCTCTCAGAAGCTGATGTCAGCAAAATTTGTATGGCATGGCATGCATAAAGATGTCCGCGACTGTGTGCCAACACCTGCGTGGTCTGCCAAAAGGCCAAGGTACAGCGCCACATCAAAGCTCCGTTGGCCACCTTCACAGTTCCGGAGCGACGTTTTGACCATGTCAACGTGGACCTGGTAGGACCACTCCCACCCTCCCATGGTTTTTCACACATCCTGACCATGGTTGACCGCACCACCAGATGGCCGGAGGCGGTCCCTCTGTCATCCACTACTTTGGCGGACGTGGCCAGGGCGTTCATTTCCTCCTGGATCGCCTGTTTCGGGGTGCCCGCAGATATTTCGTCAGACAGGGGACCGCAGTTTTCCTCCGAATTCTGGAATGCAGTGGCCCAAGGACTCGGTGTCAAATTACACCGCACCACAGCCTACCACCCACAGGCGAATGGCCTCTGCGAATGCTTCCACCGGTCAATGAAAGCCGCCCTGAGGGCCAACCTCCAGGACGCTGGATGGGCAGACAAGCTTCCGTGGGTCCTGTTGGGCCATCGCACGGCCCCCAAAGAAGACCTTCACTCTTCATCAGCGGAGCTTGTGTATGGTCAGCCACTGCGAGTCCCGGGGGACTTCCTACCAACACCGACGGAGCCATGGTCCGTGTCTGCCCAGCTTGCTAGTCACCAAGAAGCGGCCAGATGTTTCGCACTGGTGCCCACTTTGCACCACGGGCTGCAGAGGTCACATGTTCCCACGGAGCTTCACAAGGCTGAATACATTTTTATTCGCCATGACGCACATAGGGATCCGCTCAAGGCCCCATATACCGGTCCCTTCCACGTGTTGGAAGCAGGGGACAAAACCTTCACGGTAGATGTCGGTGGTAAACCGGACCACATTTCGGTCGACCGCTTAAAGCCAGCACATTTAGACCTCGACCGCCCCGTCAAGACAGCATAACCGCCGAGACGGGGTCGGCCACCCATCGTCGTTACGGCAGACCAAGTGCGACCGCCCGCCAGACCGCCAGCTGACCAGCAGCCTCTGCCTCGAGAGTACAGGAGTCGTTCTGACAGGCTCGTCAGACCCCCTCACCGTTTGACTTTGTCCGTTAAAGCGAATTCTGGGGGGGCGCATGTGGCAGAACCACTGAATGACTCTGGCTAACTGTATATTGTTCTAACACCAGCCTAAACCTGTACCATTGTGTTAGGCATTACTGTGTTTTGTATAGAGTTTGCATGGCACCTTTAAGAGCGCAGGAAAACGCGGGCAAATGCGATGACGTCACGTCGCAAACCACGGGGCTGCCCAGGCAGTCCTCGTGGCATCTCCGTTGAGTAAAGACCTGTTTAATTGTTCTCTAGTGTTGATCTCAGTTATTCGTAGGAATTTGTTAATTCCTACACCAGCACAATTCTAACTGCACCTGATCTTGGTTCCCAGGCAATCTCCTCCTCACCCCAGGTTGTCTGGTTACATCTTACTCACAGACTTTTAAGCATAAGGAAAAAGGTTAAATGTTATACGTAATTACGGTTATCCTTGCATGCAGTTGATGATTACAACATCTACATTTAATCCTTACACATGATTATGGAACTATTGCTGATGATTATAAGATATTAATGGTTATAAGATATTAAAATAAGTATTAAAAAAAACTAACATGTAACCCATAACAATCTTACGGTCCCTGCCTCTTATCTCAGACCCTGGAATTCCATTTATCCTCTCAGTTTTTCTCACGGACTGACTGTCGCTCTGCTAGCAGGCGTTGTTGGAGTCTACATTTTTAATATTTGTTCAAGCAAGCCCAAAACCGCTTTCTTCCATTTTAAATTTAAACTATTTCTACCCAAGGCATATTACACTAGTTTAAAAGCATGATTATTCAAGAATCAGCATGCATTGACTAACGGTTACACATTACAAACTTAAACCTGCAATTAATAATGCTTATTTCATTTCATCCATGTTAGTTAGTGGGAATTGTTGAATCCGTGATTCTTAAAGTATGATGTTTTCCAATAACTAGACGGAGGCTGTAAATTAACAATCAACAGGTGTTTACTGGAGGATGGTAGTCTAAAGACTAACAGTACAGAGGCATGCTCAAGGCTTATATACAGGTGTGGTCACTGCCGATACTACAGTATACAGGAGCTGTAAAAGTAGTTCTCTCTTAAAGGTACATACATTACAATTCCTCCCCTTTTAGATTAACAGTACCCATAACATTCAAATAACAGTTAACACTTTAACATGCACTGAAATAGTCCATTTATAGATTCAGTCTTTGGGGCGGCTTCCTGATCCTTTCTGGATAGCGCCTTTCCTGAGGTTCTTGTTCTTGGTGCGGAGGTGATGCTGGCCCCCTTTTGTCGGTTAGTTCATCAGTTTCCGCTGCTACTGTTTCTGAGGTAGATGCGACCGGTATGTCGGGTTCATCCCCAGGTACGCGAGACATGGGGTTGACTCATTCCTGTGACGCTAGGATCTGGTCGACGTGGCGTCTCACAATGTTCTCCCCGACATCCACTGTGTACATTAGTGGCCCCTGCCGTGTGCATATCATTCCGGGTTGCCATTTCTCTGTTCGGTAGTCGCGGGCCAAGACTGGTTGTCCTACATTGAAGCTCCTTGTCGGCTTCTCATTGATGTGCTGGAATTGCTTATCCTCAACATTCCTTCGCACATTTGGTCTGAGCAAATCCAGACGAGATCTCAACCTTCGGCTAAAGAACATCATGGCCGGGGTCTGGTTGGCAACTGCATGTGTCGCATTTCTGCAGGGGACAGTGATGTGTGGATCCCGAGTGGTAATTCAACCCAAGTTAAGGGAGAGAGTGCTCAATGAGCTTCACGAAGGCCATCTGGGAGGGGTGAAAATGAAAAGCCTTGCTAGGGCAATTCTTTGCACTTCTGGAAAGCTCGTTTACATTCGTCCACCTTATGCTGCAGTGGAATGTCATCGTCGCACATGGCCCTTACTGCCTTTTTAAAGGTTTGTACGAACCTCTCAGCCAATCCATTTGTGGCTGGATGATACGGGGCGGATGTGTAATGCCTTACCCCATTCCTTCTCATAAATTCCCGAAACTCTTCGGACACAAACTGTGGTCCGTTATCAGAGCAAATCTGCTCTGGCAAGCCGTTCCTGGCAAATATGGTCCGTCGGACTGCAATCGTTTTCTCTGCAGTGGTGGAGGACATTTTGATCACCTCAGGCCATTTCGAGTGCGCATCCACTGCTATTAAGAACATTGAGTCCATGAATGGACCAGCAAAATCAATATGCACCCGTTGCCATGGCGAGGAGGGCCACTCCCATGGGTGTAGGGGGGCATGTGGTGGTGCATTTTGGACCTTCTGGCATCCTGAGCAGCTCTTTGTTAGGTCCTCGATTTGTTGATCGATCCCCGGCCACCACACATAAGCCCTAGCAAGGCTTTTCATTTTCACCCCTCCCAGATGGCCTTCGTGAAGCTCATTGAGCACTCTCTCCCTTAACTTGGGTTGAATTACCACTCGGGATCCACACATCACTGTCCCCTGGCATACTGACAGCTGTTCTCTTCTGGATGAGAATGCTGGCAACAGTGAGTCGCCATGTGTTGGCCATCCCTTCACCGTCAAATCATATACCCGAGACAGTGTCGGATCATTTCGGGTCTCCTTCTCTATATCCGCGTTAGTTACTGGCAAGCGTTCAATTATCGACGAATAAAATATTCGATAGGGTCCACTACTGGTGCTTCCTCCGCAGTAGGCAGTGGCAGGCATGATAGCCCATCAGCGTTTCCATGCTGTTTCGTGCCCTTATACTCTATTTCATATTGATTCGCCCCTAGAAAAAGGGACCATCTTTGTAGCCGTTGTGCAGTCATCACCGGAACGCCCTTCTTTGGATTAAAGATGGAGACAAGTGGTTGGTGGTCAGTCAGCAAGGTAAACTTCTGCCCATGCAGATAGTGGTTGAATTTTTTTACTCCCCAAAGTAGGCTGAGGGCCTCCCTGTCAATCTGGGCGTAGTTGCGCTCGGCTGAGGTTAGTGACCGAGACGCAAAGGCTACTGGCCTCTCCAACCCATCTGGGAATTTGTGCGATAGCACCGCTCCAATATCATAGGGTGATGCATCACACGCCAACCGAATTGGTCGTGCTGGGTTGAAATGGGCCAACACCTCTTTTGATGTGATCAATTCTTTGCACTTCTGGAAAGCTCATTTACATTTGTCATTCCACTTCCATGGTACCCCCGTTTGCAGTAGGGTGTTCAGTGGGTGTAATACTGTAGACAAATTTGGTAAGAACTTATGGTAGTAGTTCACCAGCCCGAGGAATGACCTCAGCTGTGACACATTTTCCGGTGCTGGAGCCTTGACTACTGCCTCAATCTTTTCAGGGGACTTATGTAACCCCTCTTCATCAATGACGTGGCCACAATACGAGATCTGCTTCTGGAAAAACTCGCACTTGTGGCAATTAGCTCGTAGCCCATATTCCTTTAATCTAGTGAGCACCTTCTCCAGGTTGGTGAGGTGATCACTGTCATTTTCGCCCGTCACCAGGATGTCGTCCAAATAACACTGGGTCCCTGGAATCCCTTGCAGGACTTGATCCATTGCCCTTTGCCAAATAGCCGGAGCCGATGCTACCCCGAACACCAGTCGATTGTATTGGTAGAGACCTTTATGAGTGTTGATCATGAGGTATTGTTTCGAGGCTTCTTTTACCTCCATTTGCAGGCACGCCTGGGCCAGATCAATCTTAGTGAAGCATTTACCTCCAGATAGTAAGGTGAAAATATCCTCAATCCGTGGAAGCGGATATTGTACCATGTGAATGACTGGGTTCACTGTCACCTTAAAATCCCCACAGGTGCGGACCTTCTTTGGTTCCCCAGGTGTATTACTCAACGACCTCTTCATTACAGGAACGATGGGTGTAGCCCACTCGCTCCAGTCCACTTTGGACAGTACTCCTGAATGTTCCAAACCTTCCAGCTCTGCTTCGACGGCTGGTCGGATCGCATAAGGCACCGGTCTGGCCTTAAAAAACTTTGGGCTTGCATTTTCCTCTATTTTAATCATCGCTGTTATGCCTTTTAGTGTTCCGAGTCCCTCCTGGAACACTTCTTGTGCGTCAGTTAGCATTTTTGACAGTCGTCCAGGTGTGACTTCGTCATCCTTTTTGGCCTCAACCTTCAGTGCCTGTATGGAATGCCAATCTAATTGTATCTTCCGGATCCATTCACATCCTAGCAGTGGTGGTCCTCCATCTGTCAATACATATAGGTCCATTTTGGGTATTTCCTGGCCTTTGTATATCACGTTCACCCTTATTTTTCCTTTGGGTTAGACTTTTTGCCCCGTGTACGTCTTCAAGACAATCTCTGTAGCTTTCAAGGGTATATGTGAAAATAGCCGCTTGTAGTCCCTTCGGCTTATGACTGTTAGGGCTGATCCTGTGTCCAATTCCATTTTCACTTGGATTCCATCTATCTTGAGCGTGACCCAGATAGTCTGGTGATCCTCCATTTTGATTACCTTATGTAGTTTCAGACAACCCAGCTCCTTGCTTCCGGAGTCTTTATCACTTTTCTGTTCGTCTGAACTACTGTCCATCACCTTATGTACCTTTTTGTACTTCTCCTGTGAAGATTTCTTGCTGCTGGTTTTCTTTCCTGATCTGCAGACTCTTGCTATGTGTCCTGCTTTTCCACACTGTCTGCACACTTGGTCCTTGAACCAACAATCCTTCTGGTCGTGTGTTGTTCTGCCGCAGCGATAACACTTCCCTGCTCCATATGACATTTCATTGGTGCCATATTCTTGCGGTCTCCATTGTATCTCTGCAGCGCCCCGTGCGGCTGCTTCGTGTGATACTGCCATGCTGAAAGCCTTGTCCAGCTTAAGATCCTTTTCTGATAGAAGCCGTTTCTGGGTTCCTTCACTTTGAAGCCCACACACAAACTTGTCCCTTAAAGTATCTGCTAGTCCCAATCCAAACTGACAGTGTTTCGATAGCTTGCACAGTTCCGTTAAGTACTCAGCATTACTTTCGTCTTTATGCTGGTTCCTTTTGTGGAACTTAAATCTTTCTGCTATCAGCAGCGGTGTGGGGTTTAAGTGGTCCTGTAGGATTTCCACTATGCTTTCGAAATCCTTATCCACTGGCTTCTCTGGGGTTATTAGGTTTTGCAGTAAGCCATAAGTTTTTGCACCCATGGAATTCAACAAAACCAGTGCTTTCCTAGCATCTGGCACTTCATTCACCTTGCAGTACACCTCAATGCGTTCCACATATGTCGCCCAATCTTCGACTTCATTGTCGAACGCAGTGACACTGCCACTCTTCGGCATCCCTGGGTGTGGTTAAACTGTCTAAAATGGCATCTCCTGTGCTCTCCCTTCTTCTCCGCTGGCTCAAAATGGCGTCTCCCGCGCTTTCCTTTTTTTCCCGCGCTCACCCTTCTTCTCCGCTGCGGCTTCTAAAATGGCGTCTCCGGCGCTCTCCCTTCTTCTCCGCGGCTCAATGGCGTCTCCCGCGCTTCCTTTCTTTCCCCGTGGACGCCGCTCAGCCCTTGAGCCCTGGCTGCGCTCTGCGCGTTCTCCTGTGCGCCTCTCTCGTTGCCGCCGCTCGGTCCTGAACCCCGGCTGTGCTTTACCCTCTCTCTCTTTTTTTGTTTTCCGTCGACGCCGCTCGGTCTTGAATCCCCGACTGCGCCCTGTGCGCTTCACCCTCTCTCTTACCCCGTCGACGCTGCTCGGCCTTTTCTGTGCCATCGGTCGGCTCCAGCCGCCGCTGTCCGGGAAGGCTCTGTGCTGTACCTGTTGCCAGTCTGTTGCTGGATCGTCGTGGCTGGAGAACCAAGCCCAGCTCTCAACAGCCTCCCCTGCGATGTTCACTCTCTGCCGGATGACTGGGCGGTTGCTCGTGGTCGACGCCCGTGCTTCTGGCCTCGACTTTCTTCCACCGTCCTCCCGGAGCGAATCCTTGAAAGGAAATGCAGAGTTGCAGGTAGATTCGAATCGACCTCGTCGCCACTGTCGAATCCATGATTCTTAAAGTATGATGTTTTCCAATAACTAGACGGAGGCTGTAAATGAACAATCAACAGGTGTTTACTGGAGGAGGGTAGTCTAAAGACTAACAGTACAGAGGCATGCTCAAGGCTTATATACAGGTGTGGTCACTGCTGGTACTACAGTATACAGGAGCTGTCAAAGTAGTTCTCTCTTTAAGGTACATTCACTACAGGAATCTGAAATGGAGATTTCTCAGAGTTCTGACACTAAGGATAGGAAGAAGTGTTTTTAGGCAGGTTTGAATAATACCAGTGCTGACCTGCAATGTTGGCCACTCTGCCCAGCATGCATTGCAACAGGCATATAAGTTTCCTCGAGGTGCTTTTTGCACTTTAATCTTTCGTTTTATCAGCGGATCATGCCAGGTATGACAGACACATGATAGAATTAGAAAATTCCACCACACCTAATTTATAAACATGCTAAAAATTCTTGTAAGATGTAGTGCTCTGCTACTGTTGCCTTTTGAAAGTATCTCCTGTAAATGATACAGAATAGGGATGCACTTTCTGTAAACTGTTGCAGCAGTTATCAGTCATACATCTGGGAGCCAGACAGAATTGGCTACAGACACTACTGATACTCGTTTGCTTGGAGCTTTTTTGCAATTCAACTGCTAAACTGATGAAAGACTCTTTGCACAATCCATTTCAATTTGCCTTTAAATGCAGACCTCAATTACCCCAGTTCAGTTTAATTAACACCAACCTTTACTTTGCTAACTTGTGATTAAATAGTACAGACTCAACAAACCACCAGACTGCTGAGGAAGGGACAAGAATTAATGACCTTTAGTCGAGCAAGTGTCAGCTACAGGGAATGTTCACTTAAATGATTTGCTCAGCCATAACTCAATTCCCTAAACATTCTAATAGAAAAGCGACTAGTCTGTACAGAGTTGATGCTGGAAATATATATACAGGCACATTTCATAACATTGCAGTTGGATTCCATTTTTGCATTTGATTGGTGTAAGGATAACAATAAAGCAACAATCTGAGTTCAATTTCCAAGTAGTTAGAAAGAGAGAATTTGCATTTATATGATGCACTTCACAACTTCAGGATGTCCCAAAGCACTTCACAGCCAATGAAATACTTTTCAAGTGTAGTCACTGTTGTAATGTAGGAGAAACATGAATTTTTTTGATGCGTGCTGATTTGGTACTTTATAACAGATAAGTGTAACTGAGTTGATTTTTCATGATCTAATGTAACTATTTCTATAAGCTGACTGGTTCAATTCCATACTCCCTTTATATGACAGACCTCCTTGAAGTGGTTCTGCAAGGATTCCAAGCGCTCTGAAATCCACTCCATATGCTTATGGAAGCTCTCTGCCTGGCTATACTTTCCACCGTCGTGTAGTGGTGTGGTCCTTATCACCAAATCACACATTTGTTTATCTCCGTATTCCTCTGGTACTTTCTCCTTCATCGAGCACTTCACCTTGTTACATCCCTCACCTCTCCTTTAGAATGCTCATTCTCTACCCACCACTCAAGCCCCACCTTTCACACTGAAATATATTCCCTCCTTTCCTTCCTTAGATTCTGCAATGACAACTCCTCATCCTCGGTGATTTCAATCTTCATCGCAGCTTTCCTTGGCCTCTCAGCTCTGAATTCAGTGCCCTCCTGTCCTTAGTTAGAGAAAATGGTAGCTGTTTCCAGTGGTGGCTGCCATTTACATTTGCTGCTAGAGGAGCATTTTGAAATGATTCTCTGTGTTTTTGAATGCAGTAGAATCACCTCGTTTATATTAGGGTGCTGCTGTCAAGGCTCAAACTGCCATCAATACCAATGTTGTAATATAAAGAGTACAGTGTATTATACATTCGTCATGCTATGCAAGTCTGTTATAGATTGACTTAAAATTAAGTCCTTAGGTATTTACAGGACACTGCATTGTCAGTCATAATCTGCGTACATGGGGGGAAATTTTAACATGGGTACGGGTGAGTGATTAAATGGGCAAAAATTCCGAGCACGTCGGGAAGCCGACTCCAACTCCCCGACTTCCGGGTTTTACTGAGGCGGGACCGGGGGTGGGCAGCCAACCCGTTTCCAGGAGGCGGGTTGGGATTTTAAATATGATAATGAGGCTGGAAGGTTTTACTGTGGCCGGCCGGGTTTCCTGAAAATCCGCCAGCTGCAGCAAGGCAAGTACAGCCTCGGAGAGAAGGTAAGTGTCTTCACGGCACTCCTTCTGGGCCAGGAGGAGCAGGAGTGATTCCTCCCGGTCCCCCAAGCACCCCTACCATCAGACACCCCCCCATACAAACTCACCCCCCCCCCGGGATCGGGTCCCCCCCACCCCCGGGGTCGGCGGTAGGGGATCGGATCCACTTAGGGATCTGATCTCCCCCCGGAGTTGTGGATTGGACCCCCAGGGGTCAGGGATCGGACCCCCTCCCAGGGCTGGGGATCGGACCTAGCTGGTCTTGCGGCCTCCTCCGGAGTGCTCCCTGCCCGACTGGAAGCCAAGCCTGTCAATCAGGCTGACTTCCGGGCGGGGAACCTGTCAGGGGCAAAAGTCACACGCTGTGAAGTTAAAACTTCATAGTATGTGGGGAAACCCAGACTTTCGGGTTTCCCGTCCGAAACTCCACCACCACCACCGCCCCCCCACCCGCCCCATGCAAACCACCCCAGTAAATATCCAGTCCATACTTTTTAAATGGTATGTGCTTAATGGGAATATTTGCCAAAATGGTTCTATTCACCATTGATTGTGGATTGGAATTCAATTGAGATCCTTTCATTGCATGTTCTTCATGGCAGTTCTGCATCTTGGTAGATATAAATGCGTGTTTGTGAATTGTGACTAGAAATTGATCTTATGTCCTTTTTCTTCCTTGGTTCTCATTCTAGGCCGCAAATGAACTGTGCTGTTCAATTCCACACTCTGTGAAGGCAACAGGCTACAATCACAACAACAACAACAATTTGTATTTATATAGCACCTTTAACATAGTAAAACATCCCAAGACACTTCACAGGAGGCAAAAAATTTGAGCCCGAGCCATATAAGGAGAAATTAGGGCAGATGACCAAAAGCTTGATCAAAGAGGTAGTTTTTACGGAGCGTCTTAAAGGAGGAAAGAGACGTAGCGAGGCGGAGAGATTTAGGCAGGGAATTAGGGCCGAGGCAACAGGAGGCACGGCCACCAAAGGTTGAGCGATTATAATCAGGGATGCTCAAGAGGGCAGAATTAGAGGAGCGCAGATATCTCGGGGGTGTTGTGGGGCTGAAGGAGATTACAGTGATAGGGAGGGGCAAGGCCATGTAGGGATTTGAAAACAAGGATGAGAATTTTGAAATTGAGGCGTTGCTAGATTAAGAAGAAATATGTGATGGATTTGTAAGACAAAAGTATAATCTTGATGAAATTCCAACTTATTTGCAACCTCATTTAAATGCAACCAGGAAATAACATTCCAAAATTGCCACCAGTAGCTTAACTTTGAAAGCAAACTAATTCAGTAGCAGCTATTTTGACTGTCCAAAATGAGCTACTACAGACAGATGAATAATATCTCCTAACCAAGTAGCAGAAGTCTGTGCAACAAAGAAGGCTTTTGGAGAACGGCAATTCCTTAATGTAGATTAAAGGACTTTTAGCATCATAAATGGAAATGTTAAATTGCACACAAAATACAATACCATGACTTCTGGTGCAAATCAATTCCTGAACCATTATATTCAATTCCTTTGGAATGATATCTAGGGCACAGCATTGGGATTGCAATTACAGGTGGTGTTAATTTAATTGGTACAAATATTGAAAACGTGACCTCTTGAATAAAACACACCCCTAAAACAAAATGTGTAGCACTAACTAACAATGTTAAAATCCAATTCGGGCATTTATTGTGCCCAGGGCTAGGGCATAAACTAAATTACAACTGACGTTACCAGATATTAAATCAGGCCCACTGTCGAAGTTAGTTCTTGCTGTGAAACACTCTGATGATAAGTCCTGCAATTAATATAGCTGCTGTCTTGATGCTGATGAAGCTATATGTTCCTGCCCAGCATTTTGAACATTTCAGTAATGTTTCTGCATCAGTATAATTGTACATAGGGTAACAACAGATGCTTGTGAGTGTTAAGGCAATTATCTAGTGGTGTAGTGTATCATGAGAGATGTACAAACTTTGCCAAAGCTCCTAATTGGGTTACTGCCCTGAACTCACTCTCCAGTGTCTGTCATTTTATTTTGAGATCTATGACAATTTTTTATTAAGTTGATCAGTTTTTGGGCAAGTGGCAGCTGTCAGATCAGACCCCAACTGTGTTACATTCCCTTGAAGCACGATGACATTCACACAAAATGACCTGAGCAGGTGATGCCATTGCTACAGATATATCAAGAAATTAGAAACAGTTGTTTTTGAAATACTCAATGGCCTCCATATGATGCATGATCTCAGGTTGGGCCTAGAAATTCGGTGGCGCCCTGTTTGGGGCGCCAAGCTCGCCTGGGCACCAGAATTACCACTACGAACGGAGCCGTTTGCGCCAGCCTGATATTCAGTTTGAGCGCCCCAAGAGGGATGCGGGCACAGCTCGAGGCGCCCCGCGTCCCTCTTGGGGCGCTGAAACTGAATATCGCAGCGCAACGTGCCGCAGCACCACACGCTGCGGCACAACGCACTACGGTACTGCAGGCCTTCCTCCCCTTCTTAAGGGGAGGGGCCTGCACCAGTGCGATCACCGATCGCGAATGCCGGCAAAAGAGCCCAGCACTGAGGAGAAGTGCCGGGCTCTTGGGACACAGCCGGCACTGCCTGGGGGGGGGGGATCAGGAGGCCGGGGAGGCCGGTGCGAGGAGGTGCTGGCAGGCGGCCACCGAAAAAAATGGGCGCCCCGCACCTCCACCTTAATTTGCGCCATTACCGCCACAGGTAGGCCCCGTGAACCGGTCGCGATTTGCGACCGGCGCTACAGCGGGGGGCGCGACCAAATATCGCGATCAGGGCGGTAGCGGGGCGCTGCGCACACCAATGACGTCATCGGTGGCAGCGAAGCGCTACAGGCTAACGCCACCATTAGCGCCCCAGCTAAATATCGCAGGAGGCGT
Organism: Somniosus microcephalus; assembly: GCF_052327205.1. Lineage (NCBI taxonomy): Eukaryota > Metazoa > Chordata > Chondrichthyes > Squaliformes > Somniosidae > Somniosus > Somniosus microcephalus. The sequence continues at coordinate 142,279,711 of NC_140996.1, read as the reverse complement.
GGCCAGTGGCGCTAAAGCCACTGAGTGCCCTCTTTAGGCGCTAACTGGTGGCGCAGCCCACCGAATTTCTAGGCCATATTCTGTGCAGGGTTAGCTGATCAAAGTCAGGATGGCACATTGTAGTAATATTGAAATATTTTGGGTGGAAGAACATTGGTTCATCTAGCGATCTCTTCCAAACCTTCCATCAGGTTCTTTAGTGTGACTCTATAAGTAATAGTCCTGTAGCATATTCACTGAAAGGATTTTTTTTAAAACCTGCCATTGTATTCTTTTCTACCATCCTGCTGGTAATCTATTCCATATTTCGATCAACCTCCTACTTAAAAAATATTGACTAAATTCCTTACTTTTACACTATGACCTAGAAATTCGCAGATTTACTGCTGGTTGTTCAGGCCTAATTCAGGAAAAAATTGGCAGCACTGGCCCTAGAAATGTACATCATCAGAGCGTGACGTCAGTCAGCATGCAACGCAGACTTGACGCCCATCTGTAAACCTTGACCTTTTCGCTGAGTTTACTGCTGAGTCCTAAACACGCTCAGAAACGCATGTGTTCAGCAGCCCTGCAGAGATGCTGTCAATGCATCTTAAAGGGACATACACATAGGATTAGGATTAGGATTACATCGGATATACAGCACAGAAACAGGCCATTCGGCCCAACCAGACCATGCCGGCGTTCATGCTCCGCTCAAGCCTCCGCCCATCCTTCCTCATCTAACTCTATCAGCATAACGCTCTCCCTCATATACTTATCTAGCCTCCCCTTAAATGCATCTATACTATTTGCTTCAACCACTCCCTGTGGTAGCGAGTTCACATTCTCACCACTCTTTGGGTAAAGAAGTTCCTTCTGAATTCCCAATTTGATTTCTTGGTGACTATCTTATATTGATGGCCTCTAGTTTTGCTCTTCCCCACAAGTGGAAACATTCTCTCTGTATCTACTCTATCAAAACCTTTCATAATTTTAAAGACCTCTATTAGGTCAACCCTCAGCCTTCTCTTTTCAAGAGAAGAGACCCAGCCTGTTCATCCTTTCCTGATAGAGATGCCCTCGCATTTCTGGTAACATCCTTGTAAATCCTTTTTGTACCCTCACCGGTGCCTCTATAATATGGTGACCAGAATTGTACTCAGTACTTCAAATGTGGTCTAACCAAGGTTCGATACAAGTTTAGCATAACTTCTCTGGTTTTCAATTCAGTCCCTCCAGAAATAAACCCTAGTGCTTGGTTTGCTTTTTTTATGGTCTTGTTAACCTCTGTCACAACTTTCAGTGATTTGTGTATTTGTTCTCCGAGATTCCTTTGCTCTTCTACCCCACTTAGATTCGTATTTTCCCAGTAACATGTGACCTCCCTATTTTTCTTACCAAAATGTAATACCCCCCATTTATCTGTGTTGAATTTCATTTGCCAATTATATGCCCATTCTGCAAGTTTATTAATGCCTTCTTGTAATTTGATGCAGTCCTCCTCAGTATTGACTATCCCTCTCAATTTGGTGTCCATCTGCAAACTTAGAAATGTTGGGGGTGAAATTGGGTATCACCCCGTTTGGGGTGCTAACTGTTGAAATTTTGAAAATTTAGTGCCAGGCACTAAGGATTCTGAACTTCGACTAAATTGTGTGTTAGCACCCCAGGAAGGAAGTGGGGTGCTAAATCAAGCGCTAATGACCTCAGTGGGGTGCTACAGGGACGCTACCAGCGGAGCGCTGATGAATTTCAGGTGCAATGCATTCAGCAATGATCCTTCACACTGGTTCCTTCCAGCTCTTAAAGGGGAGGTTGCATTATTGTGCAGATGCTCATTTTCAGCATTGCTGGCTTTGAGGCGACCTGTGAGCAAGTGAATCCCCTGATGATTACGGCTGTTCCCACTCCCAGGGAGAGAGCTCGTCGGTTCACAGACGTGGCATTGGAGGCATTGGTGGCTGGAGTGGAGTGAAGGAGGGCAATGCTGTTCCCGGCCACTGGAAAGAGGCCATTGTAGTGTATGTACCCGTCTACCTTAAGGGAACTATTGAATGTAACCGTTCACCTTTAAGGGAACTACTTTAGGTGTGGCACTATTTGTTTGGCTTCTGTATACTGTAATACCGATAGTGACCACACCAGTATATAAGTGTTGTAGCAGGATTTCTGGGGCAGATTCGCCCGGACCTTCGAATAGTAAAGACCTGTTTGTTTGTTACTTCTGAAGTCTGTGTAATTATTAACTGCACAACCCACAGACTTTACAGTGGCGACGAGTCCGATCGTACCCTGCGGCAAGATTACCATAAGCAACGAAGAGCGTCGAAGAGAGACAACCGCCCTCGTCGTGCTACCAAAAGGAAACACGAGGCTGCAACAACAGAAAGCAGGAAGACTAACAACAAAAGCTGTATCAGCAACAGGCACTGACTACCCTTCTGCCACGGTGCGGAGTGAGCCGACCAGCAAGAAACAAGGCGACCGAAGAGACTGTGAGTAGGGGAAGGTGTAGAAGCATCCGGAGGATAAGGGCAGAGCGCTCAACCTCGGTCGAGGGGGAGCGGTGCCGGCCAAAAGTCGGGTCCAATGGCGTCGGGTGACAGCCGGACCGCGATCGGCGGGACAATCGGGGCAGCGACCGCAGCCACGAAGCGCTGAGCCTGCGAGTAGGCGCGGGAAGAGAAACCCAGCCGCAGCCGGGGAGGGAAACACCGGTCTGCGAGAGGGCTGGGGAGGCGAACGGGAACCGTGCGGGTGAGAGCCGGGTGCGGAGAGAGAGACTGCGAGGAGCCGGTCCAGCGGCTGAGCTGTTCTCCACCAACGGGGTACTCAGAGCCGGCAAAACCGAACGTGCGGGAGTGGGTGAGAGACACAGCCGAAAATGGGGTGAGAGACTGTGCGAGAGCCAGTCCAGCGGTGAGCTGTTCTCCACCAACGGGGTACCCAGGGCCAGTAGCATCGAACGTGCGGGTGAGAGAGACAGAGCCGGGTACGGAAAGAGAGACTGCGCGAGAGCCAGTCCAGCGGCTGAACTGTCCTCCGCTAATGGGGTGTACCCAGCGCCGGTAGAGCCGTGCGGGCGGGAGGAAAAGACATATCCGAGTAAGGGGAGCTGTGCGGTAGCCAGCCAGCAGCTGAACCTGTCCGCTGAGGGGGAAGCGTACTCCTTCCACCGGGAAGAAACGCGGGAAGCCGCCATTAGGCGGAGAAGACGCCAGAAGCGGGAAACCGCCATTGAAGTGGGCGGGGCGAGAAAGGAAGAGCGGGAAACCGCCATTTTCGCGGGAAAACCGCCATCTTGATTGACATACCGCCATTGAAGTGGGCGGGGAGAGAAGGAAAGAGCGGGAAACCGCCGATTTCGCGGGAAAACCGCCATCTTAGAAACAAATAAATAAATAAGAAATACTGGTGCTGCTCCCAAGGGAAGAAAGATGCCTAAGCGAGGGAATATTAACGACTTTAATTCTGAAATAGAAGACTGGGCCACGTACGTGGAACGCATAGAGATCTATTGCGAAGCCAACAAAATAGAGGAAGACGACAAGGCGATAACATTGCTAAACTCGATGGGGGCAAAAACATACGGGCTCTTGAAGCATCTAATAGCACCAAATAAACCAGCGGATCAGACCTTCGAAGAGATTGTGGCTGTGCTGAAGGACCACTTGAACCCCACACCGCTGATGCTGGCTGAACGATTCAAATTCTACGCAAGAACGCTGAAGAAAGACGAAAGCAATGCGGAATACTTGGTCGAACTGCGTAGGCTAGCGAAATACTGCCAGTTCGGAGGGAATCTGACAGAAGCGCTGCGGGACAAGTTCGTATGCGGATTGCCCAAAGAAGGGACGCAGAAGCGACTACTGGAAGAGAATGACCTCACACTGGACAGGGCTGTCCTTATAACTGCATCGCACGAAGCCGCAGCGAAAGGAACGGCGGAAATGCAACTAAAGGCGGCTGCACTCGGGGTGGACCAAATTACTTCAAGCACAACAAAATGCTACCGTTGTGGGAAGACAACGCATGACCAGAATCAATGCTGATTTAAGAACCAAGAGTGTAGGAAATGTGGCAAACTGGGTCACATCGCGAAGGTATGCCGGTCCGGGAAAAAGATCAATAATCAAAGGAAGCCACCACCAGAAAAGTACAACAAGGTACACAAGGTGGCTGAGACGAGTTCAGACGAACAGAATTCAGACTCAGACCCAAACAACCAGGAGCTGGGTAGTCTGAGAATCCACAATGTGGGTAAAGAAACGGATCTACAAGCCATCTGGGTCATACTAAAAATAGCTGGAGTCCAAATAAGAATGGAGCTGGACACTGGATCAGCTCTATCAGTCATCAACCGAAGGGACTACCACCGGCTATTCTCTCACATACCTTTAAGAAATACCAAGTTTGTATTACAGACATACACGGGGCATAACGTATACCCCATGGGGAAAATAAGAGTCAAGGTGAGAGATAGGGGTAAAGAACACCCAAGAATGAGCTTGTACGTATTACCTGAGGGAGGACCACCACTTCTAGGACGGGAGTGGATTAAGAAAATAGACATGGAATGGCATTACCTAAAAGCCATAATGAGGGAGGACTCGGTGCAAGCTATTAGCTCAGATTCTGAAATGGATGATGATAAGACCAAGTCGAAAACGAAGACAGGCAGAAGGACTTATGGTACCAAGAAGAATAAAGCTGCAGAGCAGAACTCCAGGTTGACAGAGAATTCTGAGCCTGTTCAAGCAAAGGATTCATCCATGACGGAAGAACACCGAGCTCGGACGCAAACTTATGTCAAAGTACGACAACAATTAGAACAGTTGAGTGATCGTCTCGTACAGGAGATGAAAAATATGGAAAAGTTCTGGGACACCGAATGGGGGGACCTGGAAAGACTACAGAGACAGCTAGCTCAAGCAGAGAGCGACCATAGAGCCATCATGGTCAAATACCAATCACATTCCCCTGATGCTGTTCAGGAACTAGAATATTTACAGAATGAACCAAAGGAAGAGGAATCTTCAGGGAGCCAGGATTTTATTCCAGTTCTTCTTTACGACTCCTTACAAGCAGAGTGTGAGAAGTTGAAAGAACAGTATGAACAGGCCCAGGCTACAATTCAGAAGGGGGTTAACTCGGCAGCCTCCGAAAAGCTAGTTTCAGTAGAAGCATATGAACAACTAAAGGTTGAACATGAGCAAGAAGTCCAAAGGCTGCAGGAAATTCTTGATGAGCTCAAGGCCAAGACAGACTCATCGATAGAAGCTCCATCCATAGATGAGCAATTAGAGGTGAAAATCATGGCAGAGCATGAAAGACAGGATGTCCAAGAACTTATAAAAACATTGAAGGACACCCAAGGCAAATATGAGGCGGCAATGTCTGAGGTTCAACAACTTGAAGAACAGATTCAACTGGGAATCCTTGCAGTGGAAGAACAGGACACTGTAAGAATGGTCCCTGAACATGAACTAGAGAGCATCAGGGCGCAACTTTTCCGAGCGCTGAAAGCCAAAGTTCAAGAGGAACGTAAGGTGGAAGTATTGGAGAAAGAGGTGGATGAAATGGAGAAGACTCTGATCCACCGTGTTCCCAGGGAAGAGTTAACGGTCGGCCAACTCCTTCATATGCTGAAGGACAAGACTCTACAAGGGGAACAATCTGAACACGAGCTTCAATCTTCAGGGGGAACGAGTTCGGAGCTCTCAAAAGTCACGGAGATAGCTGAGGTGGCAACACAAATTTTACAAGGATGCCAAAAGTACGTTGAATCACGTCAAGGTGAACAGAAGAAGGTGGAAACCGTTACTTCAGTAGAAGGGTTAAATAGCCTGATAACGCAATTACCGGTGGAAAGGAAGGTATTGAACTCACAAATGAGGTCTGTCATGAAGGAATGGCAGATAACCCAGGAAGAGCGGGATGAATATGAATGCATGAAGAAGGCTTTTCAAGAAAGATGTTTAGGGAAGGAACCACCGTCAGCTAACGTCCAGACGGGTGAGGAGGAAGAAGAAGTCTCTCTCGCTGGCCTAACTCAGGATGAACCTGAATATTACCATGACCTGTTGAGTGACACTGAATATTATGAGGATGTGGTCTGCCCAGCTTGTGATGAAAACTCTCAAAGTGCTGAAATCCGGATGAAGCACTTAAGGTCTAAGGAACATAGAGAGTTGGTGGCGCTACAGCTGGCAGCCGAGAAAGGAGCTCCGAGAGTTTCAAAAAGGCAGAAAAGAAAAAGAAGAAGCAGAAGATAATAACTGTCTAAAATATTAGCACTTCTACCATTCCAGGCGGGACATTACGAAAGGAGCTAAATTAGTTGAAAAACTGGTAAATGTCAAGACAGCCAGTTGGTTGTCAAAGTCCGCACTGCTGGTTCAACAGGACGAAAGTTCAAGCTGCTACGTCAAGAAAAAGGCTATGGAGGAGTCACGCTAGCCAGGTGAACCGGCTACCCCAAAGAAATGTTGTTCGGAACGAGTCAAGATCAGAGACTGAATCTATGAACTGTTTCCGCAGAGACGGAACCTATGAACTGTTTCCACCGAGATTATATTTGTAAATTGTTTTATATGACATTGACTGCACCGAGATTATAGCTGTAATTTGTTTGATAGGATGTTGAAGATATGTATGTTTAACGGGGACTCTGGAAGTAATAAGCTAAAAAGGGAGGATTGTAGTGTATGTACCCGTCTACCTTAAGGGAACTATTGAATGTAACCGTTCACCTTTAAGGGAACTACTTTAGGTGTGGCACTATTTGTTTGGCTTCTGTATACTGTAATACCGATAGTGACCACACCAGTATATAAGTGTTGTAGCAGGATTTCTGGGGCAGATTCGCCCGGACCTTCGAATAGTAAAGACCTGTTTGTTTGTTACTTCTGAAGTCTGTGTAATTATTAACTGCACAACCCACAGACTTTACAGCCATTGCCTCAGGTGTTCAGGGCAATGTGGAGGGAAGTGGCCCAGGAGGTCTCGGCCAGTAGTGTGGTGGAATGCAGCCTGACACAGTGCCGCAAGAAATTCAACGACCTCAGTCGGGTGGTCAAAGTGAGTACATGCTTCAACAGCTCAACTGCGCAAACAACCACACTGCCACCACTCACCCACCAAACATCTTCACCTGCTGAAACTCACATCCACATCTCACACCTTGCCAACAATCACAGCTATTCAACGACGGCAGGCTTATCTCCCAAACACATAGATGGACTCTGACTCAAACACATTTGTTTCTCTTGCAGGCCAAGACGGCCCACAATAGGAGGGAGCAGCTGAGAACAGGTAAGGGTAATGCGCAGCTCCAGCATCTCTCAGACCTTGAGGAGCGAGTGCTGCAACTCATTGGGCAGCAGGTCATGGGCGCCATGGCCGTCGGCGACATCAACCTGGTTGGGGGCAAAAACAGTATCTTCAGCCCCTCTCCTTCTCTCATCCCACTTCCCCCTCACACCACAAACCTCTCTCATTTTCCACCTCCTAAGAATGTCTGCATTCCTTGCTCCATTCCTGCCCCCCTGCCCTCACCTTAACACGAGTGTTGTGCCTTTATGCTTTCAGATAATCAGCAACTAGATGACCAGCCTGTCCCTGAGCCCCCCACTGAGAGTGAGGAAGGAGAAGAGGAGGAGGAGCACAGCATATTGTCACGGCATCTCTCATATGCAGGCACCACCTCAGATACTGGCACTACGTGATCTTTAGAGGCAAGTTTAGTAGAGGGGTCTGCACTGGGTGATTCACTGGGGACAGGTGCACTGTAGCAAGGCCAGGGAGAAAGGGTAGCTTTCCTTAAGCTCCATTTTTCCCTTATGTCTTTATTCACCCATGGTGTCTCATTAGTGTTTAGCCTGTTCTTGTTTTTTAGCGGAATATATTTTTCCTGAACTGTCTTGAACACCGTTTTAAATATTTCCCACTGCTGTTCTATATCATTGTTTGCCAATATTGTTGTCCATTTTATTTTCCCTAGTTCTATTCTGAGCCCCTCAAAATTGGCTTTTCTCCAATCTATTACCCTGGTCTTCGTCATACTTATGTCCTACTCAATTATTATCTTAAAGCTATTATATTATGGTCACTATTGCCTAGATGTTCCCCTACTTTTACTTATTTTATCTCCTCTGGTTCATTCCCCATTACCAGATCCAATAGCGAATCCTCCCTTGTTGGGCTTTTTACATATTGGGTTAGAAAGGAGACCTGTACACATTGTAGGAACTCCACTCTCATATCCCCTTTATCTACCTCTTCTGGCCAATTAATATCAGGGTATTTGAAATCCCTATGATTATTATTCTATGGGGCGCAATTATCAGCCAGGCGCACAGTTTAGCGGCTGACGCTAATTATCGCCTCCGACTGCAAACTTGGCTTCTATTGCCCGTAGAGGTGATTGGAGCGCTAAATCAGGTGCTACACACCTCTCTTAAGGCACTAACGCTGAGGAGCGAGGCGCTACCTCAGAGCACTGGCGAATCTCATGTGATGTCAGTCAGCAATGGAACACAGACACACTGGCGCCGGCCAGTTCTTAAAGGGGAGGGACGATCTTGCTCTCCATCCACACCCTGCTCATTGCAGCCTTGAATCTCGGCCTGGAGAGACCTGTACATCAAATCTGCTGGAAAGAACAATGGAGAGTCCCAGGGAAAGAGCTCAGAGTGCAGCCCCCATAGACTCTTCTAAATCGATGCAAGGAAGGTCAAATCAAAATGAACCTGCAAAGTGCTGCTCAGTACCCAAAACTCCTTCACACAGCGTTGAATCTCTCCAGAAGTCTTTCTCTCTCTCAGAATGCATGGTGCAAAATGTCACAGACAAAAAAAGGCAGGAAGCGGTGGACTTTAAATAGCGCTCCCCCAGTCCCTTCCCAACTGCAAAATGTTCCCCTCAACCTGTCGTTGCTAGCGACAGACAGGAAGGCAGGGGGCGCCACTCAATATCCGGTCCGGGGCGCTACCGGGGCGTTGCATGCTCGACTGACGTTACGATCAGCCGGCGCAGGAGATCGTGGCGGTAGTGTTTAGCGCCGCCGCAAAATGTTTGGTCAATTTCATGAGCGACGCAAAAATCGCCATGCCCAGGCGCTAGTTGCTCTGCACCCCATTAGCATTAGGGCGCAAATGGAAGGCGCTAATCAACTGAATTGTTCCCCCTATGTTTTTTACTCATTTCCCTAATTTGTTTGCATATTTCTTCCTCCACCTCCCTTCCATTAGGTGGTCTGTAGACTACCCCTATTATCTTTTACCTCTAGCCACATGGATTCTATTTTTGTCTTGTTGATAGCTGCGTCATTTCTTTCTACTGCCATTATGTCATCCCAATAAGTATAGCTACTACACCTCCCCTTTTTTACTCTCTGAGGGAAAAATTTGGTTGCTTTGCGTCACCCGTTAGTGCCCTATGAGGGCGCTAATGGGGTGCAAAGCAACTAGCGCCTGGGTGCGGCAATTTTTGTGCCGTATGCGAAATTGACCAGACATTTCACGGCGGCACTAAACACTACTGCCACGATCTCCTGCGCCCACAGATTGTGATGTCTGTCAAGCGTGCAACGCCCCGGTAGTGCCCCGGACCGGATATTGAGTGGCGCCCCCTGCCTATCCGCCTGCCGCTAGCAAAGACAGGTTGAGGGGAACATTTGCAGTCGGGAAGGGACTGGGGGAGCGCTGTTTAAAGGTGACCGCTTCCTAATTTTTTTGTCGGTTACATTTTTGCACCACGCATTCTGAGAGAGAGAGAGAGAGAATCTGGAGAGATTCAACGCTGTGTGAAGGAGTTTTGGGTACTGAGCAGCACTTTGCAGGTTTATTTTGATTTGATCTTCCTTGCATCGATTTAGAAGGGACTATGAGCTCTTTCCCTGGGGCTCTCCATTGTTCTTTCCAGCAGATTTGATGTACTGGTCTTTCCAGGCTGAGATTCAAGGCTGCAATGAGTAGGGTGTGGATGGAGAGCAAGGTCGACCCTCCCCTTTAAGAACTGGCTGGCGCTGTTGTGTCTGTGTTCCATTGCTGATTGACATCACATGAGCTTCGCCAGCGCTCTGAAGTAGCGCCTCGCTCCTCGGCATTAGCACCTTAAGAGAGGTGTGTAGCGCCTGATTTAGTGCTCCAATCACCTCCAGGACGATAGAAGCCAAGTTTGCAGTCAGAGGCGATAATTAGCACCCGGCCGATGATTGCACCCCAAACGGGGCGATACCAAATTTCTTCCCCTCTATCTTTTCTAAATATGCTGTACCCTAAAATGTTTAATTCCCAGTCCTGATTTTTCTGTAGCCATGTCTCAGTAATCCCTGTTTGGTTCCTCACAACAGCCTAGAAATTCAGTCGCGCCACTTTTGGGGCGCTAAAGTCGGGCGGTCGCTAAAGTTAGCGCCCGCCGGAAAGTGTAGGCCACTTCGCCGAAATTCAGTAGATTTGGCCAAGGAGTTTGGGCGAGCGCTGAAACTGGCGTTGCACTCCTATTTTTAGGCGCTAAGCCGGCGGTGTGGACTGATAACGCCGAGGCCGGGCGCAGCGCAGGTGCGGTCATGTTTTGATTGACAGCAGACACCCTGACGCCGGCCAGCTCTTAAAGGGGGAAGGGTCGACTTTGTCTGCTGCCACGCCCTGGATAGTGGAGCCCTGCAGCTAGGCCTCAACACTGCTGGTGGACCCAAATAGCGCCTGAAGCCATGCAGAAGGCCCGTGAACGAGCGCAGCGCTTCGCAGAGCCTGCTTTGTGGGTGCTGCTTAAGGGTTTGGAAAAGAGAAGAGAGATCTTGTGCCCGGACAGTGGCAAGAAGGCTCCCAGGAGGCAGTTCAGGAGAGCCTGGAGGGAAATCGCCCACAGGGTGTCAGCCACCAGCGATGTCCCCAGGACTGGTGACCAATGCCGCAAGAAGTACAACGACCTCACTCGGTTGGTCAAGGTGAGTAGCCTTTCCAGTGTCCTCCTCATCCTTGCATGTGCACCTCACATTATGGGCAAAGGGACCTCAAAGGCCTAATGGCCATCCCTCCTCCCGCAGCTATGGCACTGGCATGATCATCAATAGCACTTTCTGCACTTTACACACTGGCCAAGCTATTCGACCATGGGAGGCAGTGCACACAACAACAGGGCACCACACTGGCCAAGCTATTCCACCATGGGAGGCAGTGCACACAACAACAGGGCACCACACTGTACTTAGAGGCCGTCCTTTCTCTTGCAGGCCAAGCTGGCCCAGAATATGAAGAGCCGGAATGTCACCGGGGGAGGCCGTGCCCAGTTCCAGGAGCTCAGTGAGCTGGAGGAGCGCGTGGCTCGACTCATGCGTGGCCGGGTGGTTGGCCCCGTTGCTATTGGTGATGCGGACCCTGTGCTGGGCCCCAATGGTAAGGACATGACCGTTTGGACCTCTCTCGTTCCCCTTGCGCTTCAGATCTACATCCTTTGCCACTGTCCGACCAATGCGCATAATGCCACCACTCATGCCTCCCTCACTGACGCCCTGTCCTCACTCTAAAGCTACTCTTGTGCCTTCCTGCTTTCAGCTGGTGAGGAGGAGGTCCATGAAGCTGAGAGTGCCAGTCCCTCGGAAGAGGAGGACGACGAGGACCAAGAGGAAGGCGGCACGTCGGGGGAACCCTCATCCGTGCCAGGGGATGGCAATGGAGGGGAGACGTCTTGCCTGGAGGAGAGCCAGGGGGAAGTGTTGCAGGGGGTTGTAGCTCCTGGGCCCAGTGGCGTCCAGGCACGCGGGAAGGGTCGGGCAGCTCGGCGGCCTTCTCCCCAGAGGGAGAGTCCGCCCTCCAGTCCGGAGACGGTCCTCGCCCAGGAGGTGCGCCTCCTTGATGAAATGTCCGCGGCCTCGGAGCGGCGCCACAACGAGTTCATGGGGGTTGTGGGACAGATGCCTCAGGCCATTGAGTCCCTGGCTCATAGTGTGGCCGCTTTCGGGGACTCACAGGCCAGGGGTGTCAACCAACTCGCGGCAGCACAGGCCAGGGGTGTCGACCAACTCGTGGCAGCACAGGACACGAGTCACGAGTTCATGAGTGGTGCCGTGCAGACACTGGCTGATCTGATGTGGGCACAGACCAGGGCAGTTCGGGCACTCACTTCTGCCGCACTCGCGGTGTCACGGAAGCATCGCCAGGGCACCCGCCGCCCTGCTGCAGCACAGCGGTCTGGCCTCCACCAGATTGCTGCGCTTGCTGCAGTGCCAGCCCGGCCGAGTGCCAGTGTCTCTGGCGACCAGCGAGCGCCTGGCATCAGCCAGCTTGCCCCCATTGCTGCAGCCGCCACTGCCACTCCCCCAGCCAAGGTGCGATGAGCTGATGCAGAGACTGATGCTGCCCAGCCACAGCTGCAGCAGTCAGCAGCCGGCCCCTCCAGGGCCGGACCTCGTCTAGGCCGACCCCCAAGGGCATCTGCCGTCACGCAGTGTGCCCCTCAGGAGCCTTCCCCCAGCCTTGCCACACCCACAGGGCCCAGGTTGAGGCAGAGCAACAGGTCGGGCAGGGGCCGGAGAAGCCTGCACAAGGACTCGCCCTCTCGGCACACCAAGTAGAGTGTGTTGCCAACTGTTTTTTTTATATGGGGGTGTTTGTGTTCTGGGGCGCGGGGGCTTATTTTGGGAAGGCCGAAGATGAAGGCAAATGTTTTTTTATATGGGGGTGGTTGTGTTCTGGAGGGGGGGGGGCTTATTTTGGGAAGGCCGAGGATGAAGGCAAATGTTATTGACAAGTTTTGTTATTCCTCCCCAGGTTGTGGGAGTGAGATATGTTTTTGACTGTTTTTTGGGGGTATTGTCTGTTTCTCTGTTTCATGTGGGAAGGGCCCTGAGTATGTTAAATAAAGCTTTTTATTTATTCAGCTTGTCCAGGTGTCATGTTTCAAGTGGTTGTTGCGTTAACCGGCTGAGGGCTTGCGGAGCGGCTGCATTCAGGTGCGTTCATTGCCACAAGCCATTCCCTGACAGGGGGCCTAGAAGTGCTGTTCAATAAGCCGCCGGCGGACGGCCCTTGGACCTTGTGGCTCCCTCCTGGGCTGGTACTCCTCCTCCTCCTCCTCCTCCTCATGGTCCTCCTGCTCCTCCTCCTGAGGTGGTGGTCCAACGTGAGGTGGCAGTGCCTGAGTCCTGCGGATAGCCAGGTTGTGCAGCATGCAGCAAACGACGACGAACTGGGAGACTCTATCCGGCGAATACTGTAGAGATCCGCCGGAACGATCCAGGCAGCGGAACCGTTGCTTGAGGACGCCAATCGTTTGCTCTATGATGTTCCTTGTGGCTTGATGGCTTTCGTTGTATGCCTCCTCCGCAGGGGTCCTGGGCGTGCAGAGCGGGGTCATGAGCCATGTACACAAAGGGTAGCCCTTGTCCCCAATAAGCCATCCCCTTGGTGGAGGCTGTGCCTCGAACATGTCAGCCACAGTAGTCTGGCGCAGGATAAATGCATCGTGGCTACTTCCTGGAAAGCGGGCATTGACAGCTAGGATGCGCTGCCTATGGTCACACACCAGCTGTACATTGAGGGAATGGTAGCCCTTCCGGTTGCGGTAATCCTCGGCATTGTCGATAGGTGCCCGCATAGCCACATGCGTGCAGTCAATGGCGCCCTGCACCATGGGGAAGTCGGCGATCCTGGCAAATCCGACTGCACGCTGCTCCTGCCTCTCTAGGGTCATGGGGAAAGAGATGAATTGGTGTCTCCTTGCGAAAAGGGCATCGGTGACCTGCCGGATGCAGCGATGCACGGCGAACTGGGAGATGTTCGCTATGTCCCCAGCAGCGGCTTGGAAGGAGCCGCTTGCATAAAAGTTCAGAGCCACCGTGACCTTCACTTCCACCGACAGAGAGGTCCTGCACATCAGCTGTGGACGCAGATCTCTGTGAAGCAGCTGGCAGATCTCTGCAACCACCTCCCTTCTGAAGCGCAGCCTCTTAACACAATGCGTGGCAGTCATGGTGAGATAGGACACCTGCTGCTGGTATTCCCTGAGTGGGTAAGGCCTACGTTGCCGTCGCCTGATGGCCCCTCTGCGTCTAGGCATGGCTGCCCCTCTCACACAGCGTCTGCGAGCCCTTCGCACATAATGCTGGAACTGAGGGTTGGAACCCCATGCAGCCCCCATAATAAACTTGCAAACAGTGAAATCACAAGAGTCAAATTTCCAAGCTCTGGCCAGAAGCCAAAAATACCTCTCCTATGTTGTCCCAAATCAGGAAGGTCTGTTCCTTGGTCTCTGTACAGAAATCCAAAGCACTGAAGTCATTGCAGCAAAATGGCTGGCCTTTATAGTTCAGTGTAAGTGCCCTTTAATTAGCGCTCCCCGAGGCCCGCAGGGCCTCTGCTGCGTTCCACTTCACAGTTCTTAACAGCGCCACGCCCACATTGGGCGGGCGCCACTGAATTTCCGGTTTGGGGCGCACAAACAGCGTTGCACGACGAAATGACGTCATAAGCTGCGCGCGCAGCTGAGCGGGCGCAAACACTTTGCGCCGGCGCTAAATGTCAACTGAAGTTGGGCGTAGGCGCAGATCGGCCTGCGCCCGGGCGCTAAGTGCCTAGCGCTGGAAATCTACCCCTCTTATGGCGTTAATGGCTGGCGAACGCAACTGAATTTCTAGGCCATTATTCCTTCCAGTTCCCCAGTTTTATATCTTTCAGGTAAGTTTACATTTAAGATATTGGACTTTTAAAAAATATTTTATTGAAGTAGTGGCTTGGTGCAATAGATGTTGAAAGTTTTTAAAGTGTGCAGGGAGCACTGTTGGATGATTTCAAGGCTTCAGATGGTAAAGGAAGACCTCTGAGAAAATAAAAAATGCTGGAACTACTCAGCAGGTCAGGCAGCATCAGTGGAGAGAGAAACAGAGTTCACGTCTCAGGCTGAGCTTCAGCCTGACCTGCTGAGTATTTCCAGCATTTTGTGCTTTTATTTTAGATTTCCAGCATCCGCTCACAGAGGGAAGAGGAAGATGCAGAAGAGGAAGAAACAGAAGAGGAGGCAGTGGAAGGAAGGCTGCAACACAGACAGCCCATTTCTGGCCGAGATATCCAGGATTGAATCACCTGCCTGCGGTACCAGTGACCACAACCCCAATTCCCCTTTCAACCTTACCTTCCCTCTGTTACTGACCATCACAGTGTCCTCTTGGCCACAATGCTGAAACAAAAGCCACCACAAAACAAACTTTCCAATCCAACTTTATACATCTATCCATCCAATATGACCTCAAGAAATCAACTCATCACCCTTAGTGACTGTCTTGTGTGTGCTTTTGCCTATCCAGCTGTTTGTGTTTTGGAGAGGGTGTTGAATGGAGCAGCGACATCAAAAATGGCAGGTCGTATGTGAAATCAGCATTGCACACTGGCTGCCTCATTACCATTTTCCTAGTGAACGCAGGCAACGGCCACGCTGCTGACCTGCCCAAAATGGCAGCCACGGCAGGATGCGCTGAAAGTGGGCGGAAGCGTTGCGGCCCCCATTTCTTTTGCTGAAACCGGCCTTAACAACCGGCGTGAAGGTGCTGAATTTCATGGCCATAGAGTCTGTAATACTGACTTTTCAGACTCAATTGACTGCGACGTTGATGGGGCAACCTGCACATACAGGGGTAATTTCCATCATCATGGTCTGGGCTGTAATTTGGCAAAGTGAATTGCCTGCCCATTGCAGAACCTGCCCGATTCTCATTCCATTGAAATCAACGGAAGGAAAATCGGGCGAGTTCTACAACGGCTGTGCGATTTGCTCCAACACATTACCACCCAGGTGGTGAAGGTGAAAATTACCCCCATGGAGCCTGTGACTTTTACCCAGCAAGTAGTCAGAGGTGGAAAGGAAAACATTAGCCAACCAGTCCCACCTAAATAAAAAGCCGCAAAGTTATGTTTCTTCAGAAACCCAGTTAGTGTGGAGGGGAATTGCAGCTCTGCTCTATTTGGATCTACAGGTGGAAAAATTGAGTGGCACCCATTTTGGGGTGCTAACATCACTGGGACGCTAATTTTAGCACCCCTAAAAAGTTAGTGCCTCTCCGCCGTAAATTCAGTAGTAGCGCCTCAAGCAGGAGGTAGGGCGCTACTAGAAAGCGCTCCACCTCCTGCCTAGGGCGCTACTACTGAATTTTGCGGTGGCACATAGCGCTGAGTCATTGCAGGCCTTATCCCCTTATTAAAGGGGCGGGTCCTAGTGCTGCACGCACCGGGGCCCCGCTGGACCACCGAGGAGCGGGGTGCCTTGAAAACAGCCCGGCACTCAAGAGGAGTGATCAAGCGATCGCAGCCGGCACCCCGCATAAAAAAGTGAAAGGGGGCAGGTGCTGGCCATTGGCCAAAATAAAAATGGCCGCCCGACACCTGCACTTTAAGTAGCGCAACCGCTGCTGTAAAAACGTCCCCTGATCCTGTCGGACATATCGTCCGGCAATAGGTCAGGGGGCGCAAGGGAAGTTTGTGGCCGGGGAGCAAGCGGGGCGCTGCGCACAGCGATGATGTAATCGCCGGCGGCGCAGGGCACTACCAGCTACCGCCGCTGCTAACCTCCCACTGAATTTTGTGGGAGGCGTTAGCGGCACCATGCCCAGGCGCTAAGGGATTTGCGCCCTGTTAGCACCCCCGGGGGCGCCAACGAGAGGCGCAAACCAACCCAATTTTTCCCCCATAGAATCTAAAGTGACCGGAAAATCATGACTGTATATACTGCATGATGTAAAACTCATACACTTTGAAATCTGAAAATGATAACCAGTATTAACTTATTCAGAATTTCAGATAGTGATCTAGTTTTGTACTTTTCCATTTTAGTGGGGAGCCTGTAGCTGATCCTAGACTCTTACAAGTTCAGAAGACTTTGTCTGAAAATAAACATATATCTGAAAATCAGACATGTCAACAATGACACTCTGTCTTAATGAATAGTGACAATATGAAGAAAAATGTCAGTGACTGCCTGTTTTTGGTTTCAATATCCGCCTGAAGTGCAAACGTATTCAGCACAAAACCAATCAAAAAGCAACACATCTGTCTTAACTTGTCTGAGACTGATTAGACAAGACCTCACCACTATCTTCTTCTTTTGTTGAATATGTGTCCATTTGTCAAACCCTTTTGCAATAAATCAAATCTTTCTGACACTTTTGCCCTGAGTTCAAAGCTGTAGATTATCTTTTGCAGCTGAGACATAAACAAAAAAATACATGAGAGTTAATGGCTGGCTTTCACTGCTGAAGATGTGAACCACACAGTTAAATAAAAAACAAACAGCCAATCTGATGGAGATTAATTTACCTGTGGCATATTTGACTAAAGTCAGAATGTCACTGGAGCGCAGAAATGCTGTCAAATTTGACAACCTTGAATACGTCACCTGTCATCAGAAGCTGCATTTCCACTACAGGATGGCATTCTGTTTCCATCAGGATGATTGGAACTGAATGCATTCTTGCAACATTTACATTATCCTCTGCACTGAGAGGTATATTCAATTACCAGACTTCACACATGTGCTGGGTTTCTCCCTGCAGCACATAATGACAGGCAGTTCACATCAAGCTGTTTACAGCAGCTCCAATGGCAGCTACATTCTTATTGACAAAAGAAAATGATCCATTTATAATGTTTTTCCCCCCTCCAATGTTTTCTATGCAAAGTATAGACTGGCATATTGGCACACAGTCCAACAGGTGATGGTTACCCTCTGTGCTGTGTCCAATTGGCAATTAGTGATGTATGGGCCTTTGTGGTGATAGAGTGTTGGGTAAGACATGATAGTGAGCCCAATCCTGCCACCATCCTGTGCCCTATACAGGTACACTTCCTGCACCAGTTACTGTATAAAGGTCAAAAGACAGTAAGTCCTGCAAATTGCAGCCAATGATAGAACCTTTACCATTATACCCTAGCTGAGATCATCTAACTCAGCACAGACTGAAGGTTGAATCTGCAACCTTTCTGGATTGTTTGGGCAGTGACTTTACCTCAGGGCCATTGAAGGATCTCTGTTTAAAGGTCTGCTCACAAATCTAGTTCTTTGTCCATGGTTCTCTACTGAATGTGTGCGGTAGTGTGTGTGGTGTGGTGGTGGTGTGGGGTTGTGTGTGTGGTGGTGGTGGTGGTGTGGAGTTTGTGCTGTGGTGGTGGTGGTGGTGGTGTGGGGTTTGTGCTGTGGTGGTGGTGGTGTGGGGTTTGTGCTGTGGTGGTGGTGTGGGGTTTGTGCTGTGGTGGTGGTGGTGGTGTGGGGTTTGTGCTGTGGTGGTGGTGGTGGTGTGGGGTTTGTGCTGTGGTGGTGGTGGTGGTGTGGGGTTTGTGCTGTGGTGGTGGTGGTGTGGGGTTTGTGCTGTGGTGGTGGTGGTGGTGTGGGGTTTGTGCTGTGGTGGTGGTGGTGGTGTGGGGTTTGTGCTGTGGTGGTGGTGGTGGTGTGGGGTTTGTGCTGTGGTGGTGGTGTGGGGTTTGTGCTGTGGTGGTGGTGGTGTGGGGTTTGTGCTGTGGTGGTGGTGGTGGTGTGGGGTTTGTGCTGTGGTGGTGGTGGTGTGGGGTTTGTGCTGTGGTGGTGGTGGTGTGGGGTTTGTGCTGTGGTGGTGGTGGTGTGGGGTTTGTGCTGTGGTGGTGGTGGTGGTGTGGGGTTTGTGCTGTGGTGGTGGTGGTGTGGGGTTTGTGCTGTGGTGGTGGTGGTGGTGTGGGGTTTGTGCTGTGGTGGTGGTGGTGTGGGGTTTGTGCTGTGGTGGTGGTGGTGGTGTGGGGTTTGTGCTGTGGTGGTGGTGTGGGGTTTGTGCTGTGGTGGTGGTGTGGGGTTTGTGCTGTGGTGGTGGTGGTGGTGGTGTGGGGTTTGTGCTGTGGTGGTGGTGGTGGTGTGGGGTTTGTGCTGTGGTGGTGGTGGTGTGGGGTTTGTGCTGTGGTGGTGGTGGTGGTGTGGGGTTTGTGCTGTGGTGGTGGTGGTGGTGTGGGGTTTGTGCTGTGGTGGTGGTGGTGTGGAGTTTGTGCTGTGGTGGTGGTGGTGGTGGTGTGGGGTTTGTGCTGTGGTGGTGGTGGTGTGGGGTTTGTGCTGTGGTGGTGGTGGTGGTGTAGGATGTGTGTGTCCATTGTGGGCAAATTCTTATAATCTCGAATTCAAGATAAAATTGTCAAAATATTGCTGGTTGTCCACGAGGAAGGTAATATGGCACAACTCTGTCATAGCTTCTGTGAGTAATTGCAGTCTCCAAAGACAGAGTTCCTCTGTCAACAACAACTATCTGCATTTATATAACATTTCCAAAATGGAAAAACTTTCCAAGAAGTGTATTCAGACAAAAACCAATGGCAAGCTAAAGAAGGAGATATCAGAAGGGGCGATATTAGGAGCAGGTAACTAAAAGTTTGGTCAAAGAGGTGGGTTTCAAGGAATCTCTTAAAGGAGAAGAGGGAGATGGAGAGACAGACAGGTTCAGGAAAGGAATTCCAGAGTGTGGGGCCTAAAAGGCATGTCCACCATTGATGGGGCACAAAAGGCCAGAGTTGGAGCAATGCAGAGTTTTCGGAGGGTTATAGGGCTGGAGAAGGTTACAAAGATAGGGAGGGATGAAACCATAATGGGGTTTACAGACGAGGATGAGAATTTTAAATTGTTGGTGTTGGGAGACTGAGAGCCAATGTAGATCAGCGATGGATGGTGGTACGCGCAGCAGAGTTTTAGATGAGCTGAAGTTTATGGAGGGTGGAGCATCGAAAGTCGACCAGGAGTGCATTGGAATAGTTGAATCCAGAGGTGTCAAAGACCTGGATGAGAATATCAGTAGCAGATGGGCAGAGACAGAGGCGGAGATGGCCAATGTTATGGGAATGAAAGTAGGTGGTCTTTGTGATGGAGAGAATATGGGGCCAGAGGCTCAGCTTGTGGTCAAATAGGATGCCGGCATTGAGGTTGCGAACAGTCTGGTTCAACCTGACACAGTGGCCGGGGAGGGGAATTGAGTCGGTGATGAAGGTATGGAGTTTGGGGACAATGGCGATGGCTTCACTCTTCCCAAAAGCTTCCTCCCCTCCCTCTGATTTCTGAATGTAGCCAACAGGTAAGATGTTAATGATTTAATATATTTTAAACAAGTGGGCATTATAATTTGCTGCAGTATCCATTAGCCCATTGTAATTTTTCAAAATGTATCTGCTAATTGGCACCTCTCAACATTGTCCAAGCATTATCTTTTGTTGCTGTAACTCAAAATGGAGAGTAGAATATTTGTTTCAAAGAAATTAATCACAATTTCAGCCAATGTTAACACCGGTAAATTTATCATTGTTCTCAATCGTTTCATAGAAGGGATGACTGCAGTGTCAGATTCTTGTTTAATATATCAGCGTAGGAGAAGGGGAAAGAGATACCTCAGTTATACTGTAATTGAGATCAGCATATAGAAACATTAAGCATGAAGCCGTATCAGATGTGGTCACGATGGATTGGAATTCGGCCTTATTGAGCCTAGAGTCAAATTATCTACTGGTGTGGGTCTACTGCCCTATGTCATATGTCCCACAGTGGCACAAGTGAGGTGCATTGCATACAATTAACACAATTTAGTGATACCGGTAGGGTTTTACCAAAGCTAATCAATTGTGCTACAGTTCTAACTGGAATGTGTGCAGCTTTCCTCTCAGCTTTATGCACTTAATTCTATTTATTGGAGAGGCTGAATTTTGCTGCTTAGTAGACAAAGTAGTTTCATAATGCAAGTTTTGACACAGGTTTCAGCTGTTATAATGAGATCACCTGAGTGCTACATCAACTTCAAAGAACTGTAAGAATGTTAAAGCTGAACCCAACCCACCCCACCTTGAAGCTGCCCACTTCTGGTTTTAACGGAGACAGGACAGGGGGTGGGCAACCAACCCACTCCCAGGAGGCAGGTTAGTCATCATTTAAATATATTAATGAGGCTGCGTGCCTCAAATTTTATCTCTCTTCCAGGTTTAACGCTAGCCGACCGGGTTTCCCAGGCCTCGGGGAATCCGGCAGCTAAAGGGAGGTGAGGACTGCTGCGTGGAAGAAGTAAGTGCCTTTTCAGCACTGCTTGTGGGCCAGTAGGACCAGGAGTGCCTCTTCCCAGGTCCCCAAGTTAACATGCTTCCTTCCCCACGATCAGACCACCCTCCCCCCACGATATCACCCACCCCTTCCCCACGATCACTGACTCACCTGACCCCCATCTCTTCCCCAATCTGTTTCCGATCCCCCCCACAATCACCCCCTTCCCTCCAAACCACTCTGTGCCCACGCCCTCCCCGCTCCTCGTGATCTCTAAGCAGCAGGAAAACTACCTGCTCCTGGGCTGCAGCGTTCACTGCCTGACAGGGAGCCATGTCTGTCACTCAGGCTGGTTTCCAGCTGGGGAACCTGTTAAAAAAAAACACGCACGCTGTGGAATTGAGAACTCCTCTCACCCCCCGGCTTGGAAATTCCGCCCCAGTAAATATCTGGGCCTAAGAGTGCATTTCAAAGAGAGGGGAATCACATGGTGGCACATGATACATTTTCAGTAGCTGGTGTACAGAGTAAGGGAGCTGTTACAATCATTTAGATTACCTAGATATTGGACAGTTAAAAGTATGCTCTGGATTTTAGGGCATGTGAGGGACTGGCAGAGGACACTGGACTTGAGAAATGATTTAGTGTACTACCCCAAAACCTGACAGACAGTTGCGAACATTTTGAAATGATTTGCAAAAATAGAATGGCCTAGAAATTCAGTTGGCGCCGCGCCAGGGCTTTAGCGCCGGAAAGTTAGCGCCGGCGCTAAGTCCCCCTGCGCGCGCCAAAAATTCAGTAGCGCCGCACCCAAACGGCTGCCGGCGCTACTGAAGGGTGTTTGCGCCTGAAAATGGGCGCTACCTGCCGCATTGCGGCGCTATTCCGGCGCTGCAGCGCCCGATGCGGTGCGGCAGGCTCGGGAAGTGCAGGCCTCCTCCTTCAGTTAAGGAGGAGCTGCCTGCACCTGCCCGCTGGCCGGTAAAATCTTCACAAAAATGAGCCCGGCACCTCGGGGAAGTGCCGGGCTCGCAGCCCAGAAGCATCTGTTCCGCGGGGGGGGTGGAGGAGTCCGGGGAGGGAGGTGCGGGCAGGCGGCCGGCGGGAAAGCGGCCGGCCGCCGCGCGACCTTAATGCGCCGGCGCAAACTCCTGTAAGACTCGGTTGCCAGAGTCTTAGTTGCGGCTGCCACAGGCGAGGCGGCCACAACTCAATTTCGGCGCTGGGGCCCGTCACCACGGCAACCGGGACGCTGCGCACACCGATGACGTCATCGGTGCCGGCGCAGCGCAACCGGTCTACCGCCGATGGTAGGGCCCCAGGGAATTTCTGAACCGGCTGTAAGTCCAGCGCAATGACCTCTAGCGCCGCAAAATGGGCGCAAAGCCCACTCAATTTCTAGGCCAATGAGTCTGATAGTCAAGCTCATTTTACTTGATACTTGATGGTTACTGCGTCATAACCAAGAGTAATCCTTTTTTTAAATAAAAAATGTTATAAGAAATTTCTCGACTTATTTTCTTTATCTTTGTATATGACAGGTCTATAAAGCAGATTCCATAAATTCCACTCTGGTTCCATATTAGAATATATCTCACATTGTACAGAATCCTTAATTGTGGTGTAACAAAGACAAATGTTTAATTCTAACATTCCAAAATTATCTGAATGTGAATGTTCAACATGTGAAGTACCATAAATCCAATGTTAAGTTTCACCCAGGTGACAGCAACACATTTTTCTGTGAAAGATATTTTACTTAAGTGCTTTCTGTTGTTTTAGTCAAGATGGAATTGCTGAATGAATGAATGCTTTTACCTGAAGGTTAGAGAAAACCAGATCCAAGCACTATATTTCTTGATAAATTAGTTCCAGGTTTATCAGGATCCAATGAGGCAGAAAACTCAAAATCTCATGGATGTTAAATCAAATAATCAAAGCTGATAAATCATATGTACATATAATTTATGTAGCTTGATATTTTTTGAGTATTCATATCAGTCATCTCAATCTTACAGAACCAGCAACTATGTAACTTTCCTGGGAATAAAGGTTCCCTATTCTGGATGAAATAATTATTCATAAATAATAATTTGCTGATTGTGGTAAGTGGGAGGGGGATTAAAAGGGGGAATAAAACTATTCGTGCTTCCTCTTCATACACATCAAACATTGTAGGTGGATAAACACTGAAGTGAACCATGTTAAAGCTATAGGTGGGTCTCTGGAATTAATATATCGTTTGAAAAAAAAAGGGACTTGCATTTATATAGCGCCTTTCATGATGACAGGATGTCCCAAACTGCTTTACAGCCAATGAAGTACTTTTGAAGTGTAGTCACTGTTGTAATGTAGGAAATGTGGCAGTCAATTTAGGAACTGGTCAGTTCAAGACCTATAAGCAATTATTTCATGTATTACAAGAATGCGCTATCTGGTTTGAAAGTCATTCACTTCTCTTCTGGATTAATTGAGTAAGCTCTCTTAACTTTCACTTATAATTTCTTTTGGGAAGAGGGCAGGGACATGGTTAGAAGCAGTCACAGGTGGAGCACTGAGCTGTATTTCTACACTGGCAGAATTCCTCGTACCGTCCTCCACCCCCACCACCACCCCCACCTCCCTCTTGCTGGAAAGACTTGTTAGTACTTAAACTTCTCAAAGCCTGACAGTATATGTTTCGGTACTCATACATAATGGTTCTGACCTCATTCTGCAGTGCACATAATCACTGTAATTATGCCTTTTAGCCAAGACGTAACATCAGCAGTCTAGGATAATGTACAGGTCAAAGGAGAGGAGGGAAAGCAGGCCTCCACACTTTGTAACAGATTAATGTTGATTTTGCTGTGCCAGACAAAAAAGCAGGAACTCATAATGTCAGTGCCCCATGCGATTCAACTCTTTTAAGCATCTAATAGTTCTGAAGAACGCTGTTGATAGAGGTAGAGTATTCACAGGAGAACAATTAACAGAAGTAGCACCATTGTTTCCGACAAGCTGCAGCAACTGCTGATTGAAGGGCTAAAAGCTTTAAAGCCAGGCCTCATTTCCCTGTTCCTTTAGTCAATAATTTAGAAATGCTTGCTTTTTTCTCACCATAGTATGAATTAATTAGCCAGGCCACAAGAGACTGGCACTCTCAAGCATGTAAGGCAAAGATAAAGGGAGAAATAGCAAGACTGATGGCAAAGCTGGCAATAACATCTAATTTAGATAACCTTTCAGACCCATCCATTCAGCTGTAATTAAATCATCTTCTTAACAGTGTTTCTATGAAAATTACATCTAACGAATAATGAATGAGAAATTGTGCATTACTGAATAATGTTAGCCAGCATCAGTCTGAAAATAAAGGTGAAGCTGTGTGCCCAAATCTAGTATGAACACTGTGTCTCACCAACAATGCACATTTTCTATTTCATTAATGTTATCATTTAATGCTTCTAGTCCACAGTATGTACCATTATTTCACCAAAAAATAAATTCTTGAATGTGTGATGGGTCTGCATCCTGTACTGTGTAAAGTAAAATTAAAGTTCACTTTTAAACTTTTTGTTTGGCACCACAATTTTAATGGAGCTCAAGTGAATACAGTACAGCTTCCACATTCACACAGGATAATAAGAACATAAGAAATAGGAGCAGGAGCAGGCCATTCAGCCCCTCAAGCCTTTTCCACCATTTAATGAGATCATGGCTGATCCAAATTTGGCCTCAACTCCACTTTCCTGCCTGCTCCCCATAACCCTTGACTCCCTATTGCTCAAAAATCTGTCTACCTCAGTCTTGAGTATATTCAATGACTCAGCTTCCACAGCTCTCTGAGGTAAAGAATTCCAAAGATTCACGACCCTCTGAGAGAAGAAACTCTTCCTTATCTCCGTCTTAAATGGACGACCCCTTATTCTGAGACTATGCCCCCTCATTCTAGATTCCCTGATGAGGGGAAGATCTTCTAAGCAGCTACCCTGTCCAACCCCCTCAGAATCTTATATGTTTCAATAAGATCACCTTTTATTCTTCTAAACTCCAATGAGTACAGGCCCAACCTGCTTAACCTTTCCTCATAAGACAACCCTTCCTTCCTAGGAATCAACCTAGTGAACCTTCTCTGAACTGCCTCCAATGCAAGTATATCTCTCCTTAAATAAGGGGCCCAAAACTGTACGTAGTACTCCAGGTGTGGTCTCACCAGTGCCCTATGCAGTTGTAGCAAGACTTCCCTACTTTTATACTCTATCCCCTTTGAAATAAAGGCCAACATTCCATTTGCCTTCCTAATTACTTGCTGCACCTGCATATTAACTTTTTGTGTTTCATGTACAAGGACACCAAAATCCCTCTGTACCGCCACATTCTGTAGACTTTCTCCATTTAAATAATATTTTTCTTTTCTATTCTTCCTACCAAAGTGGATAACCTCATATTTTCCCACATTATACTCCATCTGCCTAATTCTTGCCCACTCACTTAACCTATCTATATCCCTTTGCAGACTCTATGTCCTCCTCACAACGTGCTTTCCCACCTATCTTTGTATCATGCACAAATTTGCCTACAATACACTCTCTTCCTTTGTCCAAGTCATTAATATAGACTGAAAATAGTTGAGGCCCCAGCACTAATCCTTGTGGCACCCCACTAGTTACAGATTGCCATCCTGAAAATGACCCATTTATCCCGAATCTCTCTTTTCTGTTAGTTAGCCAATCCTCTATCCAATCTAATATATTACCCCCAACACCATGAGCTCTTATCTTATGCAGTAACCTTTTATGTGGCTCCTTGGCAAATGCCTTTTGTAAATCCAAATACATTGGGCAGGATTTTCATTGGGCCGTGGAGGCGGGATTGGAGGCGTGTGGGGGGTTAAAATCTTGAAATCGGGGGGCACGAACCCATCCCGCCCCAACCCGCCTCTATGCCAGTTTCAAAGGAGGCGGATTCCCGACCTGTGCTGGGAGCTGCCTCCCCGAGGCAGGAAGCGGATTAGTGCCAATTAACTGCCTGTTAACAGTTTTTAGCCTAATCCCTATTTTTATTCCTGAAGTGTGGGATTCCCGATGGCTCCAAACCATGCCAAGTTAGTGAGGCGGACTGTCGGGCTGAAGGACTTGGAGGGTTCCAGATTTCCGGTGTTCAGGTGAGTGATGGGTGCATGAGTGCAGAGGTAATTGTGTTTGGTGTGTGTAAAGTATTTAAAGAAGTTTTAATTACCTTTACTTACCTTTACAGCCTTCCTTCCATCAGATCTCGGGAGTCCCTCATCCCATCGGCACAAAAAGCAGAATGGCCGCGAACTGTCAAAAGTTGCAGCATTCAGCTTTCTGTTCTGGAGAGATCTCTAAATCAGCCTGAGAGGAAGGAATTAACTTAGTGTACAGATTGTCAGTGTTTGACAGCTTCAAAGAGCTGTCAAACGCTGATATTTCATCTGTCAAAAGCTCTTGACAGATGAAATGTCAATCTGTGACGTCACCTGTTGCCGGGTGGCCTTCAATTAGCCTGCTGAGCCCGCTGGGTGGGCTCAACAAGGTCAATCAAGTGAAAATCGAGTGGGTTGGCCACAACTCGATGGAGGTGGGACTACAACCCCGAAAGTTGTAGTCCCGCCTCCTACATGTCTCCAGTATCAAAATCCAGCCCTTTATATCTCCTGGTTCTCCTTTATCCACCCTGCTCGTTACCTCCTGAAAGAACTCTAATAGATTTCATTTTCATAAAATCGTGTTGACTCTGTTTGATAGTATTATGATTTTCTAAATGTCTTGCTATTACTTCCTTAATAATGGATGCGAGCATTTTGCCAATAACAGATGTTAGGCTAACTGGCCTATAGTTTCCTGCTTTCTGTCTCCCTCCTTTTTTGAAAAGGGCGTTATATTTGCTGTAGACAGTGAAACTCATGTCACACTTCTCTGCTACAACAGGGCAAACTGTGCACGCATCAGAGCTGATATTGGAATGCAGAACAAACTACATTGGTTAAGGACAATATTTTATTCATTTGTTTAGTTTCTCAGATTTATTATGTCTGTGAATAATTGAGACACGGACTGCAGGAGTTGATTATAACAAGTCTTTACTGAATGGAGACAACCTGGAAACTGAAACTACAGAAGCCTGCAAGGGCCTTTTATACAGGGGTGGTCACTGCCGGTACTGCAGTCTGAGACCAGTTATTCCCTTAAAGGTACATACACAACAATTCCTCCCCTTTTAGATAAACAGTACATAACATTCATTTAACAACTAAATAATAACTAAATACAATTACAATTACGGTTGCTAGATACATTGGTTGAAGTTAAGCAATTGTAAGTTCAGTCTTTGAGGAGGCTTCCTGATTCTGTCTGGATAACGCCTCTTTGGGGTATCAGGTTCTTCTGGCAAGGTTGAGTTGGGATCAATGTCGTTGTTTGGTTCGTCTGCTTCCAATATCACCGATTCTGCGGTAGATGCAATTGGTACTTCGGTTGCATCGTCAGGTGTATCAGATCGTGGTGTGCAGTAGACGTTTTCCAGTGACTCTAGAATCTGGTCAGCATGGCATCTTACAATGCTCTCCCCAACGTCCACGGTATACATTAGAGGTCCTTGCCATGTACAGATCGTTCCTGGCTGCCATTTCTCTGTGCGGTAGTCCCGGGCCAAAACTGGTTGACCTATCTTAAAACTCCTGGTCGGCCTTTCATTCATATTCTGAAACTGCCTGTTCTCCACATCTCTTCTGATGTTTGGCTTAACCAAATCCAAGCGGCATCGTAGTCTTCGATTGAAGACCATCATGGCTGGAGATTGGTTGGTAACCGCATGTGTCGCATTCCGGTAGGCAAACAAGAAGTTGTCCACCTTGTGTTGTAGGGGTATATCTTCATTACACATTGCCTTGATAGCCTTCTTGAATGTTTGAACAAACCTCTCGGCCAATCCATTAGTGGCTGGATGATATGGGGCAGTTGTGTAATGCTTAACACCATTGTTCTTTAAGAACCTCCGGAACTCTTCAGACACAAACTGTGGTCCATTGTCAGAGCAAATCTGTTCAGGCAGCCCATTCCTGGCGAATATGGTTCGTAAGACTGTGATCGTTTTTTCTGTGGTGGTTGAGGACATTTTTATTACCTCTGGCCACTTTGAATGTGCATCCACCGCAATTAAAAACATCGAGTCCATAAAGGGACCAGCAAAATCAATGTGCACCCTTTGCCATGGAGATGAGGGCCACTCCCATGGATGTAGAGGAGTTTGTGGTGGGGCGTTTTGGACCTTCTGGCATCCTGTACAGCTCTTGGTCATCTCTTCGATTTCTCTATCGATTCCTGGCCACCACACAAACGCTCTGGCTAAGTTCTTCATTTTTACCCCTCCCAGATGACCCTCATGAAGCTCATTGAGCACTCTATCCTTCAATTTGGGTGGAATTACTACTCTGGATCCACACATCAAGGTTCCTCTGCACACTGACAGCTGTTCTCTTCTCGGCGAGAATGCTGGCAGCAGTGGTTCGCATGTGCTGGCCATCCCTTCACCGTTAAATCATAGACCCTGGAGAGTGTCGGGTCATTTCGTGTTTCCTTTTCTATGTTTGCATTTGTCACAGGGAGACATTCGACGATAGTCGAGTGGAATAACTTCACTGGATCCACTGCAAGTTCTTCTTCCACCGTTGGCAACGGTAGGCACGACAATCCATCAGCATTCCCATGCTGTTTAGTTCCTTTGTACTCGATGTCATATTGGTGAGCCCCTAGGAAAAGGGACCATCTCTGTAGCCGTTGTGCCGTCATTATCGGTACGCCCTTCTGAGGGTTGAAAATGGAGACGAGAGGTTGATGATCAGTTAGTAGAGTAAATTTCTGACCGTGCAGGTAGTGATTGAACTTCTTCACCCCCCACACCAGGCTGAGGGCCTCTCTGTCAATCTGGGCATAGTTATGCTCGGCTGAAGTTAATGAGCGTGACGCAAAAGCTATCGGCCTCTCTGAACCATCAAGGAATTTATGTGACAGTACTGCCCCAATGCCGTAGGGAGACGCATCACACGCCAGTCTTATCGGTAGTGATGGGTTGTAGTGAGCCAATACTTCTCTTGAAGTGATTAGGTCCTTACTCTTCTGAAAGGCCCGCTTGCATTCATCGCTCCATTTCCATGCTACTCCCGTTCGTAGTAGGGCGTTCAGTGGATGCAGAATTGTGGAGAAATTCGGCAAAAACTTATGGTAGTAATTCACCAATCCGAGGAATGACCTCAGTTGCGACACATTTTCAGGCGCTGGAGCCTTAACTACCGCTTCAATTTTGTCAGGGGACTTATGCAACCCCTCTTCATCAATCACGTGGCCACAATACGATATCTGTTTCTTAAAAAACTCGCACTTGGGGCGATTGGCTCGTAGCCCATGCTCACGTAGTCTAGTGAGCACCTGCTCTAGGTTGGCAAGGTGTTCACTGTCATCGTCACCTGTCACTAGGATGTCGTCCAAGTAACACTGAGTCCCCGGAATCCCTTGCAGGGCTTGTTCCATCGCTCTTTGCCATATCGCCGGAGCTGATGCTACTCCGAATACCAGTCGATTATACTGGTAAACACCTTTGTGAGTGTTTATCGTGAGATACTTCCTAGAGGATTCTTCAACCTCCATCTGCAAATATGCTTGTGCTAGGTCAATTTTTGTAAAACGCTTCCCTCCAGATAGTGAGGCGAAGATATCTTCTATCCTTGGAAGAGGATATTGTACTGTGTGAAGGACTGGGTTCACCGTCACCTTGAAGTCCCCACAGATGCGAACCTTCCTTGGCTCCTCAGACTTATTGTTTAACGTTTTTTTCATGACAGGAACGATGGGTGTCGCCCACTCGCTCCAGTCTACCTTAGATAACACGCCTGCATTCTCCAGATTCTCCAGCTCTGCCTTGACGGCTGGGCGAATTGCATATGGTACCGGTCTTGCTTTGAAAAACTTGGGAATTGCATTCTCCTCTATTTTTATCGAGGTGGTTACACCTTTAAGAGTGCCCAGTTCTTGTTGAAATACCTCTTTGGCATCAGCTAAGATTGTTGACAATCGTCCAGGAGTGACGTCGTCATCCTTTTTACCAGCCACCGTCAGTGCCTGAATGGAGTGCCAGTCTAAACTTATCTTTCTGATCCATTCACGTCCCAATAATGGTGGTCCACCATCTTGCAGAATGTAGAGATACAATTTCCGTATTTTCTTGCCGTTGTATTCGACAGGCACCCTTATTTTTCCTCTGGCGTATACTTTTTGCCCCGTATACGTCCTCAAGACAATGGATGTCTCTCTCAAGGGTATGTGTGAGAATAGCTGCTCGTAGTCTGGTCGATTCATGACGATTAGAGCTGATCCTGTATCCAATTCCATTTTGACTTGGGACCCTGCTATCGTGAGGGTGACCCAAATGGTTCGGTGATCCTCTTTTGCGATTACGTTGTGAAGTTTGAGACAGCTTAGTCTCTTGTTCCCGGATTCACTATCGCTCATCTGGTCTTCAGAACTACTGTCCGTCATCTTTTGTACTTTCCTGTACGGTTCCTTAGTAGCCTTTTTGTTGTCGTTGGTCTTCTTCCCAGACCTGCAAACTCGTGCAATGTGTCCCATCTTTCCGCATTGCCTGCATATTTTGTCCTTGGACCAGCAGTCCTTCTGGTCATGGTTTGTTCTGCCACAGCGATAACATTTTGCAAATCCCCGTGTCATTTCGTGGGTGCCGTATTCCTGTGGCTTTTGTTGTATTTCCGCAGCTCCCCTTGCTGCTGCTTCGTACGATACTGCCACGCTGAAAGCCTTATCTAGCGTTAGCTTTTTCTCTGAGAGTAACCTCTTCTGGGTTCCTTCATAGAAACATAGAAACATAGAAGATAGGAGCAGGAGTAGGCCATTCAGCCCTTCGAGCCTGCTCCGCCATTCAACGAGATCATGGCTGATCATCCAAACCCTAGCACCCAGTCCCTACACCGACAGCCATCCCACCCAAGCCCTATCCCCACGTATTTAATCCCCCCTAACACTAAGGTCCAATTTTTATCATGGCCAATCAACCTAACCCGCACATCTTTGGACAGTGGGAGGAAACCGGAGCACCCGGAGAAAACCCACGCAAACACGGGGAGAATGTGCAAACTCCACACAGACTGTCACCCGAGGCCGGATTTGAACCCGGGTCCCTGGCGCTGTGAGGCAACAGTGCTAACTACTGTGCCACCATGCTTCACTCAGGAGTCCACAGACAAATTTGTCCCGTAAGGTATCTGCCAGTCCTGCTCCGAACTGGCAGTGCTTTGATAGCTTGCGTAGTTCCGTAAGGTAATCAGCATTGCTCTCATTTTTATGCTGATTTCTCCTGTGGAATTTAAATCTTTCTGCTATCAGCAGCGGTGTAGGATTTAGGTGTTCCTGTAGGATAGCAACAATTTCGTTAAAACTCTTCGCCTTCGGTTTGGCTGGAGTAATCAGGTCCCGTAATAGGCCGTACGTTCTTGCGCCCATTAAATTTAGCAATACCGATGCCTTTTTCTCATCGGCTATTTTGTTTGCCTCGCAATATACCTCGACTCTTTCCACATACGTGGTCCAGTCTTCTATTGCATTATCGAAGGCAGTGATAGTGCCAGTCTTTGGCATCTTGAAAATCTAAGATGGCGCCTCCCGCGCTTTTCCTTCTTCCCCGCCGAGTTAAGATGGCGCCTCCCGCGCTTTCCCACCGCTGCCGCTGCTGCCAACGCTGTTGCTGGCGATTATATTTATTTTACTATCCTGTAATGGCGATGCCCTATGGTCTTCATGCCTCCCCGATCGCTGCTGCCAACGCCGCTCTCCGCGGTATTTTAATTTTTCTATTGCGCTTCAATATTTGCTCCGTTATTTGAAGAACCATTCCTGTCGTGGAGCGGACCCTCTGGGACACTTCCCTCCCTCTTCTTAGGTCCGAACGCTGCCCGGCTTTGAAGCACCGGCCGCGCCCTGTGTGCTCCACCCTCTCTCTCTCTCCTCTTCCCGACTCGCTGCCCGGCCCCGTTGCAGAGCCACCCGATCGAGCTCTAGCCCGCCGCAGCCCAGGAAGGATCAGTGCACTACCTGCCACCAGCCCGATTAGCTGGGAAACCACAGACTGGAGAACCAAGCCTGGCTCTCGACAGTCTCTCCTGCAATTTTTCAATTCGATGATTTGGAGGGCGGTTGCCCACGGTCGACGCCCGTTTCTCGAGTTTTTTTGGATTATTTTTTTTTTCTTTCTTCTGGCTCCGACCTTCAATAACGTCGTCTGAGGTGCTGCCGAGTTGCAGGTAAGTTCGTTTCTTACTCGTCGCCAGTATTATGTCCGTGTATAATTGAGACACGGACTGCAGGAGTTGATTATAACAAGTCTTTACTGAATGGAGACAACCTGGAAACTGAAACTACAGAAGCCTGCTAGGGCCTTTTATACAGGGGTGGTCACTGCCGGTACTGCAGTCTGAGACCAGTTATTCCCTTAAAGGTACATACACAACAAGATTATTTTAAGAAGCGTACAAATAACCCACATTTCTCTGCATAAGATGGGTTGGGTTTCCATACAATGAGCTTTTGGCTCAGTTGGTAGCATTCTGTCCTCTAAGTCAGAAGGTTATAGGTTCAAGTCCCATTCCAGAGCCTTGAGCACAAAATGTAGGCTGACACTTCAGTGCTGCAGTTTTGGAGATGCCGTCTTTCAGATGGGACATTAAACTCTCAGGTGGACGTAAAAGATCCCATGACATTATTTTGAAGAAGAGCTGGGAATTATTCCTGGTGTCTTGGCCAATATTTATCCCTCAATCAACATTGTTAAAAAACAGATCATCTAGTCATTATTACATTGCTGTTTGTGGGACCTTGCTGTGCACAAATTGGCTTCTGTATTTCTTACATTACAACTGTGACTACACTTCAAAAGTACTTCATTGGCTGTAAAGTGCTTTGAGATGTCCTGAGGTCATGAAAAGCGATGTATAAATGCAAGTCTTCTGTCGGACATGGATGCCACAATGTGCGGCAGAGTCATCTTTTAAGTAGTGTGAATTATATTCATACAAGCAGCGCAGAAAGTGAATATGAGCCCCTTCAGTTCTTACATGCTCTGCAAACAAATTAATGTTTCTACTTGGGAGTTGTCTCTAAGGGAAAAAGTTAAAGATATTGGCCAACAGCTTCCGCTGTAAGCGCAATCGGCAATCTGGGCGCAAATTACACTCAAAATTGTGCTAGTTTTAAGAGGTGTTTCTTTTGCTCAAGTTTCTGCTACAACTAGTTTGCATATCGCCGACTGTAAAATCTTCAATGAACCAGCGCAATTGAACAGCATTTTGGAATGTAATTTTTTTTTAAATTTGCATTAAAAAATATTCCTTGAAATATTTAAGAGTGATAACCTGGTGCAGTTTTATTAATACAGCTGACAATGGGTTTATCACAAACATTAAGCATTTTTAATAAGTGTCTAGTCCACCACCTGTGAATAACCCAATTTTAAATAACTGAAAACACTTAGAAACTATACAGAACCATTTACTAATTTCATTGGTGCTTCATTGGCGTATGGTAGTCAGTTTCTTAATAAATTGAAAAAAAAATTAATGCTTTTAAAACGTACCTATTTGTGTCCTTGCACCTGAAAAAAAGCTTACTTTTCAGAGCCTCCTCAAAGGCCCACAAACGGGCGCAATTAGCGGAAACTCAATGCTGCTCAATTCGATCTGGGGTGTGGACAATTTTGTGGGCAGGGCCGGGTTCTGGCGTGATGTTTTTTAAACTAGCGCAAAAGATTGCGGAAACTCAATTTGCACTGGACGTAACTTGCACTTGAAATTCCACGATCTTTTGCACTGGTTTGGCCGATTTTGGGCCAGTGCAACCGAGCAGAAACTCCTGCCCATTGTGGGCCAAAATGAACTGAGAACAAATGGTTAAATGAAGGAAAGGCTAGGAAGTGTACTTTCTTTACAACGTATTTCACCATCTCTCTTAAAACAAACAAAAACATCCAAAATTTCATATCTCTGTTCTGCCCTCCTCCCAAGTCAATGACATGTTACAATTTACGAATAGCTACTCCACTCCTTCAGTGGTTACATTGAGTTTCAGTGCTAACCAACCAGCCTGGGAGCCAAACAAAAGCCACCTAACCCCAGAGAAAACATTAACCTGCTGAATATGCCGCTGTATCCATCCAGCAGCAAGAAGATTACTCAAGCAAATGATGAAGGGGAGTTAAGGTTGGAGATTCAAAAGATGTTTTAATATACCAGATGGAGAAGAGAGACACAACGGATGACTGGGTATTCTGCCCTCTGTTTATACCAGACATGATTTCAGTAACTTTTTGGGAAAAAAATGCAAGCCGATTTTACTTAATTCCCCCAACATTCCATCCAATTGGAAAGCCATCTAAGGTCAAAGGATATTTCACAAAATGTTGCCAACTTAATAAAACAAGTATGCTGCAACACAAATACATGGCGCAAGATCCATCAATGGTTCAAAATAAACCACTGAAGAGTAGGAATGGTTTATTTTTCCATAACTAACCAATCTGCATTTATGTATTCTCCATGTACACAGCCGCAGGCTCTTGAATAGCACAGGCGTGAGCTGGTGACCCACCTCATTGCTGCAAGGATAAAAGAACGCACTAAGAAACAGGAGAAGCTGGGGAAATAGAGAGTTAAATTCGATAGCCCCCGAAGACAGCCGAGGGGATGGTGATGCGCGATTAGCCCATGCCTGTTCAGTGTAATGCAGGCAGCATGCCAACTTGGTGTTGCCTGTTCATTATAATGATTTCTGCGTGCAGCCAGCGTTACTTACACTGTTCATTGGCTGCACGTATCAGCAAGGAGTCCAATATCGTTATTAGCTTGCAATGCTTAGAGCGAGCCTGCACTATTTAAAGCTAGCCTGCACCACTTAAAGGGGGAGTACATTATGGCTGCAACAGGTGCTGGGTGTCATTCTGCAACTGAATCTGACTTGGGAAAGAGCGGCTGACCATGGGAGAGACCAGGCTCCCAGGTTTTTGGATGCTGCACTGGAGGTCTTGATGGAGGAGGTGGAAAGGAGAAGAGATGTCCTGTATCATCAAGTGGGTAGGAGGCTCTCCAGACGCATGATGAGAAGGCAGTGGAAACAGATTGCCACAGAGTTCAATGCCAGGAGTTTAGCCCCAAGGACCTGGATGCAGTGCCGCAAGAAGTTTAATGATCTCACACGAGTGGTCAAATACCATGTCCTACCAACTGCACCATGAGCCTCAGCCACTGCTCAATTCACCACACTCCCAACACTCACCTACCAAGAATCTCTATCAATCAGGACTCATACCTAACATTCAAATGCTTCACTTTACCCTTATACACTTAGCACTGTTGCAAGCCTCACACCTACATCTCACAGCTTGCACACACTGCCAGCTATTCAACCATAACAGCCACAAAACCCAACATACTGCATGACACTCACTGGCACACTTCCCTCTCCCTTACAGGAGAAGGTGGCACACAACCGGAGGCAGCAGGAACTAACCAGAGGGGGAGAAGCATGCCTGCATGTTCTAACCCCCATGGAGGAGACGGCACTGGCCATTATGCGAAGGGCCATTGCTGAGGCCGTGGCCAGCGGCAGGGCTGAAGCCATTGAAGATGACGGTATCCTCATACCTAATCCTCCTTCCCACATCCCACTTCTTGTAGTGTATGTGCCTTTAAGAGCCCCATGTGTACTGTAATGCCGGTAATGGCCACTCAGGCTATATAAGCCTGTATATTGTGTTGTATCCGTTAGTTCCCCTCCAGACTTTGTTCAGTAAACACCTGTGAAACCAACTCCTGTCTTCAGTGTCTCTATCAACACACGGACACAACAGTGGCGACGAATTCGAAACGGACTTACCTGCAATTCGACAGCACCTCAAGGACATCGATTCCTCTGGCGTCCAAAGTTGAAAAGAAATCAAGAAAAAGAAAAAGCTGTGGTTTCACCAGCTAGCCAAGCTGGTGGCAGGTACTGCAATAATCCTTCCTGGGTGTTGGGCTGGGGCTCCAGCGGCTGGCTCTACAGCTGGGCCAAGCAGCGAAAGCGGAGGCAAGCAGTAACAGATGGGGAGGGAGCACTCGGGAGACGGCCGGCGCTGCAAGCAGGTCGGCGTTCAGACCTAGAGAGAGAGTCCGGCGGGAACGAGTCTCCAACTGTAAATAAATAAATAAAAAGAACGGAAACCGCGGGAAACAGCGTTGTCATCGGCAGCAGTGGTGGGGAGGCGTGGGAAGCACCATATCTTTTCTGCAGAAAAGAAAGAAAAGCACGGGAAGCGCCATTTTTTTTCTAGGATGCCTAAGTCTGGCAATATTGATGCTTTTGATAACAAGATAGAGGATTGGACCACATATGTGGAAAGAGTGGAGATATATTGCACCGCAAATGGAATAGAAGATAAAAAATAAGCTTCAGTACTTCTAAATCTAATGGGTGCAAAGACATACAAGCTGTTACGAAACTTAATCACTCCAGCCGAACCGATGGACAAGAATTTTAAGGAGATTGTTGATACCCCACACTGCCAATTCGGGGCAGGACTGGCAGATTCTCTATGAGACAAATTCGTCTGCGGTCTCCTAAGTGAAGGAACACAAAAAAGGCTACTTTCTGAGAAAGATTTGACACTGGACAAGGCTTTCAGTGCAAAAGGAGCTGCAGAAATACAACAAAAGCCACAGGACTTCGGCACCCATGAAATGACACAGGGTTTCAAGAGATGTTATCGCTGCGGCAGATCCACCCATGACCAGAGGGACTGCTGGTTCAAGGACAAAGCATGCAGGCAATGCGGAAAGATGGGACACATTACACGTGTATGCCGATCTGGAAACAAAAAATCCACTAACAGAAAAAAAATCAATAAGGAAAAGCACAGAAAGGTACAAATGATGACGGGCAGTAACTCCGAAGACCAGAAGAGCGATAGCAACTCCGGAAACAAGAGACTAAGCTCTCTCAAATTACATAATGTAATTGCCAAAGAAGATTACCAGACCATTTGGGTTACCCTCACAATAGCAGGGTCCCCAGTTAAAATGGAGCTAGATACAGGATCAGCTCTGACCGTCATAAATCGACGGGATTACGAGCGGCTATTTCCGCATATACCTTTAAAAGACACATCCATTATCTTGAAAACATATACGGGGCAGAAAGTATACCCCAAAAGGAAAAATAAGGGTGCCTGTTGTATACAACGGCAAGGAAATACAGAAGTTGTATTTATACGTTCTACAAGATGGTGGTCCACTGCTGTTGGGACGTGAATGGATCAGGAAAATACGTTTAGACTGGCACTCCATTCAGGCACTGACGGTGACCAGTAAGGAAAAAAATGATGATGACGTCATACCTGAACGATTAAAAGACATCTTGGCCAACGCCAAGGAAGTGTTTCAAGAGAAACTAGGAACCTTGAAAGGCATCACCGCCTCAATAAAAGTGGAAGATGCGGCAATTCCCAAGTTTTTTAAGGCAAGGCCGGTGCCATACGCAATTCGTCCAGCAGTCGAGGCAGAGCTGGAGAATTTGGAAAAGGCAGGCGTATTATCCAAAATAGATTGGAGCGAGCAGGCAACACCCATCGTCCCGGTCATGAAGAAAACGTTGAACAATGATAAATCTGAAGAACAGAGAAAAATTTGCATCTGTGGAGACTTCAAGGTGACTGTAAACCCTGTCCTTCACATGGTACAGTATCCTCTTCCGAGGATAGAAGATATTTTCGCCTCACTATCCGGAGGGAAACGTTTCACCAAAATTGACTTGGCACAGGCATATCTACAGGTGGAGGTTGAAGAGGCCTCTAAAAAATATCTCACGATAAATACACACAAAGGTCTGTACCAGTACAATCGACTGGCTTTCGGAGTAGCATCCGCTCTAGCTATCTGGCAAAGAGCTATGGAGCAAGTCCTCCAAGGGATTCCGGGGACTCAATGCTACCTAGACGACATCCTTGTAACAGGAGAAAATGACAACGAGCACCTTGCCAATTTGGAGCAGGTGCTCACTAGGCTGAGAGAACGGGGCCTACGAGCAAATCGCCCCAAGTGCGAATTTTTCCAAAATCAAATATCATATTGTGGCCACATAATTAATAAGGAAGGGTTGCATAAGTCACCTGAAAAAAGTTGAAGCTGTCATAAAAGCCCCAGCACCTGAAAATGTTTCACAATTAAGGTCGTTCCTGGGATTAATAAATTACTATCATAAATTTTTACCGAACTTATCAACTCTTCTACACCCTCTTAATGAACTGCTACAAACAGGAGTAATTTGGAAATGGAGCGAAGACTGTAAACGTGCCTTCCATAAATGCAAAGACTTAATCACGTCCAAAGAAGTTTTGGCTCATTACAACCCATCACTGCCAATCAGACTGGCGTGCAATGCATCCCCTTACGGCATAGGAGCAGTATTATCGCATAAATTCCCTGATGGCTCGGAACGGCCGATAGCTTTTGCGTCACGCTCATTGAACTCAGCTGAGTGTAACTATGCCCAAATCGACAGGGAAGCACTCAGCCTGGTATGGGGAGTGAAGAAATTCAACCATTACCTACACGGACAAAAATTTACCTTGTTGACTGACCATCAACCCCTCATCTCCATATTCAACCCTAAAAAGGGTGTTCCCATTATGACAGCGCAAAGGCTACAGAGGTGGTCCCTTTTTCTAGGGGCACACCAATACAACATAGAATACAAAGGATCAAAACAGCATGGGAATGCTGACGGTTTATCGCGCCTACCGTTGCCAACGGTAGAAGAGGCACCTACCGTAGACCCAGTGGAGATGTTCCACTCTACCATAGTCGAATGTCTACCAGTAACAAATTCTGCCATTGAAAGGGAAACGAGAAATGACCCGACTCTCTCACGAGTCTACGATTTAACAGTGAAGGGATGGCCAGCACATGGCGAACCACTGTTGCCAGCATTCTCGCAAAGAAGAGAACAGCTGTCAGTGTGCCGAGAAACCTTGATGTGTGGATCCAGAGTGGTGATTCCACCCAAACTCCAGGATAAAGTGCTAAAGGAGCTTCACGAGGGGCATCTGGGTGGAGTGAAAATGAAGAACCTAGCCAGAGCGTTTGTATGGTGGCCAGGTATCGATGGAGACATCGAAGAAATGACCAAGAGCTGCCTAGGATGCCAGAAGGTCCAAAACGCTCCACCCCAAGCCCCTCTACATCCATGGGAGTGGCCCTCATTTCCCTGGCAAAGGGTACACATCGACTTTGCTGGTCCATTTATGGACTCAATGTTCTTAATCGCGGTTGATGCACACTCCAAGTGGCCGGAGGTAATAAAGATGTCCTCCACCACCACGGAAAAAACCATCACAGTATTAAGGACCATATTTGCCAGGAATGGGCTGCCGGAACAGATCTGTTCTGATAATGGACCGCAATTTGTGTCCAAAGAATTCAGGAAGTTCTTAAAAAACAATGGGGTTAAGCACTACACATCCGCCCCATACCATCCCGCCACCAATGGATTGGCTGAAAGGTTTGTCCAGACCTTCAAGAAGGCCATAAAGGCCATGGGTAATGAAGACATAAAACTTCAGCACAAGGTGGATAACTTCTTGTTCGCATACAGGAA
The DNA here is from genome assembly GCF_052327205.1 of Somniosus microcephalus. Classification (NCBI taxonomy): domain Eukaryota; kingdom Metazoa; phylum Chordata; class Chondrichthyes; order Squaliformes; family Somniosidae; genus Somniosus; species Somniosus microcephalus. The sequence continues at coordinate 142,240,025 of NC_140996.1, read as the reverse complement.
TGCAACACATATGGTTACAAACCAAACTCCCGCCATGATGTTCTTCAATAGAAGCCTAAGATGCCGGCTGGATTTGATCAAGCCCAACATCAGTAGGGACGTGGAGAACCGGCAATTTCAAGGCATGAATGAAAGGCCAACTAGAACCTTCCAGATAGGTCAACAAGTTTTGGCCTGGGACTACCGTACCGAGAAATGGCAGCCTGGAACTATCTGCACACGACTAGGGCCGCTGATGTATACCGTGGACATCGGAGAAAGCATAATAAGGCGCCATGCTGACCAAATCATAGAGTCATCCGAAAAGGGACAACCTACACCACAACTCTATACACCTAACGATGAAGTAGAGATACCCATATCTACCTCCGATCCGGTGATACTGGAACCCGATGAACCCGACACTGGCATTCAAGCCGAATCAGCCTTGCCAAAAGAACCTACTACACCACCAGAAACTACTACACCACCGAGGCGTTATCCGGACCGAGTCAGGAAGCCTCCAGAGAGACTGACTTATAATTAATTAACTGCAGCAATGTGTATATTATGTTTCGTGTAACATGTAATTAATAATTACTTAAAAATATTATGTACTGGTTGGCTAAAAGGGAAGGAATTGTAGTGTATGTGCCTTTAAGAGCCCCATGTGTACTGTAATGCCGGTAATGGCTACTCGGACTATATAAGCCTGTATATTGTGTTGTATCCGTTAGTTCCCCTCCAGACTTTGTTTAGTAAACACCTGTGAAACCAACTCCTGTCTTCAGTGTCTCTATCAACACACGGACACAACACTTCTCCCTCATCCCACAGTCTCTTCTGGCTAAGAAGCTGCTGATGATGTAAGCATGTACTTCTTACTTTCCCTCCTCCCCTCACTACAACCCTACCCTTGTCCCTTTTTCCTTTCAGATAACTAAGAACTGCAACCTTCCCAGGCAGTGGAGGAAGAGCAAGAAAACAGTGAAGATGAAGACACACCATCACTTGATTTCACACTCACAGCCACCAGCTCAGATATTGACACTGCACTTAATTTAGAGCATGGATTAGAAGAGGGATCTGCATGTAGTGAGACACCGGGCACAAGTGTGCTACAACCAAGGAAATGATAGTGTAGGCGCCAACTCACCGGAGGGTGAGGTTGCAGACTAGTTCTATTGCAGAAGACTCAGATGATGACTTTGATGGGCCAGGCCACAGAAGTAGGGTGATGTGTGGACACACTCAAATGCTTGATGCATGGAAAGCCTGCCAGAAAGCCTGCATTCAATGTCAAGAAGCATGGAGGAGTCTGGCACCAACGCAGAGCTTGAAGCCCATCCTTTCTAACATGGAACGGGTGGCCACCTCGATCAAAGCACCGTGGAGCCAACCATGATGCAGCATCTGATGGCCGATGTCTCAGCTTCCACTGCAGCATCCACCCAAAGTCTGTGTACTGCAGTGGAAGCTCAGACTGCTGTCACGCAATCTCAGCTTGCGGTCATGGAAGCTCAGACTGTTGCCACCATGGCTTGGGATGCCAGTATGCAAAGGGGCTTCCAGGACATCACAGCACTCCTCCAAACTGTTCCAATACCAATATGGCGTCAAACGCCTTTATGTCAGAAATGTCTGCGTGCATCGTAAACACCATTTTGGAAGCCTCACAGAGCCCAAAAAACACTAATAAGTCTTGGCACATGCACTAAGGAAGCTGTGATAAGCTGTGAAGATACAGCTGGAAAAACAGATTAAAAAAACACACAACTGATACCCCAGTGAAAAGACCAGGGTGTAACAGTGAAGTTACAGATTTTTCTTTCTCTTAACAATGTTAGGTGTTTCGGACTTTATATTACCTTATATCTGCATATTTTAGTTCAAGTATGCAATTAAAAATTAATAAATAAAAATAATGACATTAATATAACAGCTCTGGTGCGAAGCCATGTGTCTAGGTTACCAATGGAAACAGAAAATCACACCATAGCAACAGGGTAGGTCTCACTGCAACACAGGACTGTGATGCAACGAGGCTCACACTCTTGCTATGGTGAAATCGAGCAATTGACATGAAAACAGAACAATTAATTTTTTTTTTTAAATATGCCAAAAAAATGATGTAAAGGAAGTTGATTACATTGGTTCAATTGCACACCACCTGAATGACAAATTTATGAAATAAATGTTTCATTATGTGTGTGGTGTGCAGCTAAACCAATGATTGTAAAAATGTATATAGTCTAAGTAAAAGAAATTCTTTGCATTGTTTCAGTTATACTATTCATGTATTTTTGCCTGAAGATAGCTATCATGTGATGACTGAAACACTGGAAGGAATACATTCCTAGTTATAAGTACATGATGTATGTATCCAATTGAAAATTAGAATTTTTAGATTAATTTATGACACTTCTCTCCAAATTCTTCTTTATAAGTCCTTAACCCACCAAGTGCGATGTTTCAGCTCAAATCCTTCATCAGAAACATCAACCTGCCTTTTTTGTTCAGGCACTGAATAACCTAGCGTTTATCTGCAGCATTATCTGTTTATATTTCAGATCCTGCACATTTGCTTTGTAAAAATTCTCCTCCAGATGAAAAGCCTCAATTTTGGGGTGAGGAAGTATCTATAATTGCAAATATTATTCTGACTGGATAAGAAAGATAATTTGGGCAAATATGAAGATAAGAGAGCATATGGATTCAACAAAATATTATAATTATATGGACATATTTACAAAAGTCAGTTATATAATGTTGCAATATTAAGACAGAAGTCAAGAATATTTATTTTTACTTTGTTAATGCATTTATCAATTGCTAAAACATGTTCTGTGCTATGGCCAACTTAATAAAAGAAACTATCACTGATATATTTGTAAAATGTTCACTCTTGCCTTTCTGTCTGATTATTGCTAAATATATTTCTATAAAGTAACTTAGAATTGTGAGATTAGTATTAAAGACTTTGGGGAATCCACAGAAATCTTACTTTATACATATGATTATTTACATTACAGAATTACCATATCTGCATGCAAAAGAAATGGCGTGCTAAATTGTAAAAATGCACATATAAAATATTAATGATTCTGCCGAATTCTCTCAGGAGGTGTAAAGCTATGTGAGCCTCTCTACCGGAAAATTAAAGGTGATTTTTTTGCCTTGGTGCATTAGGCTACTCTGTACTGACATGAGGTGTTCTTCGTGCATCATGTCGTTTATGTGTGCCTTATTTTAGCATCCTCCTCAGGGAAAGCATCTTCTAGCACTCAGACCTTGAATTCACACTTTCTCTTCCCACATACATGGGGAAATGATTACTTACAATTGAGAGAGCCATGCTAAGTGGCCTGGAAATGAATACAAAGATGAAATACAGAGGGAGTGAAGAAAATGCCATAGGGCAACTAGAGTTTCCTATAGGTTTTTAAATTGTTGCATTTCAAGGCATACAGGGTGTTCCTGTTAAATCAGGTTATTGTAAAAAAGTGAATGTTATTACTTACCCAGGATCAATCGGAAATAGAGTTGTTTATGCAATAAATGAATCATTAACAAATAAATGAATTGAAAGCCACAATGTCTGTCAAAGCACAGAAAATTTGGAAAAACCCCGAGTTATTTTTCAATATTTCTACTTGTATTTGCTTCTGGCTAACACCTTCAAGTCTACAATTTGTAAGCAGGAGTTGTTGGATTGAGATTTATTCATCAACTCTGTACAGCAGTAATCTTTTCCAATTCATATCAACTACTAAGTGTTGGGACAATTGTATTCTTTGAACCCTGAGATAGTCTAAATGCACAGATGTGAGCACACAAACTGGTTATTTCATGACCTGATTCATACAATAGTGGCACTGGCATCATGAAAGAGCATTTGCAAACTTTTCTTTTTGTTTGGAAACACATAAGATAATGGAAATTTCATCAAAATGCATTATCATACTTTATGATGAAATTGCTGTGCAACTCCTCAACCTTCAGACACATAGAAAAGGTTTCTCTTACGAACGTTTTTAGCTATTTCACCATTACATTTTGGAGTCTGTCTTAACCATGTTACCCTAGATAATTTTAGCTTTCATATTTTAGATTAATCTCATAAGTGAGTCCAATTTCCCATAACTTTTGAATGTGTCATTCTTACCTTAGAATCTAGGTAAGCTTTCAATAATGTGGCTGGGAAACGAGCACTAGCTGCTACTTTCTTTGAGTGAGTTAAAATGAATTTATCCTAATCCTTCATATGATCGTACTATAGTCTCCAAAGGTGGAAGAGCATCACATCAGACCTGTTTAATCTATCAAGTGATTGCATTACAACAGATAAACAAGCAAATCAGTAACTATCATATAATATGATTATGCAGTTACAGTAAACATGGCCAAATGGCCATTCTTCATACATGTGTCTAGATGGTAAATATTGGCAAGTTATCTGACCATGGTATCGCATTTTAGTAGATAGTGGCTAAAATTACAAAGTAAAAGTATGAAATCATATTATCAAAACCGCATCTTTAACAATTTTCTTATTTCATAGAATCTTACAGCACAGAAGGAGGCCATTCAGTCCATCGTGCCTGTGCTGGCTCTTTGAAAGAGCTATCCAATTAGTCCCACCCCCCTGCTCTTACCCCATAACCCTGCAAATTTTACTATTCAAATATATATCCAATTCCCTTTTGAAAGTTACTATTGAATCTGCTTCCACCACCCTTTCAGGCAGTGCATTCCAGAACATAATAACTGGCTGCGTAAAAAAATTACTCCTCATCTCCCCTCTGATTCTTTTGCCAATTATCTTAGATCTGTGTCCTCCAGTTACCAACCCTCCTGCCAGTGGAAACAGTTTATCCTTATTTAGTCATTTTTTGTGAGAGGAGCATTTTTTTTGAAGTGAACGAGTGTGTTGCCCAACCAAGAAGAACAATGATTGTAATTCAAAGCCAAACTCCTACAGTTGAATTAGTTTAGTCAGTTTCCAGTCAAGTTGATAGATGTATATGGTTAAATTCCCTCCATTTGCATTGTGCTTCCTCTACAGTGTAGCAAGGTCATGGGAAAGAGTGTGATCTGGGCAGAGTGGAAACAACTTTACTAAATATGAGATATTGGGCAGGATTTTCATTGTGCCATGGAGTCGGAATTGGAGGTGTGGGGGGTGTTAAAATCCCGAAATCAGGGGTCCCAACCCCTTCCTGCACCCAAACCCGCCTCCATGCCAGTTTCAAAGGAGATCGGTACCCACCCCGCACTGGGACTCGCCTACCCGAGGTGGGAAGGGATTAGTGCCAATTAACTGCCTGTTAACAGGTAGTTAACAGGCAGTTTTTAGCCTAATCCCTATTTTAAAGCTTGAAGTGTGGGATTCCTGATGGCTCCAAACCGCGCCAAGTTACAGGAGGTGGGCCGTTGGGTTGAAGGACTTGGAGGGGTCGAGATGTCGGTGTTCAGGTGAGTGATGTGTGCATGAGTGCAAAGGTAAGTGTGTTTGGTGTGTCTAAAGTGATTAAATAAGTTTTACATACCTTTTCTTACCTTTTCAGCGTTCCTTCCTTTAGGTTCCGAACTGTCAAAAGTGACAGCCTTCAGCTTACTGTGCAGGAGAGATTTCTAACTGAGTCTGTGGAGAAGGACTCAGGTTAGAAGTAAGACTGTCAATGTTTGACCGCTTCAAACAGCTGTGAAACACTGATATTTTATCTGTCAAAAGCTCTTGACAGATGAAATTTCAGTCTGTGACGTCACCTGTTGCCGGGTGGCCCTTAATTGGCCTGCTGAGCTGGCTGGGTGGGCTCAACAAGGTCAATCAAGTTAAAATCGCGTGGATTGGCCGCATCTTGATGGAGGCGGGACTACAACCCCGAAAGTTGTAGTCCCGCCTCCAACCCGACTCCTGAGTTAAATTCCTGCCCATTGACTTGGGAGTGTTTGATGCTGACATTGGGTGCCCAAAATGGAAAGTATTTTAGTCCCTGAACTAATGTCACTCAACCTGATGAGCATAAAATTTACCAAAAAAATGTGTATGATCCAAACCTTGCATTTCCCCTGGCTCAAAAGACATTGGGTTATAATTTGCGACCCGCTACGGGTGCGTACAAGGTGTGTACGTGCCTGTAGGGGTCGTGCAAGAACATAAGAACATAAGAAATAGGAGCAGGAATAGGCCACTTGGCCCCTCAAGCCTCCTCCGCCATTCAATAAGATTATGGCTGATCTTGGGCTCAAAGCCACTTCCCTGCCCGCTCCCCATAACCCTTCACTACCTTATCTTGTAAAAATTTGTCTATCTCCGCCTTAAATGTATTTAATGACCCAGCCTCCACGGCTCTCTGGGGCAGAGAATTCCACAGATTTACGACCCTCTGAGAGAAGAAATTCATCCTCATCTCAGTTCTAAAAGGGCGACCCTTTATTCTGAAACTATGTCCCCGAGGTCTAGATTTCCCCACGAGGGGAAACATCCTCTCTGCATCCACCTTGTCGAGCCCCCTCAGTATCTTATATGTTTCAATAAGATCACCTCTCATTCTTCTAAATTCCAATGAGTATAGGCCCAGCCTGCTCAACCTTTCCTCATAAGTCAAACCCCTCATCTCGGGAATCAACCGTGTGAATCATCTCTGAACTGCCTCCAATGCAAGTATATCTTTCCTTAAATAAGGATACCAAAACTGTACACAGTACTCAAGGTGTGGTCTCACCAATACCCTGTACAGTTGTAGCAGGACTTCCCTGCTTTTATACTCCAACCCTCTTGAAATAAAGACCAACATTCCATTTGCCTTTTTGATTACTTGCTGTAGCTGCATGCTAACTTTTTGTGTTTCATGCACAAGGACCCCCAGGTCCCTCTGAACTGTAGCATTATGTAATCTCTCTCCATTTAAATAATAATTTGCTTTTTTATTTTTCCTGCCAAATTGGATAACCTCACACTTTCCCACATTATACTCCATCTGCCAAATGTTTGCCCACACACTTAGCCTGTCTATATCCCTTTCCAGGTTCTTTGAGTCCTCTGCACAACTTGCTTTCCCACCCATCTCTGTATTATCTGCAAGCTTGGCTACATTACACTCGGTCCCTTCATCCAAGTCATTAATGTAGATTGTAAATAGTTGGGGCCCCAGCACCGATCCCTGTGGCACCCAACTAGTTACCGTTTGCCAACCGGAAAATGACCCATTTATCCCGACTCTCTGCTTTCTGTTAGTTAGCCAATTCTCTATCCATGTTAATATATTACCCCCAACTCCGTGAGCTCTTATCTTATGCAGTAACCTTTTATGTGGCACCTTATCAAATGACTTCTGGAAATCCAAATGCACCACATCCACTGGCTCACCTTTATCTACCCTACTCATTACGTCCTCAAAGAACTCCAGCAAATTTGTTAAACATGATTTCCCTTTCATAAAACCATGCTGACTCTGCTTGACTGCATTATGATTTTCCAAATGTCCTGCTACTGCTTCCTTAATGAAGGACTCCAGCATTTTCCCCGACGACAGATGTTAGGGTAACTGGTCTACAGTTTCCTGCTTTCTGTCTCCCTCCTTTCTTAAATAGGGGTGTTACATTTGCGATTTTCCAATCCACTGGGACCTCTCTAGAGTCCAGGGAATTTTGGTATATTGCAAACAATGCATCCACTATCTCTGCAACCATTTCTTTTAAGACCCTGGGATGCAGACCATCTTGCCCAGGGGACTTGTCGTCTTTTAGTCCCATTATTTTTCCAAGTACTTTTTCACATGCACGAAAACCTGGAACTCGTGATCTGTCAAGAATTCTCTTGACAGATGATCTGCATCCCCGGCATAAAGCCTGCTTTTACCAGCATAAGAGTTTTACAAAATAGAAAAATAAAATGTTATCACTCATTTATACTTTAAAAACGCTGTCCAATAAGGTAAGTTTATTTTTAGTCCCGTTGAAAAATATAATTCCTTTTTCTAAAAAGTTTATTTTTGGTTTAAAATATTTAATTTAATGGCATTTTAATTAATTTTAAATATGTAATTAAAAAAATAATTTCATGTGTTCATGTATTTTTTAAGTGATCCCCATTCATACTTGTGTGGATTCCATTTGTACGCAACTCCCATAAGTATGAATGGGGATTCCCTTCTTTTACTGGTTGGGCCGTCCCACGTGATCCCAGGGGCGTTTGCACCTGGAGAGGCCCAGGAGCGTGAATCTCCGTACCTTCCAGACCACCAAGTAAATTCGTAGATTTTTTTACAGGTCAGAGGCATCCACCTGCGGGAAGCATCCTAACGCAAATTTTGGGCAGAAAAAATGAGGGGCAATTAAAAAAATAACTTTCACTGTGATTTGCTATCAGTCTTTAAGTAGGCTATCAGCTGGGAGACATAAATATTTGCTTGTACTGTCAAGGAAAGATTTAAGTGAACGAAGAGTTCCAGGTCTGTTAGCTGCAATAATTTATCAAACTAGTCCCTTCAGGGCTACAGACCAAATTGCAACAGATGAACTTTTCTTCTTGTGTGATCCACATCAGTTACATTACAGTATTCCAAATAAAAGTAGCTACTGGCATCTCCACCTTAATCATCAACTAACCAGCGTAAAGAATCCTGCTGTAATTACATGGAACAAAATAAAAGCCAAAATGAAAAATGGAAAGAGAGAAAAAACACAAAAAAAGTTCAAAAGAATTTACATTTAAAAATTATAAATGCTCAAGTCCAAATAGTTCATTTCTATCTCTCAATTTTGTGCAGAGTTGAAGCCTTTTCAATGGGAGATGCAACACCTCTTTTTTTTATGCCAGTTCTCTTTAAAACAATTAATGCAGAATTAAACAGTGTTCAAGAAAATGCTAATTTTTAAACAGTCTTCTGATCATTAAGGTTCTCTCCAAGTAAAATCTATTCTGCTTGTAATAGAAAGAAAGGGCTAGGGGTTTCTCAGTTCCTCCTTGAGACATTTTTACCAGGTGCTATAAATCTGCTTAAAAGAGACACTGTCACGCAGAAAAGCATCTGTAAACACTTTCAAGGTGGTTGTGCATTTCAAATGATTTCATTTCTGATCTTTCTTGGGAAAAACATTTTCAAAAAATTGCACAGAAGTATTTGCTGTCAAAGGAGCATCCCTAAAGTTTGTGCGGCACTATTACTATTCCCACTGGTCAGCTTTGTCACTTCAAAGGGAAGCTTTCAGAACATGATGCTCCAAAGCTTAGGCCTGCTCCAAAAATCACTGAAACAGTTACAATGGCCGCAATTTTGCCGGCGCTCAGCGGACGGGATGGGCGGTGGGTCAGCTCTGAAATTTAAAATGATTGACAGTGGGTCAGGATCCCGCTGTCAACATGCGCACGCCTGCATTTCCTGATGTCGGGTCTGCCAGCGCTGAGCAGACCCGACGGGTAGCAGCGGGGGACCTAAGTGAAATCATTAGTGGCTTGTTTACAGTGACTTAACAATGCTTTATTTTCCCAGCTTTTTAACTTTCACAGGTCACCCACCAGTTTCCCGCTGTGCCTGGACCTCGACTGTGAAGCTGAGGCAGGAGGCCAATGGCCATTGAATCAGCTGATGAGTTGACAGCTTCAAATGTCAAGTCAAAGCTCCCAGCTGATTGGGAAATGTTCCCTTAACCATTAGCTTCTCTAAACTGTATTTCCACTACAGATTCAGAATGCTGCAAGTCTTTACACAAGTCTCCATGCAGTTTGACCTCATTACCACTCACACTATTGACAGATTGCTTCTGTCCTCTCTGCTTCACCTGCCATCTATTCCATCAGCATAGGTGCACTTTATACCCTCTCACCTTGGTCCTCAGAATCTGACCACAATCAGCCCCAACACCAGCATCACCATGCACACCAGCAGCACCAACAACCACACCAATCTTCTCCACAATCATCTGATGCTGCACAGGACAGAGGGCATCAGCAACTGACTACATTGCTGCCCGGGATGTCAGGCCCTCACCATGGCCAGATTTACTTCACTTGACACTGCACACCCTGGCTGCCACATGATGCACCAGGCTTGCACCACCCCACACCAACACCATAAAGCGTCCCTACAATGCCCAAGCCATTCCTTTCACACTCATCAGCATTGCGGGGAGTACCATTATGTCTCAACATTCACTGAGCCACTTCCAAAGGTGCACACAAATCTGTCCAAGAATGCAAAGTTTTGAAAATAAAGATTTCAATGTTTGACATCACATTAACAGAAACTTCACATGAACAATTCCTTCAATTGGCTGGGAAACTTGCTGGGTGGGCTTAACAAACCCAATCAGGGGAAAGACATTCTGAAGGCTGGGATGGAGACTGGAGCGGGGTCAGGACCCACCACCGACGTCGCTTGCCACTAACTCGCCGAGGTAGGGAAAATCGCAGCCAATGACCCAGATATTTACAGGGAGTCCAGAAGGCTGCGGGGGAGGCCAAAAATGACCAAAGAACCCGGCAAGGCCAGGGGCGCAAAGATCCTGCTGAACTGAATGACTTTATTTTGTTCCGTTTCCCACCTGGCAGTCAGCCAAATTGGCCACCTGGTCAGCGGTCGGGAGGAAACACGAGCAGCAGGAGGCTGCAGGCAGGGGCCCTTGGGTATGGCCCCCTGCAGTCAGGAGGGGGGAGAGGGGCCACGATCGGAAGGCGGGAGCAAGGTCAGTAATTGGGAGGGGGAAGAGAGATTGCGAATGGGAGGGGGAAGAGATGTTGGCAATTGGGAGGGATCGGGGGGAGGAGGCTGGCAATCGGAGCTGGGGAGACTGAAGGCTTCCTTATGGGCCAGAAGGAGCACTCCTCTTTCTCCTATCCCACAAGGAATGCTGTAAAAGGCACTTACCTAGGGGAGCCGGCAGTATCTGTCTGCCTTTCACTGCCGGGTTTCCTGACCTCTGGGAAAGTCATGCAGCCACAGTCAATTTTAAAACGACTTCCCAATTGCACTGTGGGAGCCTGATTTAAATATGTTAATGAAGTGTCACGCCTCTCCACGTCGGGACACTCGGATGCCCCGATAACCACCGCCATAAAAAAGGCAGCATTTGCTGGCGCAGCATGTTGGGGACATGTTCCCTGTATTTAATTCTTCAACACACCCTCCCGACCCTCTCCTGCCAATCATGGGTATTGGGAGCGGCGGGGGCGGGGGGGGGGAGGGCAGTGGCGGCGGTGTAGTTTGTGATGAAATATTCCATTCATCACTCATCAGTATTTCTCTGCCTGTGACTGTGGTTGGTTTCAGTTTCATTTCCATTGTATTGTACTGTGTGTAGGGCTCCGCCCATACCTGGCTCCTATGTAAGCTGGCCCAGCCTGCAGCACATCCAGTACGGCAGACCTCTGGATGGAAGATACATTCTCCTCTGTGTGTTACCTTCTAAGTCAATAAAAGCCTTGTTTTGTTTCGCTAACATCGAGTCTCGGATTTATTGAGGCACATCAATTTTATTGACTTAATTTTCAACACAATGGATCAACTCTTGAAACCCGAATGTTTGGATTTGGACCAGCATGCTTCGGACGCATCGGCATGCTTCGGACACTGGTTTATGTGTATGGAATTCTTCCTGGACAATTCCGCAGCCGTCAAAGACGCTACGGACGCTGCGAGTATGAAACTTGGAATTCTGCGGAATTGGGTAAGCCACCGGGTTTACCCCCTCATCCAAGACGCCGACACGTACCCGGCCGCCTGCGACATCTTAAAGGTGCATTACCAGCAGCCTACGAATGAGGTGTATGCTAGGCATCTGCTCGCTACTCGCGCACAGCGACCTGGGGAATCGGTGGAGGAGTTCCTAGGCACCCTGAAAACGCTTGGCAAAGACTGCAAGTGCCAAGATGTAAAAGCCGCAGTGTACACTGACGAGCTTGTTCGCGATGCCTTTATCACAGGCCTCAGCTCCACTTACATCCGGCAGAGACTGCTGGAAAAAACGGGATTGGACCTGAAACAGGCTGCGGACACAGCACGATCCCTGGATGTGGCCCAGAGAAACTCGGACGCCTACTCTTCAGCCCACGCCGTCCACGCCGCCACGTGTGCACCAAGGGCGCCGCCATCTTGGAAGGCATCTTCCCCGCCCGGGAGCCCGACACCGTTGGGGCCCCGCTCTCCCCCCAGAAGCCCTACGACAGCCGCGACGCGTCGGGGACGCAACTGCTATTTCTGCGGGCAGCCGAAGTACACCAGAAACCTGTGCCCGGCGAAAGGTACCACCTGCTTTAAATGCGGTAAGAAGGGGCACTTCGGGAAGGTGTGCAGAGGGAACCCCGCCGGAAAACCCGCCACCGCCGCGTGTGCGCCGTGGGAGCGGCCATCTTGGACGCCATCTTGCCCGACCTCGTGAGGTCCGCCATCTTGTGAGCAGACAGCGTGGACGCCATCTTGTCTCGATCAGGACCCTACAGTGGCATCGGTCACAGTGGACCAGACCAGGCCGCACCCGCTATCCAAATCAATGGTGAACATCGAGGTAAACGGGTGCAGGGTTAAATGTTTAATTGACAGTGGAAGCACGGAGAGTGTTATCCACCCTGAACTGGTTCAACAACTCTCCCTAAAGGTGGTCCCTACTCGGGGTACCATCTCTATGGCTGATAAAACCCAGACATCGACCATTATGGGTTACTGCATGGTACAATTGTCTGTTAACGGAACTGTATACGATAATTTTAAAGTATTAATCATGAAGAATCTATGTGCGAGCGTGATCTTGGGCCTGGATTTCCAGTGCTACCACCAAAGCATCACGGTCAATTACGGTGGGTCCCGGCCGCCCCTCACAGTGTGCGGTCTGGCAACCCTGAAGGTAAAGCCACCTTCGCTATTCGCGAACCTTACCCCTAACTGCCGGCCAATAGCGACCAAAAGCAGGAGGTACAGCTGGGAGGACAGGCGGTTTATCGCGACCGAGGTAGACAGGCTCCTGAAAGAGCGCATTATTGAATGCAGCAATAGCCCGTGGAGCGCCCAAGTGGTGGTGGTAAGGGGTAGCGAGAAGAAACGGATGGTGATCGACTATAGCCAAACGATCAACAGGTACACCCAACTAGATGCCTACCCGCTACCCCGCATATCAGAAATGGTGAACCAAATCGCCCAATACCGGGTGTTCTCCACCATCGACCTCAAGTCAGCGTACCACCAGCTCCCTATCAGACCAGAGGACCACCCGTACACCGCCTTCGAGGCGAACGGATGCCTCTACCAATTCCTCAGAGTCCCCTTTGGGGTGACGAATGGGGTCTCGGTCTTCCAGAGGGAGATGGACCGCATGGTCGATGACCACCACTTGCAGGCAACCTTCCCCTACCTCGACAACATCACCATCTGCGGTCACAACCAGCAGGATCATGACTCGAACCTCGAGAGGTTCCTGAAAACCGCACAAAAGCTCAACCTCACCTACAATGAGGACAAGTGCGTTTACAACACCGCGCGCCTCTGCATACTAGGCAGCGTGGTGGAGAATGGGGAAATCGGACCAGACCCCGACCGATTGCGCCTCCTACGGGAGCTGCCCCTGCCCAACATTCCCAAAGCCCTGAAAAGGTGCCTGGGGTTATTTTCTTATTATTCCCAATGGGTCCCCAACTACTCCGACAAAGCCCGCCCCCTCTTGAAAGCATCCTCTTTTCCGCTCTCTGCTGAGGCCCATGCCGCCTTCAAAAGCATTAAGCAGGATATTGAGCGGGCCACGCTACAGGCAGTGGATGAGAACACTCCCTTTCAAGCGGAAAGTGATGCGTCTGACTTTGCCTTGGCGGCCACCCTCAACCAGGCGGGGCGGCCCGTAGCTTTCTTCTCGAGGACCCTCCAAGGGCCCGAGATCAGACACTCCTCCGTAGAAAAGGAGGCCCAAGCCATCGTGGAGGCAGTGCGCCACTGGCGCCACTACCTAGCCGGCAAACGCTTCACCCTACTTACCGACCAGCGGTCGGTAGCGTTTTTGTTCAATAATAAACAGAGGGGGAAGATTAAAAATGATAAGATTCTTAGGTGGCGGATCGAGCTCTCCACCTTCCATTATGACATCATTTACCGGCCAGGGGCCCTTAACGAATCCCCCGACGCCCTCTCACGAGGGATGTGTGCCAGCACCACCGGGGATCGGCTACAGACCCTCCACAATGACCTCTGCCACCCAGGGGTCACGCGGCTGTTCCACTTCATAACGTCCCGCAACTTACCCTACTCGATTGAGGAAGTTCGGTCCCTGACCAGGAACTGTCGCACTTGCGCTGAGTGCAAGCCTCGGTTCTACCGCCCAGATAGAGCCCACTTAATCAAAGCTACACGGCCCTTTCAGCGGCTCAGCTTAGATTTCAAGGGCCCCCTCCCGTCCGTCGACCGCAATGTCTACTTCCTGAACATTGTGGACGAATACTCTCGTTTCCCATTCGCCTTCCCCTGCCCAGACATGACCAGCGCCACGGTCATGAAATGCCTCAACAGCCTGTTCTGCCTGTTCGGTATGCCGAGCTACATCCATACGGATAGGGGGGCGTCCTCCATGAGTGAAGAGCTACGCCAGTACATGCTGTCCAGGGGGATCGCCACGAGCCGTACCACCAGCTACAACCCCCGGGGTAACGGTCAAGTGGAGCGAGAGAACGGGACAGTATGGAAAGCAGTCACTCTAGCCCTAAGGACCAAAGGCCTCCCTATCTCCCGCTGGCAGGAAGTCCTCCCAGATGTGCTCCATTCGATACGGTCGCTATTGTGTACTGCCACTAATGCCACGCCTCACGAGCGAATGTTTGTCTTTCCCCGGAAATCCACCTCAGGCGTATCCATGCCGTCATGGCTCTCCACCCCAGGTCCGGTATTCGTGCGAAGGCATGTGAGCGGCCACAAGACGGACCCTCTCGTGGAGTCAGTGCACCTACTCCACGCCAACCCCCAATACGCGTATGTCCGGCACGCTGACAGAAGGCAGGACACCGTGTCCATAAAAGACGTCGCCCCAGCTGGTAACGACAACAACCACGACAACAGCAGCAACAACGACCACAGCAACTCTTACCCACCCACTACTCTTTCATCACCCCCGGAAGAACATCGACCAACGGTACCCCCACCAACTACCCCTTCAACAACCCTGGCGGCATCCCCGGCAGAGACCCAGGAGGCCACCGGGGACACCCAGCCGACACCCGCGGCACCACAACAGCCACGTCGGTCGCAGAGGACTATCAAACCCCCGAACAGACTAAATCTATAGAAGGGGTGAATGTGATGAAATATTCCATTCATCACTCATCAGTATTTCTCTGCCTGTGACTGTGGTTGGTTTCAGTTTCATTTCCATTGTATTGTACTGTGTGTAGGGCTCCGCCCATACCTGGCTCCTATGTAAGCTGGCCCAGCCTGCAGCACATCCAGTACGGCATACCTCTGGATGGAAGATACATTCTCCTCTGTGTGTTACCTTCTAAGTCAATAAAAGCCTTGTTTTGTTTCGCTAACATCGAGTCTCGGATTTATTGAGGCACATCATAGTTAATGCCTCTAAGAGCAATGTTGTGATTAAAATCATTTTATCTGCTTGGCCTGTGTGCGAAAGGATTGAAACAACTCTGGCTTACTCTTGTCAGTCAGGGTCCACAGTGAAGGTCTGAATTCGAGTGCAAACAGAACATGTGTCCTGTTTGACTCAGCTGCACATACATTGGGCTCAATTTTAACTTGTCCCACCTGGCAGGAACCAATTGTGGGGGCAGTTAAAATGGATTTTACACACTCCTTTTCTGTCGATTGCAAATTTATGTATTTTTTCGTTTCCATGCGGGCCCAGATGAGCAGAGTGCTTTCATAGATATGTGAAGATAAAAAGATTGGTGAAGTCAAGCGTAGGTCCCTTGCAGTCAGAATCAGGGGAATTTAAAATGGGGAACAAAGAAATGGCAGACCAATTAAATACATATTTTGGTTCTGTCTTCACAAAGGAGGACTCAAATAACCTCCCAGAGATGTCGGGGAACATAGGGTCTGATGAAAGGGAGGAACTGAAAGAAATCAGTATTTGTAGGGAAATTGATGGGATTGAAGGCCGATATATCCCCAGGGCCTGATAATCTACATCCTAGGGTAATTAAGGAAGTGGCCCTAGAAATAGTAGATGCATTGCTGATCATCTTCCAACATTCGATGGAATCTGGAACAGTACCCAATGGATTGGAGGGTAGCTAATGTTACCCCACTATTCAAAAAAGGTGGTAGAGAGAAAACGGGGAATTACAGACCGGTAAGCCTAACATCGGTAGTGGGGAAAATGCTAGAGTCCATTATAAAAGATGTAATAGCAGAGCACTTGGAAAACAGTGACAGGATCGGACAAAGTCAACATGGATTTACAAAAGGTAAATCGTGCTTGACTAATCTACTGGAATTTTTTGAGGATGTAACTGGTAAAATAGATAAGGGGGAACCAGTGGATGTGGTGTATATGGACTTTCAGAAGGCTTTTGATAAGGTCCCGCATAAGAGATTAGCATGTAAAGTTAAGGCACATGGGATTGGTGGCAAGGTATTGACTTGGATAGAGAACTGGTTGGCAGACAGGAAGCAAAGAGTTGGAATAAACGGGTCTTTTTCCGAGTGGCAGGCAGTGACTAGTGGGCTACCGCAGGGATCGGTCCTTGGACCCCAGCTATTCACAATATATATTAATGATCTAGACAAGGGAACTAGATGTAATATCTCCAAATTTGCAGACGACACAAAGCTGGGTGGGCATGTGTGCTGTGAGGAGGATGCCGAGAAACTCCAGGATGATTTGGACAGGTTGGGTGATTGGGCAAAAGCATGGCAGATGCAATATAACGTGGATAAATGTGAGGTTATCCACTTTGGTGGCAAAAACAGGAAGGCAGATTATTATCTGAATGGCAATAGATTGGGAGAAGGGGAAGTGCAATGAGACCTGGGTGTCCTTGTGCACTAGTCGCTGAAGGTAAGCATGCAGGTGCAGCAGGCGGTTAAGAAGGCAAATGGTATGTTGGCCTTTGTAGCGAGAGGATTTGAGTACAGGAACAAGGATATCTTGCTGCAGTTTTACAGGACCTTGGTGAGACCACACCTTGAGTATTGTGTGCAGTTTTGGTCGCCTTATCTGAGGAAGGATGTTCTTGCCATGGAAGGAGTTCAGCGAAGATTCACCAGGCTGATACCTGGGATGGCAGGAATGACGTATGAGGAGAGATTGGGACGATTGGGCTTGTACTCGCTGGAGTTTAGAAGAATGACAGGGGATCTCATTGAAATTTATAAAATTCTGACAGGACTGGACAGACTAGATGCAGGAAGGATGTTCCCGATGGTCGAGGAGTCCAGAACCAGGGGTCACAGTCTAAGGATAAGGGGTCGGCCATTTAGGACAGAAATGAGGAGGAATTTCTTCACCCAGAGAGTGGTGAACCTGTGGAATTCTCTACCACAGAAGGCAGTAGAGGCCAATTCATTAAATATATTCAAGAAGGAATTGGATATATTTCTTAAGGCTAAAGGGATCAAGGGGCATGGGGAGAAGGCAGGGACCGGGTACTGAAATTGGATGATCAGCCATGATCGCATTGAATGGCGGAGCAGGCTCGAGGGGCTGAATGGCCTACTCCTGCTCCTATCTTCTATGTCACAGGAAAACTTCAGCCTCCCCTGACCCAGGTGTCCTCCCCCGACTGGGATTCCCATCCCGGAGCACTTACCTTGTGCCAGTGTCCCCAGCGGCAGCTTCCTGTTGCCCAATTTTAACAGCTGGGTAGCCGCTTCCCACCGACCTTCTGACCGTTTTGATCGGGAAGTTGACAAGCAGCGTCCTAATGAGGCCCGGTCACTAAAATCAGCCAAGCCTGTCTGCAGCCATTCCTGGTTGGGCATGTTGCTTGCTTTGCTGTGCTCCCGCCCAGGAGTTAAAATTGAGCCCAATACCTGCATAAACCTCCCAGCATAAAGGGTAGACATTAAGCAATTTATCAATAGAAGGGAGATTTTCTTAAACATTATGCAGCTATGTCACCATGATGCACATCAACACACTTACACTGCAGATCTGCATTACTGAGCTATCAATTTGAGTGCTTCTGTGTGATGGGCGGTGCAGCCAAGTTAGACTGAGGTACAACTACCCTATACTATGACTTTCATGCCACATTTACAGTCTCACTATTATAAACAGCGGTGTAAATAACTGGAATTCCTTGCTCAACGCAGCTTTGGAGTTCAACTTTTAACACATTAAACTGAACAGCAGCACCATCATACCACTTAGCATAAAACTAAGCCAAATATGTTGTTTATTGAAAAGTACAGGGCAAAAATCTCTGCCTCTGTTAAGGTGAAAATTCTACCCAAGTATGCCTATTTCTCTAATTACTACATTTGTAATATTTTCAGAAAAGTCCATTTATTTACATGCTTTGACTGCAATGTAACCATGACTCCTTCACTAAATATAGAACTACTCATCAAGTTCAATGATCAATGCAAGGTATTCCTCTCTAAATTACATTTGACTAATTAGAATAGTGCTCAATAACCTTGACTTGCTGCTCTCACTGAATACAGCCTTGAACATACTCTTATTTATTTTATTCGCTCCTGAGATGTGGGTGTCGCTGGCAAGGCCAGCGTTTATTGCCAATCCCTAGTTGCCCTTGAGAAGGTGGTGGTGAGCCGCCTTCTTGAACCGCTGCAATCCTTGTGGTGAAGGTACTCCCACAGTGCTGTTCGGGAGGGAGTTCCAGGATGTTGACCCAGCGACGATGAAGGAACGGCGATATATTTCCAAGTCAGGGTGGTGTGTGACTTGGAGGGGAACTTGGAGGTGGTGGTGTTCCCATGTTTCTGCTGCCCTTGTCCTTCTAGGTGGTAGACGTCACAGGCGATAGAGCACAGGGTGATGGGTGAGTGGAGCCACGTTTGGGATGAGCTGAAGTTTGCCGAGAGTGAAGGATGTGAGGCTGGTCCGGAAAGCTTTGGCATAGATGAGTTAGAAGATGACAAAAGTATGGATGAGGCTTTCAGGTGCAGATGGGCTGAAGCAGGGGCAAAGGCAGGCAGAATTAAAGAGTTGGAAGTAGGCAGTCTTTGCAATGGAGAGAATATGGGGTTGGTAGCTCAGTTCAAATAGAATGCTGAGATTGCAAACTATCTGGTTCAACTTGAAACAGTGGCCCGAGAGAGGGATGGCATTACTGGTACTTGTGGTGGAGTCCGATGATGATGGATTTGGTTTTCCCAATGTTTAACTGGAGGAAATTGTGGCTCATCTACAACTGGATATAGGATGTGCAATCTGACAATGCAGAGGCAGTGGAATTTTAAGGGTCGAGGGAGATAGTGGAGAGTTAGAGCCGGGTGTCATCAGCATACATGTGCTAGCTGACCCTTGTCTTTGGATAATGTTGCCAAGGGGCAGCATCTAGAGGAGGAAGAGGAAGGGACCAAGGGATAGATCATTGGCCTCTAATTTTTCTTGTCCCAATATGTCTGTGTTGTGTCTGTACCTTTCTACCTAGACACAATTAGCACTCAGAACTCAGAGATTCAAATATGAGGTGCTTTATTCAAAAAGAAGGTTCTGGAGAGTCCCGAACAAAGAGAACTAAAACTTAACCAAGAGAACAACCCCAACCATTTATCTGCTGTGACAGCACCACCGCAGGTGGGAGGAGAACACACAATACATAACATATTCCTCCCCTCTTAAATGAAAGGTCCACATTATTCCTCAACAGGTAAGTTACTTTCAATGCATTCAACTAACCAAGGGTAGAGGTAGACTGCCTCAAACCCTGACTTTACCCTGGGGTTTATTCTGCCCCAGTCTTGTGGGTAAGTCACTAAGCCTACAGATCCAAGCGTCTTGGAGGCTGCCGCTCTCTGACAGGATACCGGCAGTCATCACTGGCTTCCACAGCAGTAGGCATTGACACAGGCCTAGATAGAGAAGGTGCCTGTGTCAGTCGAAAGTCAGGAGTTTGCACAGGTGGAACAGTCTCTTTGACTTCCTGTGTTGGAGAAGAGCACTGTGGCAAAGGATGCTGGTTTGCGGTATCATCCGGAAACAGTTCAGGCCAACCAGCTGTTGGAGCCTCTGTGGCTGTCTCTGCTCCTAGCAACAGTTGGTCTGTGTGTCTTCTCCAGACGACATCCTCAGCAGTCTCAACCGTGTAAGACACAGGGCCCGTCTGCGCGATCACCGTAGCAGGAACCCATTTCGGTCCAGTGTTGTAGTTTTGAGCTAGGACGTGCTCTCCAGGATGAAACCGTCTCTACTTGGCTCTTTTCTCTCTCTTTTCAACTTGAGCTTGTTGTTGACGATGGACAATCTGCTCTGCCCTTGGCGGTTTGAGTAAGTCAAAACTTGTCCGCAACTGCCTCTTCATCAGGAGCGAAGCGGAGGAAGTTTTGGTTGTGGCATGCGGCTCGTTCCTGTAGGACAACAGGAAGCTATTCAGACGTTGGTGGATTGAGCCCTGACCTTGCGATGCCTTCAAGGCATGCTTCAAAGTTTGCACGAACCTTTCTGCCAGGCCGTTAGTAGAGGGATGATAGGGCGCAGACCTGATGTGTTGGACACCATTCACATGCAGGAAGGTTGCAAACTCCTGTGATAAAAATTGTGGACCGTTGTCACTTACGAGTTGTTCTGGTGAGCCATAATGGCTGAACATCTCACCAAGTTTCTCAATTGTTTTCTCTGCCGTGGTAGACCTCATCACAGCGACCTCCGGCCACTTGCTACGAGCGTCCACAACCACCATAAACATCTTCTCTTCGAAAGGACCGGCGAAGTCCACATGTACTCGCTGCCACACTTCTTCAGGCCAATCCCAGGGGTGTAGGGTTGCCAGCTGTGGAACATTCCGGACCCTTTGACATGGGGAACATGTTTTGGCTTTCTCCTCAATATTTCCATTGAGACCTGGTCACCAAAAGTAGCTTCTTGCCATTTCCTTCATCCGAACCATCCCACTGTGGCCTGTATGAAGTTGTTGCAGTATAGGTTCCCTCAGAGGTGGCGGAATGATGCCACGGCATCCCCAAAGAAGATAACCTGCCTGGACGGAGAGCTCATTTCTTTTTGAAACGTAAGGTTTCAAACTAGGAGAATCTCCTATAGCTCTCCCTCGAATGACATCGTCCATTATCTCAGACAGGACTGGATCGTTGCGGGTGTACCTTCGCACCTGAACTGCAGTGACAGGTGCTCCCTCCACTCGTCTAAAGTAGAAGATGTCTATCTGACGAGGCTCTGGGGGAGTAACAGGCAAGGGCAGCCTCGAGAGATCGTCTGCGTTGCCGTGCAAGTCTGATTTGCGATATTTGATGTCGTATGTGTGTCCTGACAACAGTAAAGCCCACCTTTGCATCCTGCTTGCAGCAAGAGACGGAATTCCGGTATGGGGCCCGAAGATTGAAGTCAATGGACGGTGGTCCGTCAGGAGTGTGACCCTTCTCCCAAACAGGTACTGATGAAATTTTCGAATTCCAAAAACGATTCCCAAGGCCTCGCGCTCAACTGCGCATAGTTACTCTCGGCCTTGTTCAAGGTGCGTGATGAGAAGGCGATAGATTTCTCTTCCCCAGAAGGCATGATGTGCGATATGATTGCTCCCACACCATATGGTGATGCATCACATGCTAGCTGCACGGGTAGCTTTGGGTTGAAGTGTGTCAGGACCTCCGACTTCAGCAATGCTTTCTTTGCTTGGGCGAAAGCTTCGTTGCACAGTTCAGTCCATTTCCATGTTTTGCCTTGACATAGCAACTGATGTAATGGCTTCAGCAATGTTGCTAAGTCTGGAATAAACTTCCCATAGTAGTTAAGTAGCCCCAGAAATGAACGTAACTGGCTCACATTCTGGGGTGCTGGGGCCTCCACGATCGCCTTGACCTTTGACGGCGCCTTATGTAGGCCAGTAGCGTCAATCACATGCCCCAGGTACTCAACTGAAGACTGAAAGAATTCACATTTGTCCTTACAAACTCTGAGTCCGTACTCTTTCAGTCACTGTAGTGCCGCATCCAAGTTCAGAAGATGATCCTCCTCATTTGTCCCAGTGACAAGGATGTCATCCAGGTAGCACTGGACTCCTGGCAGTCCACTCAAAATCTGATCCATTGCCCTTTGGAATAGAGCAGAGGCCAACGTAATTCCAAACGGAAGGCGGCAGTACCTGTATAGCCCCTTGTGTGTCACAATTGTCAGCAGCTCCTTTGATTTGTCATCGACATGCATTTGTAGATAAGCCTGGCATAAGTCTATTTTGCTGAACTTTTGCCCTCCGGCCAGGCTCGTAAAAAGATCACCAATGAGGGGAAGAGGGTACTGTTCCGCAGACAGCACCGGGTTAATAGTCACTTTAAAATCCCCGCAGATTCGAACAGATCCATCCTTTTTCAGGACAGGAACAATGGGTGTGGCCCATTTGCTCACGCTCACAGGCTCCAGGACTCCATTCTCGACTAAGGCCTCCAAGTTAGCCTCAACTTTTGGCCTAATTGCATAGGGTACAGGTCGGGCTTTGTGAAACTTTGGCTTGCTGTTAGGTTTAATGTCCAGTCTCACGCTGATCTTTTTCATGCTCCCAAGTTCACCATTGAAGAGTTCTGCATGTTTGTTTAAAACTGCAGTCAGACCTGACTCCCCTTTTGACATCATGCGGACTGCAGGCCAGTCCAGCGTGATTTTCTCTAGCCACGCACGTCCCAGTAGAGATGGGTAATTTCCCTTTACCACATATAGTGGCAGTTTCGCAGTCTGTCCGTTCAATTTAACTGTCACCTCAATGGCGCCTCTCATGGCCACAGGTTCGCTGGTATACGTCTTTAGCACAATGTTTGTTGGCTGAAGGGTAAGATGCTTTAGCATTTTGTTGTAGACAGTGTCTGAAACAAGGGACACAGCCACGTCTGTGTCCACCTCCATCCGCACTGATTGTCCCTCCACCAGTGGTGACACCCAGTAGCCATTTGGACCACCTGCAGCCGTCAGTATGTGCACCTCTTCCTCCTCAGAGGTGTTGCTCCCCTCTGTTTTGCTTGTTCCATCATACTGCACTGAATGAACACTCCTTTTCTTCTCTTGTCCAAATACAGACATTTTGCTTTCATGCTTCCCAGCTCTTTCTGTTCTTTTTTTACCTCTACAGACACATTCAATGTGACCTTTTTTGCCACAATTTCGGCATTCCAGCTCCGTACACCAGCAGTCATTAGCGTGATGGCCCGTTTTCCCACAATGGTAACATGTGCCGTTCCGCACACCTTTAGGCTCAGACGACACCTTGTGAACTCTCCCTGTTGAACTCCACTGGTGAGCCTCCTTTTCCACCATCTCCATGGAGACACTAACTTCAATGGCCTTTTCAAGTGTAAGGTTGTCCTCAGTAAGAAGGTGCTTCTGTGTGGCTGCACTTAGCAGACCACACACAAGTCTGTCTCTAATGGTGTCATTCAGCACCTCCTTGAACTTGCAGTGTTCTGACAACCTTTTTAAAGCAGCAATAAACATCGTCACTGATTCCCCCTCCTCTTGATTCCATTTGTGAAATCTAAATCTCTCAGCAATAACCAGAGGTTTTGGTGAAAAATGTGCTCCAAGAATTTCCACTAGTTGTTTATATGTTTTAGTTCCTGGCTTATCTGGCTGTACAAGGCTGCAAAGTAAATTGAATGTCTTTGCCCCCATTATACTCAAAAAGGTAGGCACGACCTTTTTGTTTGCCACCGCATTCGCCAAAACAAAATAGTCAAAACGTTCCATATAAGCGCTCCATTGTTCCACATTTTCATCAAAATCACCGATGTTTCCTAATATAGTAGCCATCTCACATTTCAAATTTTAATTTCTGTTTACTCACTGCACCCATAACGTTAATGTGATGCTGCAATCTCTGTTCCGAGTGTTTTGTAGTCAAAAACAAGAAAGTTCCCACAACGCAGATTCATTCGATCCTCGTTGCCACTTTGTTGTGTCTGTACCTTTCTACCTAGACACAATTAGGACTCAGAACTCAGAGATTCAAACATGAGGTGCTTTATTCAAAAAGAAGGTTCTGGAGAGTCCCGAACAAAGAGAACTAAAGCTTAACCAAGAGAACAACCCAACCATTTATCTGCTGTGACAGCACCACTGCAGGTGGGAGAACACACAATACATAACAGTCTGCTTCAGATTTCCCCCATGTTTATGTTCTAGAGTGACAATGGGTTATACACGACTAATAGCAGAACTAAAGAAAAGGTAAAAGAATCAAATGATAGAAAAAGGATGATAAAGTTAAAACTCCTAATTACATTAAAGTTAAAAATCCTGATTGACAGGCTGGCTGTGGACAGAAAATCCTGCAGCACAAGGCCACAACCGAGCTGGGCTAAGAGTATGTAGGTCTATTGTGGGGTGGGGTGGAAGAGATCATGGAAGGGAGGATCCAATCATGTGGGGGGGCGATCCTATTGCAGGGGAAGAGCAGACAAATCGTGGGGGTGGGTCCAATTGTGAGGAGGGTCCAATCGTGGGAGGAGGTTGCGGGGGGCGGAGGAGACAGATCATGGATGGGAGGTTTATTGGGTAGTTTGTTGGGCCTGGAGGTAACACTCCTGCTCCTCCTGGCCCATAAGCAGTGCTGTAAAGGCACTTACCTCATGAATTCAGCCCTTCTCCCCTCCTTTCACCAGTCAGCACCAGAAGGCATGCAGCCTCATTAACATATTTAAATGACCAACCCACCTCCTGCGAACTGATTGGTTCCCCGCCCCTCATCCCGCCTCCGTTAAAACCAGAAGTGGACGGGTTCGAAGCATGTTGGGTTCCTGTTTCAGATTTCTAGCTTTTTAACCTCTCACCCGAACTAAACCCACCTGTTTTTGGGGGTTAAAATTCACCCCGTTGTCTTGTGAAGCAGTTTGAGATGTTTTTGGAGATACGATAAGGCATTTGTACAAGTTCACGTCTTTCTAGCCAATTGCCTAGGTAGCCCTGCTTACAGCAAACCAGACATCAACAAGCTACGCAAAACCCTTAAACTGTTACTCCAGTTACAGGCAGCAGTTAATGTTAACAGCTATGTTGTCTACCAGATTGGACTTCCACACCTTCTCACTGCTTGCATTGTAGTCCATATTGAATGGATCAATTTAGCTACAAGGGAGGCCAATTTATGATTCCCTTAACTAAACTGGCTATGAGTGTTGATCAGTTGACAACCCTGTTTTTCCAAATAAAGTCTGTACATAAAGGCACATAATCAAAGGGCTGACAACCTCACTAATGTAGCCTTTGCCATACTCACAAGCGATGAAATAGATGACTATACTATGACTAGAAGTGGGCTCCTTTGGTTGGTTCCGAGTGCTATGCACGTTATGAAGTGCCAAACAAAACATTCTACCTTAATTCCTGCAAAACCCAGACAATGGCATTCAACATTCCTGCACACATAAGAAATGTCATAGTAGCTCCAAAGACAATGCAAAATTCTTCTTATTCATTAAATTGGACAATCTGCTTCATTATAATTTAACATCTTACCTACTTTTTTTGTCATGCAAGGAGACTCAGTAAAACATTCAGTTTTAACTTTATTTTTTATCTATCGTTTGACATTTTTTGTTTTTATATTCCCTTTTTCAAATAATTCGATAATCAGAGTATTTTGATGTCCCTCCTGCACAATACCTGCATGAAGCCTTTAATTATGGCTGCTTATGATCTCCATTCCCTACCACAAGACTACCTCCATTCTGCATCACTCTTTACACCCAAGTTTGTATGCACTTGACGTATGCAGCTTCCCAGCCATGTCTGATTTGTCATGCTGCGTGTTCGACATCCAGTCCTGGATAAGCAGAAATTTCCTCCAACTAAATATTAGGAAGACCAAAGCCATTGTCTTCAGTCCCCATCACAAACTATCCACCAACGACATCCCTCTCCCTGGTCACTGCCTGAGGCTGGGCCTTGGCATCCTACTTGACCCTGAGATGAGTTTCTGACCACATATCTGTCTATTTCCACCTCCATAACATTGCCGATCTCCGCCCCGCCTCAGCCCATCTGTTGCTGAAACCCTCCTCCATTCCTTTGTTACCTCTAGATTTGACTATTCCAACGCTCTCCTGGCCGGTCTCCCATCTTCCACCCTCTATAAACGTGAATTCATCCAGAACTCTGCTGCTCGTATTCTAACTCGCACCAAGTCCCATTCATCCATCACCCGAAAACTCGCTGACTGACATTGGCTCCCAATCATGCAATGCCTTGATTTTAAAATTCTCATCCTCGCTATCAAATCCCTCCATGGTCTCGCCCCTCCCTAACTCTGTAACCTCCTCCAGCCCTACAACTCAGTGAGATCTCTGCACTCCTCCAATTCTGGCCTCGCGCGCATCCCTGGTTTTAATCATTCCTCCATTGGCGGCCTTGTCTTCAGCTGCCTGAGCCCTAAGCTCTAGAATTCCCTCCCTAAATCTGTCTGCCTCTATCTCTATCTCCTCCTTTAAGATGCTCCTTAAAACCTACCACATTGACCAGCTTTTAGTCACTTGTCCTAATATCTCCTTATGTGGCACGGTGTCAAAATTTTGTTTGATAATGCTCCTCTAATGCACCTTGGGATGTTTTACTAAGTTAAAGGTGCTATATAAATGCAAGTTGTTGTTATATGTGGTCTTGACATGCGCAGCTACCCAGCATCAGTGCCGAGACACATGCACTGCTTTCTTTCATGATGAAAGATTGCCAACAGGAACTGGGACTACCCCATCCTCCACAGCATCTGAAATCTATTACCTATAATTTAACAATTTGGAATGCATTATTCGAGAAATTTATAGTGGATTTTGAGATGAATTCAACTAACTTTTGCCACTATAAATTGAGCATAAAAGCCTAAAACTGAATTCTGGACAACGCTGTGCATAAAGATGTATTATTGGATCAAGATCATCATCTCATTGAGCACCTTTACTTATGAGCAAAGGCAAGAGATAAATCTCATTCATTCACATAAGCTAACAAAGGGTAGAAAACAGTATCCCTAATTTATCTGAACTTTACTATTCGTCGATGACAATTGTTTTTGTATGACTGTTACTGATTGTCATTTGAGGTAACACCAGGTGTGGGAATAACAGTGGTGGGCTCCTAATGTAGTGAATGTTCTTGGTATACAATTTGTGTATTTGATTTATTTGATTTGACAATATCATAAAATTTCCAACAGTCATAAATTGCAGTAATAACCAATATTAAAAAAGATTAAAACAATAACTACTGAAGATTAGTGATGGTAAACATCCTGCTCTGGTAGAATTAAAACGAAAAGCTATTTTATTAGGGTCAGTGCACCAACAAATCATCTGTTGCTTAGTTTTCAGTCACAAGCCAGTTATGAAAAACACAAACACAGATCTAAACAGCACATGAATAATACAGCAATTGAAATAAGTAATTTACAACAACTAAATTCCTCCAAACTCAAGCCAGCTGCCACATTGTTGAAAACCTTCATGAATAGTCAGATAATTGTCCCACTGATGCTGTACTGTATAAGAAATGCAGACATTTTTTCTAAACATTTTTGGTCCCGGCAGATTGGAAAACTGCTAATGTAACACCCTTATTTAAGAAGGGAAGTAGACAAAAAGCTGGAAACTATAGACCAGTTAGCCTAACATCTGTGGTTGGCAAAATGTTGGAGTCCATTATTAAGGAAACAGTAACAGAGCATTTAGATAAACATAATTTAATAGGACAGAGTCAGCATGGTTTTATGAAGGGGAAGTCATGTTTGACAAATTTGCTCAAATTCTTTGAGGACGTAACATACAGGGTGGATAAAGGGGAACCAGTGGATGTAGTGTATTCGGACTTCCAAAAGGCATTTGACAAGGTTCCACACAAAAGATTACTGATCAAGATAAAAAATCACGGGATTGGGGGTAATATACTGGCATGGGTGGAAGATTGGCTATCTAACAGAAAACAAAGAGTTGGGATAAATGGTTCGTTCTCGGGCTGGCAATCAGTAACTAGTGGTGTTCCGCAGGGGTCAGTGCTGGGACCCCAACTCTTTACAATCTATATTAACGATTTGGAAGAAGGGACCGAGTGCAACATATCCAAGTTTGCCAACGATACAAAGATGGGAGGGAAAGCAGTGAGTGAGGAGGACATAAAAAACCTGCAAAAGGACATAGACAGGCTAAGTGAGTGGGCAGAGATTTGGCAGATGGAATATAATATTGGAAATTGTGAGGTTATGCACTTTGGCAGAAAAAATCAAAGAGCAAGTTATTATCTAAATGGAGAGAAACTGCAAAGTGCTACATTACAAAGGGATCTGGGGGTCCTGGTGCATGAAACACAAGTTAGTATGCAGGTGCAGCAGGTAATCAGGAAGGCCAATGGAATCTTGGCTTTTATTGCAAGGGGGATGGAGTATAAAAACAGGGAAGTCTTGCTGCAGTTATACAGGGTATTGGTGAGGCCACACCTGGAATACTGCGTGCAGTTTTGGTTTCCATATTTAAGAAAACATATACTTGCTCTCGAGGCAGTTCAGAGAAGATTCACTCGGTTGATTCTGGAGAGGAGGGGGTTGATGTATGAGGAAAGGTTGAGTAGGTTGGGCCTCTACTCATTGGAGTTCAGAAGAATGAGAGGCGATCTTATCAAAGCTTATAAGATTATGAGGGGGCTTGATTGGGTGGATGCGAGGAGGATGTTTCCACTGATGGGTGAGACTAGAACTAGCGGGCATAATCTTAGAATAAGGGGCTGCCCTTTCAAAACTGAGATGAGGAGAAACTTCTTCACTCAGAGGGTAGTAAATCTATGGAATTTGCTACCCCAGAGAGCTGTGGAAGCTGCAACATTAAATAAATTTAAAACGGAGATAGACAGTTTCCTAGCAGATAAAGGAATTAGGGGTTACGGGGAGAGGGCAGGGAAGTGGACGTGAGTCTAGGTTCGGATCAGCCATGATCCTATTGAATAGCGGAGCAGGCCCGAGGGGCCGTATGGCCTACTCCTGTTCCTACTTCTTATGTTCTTATGTTCTTATGGTTCAATTATAAATAAATAAAATGCACAAGAACCACAGCTTCTGAGGCAATGCTACTCTCCAACCTATCCTTTTAATGCAAGCTATTTATAAAAGTACAAAGACATTACAAGGAATCTTCGTTGTGGACAAAGACAGAACAGATGCTGATGGCAGATTGTAACAGACAACTGAATAAAATATCCATCACTGGCACTCCACAGAATTGAATAATAGCTGCATCCCAACAGTTATTAAAGTCTTTTGTGATTCTTTCTCTATGATATGACCAGAAGCAGAGTTCAATTTAATGACTGTGGAGGTAAGAGACCAGACATGTCCATCTGTCTTCCATATGACTATAGTAATTCAAGGTGCAAAGACATACTGGTTAAACAAACATAACTCTGATACACTGTGGCGAGGCTTAAATTGTTCCTTCCTGGTTAACCGGTTCTGTTGGGTAAACTGCTAGTTCTTTAGACTCCCTGGGCTAGATTTTCAGGATAGGCAGTTTTGGGGCGCTAACCTTAGCGCCCGCCCGAAGTTAGCGCCCGCCCCAAAGTAGCGCCCCGTTGCCGGGAATTCAGTGGCTTCGCCCTAAGAGGTTGGTGGAGCGCTAAAAGAGGCGTTCCACTACTCTCTTTAGGCGCTAAGCCGGCGGTCCAGAGGGATAGCGCCCAGGCGGGGCGCAGCGCGGGTGCGGTCATTTTTGGACTGACAGCAGACCCCGTGGCGCCGACCAGCTCTTAAAGGGGGAAGGGACGAATTGGTCTGCTGCCACGCCCTACACACTGCAGCCTTGCAAAGAGGCCTCAACACTGCTGCTCAGCCCCAGGGAGTCATGGCAACGCCAGAGAAGGCCCGTCAGCGTGCCCTGCACTTCTCAGAGGGTGATCTGGACATAATGGTCACAGCTCTGGAGGTGAGGCGCAAGATCTTGTCCCCAGAGAGTGGGAGGAATTCAACCCACCACGACTACACCAAAGCCTGGAAGCAGATCGCCCAGAGGGTGACGTTCACCGGCGATGCCCCCAGGACCCACAAACAATGTCGTAAAAAATACAACGACCTGACCAGGATTGTCAAGGTGAGTAGCCTTTCCAGTCTCCTCCTCATTCTTGCATGTACACCTGACATGATGGGCAAAGGGAGCTGAAAGTCCTATTGGCCAGCCCTCAGCCAGCAGCATTGGGACAGTCATGAGCATCAAATGGCCATTCGGCACTCTACACTTTGGCCAAGCTATTCCACCATGGGAGGCTGTGCACACTACATCAGGGCTTCACTCTGTCCAAGCTATTCCACCATGGGAGGCAGTGCACACTACATCAGGGCTACACTGCGCACTTACAGCCCGTCCTTTCTCTTGCAGGCTAAAGTAGCCTTTAATCGCCAGGCCCATGCCAGGGGTGGCCGCGCCAAGCTGCAGAAGCTCGCTCGGCTGGAGGAGCGCGTGTGTGTGCTCATGGGAGCCCGTGTGATCGTCCCCACAGCGTGTGGAGTATCCGACCCTCCACTGCCCGGCAATGGTAAGGACCTCGCCTTTTGGCCCTCTCGCGTCGCACTGGCCCATCCGAGCTACCTCCTTTGCCACTGTCCCACCAATGCGCTGAATGCCACCAGTCCTAACTCCCTCGCTGACGCCGTCTCCTCACTCTGAAGCTACTCTTGTGCATTCCTGCTTTCAGCTGGTGACGACCAGGACCCTGAAGCTGCCAGTGACAGCACCTCCGAGCAGGAGGAGGAGGAGGAGCAAGCCGGACCTTCGGGGGAACAGTCACGTCCCGCAGGAGAGGAGGAAATGCTTGACACCTCCTCACTGGACGAGTGCCTGGAGGAACTGTCGCAGGGCAATGCAGCTTCTGGGACCAGTGGCGTCCAGCCACCCAGGAGCCGTGCGCGTGGCCCGCGGCCTTCCCCCCAAAGGGGGCAAGGATCAGAGGGGAGTGCTGCTGATCGGCACACTCGCCGCCACCAACATGGCAAGGGTCCCTTAGTTCGGCCCCCTCCTCCCCAGCGGGAGAGTCGCGACTCCAGTCTGGACACCTTCACCTCGGAGGAGGTGCGGAAGCTGGATAAGATGGCCGAGGATTCGGACCGGCGCCACACGGAGCTCATGAGCGTGGTGGGGCGCATGCCTGAGGCCATCGAGTCGCTGGCGACCAGTGTGCGCGAGTTCGGGGCAGCAACTGCCGCGAGTGGCCGCATGCTGACTGATGTCGTCAAGACCCTGGCGGATGTGATGCGCGCGCACACCAGGACAACAGGGGCACTCACTGCTGCCACACGCGCTGTCTCAGGCAGGCATCGCCAGGGCAGCCGCCGCGCTGGACCATCCCAGCAAGCCGCCCCTCGGCTGATTGTTGCGGATCCTGCAGTGCGGGCCCGGCCGAGTGCCACCATGCCACAGCACCAGCCAGCGCATCCCACACGCCAGCTGGCCCACATTGCGCCATCCGTCGCCGCCATTCCCCCACTGGGGCGTCAAGGGCAAGCGGCTGCAGCTGATGGTGGCCAGGCTCAGGTGCGCCACTCAGCAGACGGCCCCTCGAGGCCCAAACGCCGTGTAGGCCGCCCCCCAGCGGCATCTGGCGGAAGGGCATCTGAGCCTCAGGCACCTTCCCCCAGCCTCGCAGCAGCCACTGGGCAGAGCTTGCAAAGGAGCAGCAGGCCGGGCAGGGGAGGCAAAAGGCTGGGCAAGGTCTCGCCCTCGCGGGCCACTCAGTAGATGGTGTGGCCAGCTTTCCTTTTATATGGCGGTGGCCATCTTTATTTTACCCATGGTTGTGTTGTTGGAGGGCTTATTTTTTGCGTTAGGCCGACGTTGAAGCCCGGTTTGAAGAAAGGTGGAGTGACTCCTCCCCAGTTTGTCGGAGTGAGTCGTTTGTTGGGCTTTTTGTGGGGCCCGTTTATTGTTTTTGGGGATTCATGTGGGAAGGGCTTTTCATTTTTGTGTAATAAAAAATTATCTTTATTCATGCAGTCTCCATGGTTGTTCTTCTTAGTGTTTGGTGGCTTCGCCGGCTGAGGGGTTGCGGAGCGGCTGCATTCATCTTCCCTCATGGCCCCTGGCCATTCCCTGACAGGGGGCTTAGAAGTACCGTGTAATAAGGTGGCGTCGTGCGGCCCTTGGCCCTGGTCGCTCCCTCCTGGGAACGTACTCCTGCTCCTCCTCCTCCTCCTCCTCATGCTCCTCCTGCTCCTCCTCCTGAGGTGCTGGTCCAACGTCAGGTGGCAGTGCCTGAGTCCTGCGGATAGCCAGGTTGTGTAGCATGCTGCAAACCACCACAAATTGGGAGACCCGGTCCGGCGAATACGGGAGAGCTCCTCCGGAGCGATCAAGGCAGCGGAACCGCTGCTTGAGGACCCCAATAGTTAGCTCGATGATGTTGCGGGTGGTTTGATGGCTCTCGTTGTAGGCCTCTTCAGCAGCGGTCCTGGGCGCGCGGAGCGGGGTCATGAGCCAGGTGCACAAAGGATAGCCTTTGTCCCCGAGTAGCCATCCTCTTGGGGGAGTACTCTGCCGCAGGATAAAGGCATCGTGGCTGCTGCCTGGGAAGCTGGCATTGACTGCCATGATGCGCTGCTTGTGGTCACAGACCAGCTGCACATTCAGAGAATGGTAGCCCTTCCTGTTGCGATACTGCTCGCCATGCTCCAGAGGGGCCCGCAAAGCCACATGCGTACAGTCAATGGCGCCCTGCACCAAGGGGAATTCCCCGAGTCTGGAAAATCCCAATGCGCGCTGATGCTGGTCTCCAGGGCCATGGGGAAGGGGATGAATTGGCTTCTCCTTCTGAACAGTGCTTCGGTCACCTGGCGGATGCAGCGATGCGCGCCGTACTGGGAGATGTTTGCTATGTCCCCAGCAGCGTATTGGAAGGAGCCGGTGGCATAGAAGTTCAATGCCACCGTCACCTTCACTTCCACCGACAGAGACGTCCTGCACCTGAGCTTTGGCCACAGATCTCGGCGAAGCAGGTGGCAGATCTCTGCAATCACCTCCTTTCGGAATCGGAGCCTTTTAACACATCGCGCGGCACTCATGTTTAGGTAGGAGCGCTGCTGGCGGTATAGCCTGACTGGCCTACGTGGCCGACGCCTGTAGCCCCCTCTGCCTCTAGCCAGGGCTGCCCCTCTCACAATGCGTCTGCGAGCCCTACGGACATGGAGCTGCAGCTCCGCGTTGGCACCCCATGCAACCCCCATCAAATTCTGGCAAACACTCAAATTTCCAAAAGGCCACTTGCAGCGCTCTGGCCTGAGTCCAAAAATACCTGAGCTCTTGCTGCTTGAAACCAGTTAGCTATCCTCCTTGTTGTGTCTCCAGAAATGCGTTGCACAAGAGTGTTTTCTGAAAAAAGGCTGGCCTTTATACTGGAGAGCACGTCCCCTTTAATTTGCGCCCCCCGGGGCCCGCGCTGGTTGTGTTGCGTTCCTTTTTCCAAACGCTCCGGCCGCCAGCCGCACAATGGGGCGGTCCGGCTGAAGTTTGGAATCGGGGCGCACAAAGGGCGTTGCACGAGGATGTGACGTCATTTTCTGCGCGCGCATCCGGGCGGGCGCTAAACTTTGCGCCGGCGCTAACGGGCAACTTAATTTGGGGCAGGGCGCAAACTGCACTGCGCACGGGCGCTACACGCATAGCGCCCGAAAATCACTTCTCTTAAAGCGCTAACTGCTGGCGCTATCAACTGAAAATCTAGCCCCCTCTACTTAAAGGTCATGACCCAGAATTTGCAGTGGGTAACGATGGCAAACTGTCAGCACTCGCCGTCATTATCCCTCTGAAACTGGCCTCAACTTCAGGATTTAGCGCATGCTCATCTAAACATGGAAATCCTGAAGTTGTGGTAAGTCATTCACTGCTCTGACACCGGCTGCACTGTGAAACTGATGAAAACTTGGGGGGTGAAATTGGGTATCACCCCGTTTGGGGTGCTAACTTGAAATTTTGAAAATTTAGCGCCAGGCACTAAGGGCTAGATTATCAGTCGCTTGCGCCAGCAGTTAGCGCCTTAAGAGAAGTGTTTTTCGGGCGCTATGCTTGTAGCGCCCGGGCGCAGCGCAGTTTGCGCCCCGCCCCAAATTAAGTTGCCCGTTAGCGCCGGCGCAAAGTTTAGCGCCCGCCCGGATGCGCGCGCAGAAAATGACGTCACATCCTCGTGCAACGCCCTTTGTGCGCCCCGATTCCAAACTTCAGTCGGACCGCCCCATTGTGCGGCTGGCAGCCGGAGCGTTTGGAAAAAGGAACGCAACACAACCAGCGCGGGCCCCGGGGGGCGCAAATTAAAGGGGACGTACTCTCCAGTATAAAGGCCAGCCTTTTTTCAGAAAACAGTCTTGTGCAACGCATTTCTGGAGACACAACAAGGAGGATAGCTAACTGGTTTCAAGCAGCAAGAGCCAGGTATTTTTGGACTCAGGCCAGAGCGCTGCAAGTGGCCTTTTGGAAATTAGAGTGTTTGCCAGGATTTGATGGGGGTTGCATGGGGTGCCAACGCGGAGCTGCAGCTCCATGTCCGTAGGGCTCGCAGACGCATTGTGAGAGGGGCAGCCCTGGCTAGAGGCAGAGGGGGCTACAGGCGTCGGCCACGTAGGCCTTACCCAGTCAGGCTATACCGCCAGCAGCGCTCCTACCTAAACATGAGTGCCGCGCGATGTGTTAAAAGGCTCCGATTCCGAAAGGAGGTGATTGCAGAGATCTGCCACCTGCTTCGCCGAGATCTGCGGCCAAAGCTCAGGTGCAGGACGTCTCTGTCGGTGGAAGTGAAGGTGACGGTGGCATTGAACTTCTATGCCACTGGCTCCTTCCAATACGCTGCTGGGGACATAGCAAACATCTCCCAGTACGGCGCGCATCGCTGCATCTGCCAGGTGACCGAAGCACTGTTCAGAAGGAGAAGCCAATTCATCTCCTTCCCCATGGCCCTGGAGAGCCAGCATCAGCGCGCATTGGGATTTTCCAGACTCGGGGAATTCCCCTTGGTGCAGGGTGCCATTGACTGTACGCATGTGGCTTTGCGGGCCCCTCTGGAGCATGGCGAGCAGTATCGCAACAGGAAGGGCTACCATTCTCTGAATGTTCAGCTGGTCTGTGACCACAAGCAGCGCATCATGGCAGTCAATGCCAGCTTCCCAGGCAGCAGCCACGATGCATTTATCCTGCGGCAGAGTACTGTGCATGACATGTTCCAGGTACAGCCTCCCCCAAGAGGATGGCTACTCGGGGACAAAGGCTATCCTTTGTGCACCTGGCTCATGACCCCGCTCCGCGCGCCCAGGACCGCTGCTGAAGAGGCCTACAACGAGAGCCATCAAACCACCCGCAACATCATCGAGCTAACTATTGGGGTCCTCAAGCAGCGGTTCTGCTGCCTTGATCGCTCCGGAGGAGCTCTCCAGTATTCGCCGGACCGGGTCTCCCAATTTGTGGTGGTTTGCAGCATGCTACACAACCTGGCTATCCGCAGGACTCAGGCACTGCCACCTGACGTTGGACCAGCACCTCAGGAGGAGGAGCAGGAGGAGCATGAGGAGGAGGAGGAGGAGGAGCAGGAGTACGTTCCCAGGAGGGAGCGACCAGGGCCAAGGGCCGCACG
The DNA here is from genome assembly GCF_052327205.1 of Somniosus microcephalus. Lineage (NCBI taxonomy): Eukaryota > Metazoa > Chordata > Chondrichthyes > Squaliformes > Somniosidae > Somniosus > Somniosus microcephalus. The sequence goes on along the minus strand of NC_140996.1, from coordinate 142,204,355 downwards.
ACGCCACCTTATTACACGGTACTTCTAAGCCCCCTGTCAGGGAATGGCCAGGGGCCATGAGGGAAGATGAATGCAGCCGCTCCGCAACCCCTCAGCCGGCGAAGCCAACAAACACTAAGAAGAACAACCATGGAGACTGCACGAATAAAGATAATTTTTTATTACACAAAAATGAAAAGCCCTTCCCACATGAATCCCCAAAAACAATAAACGGGCCCCACAAAAAGCCCAACAAACGACTCACTCCCACAAACTGGGGAGGCGTCACTCCACCTTTCTTCAAACCGGGCCTCAACGTCGGCCTAACGCAAAAAAAAACCCTCCAACAACACAACCATGGGCAAAATAAAGATGGCCACCGCCATATAAAAGGAAAGCTGGCCACACCCTCTACTGAGTGGCCCGCGAGGGCGAGACCTTGCCCAGCCTTTTGCCTCCCCTGCCCGGCCTGCTGCTCCTTTGCAAGCTCTGCCCAGTGGCTGCTGCGAGGCTGGGGGAAGGTGCCTGAGGCTCAGATGCCCTTCCGCCAGATGCCGCTGGCGGGCGGCCTACACGGCGTTTGGGCCTCGAGGGGCCGTCTGCTGAGTGGCGCACCTGAGCCTGGCCACCATCAGCTGCAGCCGCTTGCCCTTGACGCCCCAGTGGGGGAATGGCGGCAACGGATGGCGCAATGTGGGCCAGCTGGCATGTGGGATGCGCTGGCTGGTGCTGTGGCGCGGTGGCACTCGGCCGGGCTCGCACTGCAGGATCCGCAACAATCAGCCGAGGGGCGGCTTGCTGGGATGGTCCAGCGCGGCGGCTGCCCTGGCGATGCCTGCCTGAGACAGCGCGTGTGGCAGCAGTGAGTGCCCCTGTGGTCCTGGTGTGCGCGCGCATCACAGCCGTCAGGGTCTTGATGGCATCAGTCAGCATGCGGCCACTCGTGGCAGTTGCTGCCCCGAACTCGCGCACACTGGTCGCCAGCGACTCGATGGCCTCAGGCATGCGCCCCACCACGCTCATGAGCTCCGTGTGGTGCCGGTCCGAATCCTCGGCCATCTTATCCAGCTTCCGCACCTCCTCCGAGGTGAAGGTGTCCGGACTGGAGTCGCGACTCTCCCGCTGGGGAGGAGGGGGCCGAACTAGGGGACCCTTGCCGCGTTGGTGGCGGCGAGTGTGCCGAACAGCAGCACTCCCCTCTGATCCTTCGCCCGTTTGGGGGGAAGGCCGCGGGCCACGCGCACGGCTCCTGGGTGGCTGGACGCCACTGGTCCCAGAAGCTGCATTGCCCTGCGACAGTTCCTCCAGGCACTCGTCCAGTGAGGAGGTGTCAAGCATTTCCTCCTCTCCTGCGGGACGTGACTCTTCCCCCGAAGGTCCGGCTTGCTCCTCCTCCTCCTCCTGGTCGGAGGTGCTGTCACTGGCAGCTTCAGGGTCCTGGTCGTCACCAGCTGAAAGCAGGAATGCACAAGAGTAGCTTCAGAGTGAGGAGACGGCGTCAGCGAGGGAGTTAGGACTGGTGGCATTCAGCGAATTGGTGGGACAGTGGCAAAGGAGGTAGCTCAGATGGGCCAGTGCGACGCGAGAGGGCCAAAAGGCGAGGTCCTTACCATTGCCGGGCAGTGGAGGGTCGGATACTCCGCACGCTGTGGGGACAATCACACGGGCTCCCATGAGCACACACACGCGCTCCTCCAGCCGAGTGAGCTTCTGCAGCTTGGCGCGGCCACCCCTGGCACGCGCCTGGCGATTAAACGCTACTTTAGCCTGCAAGAGAAAGGACGGGCTGTAAGTGCGCAGTGAAGCCCTGATGTAGTGTGCACTGCCTCCCATGGTGGAATAGCGTGGACAGAGTGAAGCCCTGATGTAGTGTGCACTGCCTCCCATGGTGGAATAGCTTGGACAGAGTGAAGCCCTGATGTAGTGTGCACTGCCTCCCATGGTGGAATAGCTTGGACAGAGTGAAGCCCTGATGTAGTGTGCACTGCCTCCCATGGTGGAATAGCTTGGACAGAGTGAAGCCCTGATGTAGTGTGCACTGCCTCCCAAGGTGGAATAGCTTGGACAATGTGTAGAGTGCCGAATGGCCATGTGATGCTCATGACTGTCCCAATGCTGCTGGCTGAGGGCTGGCCAATAGGACTTTCAGCTCCCTTTGCCCATCATGTCAGGTGTACATGCAAGAATGAGGAGGAGACTGGAAAGGCTACTCACCTTCACAATCCTGGTCAGATCGTTGTATTTTTTACGACATTGTTTGTGGGTCCTGGGGGCATCGCCGGTGAACGTCACCCTCTGGGCGATCTGCTTCCAGGCTTTGGTGTAGTCGTGGTGGGTTGGATTCCTCCCACTCTCTGGGAACAAGATCTTGCGCCTCACCTCCAGAGCTGTGACCATTATGTCCAGATCACCCTCTGAGAAGCGCAGGGCACGCTGACGGGCCTTCTCTGGCGTTGCCATGACTCCCTGGGGCTGAGCAGCAGTGTTGAGGCCTCTTTGCAAGGCTGCAGTGTGCAGGGCGTGGCAGCAGACCAATTCGTCCCTTCCCCCTTTAAGAGCTGGTCGGCGCCACGGGGTCTGCTGTCAGTCCAAAAATGACCGCACCCGCGCTGCGCCCCACCTGGGCGCTATCCCTCTGGACCGCCGGCTTAGCTCCTAAAGATAGGAGTGGAACGCCTCTTTTAGCGCTCCACCAATCTCTTAGGGCGAAGCCACTGAATTTCCGGCAACGGGGCGCTACTTTGGGGCGGGCGCTAACTTCGGGCGGGCACTAAGGTTAGCGCCCCAAAACTGTCTATACTGAAAATCTAGCCCTAAGGATTCTGAACTTCTACTAAATTGGGTGTTGGCTCCCCAGGAAGGAAGTGGGGCACTAAATCAAGTGCTAATGACCTCAGTGGGGTGCTACAGGGACGCTACCAGCAGAGTGCTAATGGCCCAGAAATTCTGGTCGGGGGCTTCTCGTGGGTGCAAGCCCCCGACCTGCACTTACCTTGTGCACCGGCCGTTGAGCTGTGGGCCCCCGTGGAATTCCGATCCTGGGCCTGCTCCAGCTGCCGGCATGCAGTGCTTGCGTATCCCAGGGGCGCAGTTAGTTCGATGCATCCCCTGGGATCACGTGGGCCATGGAGAGCCAATCGGAGCAGGGAATGCTCCATTCATAAGTCTGACAGGAAGTGCTGTCAAATTTATAAATACTACGGGCCCCAAAACATCACTAAATCGTCAAATAAATTTTTAAAAACATCACAATTTTTAAATAAACTATAAATTACATGAAATAACTATTTTAAACAATAATTTAAATTTTTGAAAAAAATAATTTTATTTTCTAACGGAGCTAAAAATAAACTTACCTTTCTTTAAGTATTTAAAAATAATAAACCTGTAGAAAAAATGTTTTAATTTTAATTAATTCACCACTTACCTTGTAAAAAGCAGGCCTTAAGCCTGATTTTTACATGTCTAACTTCTGGAGACTTACCTTCCCGGAGAAACCTGGAAAAAAAACGTAAGTTCAATTCGCACGCGCAGCCTCTCCCGCGCACGCGTTCGACCTGTGAACCCCTGCTTTCAGGGGATCGGAAGTGTCAGTATCCCGCGCATGCGCAGTGCATGCAAGAAACCGGCACTTCCATTGGGCCTACGGGTGAGTACCCCATGCGTACTCACCCGTGGAGACCCGAATTTCTGGGCCATGAATTTCAGGTGCAATGATCCTTCACACTGGTTCCTTCCAGCTCTTAAAGGGGAGGTTGCATCATTGTGCAGATGCTCATTTTCAGCACTGCTGGCTTTTGGGCGACCTATGAGCAAATGAATCCCCTAATGGCTACGGCTGTTCCCACTCCCAAGGAGAGAGCTCGTCGGTTCATAGACGTGGCATTGGAGGCATTGGTGGCTGGAGTGGAGCAAAGGAGGGCAATGCTCTTCCCGGCCACTGGAAAGAGGCCATTGCCTCAGGTGTTCAGGGCAATGTGGAGGGAAGTGGCCCAGGAGGTCTCGGCCAGTAGTGTGGTGGAACGCAGCCTGACATAGTGCCACAAGGAATTCAACAACCTCAGTCGGGTGGTCAAGGTGAGTACATGCTTCAACAGCTCAACTGCGCAAACAACCACACCGCCACCACTCACCCACCAAACATCTTCACCTACTGAAACTCACATCCACATCTCACACCTTGCCCACAATCACAGCTATTCAATGACGGCAGGCATATCTCCCAAACACATAGCTGGACTCTGACTCAAACACATTTGGTTCTCTTGCAGGCTAAGATGGCCCACAATAGGAGGGAGCAGCAGAGAACAGGTGGGGGTGATGCGCAGCCCCAGCAGCTCTCAGACCTTGAGGAGCGAGTGCTGCGACTCATTGGGCAGCAGATGGTGGGCACAATGGCTGTTGGTGACGTCGACCCCGTTGGAGGCAAAAACGGTATCTTCAGCCCCTCTGCTTCTCTCATGCCACTTCCCCCTCATACCACACACCTTTCTCACTTTCCATCTCCTGAGAATGTCTGTATTCCTTGCTCCATTCCTGCCCCCCTGCCCTCACCTTAACACAAGTGTTGTGCCTTTATGCTTTCAAATAATCAGCAACCAGATGACCAACCTATCCCTGAGCCCCCCACTGAGAGTGAGGAAGGAGAAGAAGAGGAGGAGCAAAGCACCGCATTACTGCGTCTCTCACCCGCAGGCACCATCTCAGATACTGGCACTACGCGATCTTAGAGGCAAGTTTAGTAGAGGGGTCTGCACTGGGTGATATACCGGGGAAGAGCAGGCTGCAGCAAGACCGGGGGAAAGGGTAGCTTGGGAGCCAGTTCCCCGGAGGCCGAGTTCGCGCACGAGTTCTGCTGCACATGATTCAGAGGAGTACCTCGATGAGGAGGTGTTCACAAGAAGGGTGATGGCCATGCACACTGAGTTTCCTACAAGCAAGAAAATAAATAGTAAACAGTCAGCCATGAAGTCATAATTGTGGATCATATTGTTCTGCATACCGTTACAAACAACAGTATGCATGAACCATGTGTATCAGTGCAAGATTAGGAGTCCTGGCAAGTGTCTCAGGAAACACAAACACAGCTGACATTTACAGCTTGTTTACTACCTTTTAAGATGACAAGCTCTTACTAAGCAATAATGTTCATAGATGCACTAAGTTACGAGTTGAATTACTGTTTGAATCAACCCTGAAGGGTCAAAGAACAATTTATTAAAATGAGCAGTTATTCCATGAGTAAAGGTTTTTCATCAATTAAATATGAAAAATCTTCATTGTTGGAATGTCATCAAACTTCCCTGTCATTTTTTAACTGCCCCAAAATTTGGCATAAATAAAGCGGGGATGTCCAGCCTGCACAAAGGATGAATACACTGAAAATACATAAAACCACAGAACGAGGTTTTTTAGTAGCCTGGTGGATCAAGACATGGTCTGGAGCAGCACTAAGCCACATGGACCAAGATTGATCACCAGTTTTTGCTGAAATAGCTGATTTCAGGTGGGCAGTAATAACAATGCGATAATTGACCTCCAAATTCCTGGGCTAGGGAATGGAGGTGAAGGGAGTGGGGGGTTGGGAGGTTGGGGGGGTGGGTGGAAAACAACTAGGATTCCCGCTCCCGATCAGCAAGAATCCACGCTGTTAAGTGCATCAGCTGTCCGATTCACTTCAATATCCTGAATGGCCACTTGGGCAAGGTACAGCCGTCAATAATCTAGATCTTTCTACAAATACTGCCTGATTTTGGGTCAGTATTTAGGCAGCTGGAGACAGAAAATGGCAGAAGTATCCCTCCCAGAATCCCACCCACTTTGTTGCTGACACATTTTTCAGTGGCTGAGACCAACTCAAGGGTCATTTTATAACAGGTGAGTACTTCATTACAATGGAATTTGGGGGCCTATTCAACCTGCACTTCATTCCTGCTGTTCTAGCATGCAGAACATCAAAAGATAATTATGCCCCTTTGCAATGGAAGTCCAAGAATGCTAGGTTATATTGGAAGTCATGGAAAGTATGCAGTAATATAAAGGTAAGTGGATTTCAGCAATTCTTAACATTTTTCTTATTTTTCTTTCCTTGGCACTCAGGAGCCTTTGTGCAATATTATTGGCACCAATGGGAATTTACTAGCCATTGAGGTATTTCAAAGAAGAGGAGGACCGATGGAAGGATGCCAAGCAGATCAGGCTGCAGGAGAGGTGCTCTGTGCCACCCCCGCCCCCCCACCCACTCCAATCCCCACCCCCGCTCCACTGGTACCTGCACACTCGCATTAGCGGACACAATGGAACATACCCTGTTTTGGCAGATGATTAGTGCTGGTGGAGACTCCTCATCCCATAGGATGCCGATGGCATCACTAGAATATGTGAATGTAGGATGCTGCCTCGTAAACACTCCAATCACAGTGCATCATACTTTCAATGGTACTGCACGAAAAAAGCATGCCAAACTGATCAAGAGCCAGTGCAGCCTGAGTGGGTATACCAGCCAAGATGTAACACTATTTCTGCCCAGCCTGGCACATTTAATTGGCAGTGCCTATGGAGAACTATCTTCTCAGGGTCTGTGTCAGCAGAGAAGCAGATGCAGTGCTGTATTATCTGATGGAAGAACACTTACAGCTATCACACAGTGCAGGGCTATCACAAGCAGTGACAGTAACAGGCATCTGTGGCCTGAATCTTTCCCCCATCACCTTGCAGGCATGCTGCAATCCTATGGGGACAGTGCTATGGAGTGGCACACCCACATCCAATCATGCAGAACCATCTCCACTTTAGCGGCTATTAATTAAGTAAGGGTAAGGGGTTGTGTAGGTCTCTCACTGGCCTGCAGAATCAAGGCTGCATCTGCAGGTTCTTTTCTTTTCATTTTCTGCCTGTTGCTTCTTAGTCCCTGCTACTTCAACTTTGGTAAAGACTACCAACAGGTGGAAATGACTTTGAGGCTCTGCAAAGTTTTTCACAAATTTTGTCCCCCTTGTTAGAAACTAGGGGTGCCTAAAATATATATATGGTTATGCAAATGAAACTGGAACGCAAATAATACTGTGTTTAAATGATTGTATGTTTCTGATTGAGACAAGTAAGGGGTTAATGTATAAGTTGTGTTTTACTGGAACTGTGTAAGTTTTGTTTTCCTGAAGGCTTGTATTAAACTTTGAGACAAAATGCCAAAGTTAGATTGGATGAGGCATAACATTCCACACAGGGGCCCATAGCATGGCCTTGCCCTGCCAGGCTAGCTGTCTGTTGTTTGTAAGTTAGGGTTTTGACTTTGTTAATGTATCTTTAATTTGGCTAATGAAGGCCCAACCTATGTTTTTTCCATTATTACTAATAACCATATTATAATGCTCAGGTAGAATTTGGAGTTTGTTTAACAGAACTGATAATTAAAACTTAATTAGCATAAAGGACATAGAATAGAAGAAATTTATGGGAGTTAATGTACCATCTCAGAATGCAATAGTCTGTTAGATTAAGGGGAGATAGTTTGGATGGTGGTTGGTTGAGTAAGATAGCTCTGGCTTGGGCCTCTGATTTAATGACCCAAAGCTATGCCTGGTACACGCACTGACTGACCCAGTGGGGCCAAGACAGAATGAGGTAAGAGACTATTGCTTTGGAAGGAAAGGGCCGGATGAAATAAGGAAAGACAGTCCTCAAGATGCTGTAAGTTGATTGGTCAAGTACAGAAAGCACGTGTAATGGTTGTGAAGACCCCTTGAAGGAGGGTCTTCATCTGTAGGTTTAGACAAAGAACTCAACGTGCCACTGGACACCTTGTTTTAAGGGGAACTTCTATCGGATAAATGGGCTTGTCCATTATTTTACCTCAGGCCCACCTGTAAAAAGAGAATAAATGGAAAGGCTCAAGAACTCTTAGTTCAGACTGTGGAGCGAGGGGCTCCCAAGAGTGGAAATGGTGGTCTAATACTCTTCAGAGAGTGGACCCATGTGGACTCTAGTCTAACACTCTTGGTTGGTTCAGAGAAAGACAGAGAGAGAAACATGAGGCAAGAAGGAGAATGAATAAGAGTTGTTCGTGCACGCCAGCCATCTGTCCGATCGGGTCCGGTACCAACTGCTTGTCACAGTCGTATGTTTTTGCTGTATAGCTAGTGTGTTATATTCCATCCTAAACTCCGATTAAACACAATATACCCACCATATTGGTTTGCACTCGATCCGGTTTACCAGAGATACGCGAATCTCTACACCCTAGTGTGACACTCCCCTTTAATTATCCCCATCCCTCCAAGTTCCATTTACACACATTCCGCCATCACCACTAGAATGCTTCTTCGACCCATCCAAATCTGCACCTTAAATTGTGTGAATGAGGTGATCTGGGAAAATTGTGTGTAAGCATTACACTTCCATTTGAGCCTTTTAAAAACCAACCAATATTAATTTTGCTGTAGATTTTGCAAATGAAAGAAAATTGAGGCTATCATCTTAAAGAAAGGAGGGGCGAGAAGTTGGAAAAAATGTAAACTAATAGGGGGTGATTTTCATTCAGAAGTCGGGAAGAAGGCGGGACTACAATTTTCTGGGTTGTAGTCCCGCCTCCATCGAGATGCGGCCAATCCACATGATTTTAACTTGATTGACCTTGTTGAGCCCGCCCAGCGGGCTCAGCAGGTCAATTAAGGGCCACCCGGCAACAGGTGTCATCACAGACTGAAATTTCATCTGTCAAGACGTCTTGACAAATGAAATATCAGTGTTTCGCAGCTGTTTGAAGCTGTCAAACACTGACAGTCTTACTTCTAACCTGAGTCCTTCTACACAGACTCAGTTAGAAATCTCACCGGCACAGAAAGCTGCAGGCTGTCACTTTTGACAGTTCACAGCCATTCTGCTTTCTGTGCCAGTTAGATGATGGACTCCCGAAACCAAGAGGAAGGAAGGCTGAAAAGGTAAGTACAGGTAATTTAAACTTCTTTACACACTTTAGACACACCAAACACACTTATCTTTGCACTCATGCACCCATCACTTACCTGAACACCGACATCTCGACCCCTCCAAGTCCTTCAGCCCGACGGCCCGACTCCTCTAACTTGGCGTGGTTTGGAGCCGTCGAGAATCCCACACTTCAAGCTTTAAAATAGGGATTAGGCTAAAAACTGCCTGTTAACTACCTGTTCACAGGCAGTTAATTGGCACTAATCCCTTCCCGCCTCGGGTAGGCGGGTCCCGTACGGGGCGGGTACCCGCCTCCTTTGAAACTTACATGGAGGCAGGTTGGGGGCGGGATGGTGTTGGGACCCCTGAATTCGGGACTTTAACCCCCCACACGCCTCGAATCCCGACTCCATGGGTCAATGAAAATCGACCCCATAGAAACAACTACAGAACAAGTCAGACATAGTCAGGTACAATGTGCAACAGAGCATATTCTGCATGTCCTCGTTGCCATGACATCATGATGCATTCTTCTGCTGTAACTTAGAACCAGTCATCAAAGAAAAAAAAGAACCAGTCATCAAGTCGAGATAAAAATACCTTTTCTCTTCACTTTCAATCCTTGCTATGAATTGGATACATGATCAACTACAGTGAAACACTGATTTACTTTTCATTGTTGATAATCACCTAAACTGCTCATTCACAACAGCTTCACTGATGAAAGAACAACAGGAAATGCTGGAAGCACTCAGCAGGCTAGACAGCATTCGTGGAGAGAGAAACAGAGTAAACGTTTCAGGTCTGGGACCCTTTATCAGAACTGGAAAACGCAAGAGATGTAACAGATTTTAAACAGGTGCAGAGGCAGGGAAAGGGGGAAGGGAGGGGAGGAAAGAACATTCTGTGCTAGGGTAGGAGGCAGGAGAGATTTAATGTTGCAAATGGGGATGGCAGAATCATAAACAGCATGAAAAATGGGGGCAGGGGTTATAGTCTGAAACTGTTGAACTCAATGTTGAGTCCAGAAGGCTGTAAAATGCCTAATCGAAAGATGAGGTGCTGTTCCTCGAGCTTACGTTGAGCTTCATTGGAACAGTGTAAGAGGCTGAGAGCAGAGAGATCAGAGTGGGAGTGAAGTGGTGAATTAAAGTGACAAGCAACTGGAAGCTCGGGGTCACCCTTATGGACTGAACGGAGGTATTCCGCAAAGCGGTTATCAATCTGCGTTTGGTCTCCCCAATGTAGAGGTGACCGCATCACGAGCAGCGAATACAGTATACTAAGGTGCAAGAAGTACAAGTAAATCGCTGTTTCACCTGGAAGGGGTGTTTGGGGCCCTGGACAGTGGGAAGGGTGGAGGTAAAGGGCAGGTGTTGCATCTCCTGCGCTTGCACGGGAAGGTCCCGGGCGAAGGAGAATGGTTCTGGGGGTGAGAGGAGTGGACCAGGGTGTCACGGAGGGAGCGGTCCCTTCGGAATGCTGAACGGGGAGGTGAGGGGAAGATGCGTTTGGTGGTGGGATCAGGCTGGAGGTGACGGAAATGGTGGAGGATGATCCGTTGAATGTGGAGGCTGGTGGGGTGAAAGGTGAGGACAAGGGGAACCCTATCATGGTTCTGGGAGGGAGGGGAAGGGGTGAGAGCAGAAGTGCGGGAAAGGGAATGGACACGGTCAAGGGCGATGTCAACCACAGTAGAGGGGAATCCTCGGTTGAGGAAAAAGGAAGACATATCGGAAGCACTGGGATGGAAGGTGGCATTATCAGAACAGATGCGGCGGAGATGGAGAAACTGGGAGAATGGAATAGAGTCCTTACAGGAAGCAGGGTGGGAGGAAGTGTAGTCCAGGTAGTTGTGGGAGTCAGTGGGCTTGTAGTGGATGTTTGTCGAAAGCCGATTGCCAGAAATGGAGACAAAGAAGTCAAGGAAGGGAAGGGAAGAGTCGGTGATGGACCATGTGAAGGTGAGGGAAGGGTGGAAATTGGAAGTAAAGTGAATGAACTTTTCTAGTTTGGGGCGAGAGCAGGAAACGGCACCAATACAATCATCGATGTACTGAAAAAAGAGGTGAGGGAGGGGACCTGAGTAGGACTGGAATAAAGAATGTTCCACATATCCCGTGAAAAGGCAGGCATGCGGGTTCCCATAACAACACCTTTAATTTGGAGGAAGTGAGTGGAGTCAAAGGAGAAGTTGTTCAATGTGAGAACAAGTTCAGCCAGGCGGAGGAGGGTGGTGGTGGATGGGAACTGATTGGGCCTCTGTTCAAGGAAGAAGTGGCGCGCCCTCAGGTCATCCTGGTGGGGGATGGAAGTGTAGAGGGATTGGACGTCCATAGTGAAAAGGAGACGGTTGGGGCCAGGAAACTAGAAACTGTTAAAGTGGCGGAGGGCGTCGGAAGAGTCACGAATGTAGATGGGAAGAGACTGGACAAGGGGAGAAAAAATAGAGTCGAGATAGAAAGAGATAAATTCTGTGGGGCAAGAACAGGCTGAAACGATGGGTCAACCAGGGCAGCCCTGTTTGTGGATCTTAGGAAGGAGGTAAAAGTGGGCTGTGCGGGGTTGGGGGACTATGAGGTTGGTGGCCATGGAGGGAAGATCTCCAGAGGAGATGGGTCAGTGACAGTCTTTGTTGTGTATGTACCTTTAAGAGAATAACTGGTCTCAGACTGCAGTACCAGCAGTGACCACCCCTGTATAAAAGGCGCTAGTAAGCCTCTGTAGTTTCAGTTTCCCGATTGACTCCTTTCAGTAAAGACTTGTTTTGCTCAACTCCTGCTGTCCGTGTCTCAATCATACACGGACATAATACTGGCGACGAGCAGATACGAACTTACCTACAGTCTGCACCACCTCTTGGGATCCATTCCTGCAGCAAAGTGAGCAGAGGTCGAGGCCAGAAGGAAGAAAGAAGCAGTAGAAACGGGCGTCGACCGTGGGCATCCGCCCCTGTGTTAGCGGAGTTGAAGATTGCTGGAGAAGCTGTCGAAAGCGGGGCCTGGTTCCTGTCGATGGTGCTTCAGCTAATCGGGCTGGTGGCAGGTAGTACACTGATCCTTCCTGGGCTGCAGCGGTCGCGAACTCGAGCGGGTGGCTTGCAACGGGGCCGAGCAGCGTTGTCGGGAAGAGGAGAGAGAGAGGGTGGAGCACACAGGGCGCGGCCGGTGCTACGAAGCCGGGCTGCGTATAGACCCGAGAAGAGGGAGGCAAGAGTCCCACAGGGTTGTTCCACGATGGGAAAATATTAAAAGAAAGAAATATTAAACGCGCAGGAAACCGCGAGGAGCTGCAGGTTGCAACGGAAACCACGGATAGCAGCGCTAGCAACAGCGGGGAAGAAGTCAAAGCGCGGGAGGCACCATTTTAGATTTTCAAGATGCCGAAGACTGGCTGTATCACTGCCTTTGATAATACAATAGAGGACTGGACCACGTATGTGGAAAGAGTCAAGGTATATTGCGAGGCAAACGAAATAGCCGATGAGAAAAAGGCATCGGTATTGCTAAACTTAATGGGCGCTAGAACGTACGGCCTATTGCGGGACCTGATTACTCCAGCCAAACCGAAGGCGAAGAATTTTAACAAAATTGTTGCTGTCCTACAGGAACACCTAAACCCTGCACCACTGTTGATAGCCGAAAGATTTAAATTCCACAGGAGAACTCAGCATAAAGATGAGAGCAATGCTGAGTACCTTACGGAACTACGCAAGCTATCAAAGCACTGCCAGTTCGAAGCAGGACTGGCAGATACACTACGGGACAAATTTGTCTGTGGACTCCTGAGTGAAGGAACACAGAAGAAGTTACTCTCAGAGAAAGAGCTGACGCTAGATAAGGCTTTCAGCGTGGCAGTATCGTACGAAGCAGCAGCCAGGGGAGCTGCGGAAATTCAACAAAAGCCACAGGAATACGGCACCCACGAAATGACACGGGGATTTGCAAAATGTTATCGCTGCGGCAGACCTAACCATGACCAGAAGGACTGCTGGTCCAAGGACAAAATATGCAGGCAATGCGGAAAGATGGGACACATTGCACGAGTTTGCAGGTCTGGGAAGAAGACCAGCGACAACAAAAAGGCTACTAAGGAACCGTACAAGAAAGTACAAAAGATGACGGACAGTAGTTCCGAAGACCAGATGAGCGATAGTGAATCCGGGAACAGGAGACTAAGCTGTCTCAAACTTCACAATGTAATCGCAAAAGAGGATCACCGAACCATTTGGGTCACCCTCACGATAGCAGGGACCCAAGTTAAAATGGAATTGGATACAGGATCAGCGCTAACCGTCATGAATTGAATAGACTACGAGCGGCTATTCTCACACATACCCTTGAGAGAGACATCCATTGTCTTGACGACGTATACGGGGCAAAAAGTATACCCCAGAGGAAAAATAAGGGTGCCTGTCGAATACAACGGCAAGAAAATACGGAAATTGTATCTCTACATACTGCAAAATGGTGGACCACCGTTATTGGGACGTGAATGGATCAGGAAGATAAGCTTAGATTGGCACTCCATTCATGCAATGACGGTGGATGGTAAAAAAGATGAAGACGTCATTCCTGGACGATTGTCAACAATCTTAGCTGACGCCAAAGAGGTATTTCAACAAGAACTGGGCACTCTTAAAGGCGTAACCGCCTCGATAAAAAAAGAAGAGAATGCAATTCCCAAGTTTTTCAAAGCAAGACCGGTACCATATGCAATTCGCCCAGCCGTCGAGGCAGAGCTGGAGAATCTGGAGAAGGCAGGCGTGTTGTCTAAAGTCGACTGGAGCGAGTGGGCGACACCCATCGTTCCTGTCATGAAGAAAACGTTAAGCAATAAGTCTGAGGAGCCAAGGAAGGTTCGCATCTGTGGGGATTTCAAGGTGACGGTGAACCCAATCCTTCACACAGTACAATATCCTCTTCCAAGGATAGAAGACATCTTCGCCTCACTGTCTGGAGGGAAGCGTTTTACAAAAATTGACCTAGCACAAGCATATTTGCAGATGGAGGTTGAAGAATCCTTTAGGAAGTATCTCACGATAAACACTCACAAAGGTCTTTACCAGTATCATCGATTGGTATTCGGAGTAGCATCGGCTCCGGCGATATGGCAAAGAGCGATGGAACAAGTCCTGCAAGGGATTCCGGGGACTCAGTGTTACTTGGACGACATCCTTGTGACAGGTGAAGACGACAGTGAACACCTTAACAACCTAGAACAGGTGCTCACTAGACTACGGGAACATGGGCTATGAGCCAATCGCCCCAAGTGCGAGTTTTTTAAGAAACAGATATCGTATTGTGGCCACGTGATTGATGAAGAGGGGTTACATAAGTCCCCTGACAAAATTGAAGCAGTTGTTAAGGCCCCAGCGCCTGAAAATGTGTCGCAACTGAGGTCATTCCTCGGATTGGTGAATTACTACCATAAGTTTTTGCCAAATTTGTCGACAATCCTGCACCCACTGAATGCCCTGCTACGAACGGGAGTAGCATGGAAATGGAGCAATGACTGTAAGCGGGCCTTTCAGAAGAGTAAGGACTTAATCACTTCAAGAGAAGTATTGGCTCACTACAACCCAGCACTTCCGATCAGACTGGCGTGTGATGCATCTCCCTACGGCATTGGGGCGGTACTGTCACATAAATTCCTTGATGGTTTAGAGAGGCCGATAGCTTTTGCATCACGCTCGTTAACTTCTGCCGAGCGTAACTACGCCCAGATTGACAGAGAGGCCCTCAGCATAGTGTGGGGGGTGAAGAAGTTCAATCACTACCTGCACGGTCAAAAATTTACTCTACTAACCGATCATCAACCTCTTGTCTCCATTTTCAACCCTCAGAAGGGCGTACCGATAATGACAGCGCAACGGCTGCAGAGGTGGTCCCTTTTCCTAGGGGCACACCAATATGACATCGAGTACAAAGGAACTAAACAGCATGGGAATGCTGATGGATTGTCACACCTACCGTTGCCGACGGTGGAAGAAGAAGACCTTGCAGTGGATCCAATGGAGTTATTCCACTCGACCATAGTCGTATGTCTCCCTGTGATGAATGCAAACATAGAAAAGGAAACACGGAATGACCCGACACTATCACGGGTCTATGATTTAACGGTGAAGGGATGGCCAGCACATGGCGAACACTGCTGCCAGCATTCTCGCCGAGAAGAGAACAGCTGTCAGTGTGCAGAGGAACCTTGATGTGTGGATCCAGAGTAGTAATTCCACCTAACTTGATGGATAGAGTGCTCAATGAGCTTCATGAGGGTCATCTGGGTGGGGTAAAAATGAAAAACTTAGCGAGAGCGTTTGTGTGGTGGCCGGGAATCGATAGAGAAATCGAAGAGATGACCAAGAGCTGTGCAGGATGCCAGAAGGTCCAAAACGCCCCACCACAAGCTCCTCTACATCCATGGGAGTGGCCCTCATCTCCATGGCAAAGGGTGCACATTGATTTTGCTGGTCCCTTCATGGACTCGATGTTTTTAATTGCGGTGGATGCACATTCAATGTGGGCAGAGGTAATAAAAATGTCCTCAACCACCACGGAAAAAACTATCATAGTTTTACGAACCATATTCACCAGGAATGGGCTGCCTGAACAGATTTGCTCTGACAATGGACCACAGTTTGTGTCTGAAGAGTTCCGGAGGTTCTTAAAGAACAATGGTGTTAAGCATTACACATCTGCCCCATATCATCCAGCCACTAATGGATTGGCCGAGAGGTTTGTTCAAACATTCAAGAAGGCTATCAAGGCAATGTGTAATGAAGATATACCCCTACAACACAAGGTGGACAACTTCTTGTTTGCCTACCGGAATGCGACACATGCGGTTACCAACCAAACTCCAGCCATGATGTTCTTCAATCGAAGACTACGATGCCGCTTGGATTTGATTAAGCTAAACGTCCGAAGAGATGTGGCGAACAGGCAGTTTCAGAATATGAATGAAAGGCCGACCAGGAGTTTTAAGATAGGTCAACCAGTTTTGGCCCGGGACTACCGCACTGAGAAATGGCAGCCAGGAACGATTTGTATGCGGCAAGGACCTCTCATGTATACCGTGGACATTGGAGAGAGCATTGTAAGACGCCATGCTGACCAGATTCTAGAGTCACTGGAAAACGTCAACTCCACACCACGATCTGATACACCTGGTAATGAAATCGACGTACCAATTGCAGCTACCGCAGAATCGGTGATATTGGAAGCAGATGAACCAAACAACAACATTGATCCCGACTCAACCTTGCCAGAGGAACCTGATACCCCAAAGAGGCGTTATCCAGACAGAATCAGGAAGCCTCCTCAAAGACTGAACTTATAATGTCTTAAACTTAACCAATGTATCTAGCAACCGTAATTGTGATTGTAATTAGTTATCATTTAGTTGTTAAATGAATGTTATGTACTGTTTATCTAAAAGGGGAGGAATTGTTGTGTATGTACCTTTAAGAGAATAACTGGTCTCGGACTGCAGTACCAGCAGTGACCACCCCTGTATAAAAGGCGCTAGTAAGCCTCTGTAGTTTCAGTTTCCCGATTGACTCCTTTCAGTAAAGACTTGTTTTGTTCAACTCCTGCTGTCCGTGTCTCAATCATACACGGACATAATAGTCTTGGAAACAATGGCTTGATGTTTGGTAGTGGGGTCATGGTCCAGGGGTAGGTAGGAGGAGTTGTTGGAGACCGACCTCTACAGTGCAGAAGCTGAACGCCAACTCTTCGACACCTCCTCCTACCTCCCCCTGGACCATGACCATAACTCCACTACCAAACATCAAGCATCCACCACCCTTTCAGACAATGCATTCAAGATCGTAACCACTCACTGCATAAAAAAGATTTTCCTCATGTTGCCTTTGGTTCTTTTGCCAATCACCTTAAATCTGTGTCCTCTGGTTTGCGACCCTTCCGCCAATGGGAACAGTTTATCTCTATCTACTCTGTCTAGACCCCTCATGATTTTGAACACCTCTATCAAATCTCCTCTCAATCTTCTCTGCTCTAAGGAGAACAACCCCAGCTCCTCTAGCCTGTCCATGTAACTGAAGTCCCTCATCCCTGGAAACATTCTCGTAAATCTTTTCTGTACCCTCTCTAAGGCCTTGTCATCCTTCCTAAAAGGTGGTGCCCAGAATTGGACTCAATACTCCAGTTGAAGCCGAACCAGTGGGCGTGATCTTGCCAGCCCTGGAGAGGCGGGTTTGGAGGCGGGGCTGCCGGGAAAATGACAGAATCTGGGGGCGGGTGCCCATCCTGCCCCAAACCCGCCTCTGTGCCATCTTCCCAGGAGGCGGGTAGCCGACCCACACCAGGTTCCATCTCCTGGAGGCAGGAAGGGGATTACAGCCACTTAACTGCCTGTTAACAAGTAGTTAACAGGCAGATAAGAGGATTATCCCCATGATACCTACACAAGTGCGGGTTTCCCGAAGGCTGCGAACCCCGAAGGGTCACCGAGGCGAGCAGTGGGTCTACGGGGGTCGGAGGGGTGCAAAAGTGTACTGTGAAGGTAAGTGATGGGTGCAAGTGTGGAGAGGTGAGTATGTGAGGTGAGTGGAAAGTGTTAGAAAAAGTTTACTTACCTTTGTTTCTTCCTGCAGGCTTCAATCATTGGGGATACGGAGAGTCTCGCATCTCCGTGGCAGAGATGACAGATGGCTGCTGCATTCTCCAATGGAACAACCATCTAATTTCTGCTAAAGAAAGAGGTTTGATGAGTCTTGAATACACAAACTCATCAAACTACAGAGAATGTCAGTGTTTGACAGCTTTACAGAGCTGTCAAACAATGACAATTCATCTGTCAAAACAGATGAAACGTCATATGCTGACGTTCCCTGTAACTGACTTCACCTTAATTGGTCTGCTAAGCCCATTGGGTGGGCTTAACAAGGTCAATCAAGGGAAAATAGCGTGGGTTGGCCAAAAGTTGATGGAGGCGGGACTAAAACCCAACAAGTGGGAGTCCCACCTCCAAAAGCTTCCCATTGGCAAAATCCAGCCCAGTCTTTTATAAAGGTTCATCATAACTTCCTTGCTTTTGTACTCTATGCCTCTATTTATGAAGCCCAGTATGCCGTATGCATTTTTAACCACTTTCTCAACCTGCCCTGCCACCTTCAATGATTTGTGCCCATATACCCCCAGGTGTCTCGGTTCATGCACCCCCTTTAGGATTGTACCCTTTAGTTTATATTGCCTCTCCTCATTCTTCCTACCAAAATGTATCACTTTGTAATTTTCTGCATTAAATTTAATCTGCCACATGTCTGCCCATTTCACCAGCCTGTCTATGTCTTCTTGAAGTCTATCACTATCCTCCTCACTGTTCACTATACTTCCAAGTTTTGTGTCATCTGCACATTTTGAAATTGTGCCCTGTGCACCAAAGTCCAAGTCATTAATATATATCAAGAAAAACATTTGTCCTGGAACCAACCCCTGGAGAACACCACTGTATAACTTCCTCCAGTCCGAAAAACAACCGTTCACCACTACTCTCTGTTTCCTGTCACTTAGCCAATTTTGTATTCATTTTTTATATCCCTTTTTTCCATGAGCTTCAACTTTGCTGGCAAGTCTATTATGTGACACTTTATCAAATGCCTTTTGCAAGTCCATGTACACCACGTCAACGCTTTGCCTTCATCAACCCTCTTTGTTACCTCATCAAAAAACTCGATCAAGTTAGTTAAACACGATTTGCCTTTAACAAATCCATGCTGGCTTTCCTTAATTAATCCACACTTGTCCAAGTGAACATTAACTTTGTCCCTGATTATCATTTCTAAAAGCTTCCCCACTACCGAGGTTAAACTGACTGGCCTGTAGTTGCTGGGTTTATCCTTACATCCTTGTTTGAACAAGGGTTTAGCATTTGCAATTCTCTAGACCTCTGGCACCACCCCTATATCTAAGGAGAATTGGAAGATTATGGCCAGTACCTCTGCGATTTCCTCCTTAACCTCCCTCAGCATCCTAGGATGCATCCCATCCAGTCCTGGTGACTTATCAACTTTAAGTACAGACAGCCTTTCTAGTACCTTCTCTTTATCAATTTTTATCTTATCCAATATCTCAACTACCTCCTCTTTCACTATGACTTTGGCAGCATCTTCTTCCTTGGTGAAGACGGATGCAAAGTACTCATTTAGTACCTCAGCCATGCCCTCTGCCTCCATGCGTAGGTCTCCTTTTTGGTCCCTAATCAGCCCCGCCCCTCCTCTTAATATACATTTATTATTTATATGCCTATAGAAGACTTTGGAATTCCCTTTTATGTTAGTTGCCAATCTATTCTCATATTCTCTCTTTGCCCCTCTTATTTTCTTTTACACTTCCCCTCTGAACTTTCTATATTCAGCTTGTATTCTCAATCTGACATGTGTCATACATGCTCTTTGTCTGCTTCATCTTACTCGCTATCTCTTTCATCATCCAGGGAGCCCTGGCTTTAGTTGCCCTACCTTTCCTCCTTGTGGGAATGTACCTCGACTGTACCCAGACCATCTCCTCTTTAAAGGCAGCCCATTGTTTGATTACAGTTTTGTCTGCCAATCTTTGATTCCAATTTACCCGGGCCAGATCTGTTCTCAACCCACTGAAACGTGCCTTCCTCCAATTAAGTATTTTTACTCTATATTGCACCCTGTCCTTTTCCATAGCTAATCTAAATCTTATGATACTATAATCACTGTTCCCTAAAAATTCCCCTACTGACACTTGCTCCACTTGACCCACCTCATTCCCCAGAATCAGATCCAGCAATGCCATCTTCCCCGTTGGGCCGGCAACATACTGATCAAGATAGTTCTCCTGAACACACTTCAGAAATTCTTTCCCTCTCTGTCCTTTACACTATTATTACCCCACAGACCACACTCAAAATGTTTTATGAGATATTCTTCTTATGGGATGCATCCTAGGTTGCTGAGGGAAGTAAGGGTAGAAATTCCAGAGATGCTGGTCACAATCTTCCAATCCTCCTTTGATACAGGGACAGTGCCAAAGGAACGTAAGATTGCAAATGTTACACCCTTTTCAAAAAAGGGGAGAAGGATAAACCTGGCAATTACAGGCCAGTCAGTTCAATGTTGGTGGTGGGGAAGCTTTTAGAAACAATAATCCTGGAGAAAATTAACAGCCACTTGGACAAGCTTGTACTAATAAAAGAGAGCCAGCATGGCTTTGTTAAGGGAAAATCGTGTTTGACCAACTTGATTGAGTTTTTTGATGAGTTAACAGAGAGGGTGGATGAGGGCAGTGCAGTAAATGTTGTGTATCTGGACTTTCAAAAGGAGCCTGATCAAGTACCACATACTAGGCTTGTTAGCAAAATTGAAGCCCATGGGATTAAAGGGGCAGTAGCAGCATGGATACAAAATTAGCTAAGGGATAGAAAACAGAAATTGTGTTGACTGACTGTTTTTCAAACTGGAGGGAGGTACTAGGACCACTGCTGTTTTTTATATACATTAATGACCTGGACTTGGGGGTAGAGTGCAGAATTTTGAAATTTGTAGATGACACGAAACTTGGAAGTGTAGTAAACAGTGAGGAAGCTAGTAATAGACTTCAAGAAGACATAGACAGGCTGGTGGAATGGGCGGACACATGGCAGATGAAATTCAATGCAAAGAAGTGTGAGGTGATAAATTTTAATATGAAGAATGAGGAGAGACAATAAATACATGCTAAATGATACAATTTTAAAGGGGGTGCAAGAACAAAGAGACCTGGGGGTGTTTGTGCACAAATCTTTAAAGGTGATAGGACAGGTTAACAAAGCAGTTAATAAAGCATATGAGCTCCTGGGCTTTATAAATAGAGGCATAGAGTAAAAAGCCAGGAAATTATGCTAAACCTATATAAAACACTAGTTAGGCCCCAGCTGGAGTATTGTGTCCAATTCTGGGCACCACACTTTAGGAAGGACGTGAAGGCTTTGGAGAGGGTACAGAGATTTACTAGAATGGTTCCAGGCATGAGGGATTACAGTTACATGGATAGACTAGAGAAGCTGGGGTTGTTCTCCTTAGCGCAGAGAAGGCTAAGAGATTCGATAGAGGTGTTTAAAATCATGAAGGGTTTAGACAGAGTTAGTAAAGAGAATTTTTTTCCAATGGCTGAAGGGTCAATAACGAGAGGGCACATATTTAAGGTGATTGGCAAAAGAATCAGAGGCAACATGAGGGAAAATTGTTTTACGCAATGAGTGATTAGGATTTGGAATGCACTGCCTGATAGGGTGGTGCATACAGATTCAATAGTAGCCTTCAAGAGGAAATTGGATAAATACTTGAAGGAGAAAAAATTGCCGGGATGTGGGGAAAGAGCCGGGGAGTGGGACTAACTGGACTGCTCTTCAAAAGAGCCGGTGGAGACTTAAGCTCTTTATTTAGTTTAATATTATATATGAAGATCTGGATAAATGCACATCGCTATACGCCCAGTTCAAAACAGTCTGTCAAAATATTTGAGGTGGCAATAAACCATGAACAGCCAAGAACTGCATTTGGCCTCCTTCTATGCTGTACTATTGGTTGTTTATTTTAGAGCTCCTATATGCTTTTGACTAAGTAAGCTTCCTTCAGAAGAGGTTATACATTGTATTGGAACTTGTTGTCTTTTGTACAATTTAATATGTAGTTCCCATACCACTAATTTTTTCAGTTAGTTTTGTTTTGTTTACCAGTAAAAGATCTATAACTCATTGGAAATATTGACAAACAAATGCAGTTCTTGGCTGTTCATGGTTTATTGCCACCTCAAATATTTTGACAGACTGTTTTGAACTGGGCGTATAGCGATGTGCATTTATCCAGATCTTCATATATAATATTAAACTAAATAAAGAGCTTAATGATGTACCTATTTGCAATAATTTGCAAATGCACCTATTTCAGAAGTGAACACAAGCATTTCTCCCTTACTTTGATTTTATTTTAAGGCTCAGTTGCATTTTCCCCAATATTTCAAAGCCAACAGTCTTCCTTCTGTCTTTTTTGTCTTGGGTCAGCATTTGTGGATCAGATCAAAGAAACAATCGTTACAAAGATGATTTCTCCTGACAGATCAAAAATTAGCTTATAGCTGCAAATTATTAACATTAGCAAGGATAAATCAATCACCAGAACAAATATTCTGGAAGATGGAAAAGGGATTTTTAACTAAAGAGGAAAGTCATTTCTTTGGAAGGTGGGAAGTGTTGTACCTGCAATTATGGAGCTAGGAAAAATATTCTCTGCTATCAAAGAAGTAACTTTAGGTCCTAGGTTCACTTGTCTTTGACACAATGGCCCATGTTTTCTGGTTCCTAAGGGTGCGTACGTGGTGTGTACGCGCCCGTAAGGGCCCCGCAATTTCCAGGTCTTTACGCGTGAAGCGCATGCGCGAAAACCCGAAACTTACGGTCTGTCAAGAATTGCGCATCCCTGGGAAAAGGGCATCCGCTGGCAGAGAGTTGCGCTATTTGCCCAACTATACTGCCCAGTGAATGCCCGTGAAATTCTTACGCCTGGTAAAAGCAGGCATAAGGTTTGCTTTTACCAGTGTAAGAGTTTAAATGAATATAAAAATAATTTTTGTCAATTATTTAAACATTAAAACACCTGTAAAATAAGGTTACTTTTAGCCCCTTTAAACATTTAAATTTATTTTTCAAAAAATTTGATTTTTGTTTTAAATGTTTAATTAAATTTTATTTCAATTAATTTAAAATATGTAATTTTTTAAAAATTTGCTATGTAAATGTGTTTTTTTAATGTGATCCCCCCTTCTTTCATTGGTTGGACCGACCCACGTGATCCCAGGGGCACTTGAGTACCACCTGCGCCCCTGGGATATGTGGGCCTCTACACATGTCTACGCGTAGAGGCCCAGGAGCACGAGTCTCTGTGGATCCCGAGGCAGAAGGTCGGCAAGGATTTTATTTGCGGATTAGAGGCATTTCCTCCGACCGCAAATTCAGGCCGAATATAAGCACACCTTTACCATGATTTTCAAGTCCACCTGACACTAGGGGTCAGTGTTGTATTGATCCCAAAAGTCTAACTCACTCAACCTGGATCAGTTTAAAAATTAAACTGCATTTGGATTTCCTTCTCAACAGTCGGTTTCTCAATTCGTTAAGAAATCTTACTTTGAAGAGACAACAGATGTATGTGAAAGCCAAGTTTTAATTTAGCAATTTTAGCAGTTTAGATATTGATCTGAGTCCAATAAGCTGAAGTCATTTCAGAACTGATCTGAAGTCAAATAGTTGTGAGACCTAAAGTTACAAATCTAATCTCACAGCAAATAGCTAACCCTGTTACATCTTACACTATTATTTTAATTTAACTCCTCCAAAAAGCTTCCTAATATCAGAGAACTTTAAAAGAGAGCAATATTCTAGCAGGTTCCTCAGTAAAACAAATCAAAATTGTTTTACCTTCATCCTTAGATGCTGTATTTTATTTTTGGATGTTGACATATTTATTGGGTTATTAATGCCATTTATGAATTTAAGCATATGTGAGATTCTTTATTTGATGAAGCAATTGGAGATTTTAATATGAAGTCTTTGTGTAACAATAATTTTGTTGTTGACCAATTGGTTGATTTTTAAAAATATAATTTTCTGGTCTTTACTCATCATGGCTGACAGCAAGAACACCAGGAAGGGAAATCATAAATGTAAGCCCATATGCAACAGCCCAGTGTACTTGCCACAGTACAGCCCCAATTTTTATTGCTTCATTGTCTACTTCACTGGTTAACATGAGACAGCGGCATGTCCCCTGAAAATATTGACAGACTCGTCAGGACTTTCTGTCCTAACTTCTGAAACAAAGGGGGGAATTTTAACCCCCAAGGGGTTGGGGGCGGGTGGGAAGCTAAAATTTAAAATTCTCAAACCCAACCCCATCTTACCTCCAACCCGCCCACTTCCTGCTTTAATGGAGGTGGGTTGAGGGGTGGCGTGCAACCAACCTGCTCCGAGGAGGCGGGTTGGTCACTGAAATCTTTTAAGGAGATTGTGTGTCTCCATTTTAACAACAGTTTTATTTTTAACTCATGGAAGCCAGGGTTTCTGGCCCTTGGGAATCCAGGCGGGTAAAAGGAGGCAGAAAGGACTGGATCCAGGAGGTAAGTGTCTTTATTATACTGCTTATGGGCCAGGAGGAGCCGCGCAGGGCCAAACAAAATTAGAGGGAACACTCGGGACGGCACCATTGAATTTCTGGCCTAATAAGTCTATTGCAACAAGTGTGAAGTACAAATATGAAATCAAAGGTTGGGAATTTTTCCTGTTTAATCTGATATTACTTCCCTCAGAACAATACAAAGTAACTTTATATTTTATGTTGCAGAAAGAAATATGAAATGTTTTCATTTGTATAAATTTAAGATTCCAAAAGTTAATTTATTTATAGATATCCTCAGAGAATGGTTCAAAGTTTTATCTATGGACTGACAACTAAAGCTGAAGTAGAACTGGGAGGAATATAAGCTGATTGAGGATACAAGAAATATCAAAAGATTCTCAAAAAATGACTTTTCCACATAATTTGTTAGAACTGTTAGTTGTCTATGCTGACTACAGTAAGATAGCAGACACTGAGTGATATGAATGAATGATGAAACAATTAACACAGAGGAATGAGAAAGTAGTCAACAATTAGTCATATTTATCAAAATTATAGCATTACTTCTTTAAACATTAGTTGGCTATATTAGCCAGTAAGGAAGGTAACCAGGGAACTGCTGGTCTGGAGCATTCCCTTTATCAAAATTATAGCATTACTTCTTTAAACATTAGCTGGCTATATTAGCCAGTAAGGAAGATAACCAGGGAACTGCTGGTCTGGATCATTCCCTTTATCAAAATTATAGCATTACTTCTTTAAACATTAGCTGGCTATATTAGCCAGTAAGGAAGATAACCAGGGAACTGCTGGTCTGGAGCATTCCCTTTATCAAAATTATAGCATTACTTCTTTAAACATTAGCTGGCTATATTAGCCAGTAAGGAAGGTAACCAGGGAACTGCTGGTCTGGAGCATTCCCTTTATCAAAATTATAGCATTACTTCTTTAAACACTAGCTGGCTATATTAGCCAGTAAGGAAGGTAACCAGGGAACTGCTGGTCTGGAGCATTCCCTTTATCAAAATTATAGCATTACTTCTTTAAACACTAGTTGGCTATATTAGCCAGTAAGGAAGATAACCAGGGAACTGCTGGTCTGGATCATTCCCTTTATCAAAATTATAGCATTACTTCTTTAAACACTAGCTGGCTATATTAGCCAGTAAGGAAGATAACCAGGGAACTGCTGGTCTGGATCATTCCCTTTGAAAGCAACTGATTGATAATCATATTGGAAACCCATTTAATGTGGCCACAGGAGCAATCCTGTTCTAGACCTG
The DNA here is from genome assembly GCF_052327205.1 of Somniosus microcephalus. NCBI lineage: Eukaryota > Metazoa > Chordata > Chondrichthyes > Squaliformes > Somniosidae > Somniosus > Somniosus microcephalus. The sequence continues at coordinate 142,179,020 of NC_140996.1, read as the reverse complement.
CGAAGGCAGCATCCAGTTACAGAAGTGCCTTATCAGCCCCCTGCTGCCCCAACATGCACTCACAGAAGTGACCTTTTTATGCTACTCTGATGCACCATCTAATTAAGTCTGTATAGATAAAACGACTGCAAAAGTGAGACCACAGGGCGCAGTATTCATCATCTTACAATATTAACATCCTCTTCTGCTGAGAAAATGAACTCAGTTTATGCCAGTAATTCTGCCCCCCTGCCTCTACCTCTCAGTATTAACTTAAGAGACTTTGACAGTCTCTTCACAAATCTCCCAGCCCATCACAGCTGCTGATCTTACTCACCGGAGCTGATGTGTGAAAATTCAAAGACTTGTCAATTCCAACTGAGTGAAGAGAATCATGGCGTGCAATTCTCTGTTGCTATATCAATGTGCAACCATCCACCAGGCAGAGGTTACTTCTGCTGCCTGCTTTCATCACCCAGCAGAACTCAGAAATGATGCAGGAAATTAAATTACGCTGTTTAGTTCTGAAGCACCAGCACAGTGACATGCAATCAATTCTGGCTAATAATTACAACAAAGGCAGCAGAGGGTGGAAACCGGTTCTAATATACGGCACTGACATTAGGTTGTGAAAATAATAATTATCTAGGTTGGAAGTGCAAGTTATAATTACCTATTGTCAGTCATCATTTACCTGCCTTTTGAAATATTGAGGATCTCTAAATTCTGTTTAAATCTTCTGAGGATTTAATGTTCAATCGAAAAAAAAGTTGCATTACTTATGTCAATTATAAATGTGATTAGAGCCAATCTCTGAACTTATTACAATGATGAAGAACAGCAGTCTTTTGATTAAAATAACATTTGGACATAGATATACCCAAAAAAGGAACTGTTTTCCTGCTGAGAACCATGCAAAATACCTTATGAGAGTTCTATTTGTACAGAGAGGTTTTTGTATGGTGTCTTCATTCATTAAGAAGCCATTAAGATTATACATTAGTATTAGAAGTATTCCAATGTTACAGTGATTCTGTTTTACATTAATGATGAAGTTATAAACAACGGAGGTTGTATCAGAGATGTGTTACAATTAAGATCACCTCCTGTACATTTGACAAATCAGAGGAATTCACTGAAGTAATTCACTGTCGTGGACATGATTTTAACCACCTAGACCCTGGATAACACACTATTGAACCATCAAAGATAATAAAAATCCTAGGAACCCATCATGTAGAATGGATACAAATATTCTATGGGAACACCTTCAAGCACATACAGACCAGGAAAGTGCTTGGTCTGTGATGGGTTAACTGGTTTCAGCCCGGCAGTGGCAGGCATTTCAGAAGGAATTCAGTGTCAGTGGTCTCCAGTGCTAGAATCGTTATGGGACTAACCATTGTGCTTTCTGCCATTTCTGCTTTGGTTACACGATGGCATAAAACCATTGCTGATATGAGTGGCAATTAACTGCACCTGTGCTATTCCAGACATATCACGGATGTGGGGCACCTATTCACAACGCTCACTGATCTATGGCAGCAAACAGCACTGAGCGTCTGAGAGGTTTTGAAATCTCTATGTCATGACTGCCAGTAACTGTTCTCTAATCAAGTTGAATTGCATCTTAGAATTTTGACTGAAAAGTAAAAAAGCAGGAGTATAACAATTCGTGAGAAATGCATCCAATTTTGTTAACAGCTGAAATCTCCACTACTGATACCACTGGTGTTGCCATGTGATCAACTGCAGACTTCAGTGCAGACAACTGTTGCTCCATAACATCACTTATGGAAAGAAAGACTTCCATTTACAGGTGGCATATTTAGTATTAGATTCCTCCAAACTACCCAGACCATCTTCCAAGTCTATGTGCAGGGAGAAAGTGAGTCTTCAGTATAGCCTCTCTGCTGTAACACTCCATTTGAAAGCAGACCTGCTAAGGTCCACATCTCCATAGAACTCAATAGGCTTATGTAGCATGTTGGGTCTTTGCCCTGTACCAGCTGGTGGCTTACCAATCAGCTTCATTAGCACCTCTTCTTCATCAGTACTTAGCTTCTCATTCAGGGCCTTCCCATTGCTACCCACATGTCCTGTGGACTGTGTTAGAGCCAGTATTAAGTCAGTGACAGTTCATGTGTAGTCTCTTTGGTGCAGCTGATGGTTGACTGGGTTCTGTTTGTGATTTGTGAAGACAACAAATGATAAATTCTAAGCACACATACATACATATGCATTTGTGTTCTTCATTGTTATTATGTGCACTACTGGGGATTGCGCACAGTGTGTATGGGCATATTTGTACAACATATTGTGCATATCAAATATCTGATTAATATAGTATTTACCATGAGTTCTTTATGGTATTCCATTCTCCATATATTTTCAAGACATTTCCCTGCTAGACAAATCCATTATTTTCCCTCATATATTGTGAATACCTTCAAGTGTAGCAGAAGGGTGGTTTGTGCTCTCATATTGTGCAACTATTTTGCCTTTAAAAATTAAAAGCACTAGTTTCAAAGAATAGAATCATAGAAAGTTACAGCACGGAAGGAGGCCATTTCGGCCCATCGTATCCGCGCCGGCCAACAAAGAGCTATCCAGCCTAATCCCACTTCCCAGCTTTTGGTCCGTAGCCCTGCAGGTTAGAGCATCCCAAGTGCACATCCAAGTACTTTTTAAATGTGGTTAGGGTTCCTGCCTCTACCACCCTTTCAGGCAGTGAGTTCCAGACCCCCACAACCCTCTGGGTGAAGAAATTTCCCCTCAAATCCCCTCTAAACCTTCCCCCAATTACTTTAAATCTGTGCCCCCTGGTTTTTGACCCCTCTGCTAAGGGAAATAGGTCAGTTCTATCCACTTTATCTATACACCTCAATAAGGTCTCCCTTCAGCCTCCTCTGTTCCAAGGAAAACAGACCCAGCCTATCCAGTTCTTCCTCATAGCTAAGATTCACTACTCCCGACAACATCCTTGTAAATCTCCTCTGTACCCTATCTAGTGCAATCACATCTTTCCTGTAATGTGGTGACCAGTACTCTAGCTGAGGCCTAACTAGTGTTTTATACAGTTGAAGCATAACCCCCCTGTTTTTGTATTTTATGCCGCAGCTAATAAAGGCAAGCATTCCGTATGCCTTCTTAACCACCTTATCTACTTGGCCTGCTACCTTCAAGGATCTGTGGACATGCACTCCAAGGTCCCTTTGTTCCTCTACACTACTCAGTGTTCTACTATTTAATGTGTATTCCCTTTCTTTGTTAGCCCTCCCCAAATGCATTACCTCACACTTCTCCAGATTGAATTCCATTTGCCACTGTTCTGCCCACCTGACCAATTTACTGATATCTTCCTGCAGTCTACAGCTTCCTTCTTCAGTATCAACCACACAGCCGATTTTAGTATCATCTGCAAACTTCTTAATCATATCCCCTATATTCAAGTCAAGATCATTGATATACACCACAAAAAGTAAGGGACCTAGTACTGAGCCCTGCAGAATCCCACAAAAACACCCATCAACCATTACCCTCTGCTTCCTGTCTCTGAGTCAGTTTGGAATCCAATTTGACACTTTGCCCTGGATCCCATGGGCTTTTAACATCGTGACCAGTCTGCCATGTGGAACCTTATCAAAAGCCTTGCTGAAGTCCATATACACTACATCAAACATACTACCCTCATCTACCCTCCTTGTTACCTCCTCAAAAAATTCAATCAAGATTTTCAGACACGACCTTCCCTTAGCAAATCCGTGCTGACTATCCTTGATTAATCCGTGTCTTTCTAAATGAAGATTTATCCTGTCCTTCAGAATTCTTTCAATAATTTTTCCACCACCGATGTTAGGCTGACTGGCCTGTAATTACTCGGTCTATCATTTTCTTCCTTTTTAAATAAGGGTACCACATTAGCAGTCCTCCAGTCCTCCAGCACCACACCTGAAGCCAGAGAGGATTAAAAAATGATGGTCAGGGCCTCTGCTATTTCTTATTTTACTTCAGACATAATGACTGACCCATGTAAATTTCTTCCTACGGTACATTTACTCTTGCAGCATGGCATTTGCATAATCCTGCTATTTTCACTTGTAACATTCTTGCCAACATTTCTTTGTATCAATACAGCATGATTTGAATATATTTGCCCGGAATTTGCGATGGGTAATAATGGCGAACTAACAGCGTACGCTATTATTACCCCTTTGAAACTGACTGCAACTTCAGGATTTAGCGCATGTGCAACTCCTGAAGTTGTGGTTAGTCATTCACTGTTGAGTCACTGGCTGCGCTGTGTCACCCTCCCTAGCCGGCAATCAGGGTAATCAGGGAAATCAGTGAAACTGATGAAAACTTCGGCTTTTCCACGGTAATATTGCTGTTCAATATCCCATTAAAAGTTAGACCCTTTTCGATTTGGTGTAATTTGGGTTTTATCAGCTGCTAAACAAATGTTATAGTCCTGAAAAACTCATTTTAATTTTGTGGAGTGTTATCAATTTTAACAACAATTGCAATTTTTAAGAAACTTTAAAAAAAATCTTTATTTCAGATTTATCTTTTCCCCATGTGAGAGCCCCAATCTTTATTTTGCTCTCCATTAATTTTTTAAAAGTTAGAATTAAAGGAGCTTATTCACTTCCTGGTTCCTGCTCTGTGAGAATTCTGCATTATGATTGGCTGCTTAGACAGCTGGTTGACATCACAGCAGCTCGCACTAGGGGATCCCCAATAACTTACACTGATCTCAACTGAACATCGGAAAAAACAAACTTCTCGCCACAGAGATCGCGAGATCTTTATGGAAAGCTTACTTCAGGGCCAGCGGCGAATGCCTTTGCTTCAAATTATGGGCCATTGTTTATGAGTACAACTTGTACAACTTTTCTGTAGGATAACTCTGCATTGAGGAAAGGCGGGAGGAGAAAGTTGGGGGGGGGCAAAGTATCCTTATCCTTACAACAGTTCCCTTCACTTTTTCAGCTATTGCTGGGTTCTCAAATATACAAAAAAATCCTCTACTTCACAGGGAAAATAACCAATAAATAGGCATGGAAGCTGCTCATCCTCAGAGAGATGCAAAAGAGCCTGAAAGAAAGAGGATGTTTTAGCATTCGAAACATGTGAAAAATGGCCCTACCCAATATTGAATGTGACGCCTTTCAGGCGGCCTTGCAGTGCAGGATGTTGGTTCCCAAAATTGGCCCTTCTTATGCCCGTTTTACACCCATAAAATGGGCGCAATGAGTTCCAATTTCTGCGCCAATATTCAATCTTGCACTTTCAGGGACTGATACATACAACTGATATTTTGTTTGTTTGCCATTTTTATTTCAGAATTACAGTAGTGATTTTTGCCTCTTAACAATGCACATCAGTCTATTTAACATTACACTTTATATAGTATTTTATAATCAGCTCTCCAGACCAATTCTGGCTGAAATGTCAGTGTATGTTACCTAGAAATTTCTCTGCATTAAAACAACAACATTCACAACTGCTAACTATAAAGGGAAACTTGATTAACTACGGGTTTTAGAAACTAATTAATTCCTGCCTGCCAAAGGCTAATGAAAAAAGCGTAGGTCTTAGTAATGTATATAACACACTAACATTTACTTCAGGTGAGGCTGATGCATTATTTTTCTTACTGGTGACCCTTCAACTAATTGCTGTGAACCATGATTTAATGTTCAAAAAAAGCTGTGATAACACAATTATAAATAATTACATGAATAATTAAATGCAGGATATCACACCAGTGGCGGTGCAGTATATTAGATAACACACAGTCTGCAGTTTGTTAGATGCAGTAACACATTGAGAGATTGAGAAGTCGTCAACTTTGCAATGTGTTACTTCTTTGGAGCCTACCCCAGAGTGTGCACTACCCAATATGTAAATTTGACTTCCTCTCTGTGCAGTGTAATAGGGATCCATTAACTCTCTAAAGCAGCGCTCATCCTTTCTTGCACTCTTGACATTTACGACCTACCCAGGTAGCTACACTAGTATTTATTTTCAAAATTAAGTTCTTACAATATCGTCTTTAAGTTGTAGTTATAGCAGATACTTAAATACTCTGAAATACTACAGTTCAAGGTCACTCTAATAAGAAAATCCAAGTGTTAAATTTATCAGTGTGGTATACTACGTAATGAACAGAAATAAGCACTAAACTCCCACAATCAAATCCTGCATTTGACAAGCAGAAATATATCATGTGACTTCTGGGACTTATTTCACTTATTGATACAATGGAATAACATAGCTCCTATATGACACAGAAATGAATGCATATCTGGAAGTGATTACAAGGAGGTAATCTAATCAAATGAATTCAGATGGCATCATAAACTATTTGAGGGAAATTAAAGTAATTTAGGTAAATTAATTGATCTGTTTTCAAAGCAAGTCATTAAATTTTTAAATTTAATTTCAATCAAGTTGAATCGAAGGGCTGCTCTCCATTTTCCTGGTGCATCCCTGGAGGTCCCAGTGGAGGAAGTGAAAGCCAGGAGGGAGGTTATTTTTCCAAGCACCCACGGGAACATCCCCAAGGTGACTGTAAGGCAGGCCTGGACACAGGTGGCTGAGAGGATTAGTGCCTGGACTTTGGAACAATACAGAAATAACCTCACAAGAGCAAGAATTAGCACACCTCGTCAACTCTCTCAACAAAACCTGACAACACTCTACCCATACTCTAAACTATTACCTCCCCTCCTTCACATCCTTCACTATACAATCACAAGAGCACATTGCCATAACAATCTTTCTCATTCCAAGTACACTCACCTCTTCCTTTCCTCTTTTAACAGCACACACTAACAGCATTACATTATCACATCCTACCACTTGCACAACAACCAACTCCTCCCAGAACTCCCTACTCACTTCACATTCCACACACTTGGCTTTACATTCATCACCTCCTTATCCTCATACCATCTTGCTTCTTCTACATCTTTCAATACATCCACTATATACGCAAGCTCTAAGCATCTCCACTTACGTCTTCAACAGCCACTCACTCTCGCCCTCTTTTTTTGCAGGACAAGACAGCACATAATGCCAGGGAGAGGAACAAGATGGGTGGAAGAGTCCAGAACATCATCGCCCTCACACAGGCAGAGAAATCCTGAACAAACCAATGGTCCAGGCAGGGCCATGAGTATTGGACTGGGAGCGGCTGGTGGCATACCCCAAGCAGGGTGCCTACATATCACTTGTAGCTCTTCATTCAACTCAGCACAGATACAGCAACTTAGCAACTTCAACCTGCATTCTCTGGACTGTCACCTGTTCATGTGCAGCTTCTCTGTTGGGGCAGGGGGCTACCATTCCCGCCGGGTGATCTGGGTTAAAATCGGCTCTTTAGATTCTGAGGTGTGGTGAATTATGTTGAGGTACAGATCTATAGGAACTGCTAGTCTTCAAGTATCACACCAGAGTTGCCATTCTTAATATTTCAGACCTGCACAATGAGTGTTGACAGGCCATTTGACAGTGAGGGATATTACAATAAGTATGATCTTGTCTTCACCAGATATCCACAAACATATACTTTGTACGAGGATTCATAGATAGCAATCAGAAGTGGGATCCCTAGCTAATTCATTCCCATCCCTGTTCCAGTGGTATTGATGCCACCTCTTCCCTGGTGATCAGCCAACTCATCTCAAACCAGGGATAAAACTTGGGAATTCCCTGGTCTGTATAGCTCAGTAACACACCTAATGGTACATTTATCAATTGCGTCAACATAGTAGACAGAATAACCTTTTCTCAAAGATGTTCAAATAAGACATTGCATGCCTGACTAATAGGCCAACTGCTGCATTTAACAAAACAAATGTGTCTTTAATGTCTTAATGCCCTGTTACCTGCTCCCCAGATTTTCCATCTGTAGCATTATGCTCTTCCACCCTGTGACTCAAAACTCAACAAAACATTGATCACATATAAGGAAGCCACATTAAATTCTCCATTGGCAAATTTAAATTTGTTAACTACAAAACCAGTGTTGTATACGTCATGTGATTAGTTATACCTATACTAGCGAAGATGAGAAAACAGATTTTCTTAACAGCATTGATGCCTTCCTTTCATCTCCAACTTAACAGTGACTGCCCTGAATAATTGAAAGCCAATTCTAGTTGGGTTTGCGACCCAGAAGACTACTTCCGGTCACCCAATGATCCATTTAAAACGTATGCCTTGCTCCAGAGCTGAAATATTGTGTAAAAAATTGTCTATGAAAAAAATGGATATGTTTCACATCTTGTGTTCCTACCACAGAAACATATTTGATTGAGGATTATAGAGATTTTAATAACATTGCTTGATTTATTTTTTCAGGAAGATGAAAATTGTAGTGTATGTAACCTGTACCACCTTAAGAGGATACCTTAAGGTGATGGACTACTTTTTGATGGCTCCTGTACATTGTAGTACCGGTGGTGACCACACTGGTATATAAACCCTGTGGAGCAAAGTGTATTCCAGTTCAGCCCTGACCCTCAGTTACTAAAGACCTGTTTAAGTATTTCTGTAGTCTGTGTCCAGTTATTCAGCATAACTACATTTGAAAGCACAGACTCAACAGTGGCGACGAGTCTGATCTTACCTAGCGGCAGTTGCATCAAAGGAAGCTTCGCCTCTGAAACGGGCGTCGAACAAGGACATCCACCCTCAACATCCTGCTGGGCACTGCATAGCACGGGAGGCAATCGGGAACCCGGGTTGGGTTCTGGCCACGAAGTCTAACATCAGTGAACATCCCTTCGACGACAGCGGCGGATAAGCCCGATCGAGCGGCACGGGGGGGAAGTCAGCCGAGTTGTCAGTAAGAGAAGGGGAGGGAAACGACGAAAAGGGCGGAGAACACGACCGCAGCTGGTGTCAGGGGCCGGACTGCAATCGGGGCAGAGACGCGCAGCAGCCAGAAAAGCGTTTATGTTCACAAGGACCGCGGGAGCGGTGGGGAACAAGAGCAGGAGCGTCGGGGAAAATAAAGGACCGCTGGGAGGCGAGAACGGCAACAGCGCAGTAATCGCCATTTTTAGTCGGCGGGGGAAGAAGACAAGCGCGGGAAAAGCCGCCAAGCGCGGGAAGCCGCCATTTTGAAAAATAAAATAAAATAATAATCATAATCTGAAGGAAAGGAAACTCAACAAGGATGCCAAAAACGGGTAACATCACTGCTTTTGATAGTGATGTGGAAGATTGGCCACTTATGTGGAACGCGTTGAAGTTTACTGTACAGCAAATGAGGTACCGGTGGATAAGAAATCACTAACCCTATTAAACTCGATGGGTGCGAAGACGTACGGGTTATTAAGGAACCTTGTAACACCAGATAAACCGGTAGGAAAGAGTTTCGCGGATATTGTTACTATCCTGCAAGAGCATTTAAACCCCACGCCGCTGCTGATAGCGGAACGATTTAAATTCTACAAAAGAATTCAACTTAAAGAGGAAAGCAACGCTGAATTCTTAATCGAACTGCGCAAGTTATCAAAGTACTGTCAGTTCGGTACAGGACTAGCAGACGCACTGAGAGATAAGTTTGTTTGTGGGCTCCTAAGGGAAGGAACCCAGAAGTGACTGCTAGAGGAAAAGGATCTTACGCTGGACAAAGCTTTCAGCATTGCAGCATCGCACGAGGCAGCAGCACGAGGCACTGCAGAAATACAGCAAAGGCCATTGGAATTCAGCACCAATGAAATGGCATTGGGCGCAGTAAAGTGCTATCGTTGCGGAAGGACAACGCATGACCAGAACCAGTGCTGGTTCAAAGATAAAGAATGCAGGCAATGTGGCAAACTTGGTCACATAGCGAGAGTATGCCGGTCAGGAAAGAAGACCAGCAGCAAAAAGTCACCGCAGGAGAAGTACAAAAAAGTACACAAGGTGACAGAGAACAGTTCGGATGAACAGAAGACGGATTCAGACTCCAGCAGTAAGGAACTGGGTTGTCTAAAAATACATAATGTGGGTAACACAGCAGACCACCAAACTATCTGGGTCATGCTTCGGATAGCAGGAGTCCAAGTGAAGATGGAATTGGACACTGGATCGGCATTGACGGTCATGAATAAGCAAGATTACAAAAGGTTATTCTCACACATTCCCCTGAGGGATACGGAGATTGTATTGAAAACATACACGGGGCAAAGAGTATACCCCATCGGAAAGATAAAGGTAAATGTGGTCTACAATGGTAAAGAAAGTCAGGAAATGGACTTGTATGTGTTACGTGAGGGAGGTCCGCCACTACTGGGACGGGAATGGATCCGGAGAATAAATGTGGACTGGCATTCCATACAAGCACTAACTGTAGATTCCTGTAAAGAGGACGACGTCAAACCTAAACGACTGTCCAAAATATTGGACGATGCTAAGGAGGTGTTCCAACAGGGACTGGGAACACTGAAAGGAATTACGGCAAACATCAAGGTTGAAGAACATGCAAACCCAAAATTTTTCAAAGCCAGACCGGTACCTTATGCGATACGACCTGCTGTGGAAGCAGAGCTGGAAGGGCTAGAACGTTCAGGAGTACTGTCAAAGGTGGACTGGAGCGAATGGGCCACACCCATTGTTCCCGTCATGAAGCGTTCGTTGAGCAACAAGCCGGGGGAACCTGGGAAGGTTCGCATCTGTGGCGATTTCAAGATCACTGTTAATCCGGTTCTTCACACGGTGCAATATCCGCTTCCACAGATTGAAGATATCTTCGCTTCGCTGTCTGGCGGGAAACACTTCACCAAGATAGACCTGGCACAGGCGTACCTACAGATGGAAGTTGATGAAGCGTCACGCCAGTATCTCACGATCAACACACATAAGGGCTTATATCAGTATAATAGACTGGTTTTTGGAGTGGCATCGGCTCCAGCGATTTGGCAAAGGGCCATGGAGCAGGTATTGCAGGGAATTCCAGGCACACAATGCTACCTGGATGACATTCTGATTACAGGAGATGATGATAAGGAGCACCTCGCGCACTTGGAGCAGGTGCTCACCAGATTGAAAGAATATGGACTCAGAGTTAATCGCCAGAAATGTGAGTTCTTTCAAAAGCGAATCTCGTACTGCGGCCACGTCATTGACCAGGAGGGGCTCCATAAGTCACCTGACAAGATCGAAGCTGTTGTGAAAGCTCCCGCTCCGGAAAATGTATCCCAGTTGGGGTCGTTCCTTGGGTTGGTTAACTATTACCACAAGTTTCTTCCAAATTTATCCATGGTGTTACACCCGCTGAACACTCTTTTGCAAATGGGAGTACCATGGAAGTGGAGCGAGGATTGTAAGCGGGCTTTTCAAAAAAGCAAGGCACTGATCACCTCTAAGGAAGTGTTGGCTCACTTTAACCCAACGCTGCCTATTCGCTTAGCTTGTGATGCTTCTCCATATGGTATCGGGGCAGTGCTCTCACATAAGTTGCCAAATGGCTTGGAAAGGCCAGTCGCGTTCGCATCCAGATCATTGACCTCCGCAGAGTGCAACTATGCTCAGATAGATAGGGAGGCTCTCAGCCTCGTGTGGGGAGTTAAGAAATTTAACCATTACCTGCAAGGCCAAAAGTTTACGCTGCTGACAGATCACCAGCCGTTGGTTTCCATTTTTAACCCTAAGATGGGTGTTCCGGTTATGACGGCGCAGAGGCTTCAGAGATGGTCCCTTTTCCTAGGGGCACATCAATATGATATCGAATTCAAAGCTACAAAGCAACATGGTAATGCTGATGGGCTGTCGCGCCTGCCACTACCTACAGCGGAAGAGGCACCGGCAGTTGACCCTGTTGAGATATTTCACTCGACCATCATCGAATGCTTACCAGTCACCAATGCGAGTATTGAGAGAGAGACCCGAAACGACCCGACACTGTCTCGGGTCTACGATTTGACAGTGAAGGGATGGCCAGCACATGGCGACCCACTGTTACCAGCATTCTCAGCCAGACGAGAACAGCTGTCCGTCTGTCAAGGAACATTGATGTATGGAACAAGGGTGATTATTCCTCCTAAATTAAGGGAGAGAGTTCTGAAGGAACTGCATGAAGGTCATCTGGGGGGAGTCAAGATGAAAAGCCTTGCTAGGGCTTATGTGTGGTGGCCAGGTATCGACAAACAAATAGAGGATCTGACTAAAAGCTGCTCAGGGTGCCAAAAAGTTCAAAACGCACTTCCAATTGCACCGCTGCATCCGTGGGAATGGCCTTCAACCCCATGGCAACGTGTGCATATCGACTTTGCAGGTCCATTCATGGATTCCATGTTTTTGATAGCGGTAGACGCACATTCTAAATGGCCAGAAGTGATTAAGATGTCGACCACTACCTCTGAAAAGACGATCGCAGTTCTAAGAACCATATTTGCAAGGAATGGGTTGCTGGAACAAATATGTTCAGACAACGGACCACAGTTCGTGTCAGAAGAATTCCAGAAATTCATGAAAAAGAATGGGGTGAAACACTATACATCTGCCCCATATCATCCGGCTACCAATGGGTTGGCCGAGAGATTTGTACAAACGTTCAAAAAGGCGATAAAGGCCATGAGCGAAGACCATATTCCACTACAACACAAGGTGGACAATTTCCTGATGGCATATCGAAACGCCACGCATGCAGTGACAAATCAAAGCCCTGCCATAATGTTCTATAACAGGAGGTTGCGGTCCCGGTTGGATTTGTTAAAACCCAATGTGCGTAGGGAAGTCGAAAACAAGCAATTCCAGCACGTAAATAACAAGGCCACTCGGAGTTTTGAAATAGGACAACCAGTGTTGGCCAGGGACTATAGGAATGATAAATGGCAATCCGGAACAATTCGTGCCCGACAAGGACCCTTGATGTACACGGTAGACGTTGGGGAGAACGTAATACGACGTCATGCTGACCAACTTGTGGAATCGAGAACAAGGGTCGACCCCATGTCTACGGCAGAGACACCAGTTAAAGAAGTTATTGAGCCTGTAGCATCTACCTCAGACTCGAACGTACATGATGATGTTCAATCCATAGGAGATCAAATGGATGAGTCACCCCAGCAACGAGAACCAGAGACCCCTGAAAGGCGTTATCCGGCCCGGATCAGGAGGCCTCCTCAGAGACTGAATCTTTGAACAATTTTGTGTGAAAGTTGTATATATGTTATCCATGTAATGTTTAAATTGGGGTGTACACTGTTAAGCTAAAAGGGGAGGAATTGTAGTGTATGTAACCTGTACCACCTTAAGAGGATACCTTAAGGTGATGGGCTACTTTTTGATGGCTCCTGTACATTGTAGTACCGGTGGTGACCACACTGGTATATAAACCCTGTGGAGCAAAGTGTATTCCAGTTCAGCCCTGACCCTCAGTTACTAAAGACCTGTTTAAGTATTTCTGTAGTCTGTGTCCAGTTATTCAGCATAACTACATTTGAAAGCACAGACTCAACAAAAATTACTGTTTTCTAAAGCAGGAGATCAACAGGTAATGTTAGAGGAAAGCTCACAATAGAACAATTAAACATGGCCTTCAGATGGAGTGGGCTTGAAGGAGCGAATGGGCTGTGTGCTCTCTCAATTTTCCTATCTTGAGATAGAAGCAACAACGTACATAAATTATCTGAACATTAATTTAGCAACTTTCCAGCTAATCCTCAATTTGGCAAGACCATTCTTTGGGTTTCACTATCGTTATTTAATCACATCTTGAAGGTAATTTTAAAACATTTTTATAAAATACTGTACTATTTATTGACAACATCATGGTTGAACTAGCCAGTAACTTGACTACTGAGCGTATATTTCAGTATTTAAACTGCAGAATATAACCTTTAACACAAAATTGGAAATATTAATTCTACATTTCACACTTGGCATTTTACAGTAAGAGCTATTTCTTTCTACTATATTTAATGAAGTTCCACTAATGCTGGATGTTTTTACTAAAGCCCTGATTATACTGCAGCTGTAAATTTGGTCCAGATTTAGATTTACTCTGAACTGATGACTCTCACTACAAAAGTGTGGAAAATAAATTCACTCCAACATGACTAATATTGAACCCAGTGCCATATTTGCATCAAGATTTTTTGAGATTTCAAACCAACAAAATACTGTAAAATGCTTCCCCCTCCAGCTTTGCCCCACATTTTATTAAGCTAGTCTAGAACAAAACATCCATAAAACAGTGCTATTGTGGTGGCAAAACCACACCGATATATCATTACATAAGCTGTCATTGCCTCCATTTCAAAACTTTACAGCAGGTAAAGCACACCCCTTCCACAGAGCATATACAGGCCAATCTAGCAAACCCATGTAACATCTTGAAGCAAACATTTCCTTTGTTTCCAAAGGTAAATTGAGGGAAATTCCTGAACTTCCATTCACACACTACTCATTTATGACCTATTGCCTTATTGGCATAACATTTCAGTGATCCACAGGACATTAATTCTTTCTGTACTTATCCTTGTCCTTCTTCTCACTGGTTTTCTCCCTCTGTTATGGAACCTTGCCCTTTGAGTCTTTACCAGGGTATAGTTCTATGGGTAACTCCCCTGCTGTTGCCCTGACTGAGATCAACTAACTCAACATAGACTGGGGACTATACCTGAGATCTCCCTGATCTATATGAGTGAACAACTCACTGAACAAACTCATTGGGGGAGCCCCTGCATGTATCCTTGTAACTCTCAATCCCATTTCTAAGCAGATAGTTGCCCAGCTTTATTTTAACTATTACTGCCAGAGCATCAATTACTTTAACTTGGACCCTTTTCCATATGGAGAAAACTATTGTTTTCAAGTCTTGCTTGGGGCTTGCTCATTTTTCACTCAGAGTCTAGGCTTTTATCTACATTGTCTCTCAGGATTTTTAAACCAGCTCTATGAATCCTTCTTTATAAAACGTAGCCAAATTTCTGGAATCATTCCCATCACATCTCTCTAACCCTCCCCAATACATCAATGTCCTTTTGAACTGTAGCCAAAATATATCAACCAACAGCTCATGTTTCTTACAATGACAGATTATAAAATTGGGAAAGTAAATTATTGACCAAGGGATCCTGTAGCTTTTACAATTTATTTGTTCTTATTCTGTTCAGAAAGTACATGTAATTAAATTTGATTTGCAAGGACGCACATAAGTACACATTAACAGGAATATAGTGTTAATGAAACTGATGGATCTTGCTTTATAAATTCCAGCATACATACATTACAGCCTTTCAACTTGAAAAATCTGAACAGTAAATTGACCTTCACATTCTATTACATAATGGGAGAGGAAGAAAGACATTTCACTACTTCACTGCATCTGTGCACACATGTGGTGCTGCTGCTCATCACAATCCAGCAGGCATCACTGCAGGTGACCAGTTTAATGCAGGTCCCAGATGTAGTAGATTTACCTCTGTGCAAAGCCAAGAAACATTGGTTTCATACCAGCAACCAAGTATAAAGAAGGCAATCAAATTAAAGGTTTCCACCAGCTGATTTCAAAATCCTTCTGATGTAAACAGATTTGCAGCAAGCTGTTTCATTCAAACTTCTGTTTGTAACCATCTCCCTAAACATTTATATTAATGTAAAAAATGTCCCAATATGCTTCATAACTAGGGTAAGGATGGGTAACCGAAATACTTGGTTGAAGAGATGGGCTTTGATTAGGTTTTTAAGGGGAAAAGATAGAGGAACAGAAAGAGGTTTCGGAGAGGGAGATCCAGTGAGTAGAACTGAGATGGCTGAAGGCTTTGCCATTAATGGCAGAGTGATGGGAAGGGTGTGTTGCAGCAAGTCAAGAGTGAGAGCAATGGAGCATTTAGGAAGCAATATTGGGCTAGAGACAACTGCAGAGATGAGGTGGGGAAAAGCATGGTTGTATAGATAAGAACAAGGATTTTGAATTTCATGTCAGAGGGAATGGGGAGCCAGTTTAGGTCAGTAAGGATAAGGTGATTGGTGAGCAGCATGAGTGAGATAAAATATGGACAGCAGAGTTTTGAACCTATCTGCTGCACACCCAGAATCAAGCATCAACGTAAATTACCATTTGTGGATAGATCAAATTTAGTTCAGATTAAGGAATTCTAAATTGTATATTCTACATACAGTGATCAAGATAGGAGTGGATGATTAAGGGGAAATTCCAACATAAAGAAATTTCCTAACTTATAATATATAAATTAAAATATTGTTCTCTTTTGGGTCCTGATGATGGAGAATATACATCTGCAAAAGCTGAAAATATATCAGAACACAATTACAACAGAAACCCCTGTTATATTTGAATTAATAAAGTAATATTTTCAAATGTTGTCATTTGAACTTTTAGTGAAGATATGCTTAGCGTTGCACATAGTAGTTATTTGAGCATGCCTGATGATAGGAGAACTTACAGAACATTGTACACATTCCACAATGTAGTCTGGGCAGAGTTGGATATATTTCTTAAGGCTAAAGGGATCAAGGGGTATTGGGAGAAAGCAGGGACTGGGTACTGAATTTGGATGATCAGCCATGATCACATTGAATGGCGGAGCAGGCTCGAGGGGCCGAATGGCCTACTGCTGCTCCTATCTTCTATGTTTCTATGTTTCTATCACTGAAGTACATTTTAGGAAATTGAAAATTGCTTTATTTTTTTGAAGCACTAAACCCTTCTAATCTGTAATATGGATCAATAATTATAGCGCTGCCTAACAATGGCATCATTTTTTGTTGTTTGTTGTTAATTCTCACCTCACCACCCCACCCCCGCTCCCCCCACCCCACCCCCCCTCTCTTTTCTTGGTATTTTCCTACATCACAGGTCACCTCGGGCTGAGCATCTCAGCACTCTGCCAATGCCACTCTGAAGCCCCTTATTAGAAGGGATAATAGAATGGCACCAAGAATTCTGCCTCAGATTTTCCCTTCCATTTGTTGTGAGATGCCTCATCCTGGTTCAACACACCCCATGGCTGAGTTGAGGAACTAGCCTCACACAAGACTATGGATACCAGCTGGGTTACTTGGTCACCCACAGATATGAACATTTCTTTTGATCCTGGTGAGGTAATCATGGCACTTTTTGATTTATGTTTGCATTGGTTGGAGAAAGTTTAATTTCCTTACTTAGTGCTAAATTTCCCTCATAAAGCTCAAAATACAAAACTGGTACTCTGAGATCCTTTCCCAGACCAAGTCCTATTCTCCCATCACCCCATCCTCAGTGACTACATTGGTTTCCGGTCCCGCAATGCCTCAAATTTAAAATTCTCATCTTCGTATTTAAATCACTCTATAGTCTAACTCCTCCCTATGTCTGTAACCTCCTACAGCCCTACACATCCTCTCCCATGAACTCTCTGTTCCTCTAACTATTGGTCTCTTATGCATCGCCCATCCCTTCATCCCCCTATATTCAGCCATGTCATAAACCACCTTGGTCCCACTCTCTGGAATTTCCTCCCTAAATCTCTCTGCTTCTTCATCTCCCTCTCATCCTTTAATATCCTCCCTAAAACACACTTCTTTGACCAAGCATTTGGCCACCATCTCCTAATCTCTCCTTCACTGGCTTTGTATCTATCTTCCTCACCTCTCTGTGAAGCAATTTGGGATGTTTTTCTACATTAAAGGTGCTATATAAATGCAATTTGCTGAAATTTGAATATTGCAAGCTTGAATTAAAAATAACTAATTGAATTACTGGACATGTATTTGTTCACAGAATAAAATTCTCATACACATTTGAAATGGACATCATTGAACTCCTCAATAGTTAAGTTGATAAAGATTGTTTTACCTGAACACAGAATGTCCGAAGTTCAATCCCTGGTTTGTTAACTGATCTCATCTAAGGTGGTTAGGGGACGTACAACTGACCCCCCAGTATCCATGGTCTAGGGAGGGAGAATATGCTTATGGAGGGAGTCATAGCACACAGGGAGGTCCTCTTCCCTTCCAAGGGCGGAAGAGACCTCCCCAGGACACCAACACAGTCTGGTTGCACATTGCACAGGAGGGCAAGAGCAAGGATGTCATCAGGAGTCCTTGGCTGCAGTGGCACCAACCTTTCAATGATCTCAGTGGATCAGAAAACGTTACTGCAAAGGCACACTCAAATTCACCTTGCTGTGCCACTCATCACGTCCCCAACACTCTGCCTTCCATACCCTACTATGCTTTACGGTGCTGGTGTGGGATGGTGTCAACCTGGCGCATCATGTGGCAGCCAGGGTGTACAGCATCAAGTGAAGTAAATCTGGCCATGGTGATGCCATCGCTGGCATTCCGGGCAGCAATGTTGTCAGGGTCTGATGCCCTGTGTCCTGTGCAGAATCAGGTGATGGTGGAGAAGGTTGGTGTTGTTGTTGGTGCTGTTGGTGTGCCTGGTGATGTTGGTGTTGGGGCTGAGCGTGGAAGGAATCAGAGGAGCAAGATGAGATAGTTTCTAGGGCACCGATGTTGCTGCAATAGATGGCAGCTGCAGGTGAGATGACAGAAGCGATCTGTCAATGGTGAGAGAGGTTGTACCAATGAAGTAGCACTGGACATACAGTTGCCTCTAAACACTTGCAAGGTAAAGAAATCTCTATATGTCTTACAAATGCAGTAACCGACAGTTTCTGCACTCTGAAACTGACCATCTGCAACATGGCATCCTTTACACCACTCCTGCAGCTGTCAGCTTCTCAGAAACATCAGAGCGGATTCAACTCACGCCAGGGTGAGCTGGTGTGGTCCCCGAGCAGCGGGTAACCCACGGGGGAGCTTGTGAAATTGGAAGGTAGCCTCAAAATACAGTAAACTCTTTCGTATCTGGCACCTATGGGACTGGGATGGTGCCGGTTGATGAAAAATCCCAGATAACAGAGAGGTCGGCTATTTTTAACACAAAAAAATAAAAACCACGGGCTAACTCGGCCACCGCGGGAAACTCGGACTCGGAAAAATGAAAAATGGATGGATTTGGCAAGATTACCAGTTATCTATTTTGCCGGTTATTAAAGAATTCCGGATGATTAAACGTCGTTTAAACAAGAGTTTACTGTAGCATTAAATTAGCTCTTAACAAGCCATTTAATGATCTCAATTGTCTCCCCGCCGCTTGGTGACGGGTCAGTTCTGCGCAGACAGACCCAACACCTGGAGACTTGCGTGGAGGCGGGTTGACAGAGGGTTTCCTACCCGCTGTCAATCTTTGCTATTTTGACAGCGGACCCACCTCCAAACCCACACTCTGAGCACCAGCAAAATCCAGCCCAAAATGTGCAGATTTCTCAGTTGCTATGTATCAAAACTCTCAAGCATTGTAATGAGTTTCTGTGCCTCTGACACACAGCTAACCAAAAATAAGCACAATTTCTAGAATTAATAGCTACAGATTATCTTCTAGGTACTGATATCACAAACCCAGTGGAGGCAAATTTATTTTTATCTGATATAAGCAAAATAGCATAGATCATAAACAGAACAGGAAAACCAATGATTATTCCATGCTTATAGTATTCATGTATATAGACAGAAACAAAATGAAAACCATAAATAATCTGAACATTCATACTTTTTTTTTCACCAGGGCAGGTTCTTAAACATTCTCATCTTATTCCCAAATGACAGTTGTTCATTTAAAAAGAGGTGAATTCAGGAGGACACAGCACGTTGCCGATTGTGCGCAAATGCCCAGCTACACTGAGCCGAAAATCTCACTTTGATCAGAAATAAGTGCAAGTGCATTTCTTTTTCAGCTCTATGGAATATTGTTGTGCAGCTATTTTAAATTAGTTTAAATAGATAGACACTTAAAAAGAAAAAAATGCAGGGTTATGGAGAAAGGGCAGGGGAGTGGGACTGATTGGAAGCTCTTTCAAAGAGTCAGCACAGGCACGATGGGCCGAATGACCTCCTTCTGATACTATGATTCTAGGAAATGAAAAGAACACAAGTTTGTAATCAAAAGCCTGGCAAACAGCAATGTAATGAACAAGCACGACCATTACATCATTATTGGTGTATAACTTATTTACCACCCACACTGACCTGTTCATCTATTACCATTCAAACTTTTATTAATCTTTATTATCAAAATACAATTTGAAGATCAGTTGATCTTTTTAAAAAGATTTGTTGAGTTGAGTTATGATCCTTTATTTAATCAAAATTTCAAATGACTTTACAACAGCTGGAATGCAGCAAGAAATAAGAGCAGCAAATGATTCTCATCGACAGAACTGCAACCAAAACCTTCCCTTGATCAGAAGGCTGCAGACTTTCCAGCAAATTGGTGTCTAATACAATCCTACTTAAAAATAAGCTTTTTTAAAGTCAAAATTATTTGACCTTTTCCATTTATCCTTAAATTAAGCAGCAAAAATTCCTTGTGCATGGTTAGAATATTTTATTTTGTCAGATAAAATCAGAAAGTGACATTTTCCCTGCCTCTTTTTGATGTCCTGAGGTTGTGAAAGACGCTATACAAATGCTTTCAAGCGGCACTTACTCACCATTAGCCTGCTCACTGATGCTCAGTTTGGGTTCCGCCACACCACTCGGCTATCGACCTCATTACAGCCTTGGTCCAAACATGGACAAAAAAGCTGAATTCCAGAGGTGAGTTGCGAGTGACTGCCCTTGACATCAAGGCAGCATTTGACCGAATGTGGCATCAAGGAGCCCTAGTAAAACTGAAGTCAATGGGAATCAGGAGAAGAACTCTCCACATGCTGGAGTCATACCTAGCACAAAGGAAGATGGTTGTGGTTGTTGGAGGCCAATCATCTCAGCCTCAGGACATCACTGCAGGAGTTCCTCAGGGCAGTGTCCTAGGCCCAACTACCTTCAGCTGATTCATCAATGACCTTCCCTCCAACATAAAATCAGAAATGGGGATGTTTGCTGATGTCTGCACAGTGTTCAACGCCATTTACAGCTCCTCAGATAATGAAGTAGTCCATGCCCGCATGCAACAAGGCCTGGACAATGTTCAGGCTTGAGCTGATAAGTGGCAGGTAACATTCGCACCACACAAGTGCCACGCAATTCACAATTCACAATTCAAATCGCTTTATTGGCATGATAAGGTACATCTTATGTTGCCAAAGCATCAAAATACATTTATGGTTGAACACATAAACGCGGTTCTATTCATACAGTTTATAAATATACATTCGCCTTGTTTGTATATATTCTTGTCTTAGTTTACTGGTTGTCCCTCTGTTCATGGCAAGCTGTAACATAGTGTGCCGCCAGTGTTACACAGCTTCTCTCCTCCCCCAGTAGGAAAGGGAGTTTTTGGTTGTCATTCTCTAACAAGTGAGAGTCTAATCACCACCCCTTCACATTCAATGGCATTACCATCGCTGAATCCCCCACCATCAACATCCTGGGGGTCACCATTGACCAGAAACTTAACTGGACCAGCCATATAAATACTGTGGCTACAAGAGCAGGTCAGAGGCTGGGTACTCTGCGACAAATGTCTCACCTCCTGACTCCCTAAAGCCTTTTTACCATCTACTCTCCTCTCTGGTGAAGAAGGCCCAGCAGCGCCTATATTTCTTGAGGAGGCTGAAGGGATGTAATCTGTCACCCCCGATCCTCTCTAACTTCTACCGCTGCACTATAGAGAGCATCCTGACAAACTGTATCACGGTATGGTATGGCAGCTGTAGCTCCCATGACCGGAAAGCCCTGCAGCGGGTAGTCAAAACTGCCCAACGCATTACCGGCACCCGGCTACCGACCATAGAACATATATATCAGAAACGCTGCCTACGGAGGGCACGGTCCATCATCAAAGACCCTACCCACCCCAGCCACAGTCTGTTCGCCCTCCTACCATCTGGAAGACGCTACAGATGCATTCGCACCCGTACGACCAGATTTAGGAACAGCTTCTTTCCCAGGGCTGTCATCCTACTGAACTCCACAAATAAACACTAAATCCTGCACATCTGCCGATGCACTTTATTATGGTCATATTTATGCTAATATATATGTACAAATGTATGTTGAAATGTTTTAGTGTCCTAATCCAAATTGTACACTCTCGGGAGCCGCAAGCCTACATTTCGTTGTACTGCACTTGTGCACCAACAATGACAATAAAAGTTGATTTGATTTGATTTGATTTGAAGTCAGGAGTGTCTGCTGGCTACACGCAGGCAGCGACCAGAGGAATCAATGGACGATTTCTTACAGGGCCTAAAGGACCTGGTCCGGGACTGTAACTGCAAGGCCGTGACGGCCAACGCATACTCTGACGAATTGGTCCGCGATTCCTTCATCACGGGCCTCAAATCGAATTATATCCGGCAGAGACTGCTGGAGAAGGAGGTCCTGGACTTAAAAAAGGCAGTGGCCAATGCGCGATCGCTGGACGTGGCCCAGAAAAACTCTGACTCTTATTCTTCCGGCCATGCGGCCCTCACCGCCTCGTGCGCGCCGAGGGGGCCGCCATCTTGGAATCAGCCATCTTCCCCATCCAGGTCTCAGACCAGCTCTACGCCGCCGGAGTCCCCACACAGAAGTTCACCCAGGAGTCCTACTACAGCGGCAATGTCTCGAGGCCCGAAATGCTACTTCTGCGGCCAGGCCAAGCACCCCAGACAACGATGCCCAGCGAAGGACGCTACATGCTTCAAATGTAAGAAAAAGGGGCATTTTAGCAAAGTCTGCAGGGGGAATCCGATTTCCAACTCCGTCACCACCTCGTGCGTGCCGTGCGGGCCGCCATCTTGGGATCTGCCATCTTTTCTCGACTCAACGGCCGCCCAGGGCCCAACAGTGGCTTCGATCATGGTGGATCAATCCAGGCCACACCCTGTGGTGTATGTAACCAGTTCCACCTTAAGAGAACTTAAGCCTGTTCCACCTTAAGAGATGTACTACTTTCTCTGGCTGCTGTATACGTAATACCGGTGGTGACCACCGGTATATAAGTACTGTGTAGTGATATTGTATTTAGTATAGTCCTGACCTCCAACTAGTAAAGACCTGTTGAAACTTTATTCTTGTAGTCTGTGTCAGTAATTAATCTTAATACAACTGGAACACACAGACTTAACAGTGGCGACGAGTCTGATTCTTACCCTGCGGCAGTTTATATCCACGGCGGCTTCGTCCACAGAACGGGCGTCGAAGAGAGGCATCCACCCTCATCACCCTGCTGGAAGACACGTCGCGCGGCAGGCATCGAGAACCCGGAGTGCAGAAGACATCCTGAACTCGAAGCCTCCATCAGCGGCAGTCAGCTATCTTCTTTCTACCTCGGTGGTGGGTAAGCCGGTCAGCGACGCGAGCAGAAAGTCGGCCGCGTTGGCTGTACAGACGGGGGAGGAAGACGGAGGAATAAGGGCGGTGAGATCGATCGCGACCGGAGATAAGGGCCGGGCCGCTTTCGGGCCAAAAAGGCGCAGCGTCTGGGGCGACTGAAGGTGCGAGAGCCGCGGTGAAGGCAAACGCAGCCGGTGCTAATAACCGGGCTGCAAGAAGGGCTGCGAGGCGCGACATCGGGGAAGCGCGAATGCCCAAGGGAGCCGCGGTGAAGCGGAGACAGCGTCGGGGGAGTTACTAACCGCTGGGAAAGGGGAGCAGCAGCGGCACGCCAAACGCCATTGCAGCCAGTGGGTGAAGACCGCCAAGCGCGGGAAAACCGCCATTTTGTAGGCGGAGGACGAAGACAAGAGCGGGAAGCTGCCATCTTGGGATAAAATATAAAAAAAATAAAATAAAATAAATTGCAACGATGCCTAAACATGGGAACATTAATACCTTTGATAGCGACATCGAAGATTGGGCCATGTATGTAGAACGCATACAAAATTATTGTAAAGCAAATAAAATCCCAGATGCAGAGAAAGCACTAACTTTATTAAATTTAATGGGTGCGAAGACATACGGGCAATTGAAACACCTTTTATCACCAGATGAACCGGCGGATAAGACGTTCGAGGAGATTGTTACTGTCCTGAAAAATCATCTAAACCCCACGCCGCTGATGCTAGCGGAACGATTTAAATTTTACAGCAGAAGGCAGCTGAAGGATGAAAGCAATGCTGAATATTTAATGGAATTGCGTAAGCTGGCAAAGTACTGTCAGTTTGGAACGGGACTAACAGACGCGCTAAGAGATAAATTTGTGTGTGGATTATTAAAAGAAGATACACAAAAGCGACTGCTCGAGGAGAATGAGCTGACGCTTGAGAAAGCGGTCACTATGGCAGCAGCACACGAAGCCGCAGCGAGAGGCACGGCAGTAATGCAGCTACGGTCACCGGAACTCAGTACAAATAAATTGGGTTTGAGTACTGTAAAATGTTATCGTTGTGGAAAGACAACACACGATCAGAACCAGTGTTGGTTTAAAAACCAAGAATGCAGAACGTGTGGCAGGCTTGGCCACATAGCTAAAGTATGCCGGTCAGGAAAGAAGACCAGCAACAAAAAGTCACCGCAAGGAAAATACATAAAGGTGCACAAGGTGACAAAGACCAGTTCGAACGAACAGAAGTCAGATTCAGACGCTAGCAGTAATGAACTGGGTAGCTTAAGAGTACACAACGTTGGTAAGGATGCAGATCTCCAGACAATTTGGGTCACTCTTCAGATAGCAGGAGTCCAAGTAAAGATGGAATTGGACACTGGATCGGCATTGACGGTCATGAATAAGAAAGATTACAAAAGGCTATTCCAACATATTCCCCTACGGGATACGGAGATTATATTGAAAACATACACGGGGCAAAGAGTGTACCCCATCGGAAAGATAGAGGTAAAAGTGGTCCACAAGGGCGAAGAAAGCCAAGTAATGGACTTATATGTGCTACCTGAAGGAGGTCCACCACTACTGGGACGGGAATGGATTAGGAAAATGAATATGGACTGGCACTCCTTAAAAGCACTAACGGTAGATTCCAGGGAAACAGATGTCAAACCTAAACGATTGTCCAAAATATTGGATGATGCTAAAGAGGTGTTCCAGCAAGGACTGGGAACACTGAAAGGAATTACGGCAAACATCAAGATTGATGAACATGCACAACCAAAATTTTTCAAAGCCAGACCGGTACCCTATGCAATACGACCTACTGTAGAAGCGGAACTGGAAGCGCTAGAACGTTCAGGTGTACTGTCTAAGGTAGATTGGAGTGAGTGGGCTACGCCCATTGTTCCCGTTATGAAACGTCCTTCGAGCAACAAGCCAGGAGAACCAGGGAAGGTTCGCATCTGTGGAGATTTCAAGATCACCGTTAATCCGGTGCTTCACACGGTGCAGTATCCGCTTCCGCGGATTGAGGATATTTTTGCTTCGTTGTCTGGCGGGAAACACTTCACCAAGATAGACCTGGCGCAGGCGTACTTGCAGATGGAGGTTGAAGAAGAGTCATGCCAGTACCTCACGATCAACACGCATAGAGGTTTGTACCGGTATAATAGGCTGTTTTTTGGAGTGGCATCGGCTCCGGCAATTTGGCAGAGGGCCATGGAGCAGGTATTACAGGGAATTCCAGGCACACAATGTTACCTGGACGATATTCTGATTACAGGTGATGGTGATGAAGAACACCTCGCAAACTTGGAACTGGTGCTCAACAGACTGAAAGAGTATGGACTTAGAGTTAATCGGCAGAAATGTGAGTTCTTTCAGAAGCGGATCTCGTACTGTGGTCATGTCATTGACCGGGAGGGGCTTCATAAGTCTCCTGACAAGATAGAGGCAGTTGTAAAGGCTCCCGCTCCGGATAATGTCTCTCAGTTGAGGTCGTTTCTGGGATTGATTAACTATTACCATAAGTTTCTACCGAATCTATCCACGGTACTGCACCCGCTGAACGCTCTTTTACAGAAGGGGGTACCATGGGAATGGAGCGAAAACTGTAAGAAGGCATTTTGCAAAAGCAAAGAATTGATCACCTCAGAGGAAGTGTTGGCTCACTTCAACCCGACACTGCCTATTCGGTTGGCTTGTGATGCTTCTCCATATGGCATTGGGGCAGTACTCGCACACAAGTTGCCAAATGGCACGGAAAGGCCAGTCGCGTTTGCATCCAGATCATTGACCTCCGCTGAGCGCAACTATGCGCAGATCGATAGGGAGGCTCTCAGCCTTGTATGGGGAGTGAAGAAGTTTAATCATTACCTGCAGGGCCAAAAATTCACACTTCTGACAGACCATCAGCCGTTGGTATCCATTTTTAACCCTAAGAAGGGTGTTTCGGTGATGACAGCACAGCGACTCCAGAGATGGTCCCTTTTCCTAGGGGCACATCAATATCAAATAGAATTCAAAGGTACAAAACAGCATGGCAATGCTGATGGGCTGTCGCGCCTGCCACTACCTGAAGCAGAAGAGGCGATGCAAGTTGACCCTGTTGAGTTATTTCATTCGACCATCATCGAGTGTTTACCAGTCACCAATGCAAGTATTGAAAGAGAAACCAGGAACGACCCGACACTGTCCCGAGTTTACGAGGTGACAGTGAAGGGATGGCCAACACATGGTGATCCTCTGTTACCAGCATTCTCGGCAAGGCGAGACCAGCTGTTCGTCTGCCATGGTACTTTGATGTACGGGACAAGAGTGATTATTCCTCCCAAGTTACGGGAAAGAGTTCTAAAGGAACTGCATGAAGGTCATCTGCGGGGAGTTAAGATGAAAAGTCTTGCTAGGGCTTATGTATGGTGGCCGGGCATTGACCAACAGATAGAGGAGTTGACAAAAAGCTGCGCTGGGTGCCAAAAAGTGCAAAATGCACCTCCGATCGCACCGCTACACCCATGGGAATGGCCTTCAGCCCCATGGCAACGCGTACATATTGACTTTGCTGGTCCATTCATGGACTCCATGTTCCTAATTGCGGTGGACGCACATTCCAAATGGCCAGAAGTGATTAAGATGAATACCACTACTTCAGAAAAGACAATTGCGGTGTTAAGAACAATATTCGCAAGGAACAGATTGCCAGAACAGATATGTTCGGACAACGGACCACAGTTCGTGTCGGAAGAATTCCAAAAATTCTTAAAGAAGAATGGGGTGAAACATTATACCTCTGCCCCATATCATCCGGCGACAAACGGGTTGGCCGAGAGATTTGTCCAAACATTCAAAAAGGCAATAAAGGCCATGAACGATGATCAGATTCCGTTACAACACAAGGTGGACAATTTCCTAATGGCATATCGAAACGCCGCTCATGCAGTGACTAACCAAAGTCCTGCCATGATGTTTTATAACAGGAGGTTGCGGTCCAGGTTGGACTTGTTAAAACCAAATGTGCGGAGGGAAGTGGAAAACAAACAGTTCCGGCATATTAATAACAAGTCCACTCGAAGTTTCGACGTAGGACAACCAGTGTTGGCAAGGGGCTATGGAAACGAAAAATGGCAGTCCGGAACAATTCGGGCCAGACAAGGACCTCTGATGTACACAGTAGATATTGGTAACAATGTGATAAGGCGTCATGCGGATCAACTGGTAGAATCAAGAGCAAGGGTCGAACCCATGGTTGCGACAGAGACAACTGTGGAAGACGTTAATGAACCTGAAGCATCTACCTCGGCAGGGACTGTACCTGATGATGACGTCCAATACATAGGAAACCAACAAGAAGAGTCACCTCAGCAACAAGAATCAGAGACCACTGAAAGGCGTTATCCAAACCGAATCAGAAGGCCTCCTGAGAGACTGAACCTTTGAACTGTTTATACCTGAAGTTATATATGTATATATGTTATTATGTTATGTTAAATGGGGATATGACTGTTAAGCTAAAAAGGGAGGATTGTGGTGTATGTAACCTGTTCCACCTTAAGAGAACTTAAGCCTGTTCCACCTTAAGAGATGTACTACTTTCTCTGGCTGCTGTATACGTAATACCGGTGGTGACCACCGGTATATAAATACTGTGTAGTGATATTGTATTTAGTATAGTCCTGACCTCCAACTAGTAAAGACCTGTTGAAACTTTATTCTTGTAGTCTGTGTCACTAATTAATCTTAATACAACTGGAACACACAGACTTAACACACCCGTTGACAAAATCCATGATGGACATACAGGTAAACGGGAATTTAACGAAATGTTTAATTGACTGTGGGAGTACCGAGAGTTTTATCCACCCTAGCCTGGTACGGCGGCACTCATTAACGGTAACCCCTACACGGAGCAGAATTGCTATGGCTGCTAAGCCCCACACTTCGGACATTTTGGGCTACTGTGTGGTAACACTGACTGTAAAAGGCACGGACTACAAGGATTTTAAACTCCTCGCGATGCCAGAACTCTGTGTTAATGTAATCTTGGGCCTGGACTTCCAGTGCCACCACGAAAGTGTCACGCTAGCATATGGCGGGTCCCAGCCGCCACTCACAGTCTGTGGCCTATCAACCTTAAAAATCAGCCCGCCCTCTTTATTCGCTAATCTCGCTCCGAACTGTAGGCCCATAGCAACCAAAAGTAGACGGTACAGTCTGGAAGACAGACACTTTATCAAGGCGGAAGTGGACAGACTCCTGCGGGAAGGCATTATTGAATGCAGTACCAGCCCGTGGCGTGCCCAAGTAGTCATAGTTAAAAATAGCGAAAAGAAACGGATGGTAATTGACTACAGCCAGACTGTTAATATTTATACCCAGCTGGACGCCTACCCTTTACCCCGCATATCAGAAATGGTCAACCAGATTGCGCAATACCGAGTCTTCTCGACTATCGACCTCAAATCCGCGTATCACCAGCTCCCCATTAGAATGGAGGACCGCCCATACACCGCCTTCGAGGCGAACGGGCGCCTCTACCATTTTCTCAGAGTGCCCTTCGGAGTAACAAATGGGGTCTCGGTCTTCCAATGTGAGATGGACCGCATGGTTGACGAGAATAAACTACAAGCTACCTACCCCTATCTGGACAATGTCACTATCTGCGGGCACAACCAGCAAGACCACGATCTAAATCTTGCGAGATTTTTAAAAACTGCCCTAAAGCTGAATCTAACCTACAACGAAATCAAATGTGTCTTCAACACAACCTGTCTCTGTATCCTCGGCTGTGTGGTGGAAGATGGGGTAATTGGACCGGACCCTGACCGATTACGCCCCCTAAAGGAACTGCCCCTGCCACACAATCCCAAAGCTTTAAAAAGGTGCCTGGGATTTTTTTCGTATTATGCCCAATGGGTGCCCAATTACTCTGATAAGGCCCAACCCCTCATTAAATCGACGTCCTTCCCACTATCAGCTGAAGCTCGGGAGGCTTTCACCAGTATTAAACAGGACATTGAAAGGGCTGCAGTGTGTGCAGTGGACGAATGCATTCCCTTTCAAGTCGAAAGCGATGCGTCAGACTTTGCCTTAGCTGCAACCCTCAATCAGGCTGGGAGACCTGTGTCCTTCTTCTCCCGAACCCTTCAGGGACCTGAAATCAGGCACTCTTCTGTCGAGAAGGAGGCACAGGCTATAGTGGAGGTAGTGCGGCACTGGTGACACTACCTAGCCGGCAAACGTTTCACCCTGCTCACCGACCAGCGGTCGGTGGCTTTCATGTTTAATAACAAACAAAGGGGGAAAATCAAGAATGACAAAATACTCAGGTGGAGGATCGAACTATCCATGTTCGACTATGATAGTATGTACAGGCCGGGAGCCCTTAATGAACCCCCAGACGCCCTATCGCGGGGAATGTGTGCCAGCATTCATACGGACAAATTACAGGGTCTCCACAACGACCTCTGTCACCCAGGGGTCACCCGACTATACCATTTTATAAAGTCCCGCAATCTGCCGCACTCCATCGAGGAGGTCAGGGCAATGACCAGAGCCTGCCGCATCTGTGCGGAATGCAAGCCTCGTTTCTACAGGCCTGACCGTGCACACCTTATCAAAGCCACACGGCCATTCGAGCGCCTAAGTCTGGACTTCAAGGGACTCCTTCCCTCTGCCGACTGTAACGTATACTTCCTCAATGTCATTGATGAATGTTCCCGCTTCCCCTTCGCCATTCCCTGCCCAGACATGACCAGTGCCACGGTCATCAAGTGTCTCTGTAATCTATTCTGCATGTTTGGCATGCCGAACTACATACACAGCGATAGGGGGACGTCATTCATGAGTGACAAGCTGCGCCAGTTCTTGCTCTCGAAGGGGATAGCCACTAGCAGAACCATTAGCTACAACCCCCGGGGTAATGGGCAAGTGGAAAGGGAGAATGCTACTGTTTGGAAGGCTGTCACATTAGCTTTAAAGTCAAAAGGCCTTGCGACCTCCCGCTGGCAGGAAGTCCTCCCAGACGTGCTCCACTCCATAAGGTCTCTGTTATGTACTGCCACTAATGCTACCCCTCACGAAAAGATGTTCGTTTTCCCCCGGAAATCCACCTCGGGCATATCTCTACCCGCGTGGCTGACGTCTCCGGGGACAGTACTATTGCGGAAGCACGTGAGAGGCCATAAAACGGACCCCCTTGTGGAAAAGGTACAGCTCCTCCATGCAAACCCTCAGTACACCTATATCGAATACTCTGACGGGCGAGAGGACACTGTTTCCATAAAAGGCCTCACTCCCTCGGGGAGCGGAGAGAATGATGGGAGACTACCCGATGGAGACCTACACTACAAAGAGACAGGACGCCCAGAGGTATCAATACGCAACTTTAACCTGGAGGACACTGCAGATAACCTGGAAGACACTGCGGAGGCCCGGACAGCGGAGGAACCAGAATCCACTCCCCTAGAGGCACCCCAACCGGCTTTGCGCCGATCACTGAGAACTGCAAAACCTCCTGACAGACTCACTTATACCAACTTTTAAGAAACATCACCCCGATGGACTAAATCTATAGAAGGGGTGAATGTAATGAAATCTGTTTGTCTTGATCCTGTATTCGTTTTGCACTCATGTATATTACCCTCCCCCACTGTGTATAGTTTCACTTCCTCTTTCCCGACTAACCTGGGAGGTTCCAGATCTTGGCTCTTGGCTCCGCCCCTGACTTCTCTTACATAAAGATCCCAGGATCTGTATGACTCATTCCTGTGAACCAGTCGGCATGTTGAGATGTTAGCTCTGATCTTAGTGATTAAAAGCCAACTTGTTTAAGTCTATAACTTCTAGTTTTGTGGTTATTGAAGGCCCATCAGTGAGGGAATATTCTCCACTTGCCTGGATGAGTGCAGCTCCAACAACACAAGAAGCTCGACACCATCCAAATCAAAGCAGCCCGCTTGATTGGCACTCCATCCACCACCTTAAACATTCACTCCCTCCACCACCAGCGTACCGTGGCTGCAGTGTGTACCATCTACAAGATGCACTGCAGCAACTCACCAAGGCTTCTTCGACAGCACTTCCAAAACTTGCGACTTCTACCACCTAGAAGGACATGGGCAGCAGGTACATGAGAACACCGCCACCTCCAAGTTCCCCTGCAAGTCACACCACATCTTGACTTGGAAATATATTGCCGTTGCTTCATAGTCACTGGGTCAAAATCCTGAACTCCCTCCCTAACAGCACTGTGGAGTACCTTCACCACATAACTGCAGTGGTTCAAGAAGGCGGTTCTCCATCACCTTCTCAAGGCCAATAAGGGATGGACAATAAATGGTTCCGTATAGTTTTTTAAAGTCATTTCCAGTTATTTAAAATCAGTTTACTCGCAGGTGGTGGACTGGACACTCTTATTAAAAATGTTTACTTTTTGTGATAAACCCATTTTCAGCTGTGTTAATAATATTGTACCAGGTTACCACTCATAAATATATCAAGAAATATCTTTTAGTGCAAGAAGAAGGTTATTACATTCTAAAACACTGCCCAATTGTTCTGGTTCATGGAAGATTTTACGTTCACCGATATGCAAATGAGTTTGAGCGGAAACTTGATCAAAAAATTCAATTCAGAAAACTAGCGCAGTTTGTGCCCAGATTGCTGTTTGTGCTCAGAGCGGAAACTCTATCCCGAAGTGCTAAGTGTGCAAGTCAGATGGCTTGAAACTTTAATTTTCATACTTAAAGAAGGAATGAATATACAGTGTCAGCTCAGCGCTTTCCCTCAGGCCCTGATTGTTTACATTGATTTTCGCTTGTTTATGCCGATTTCTTACGTATATTAATGATATTGACAGGAAGCTTGGATGTAAGTAGGCATTGACAAAATGGGCACGCAAATGGGCGTAATTTTGGATGTAACTTCCTGATTAAACATGCACAGAAATTCCACCCCTCAATTTCTAAGATGTGGGGGTAGATTTTTAAAAACTGACATTCCGGGTCAGCTGATTGATTTAGATGGAAATGAATTAAAAATCGGGTGGTCTCTATGACAGGCTGATGATTCGGAACACCAGTTTTATGCCCAGACATCAAATTGAATACCAACCCCATTATTTCATGAGCAGACCACTAGACAGAGGAAAACATTCCGTCATTTTTTGGTTCAAATGTAAATTTCAACCAGAAGTGCCCCTTTTTGCCTTCACAAGTGCAGGCTTCCCGAAAGCTCCAAAACCTGCCAGTAAGGCAAGGCGAGTACTGGGTCTGCAGGGGTCGGGGGGGGGGCGGTGCAAAAGTGTGATGTGAAGGTAAGTGATGGGTGCAAGAGTGTAGAGGTGAGTATCTGAGGTAAGTCCTAAGGGGGAAAAATTCAGCTGCTTTGCACCTCCTGTTAGTGCCCTAAGAGGGCGCTAATGGGTCGCAAAGCAACTAGCGCCCAGGCACAGCGATCTTTGCGCCGCTCGCGAAATTGACCAGACATTTTGTGGTGGTGCTAAACACTACCACCATGATCTCCTGCGCCCACAGATTGTGACATCAGTCGAGCGTGCAATGCCCCGGTAACGCCCCGGACCGAATATTGAGTGGTGGCCCCTGCCTTTCCACCTGCCACTAGCAATGACAGGTTGACGGGAACATTTTGCAGTTGGGAAGGGACTGGAGGAGAGCTATTTAAAGGCGACTGCTTCCTGCTTTTTTTTGTTGGTGACATTTTTGCACCACGCATTCTGAGAGAGAGAGAGACTTCTGGAGAGATTCAACGCTGTGTGAAGGAGTTTTGGGTACTGAGCAGCACTTTGCAGGTTCATTTTGATTTGACCTTCCTTGCATCAATTTAGAAGAGACTGTGGGGGCTGCACTCTGAGCTCTTTCCCTGGGCCTCTCCATTGTTCTTTCCAGCAGAATTGATGTACAGGTCTCTCCAGGCCGAGATTCAAGGCTGCAATGAGCAGGGT
Organism: Somniosus microcephalus; assembly: GCF_052327205.1. Classification (NCBI taxonomy): domain Eukaryota; kingdom Metazoa; phylum Chordata; class Chondrichthyes; order Squaliformes; family Somniosidae; genus Somniosus; species Somniosus microcephalus. The sequence goes on along the minus strand of NC_140996.1, from coordinate 142,145,817 downwards.
GTGGATGGAGCACAATATCGACCCTCCCCTTTAAGAACTGGCCGGCGCCATTGTGTCTGTGTTCCATTGCTGACTGACATCACCTGAGCTTCGCCAGCGCTCTGAGTTAGCGCCTCGCTCATCGGCGTTAGCGCCTTAAGAGAGGTGTGTAGGGCCTGATTTAGCGCTCCAATCACCTCCAGGGGCGATAGAAGCCAAGTTTGCAGTCGGAGGTGATAATTAGCACCAGGCACTAAACTTTGCGCCCGGCTGATAATTGCGCCCCAAACGGGGCAATACCGAACTTCTCCCCCTAAGTGTTTTTAAAAGTGTACTTAATTTGTTTCTTCCTGCAGGCTTCAGTCGGTTTCTATAAGGAGAGTCTCATGCCTCCGTGTTGCAGAGGAGAGATGGCTGTTGCATTCTCAGATGCAACAAACATCTCATTTCTGTAAAAGAAAGAAGGTTGATGTGGTCTCGTATGCAAGACCTCATCAAACTGCAGAGATTGTCACTGTTTGACAGCTTCACAGAGATGTCAAACAATGACAATTCATCTGTCAAAAACTGTTGACGTTCTCTGCAACCGGCTTTCCCTTAATTGGCCTGCTAAGCCCACTGGGCGGGCTTAACAAGGTCAATGAAGGGAAAATAGTGTGGGTTGGTCACAACTCGATGGAGGTGGGACTGAAACCTGACATGTAGCAGTCCCACCTCCAATGCGCCTCCATTCACAAAATCACCCCCACATCTTCCAAATTTGACCATTGATTGGTTGGAATCGGTTCTAAAGGAAAGTTTTCAGCCAGTTAAGAGCTGAACATTAAAGTTTGACCCAGCTAAACTTTGACTTTTTTTGAAAGCAATGTTTGATGCTGCAAGATCGTGATGATTTTCTCACTTGCAACAACCTGCAGATTATTTATTCCCAGTATAAAGCACGGCTGCAATTGTGAGAGGTAACTACACTTGTGCATTAAAAGCAATGAACAAGTTGGAAAAAAATATGGTGCCATACTTTCCTCTAACTGGAGAACAATTTGAAAGATAATGGTCATTTTAAATTGACTTTCGTGTAAAACAAAAAATAGCAATCTTAAAAGTAATTCAGCAAATTGGATGCTCGATTCTACAATGGAGTCTTTGCAATCACCCAGATTTATGGCTTTACACTTTTCCAGCAATGTCTCATACTACACACCATGAGTAGAAAGCCTAGCTTTTTTATTTGTATATTAGATGGAGCATTAATCAGGTGGGAATTTCAATTACACAGATATTGAGTAGGACAACAATGGAGGAAAAAGAGTGCATGTTTCTGCATATGGTGCAGGAATAATCCCTTACTCAGTTTGTCAACAGCCAATGCAGTTATTTTAAATCTAATTTTCAATAATGATTCAGATATGGCAGAAATGGAGGATATTTGAGGATTCAGTGATCATATTAGAACTAAAGTGAACATCAGAGCGTGCAAAAAGGATAGTGACACAAAAATATTGGACTTTTAACAGGAATGCTTTTCTCCAGTTGCTAATGTTGCTATAAAGCCAATACGAATATCAGATAAGAAAAAATATACTTAGAAGAGAGATGACTTCAAGAGAAAGCAAAAGATGTTTGAAAACATGAATAAAACACTAAGGCCTAGAAATTCAGTATAGCCACTTTTGGGGCGGTAAAGTCGGGCGGCCGCTAAAGTTTGCGCCCGGCGCAAAGTCGCGCCACCTTCGCCGATATTCAGTCGCATCGCCCCAAGAGGTTGCTGCTGCGCTAAAACAGGCGATGCACAACTATCTTTAGGCGCTAAGCCGGCGGTGCTGAGCGATACCCCCGAGGCCGGGCGCAGCGCCGGTGCGGCGAGTTGTTGATTGACCGCAGACACTCAGCCGGTCAGCTCTTAAAGGGGGAGGGTGGATTTGTTTGCCTGCCACGCCCTGCACACTGCAGCCCTCAACCTAGGCCTGACCACTTCAGCTTCATCTGCACAACGCCCAGGGCTATGGAGAAGGCCAGGGAGAGAGCGCAGCGCTTCAGCGACGGTGACCTGAGGGTGCTGGTTGGCGGAGTGGAGCGCAGGCGCCATGTTCTGTTCCCAGAAGGTGGCAAGAGGCCGCTGCCCAGCGCCTACCGGAAAGCCTGGAGGGAGGTCTCAAACAGGGTGTCTTCCAACAGCGTGGTTGCCAGGACTCCTGTGCAATGCCGGAAGAAGTTCAACGACCTCACTCGGGTTGTCAGGGTGAGTACCCTTTCCAGTGTCCTCCTCATCCCTGCATGTGCACCTCACTTTATGGGCAAAGGGACCTGAAAGCCCTAATGGCCAGCCCTCATCCAGCAGCTATGGGACTGTCATGAAAATCACTTGCACATTCAGCACTTTACACACTGTACAAGCTATTCGACCATGGGAGGTAGTGCAGACAAGATCAGGGCTTCACACTGTACAAACTATTCGACCATGGGAGGCAGTGCAGACAGGATCAGGGCTTCACACTGTACAAGCTATTCGACCATGGGAGGCAGTGCAGACAAGATCAGGGCTTCACACTGTACAAGCTATTCGACCATGGGAGGCAGTGCAGACAGGATCAGGGCTTCACACTGTACTTAGAGGCCGTCCTTTCTCTTGCAGGCCAAGGTGGCGCACAACCGGTGGAAACGAACTGACACCGGGGGAGGCCGTCCTGACGTAAAAGAGCTCTCCGACCTCGACCAGCGTGTGGAGCGCATTATGGCAGGCCGGCTGATTGGCCCCGTCGCCAGTGGAGATGCCGACCCTGTTCTGGGCACCAATGGTAAGGGCATCACCTTTTTGACCTCGCTCGTTCCACTTGCGCCTCAGATCAGCATCCTTTGCCACTGTCCGACCAATGCAGTGAATGGCACCACTCATGCCTCCCTCGCTGCCGCCCTGTCCTCACTCTAAAGCTACTCTTGTGCCTTCCTGCTTTCAGATGGTGAATCGCCAGGTGAGGAGGCGGGCCCTCAAGCTGCCACTGTCAGTGCTTCGGAATACGAGGAGGAGGAAGAGGAAGCCGGCCCATCAGTGCCACCCTCAGCCGCGCCAGCCCATGGCGATGTAGGGGACACGTCTTCCCTGGAGGGGAGCCGGGGGGAAGGGTCGGAGGAGAGTGAAGCTCCGGGGCCCAGCGGCCTGCAGCAACGCAGGAGGGGTGGGGAAGCTCGGCGGACTTCTCCCCAGAGGGTGAGTGCGGCCTCCAGTCCTGCGACGGTCAGCGCAGAGGAGGTGCGGCTCCTGGAGGAAATGGCCGTCCAGGCTGAGCGCAGGCACAATGAGCTCATGGCTGCAGTGGCAAGGATGCCAGACTCCATTGAGTCTTTGTCAAGGAGTGTGCAGCAATTTGGAGCAGAACAGGCCAGGAGTCTGGATCAATTCAGTGCAGCACAGGCCAGGAGTCTACAGGACTTCGCGGCAGCACAGGCGGCTTCGAGCCAAGTGCTCAGTCGTGCCGTCCATTCACTGGCTGTTGTCATGCGGACACAGACCAGAGCCACACGGGCACTAACTGCTGCCACCCTCGCTGGATCAGCCAGGCATCGCCAGGGCACTCACCGCGCAGCAGCAGCCCAGCAGTCTGTTCTTCAGCTGTTTGCTGCGCATGCTGCAGTGCTGGCCCGTGCGAGTGCCAATGTCTCAGGCGACCAGCGAGCACCTGCGATCTGCCAGGTTGGCACCATTCCTGCAGCCAACACTGCCACTCTGCCATTGCAGCTGCCACGAGCCGCTGGACAGACTGCTGCCGCCCAGCCAGAGTTGGAGCAGTCAGCAGCCGGCCACTCCAAGGCCAGAGCTGGTGCAGGCCGACCCCCAAGGGCATCTGCCGTCTCGCCATCTGCCCCTCAGCAGCCTTCCCCCAGCCTTGCTGCAGCCACTGGGCTCCCATTGAGGAGGAGCTGCAGGGTGGGCAGGGGCCAGGCAAGGATGCGAAAGGCATCGCCCTCGCAGGGCAAAAAGTAGAAGGTATGCACAAATGCCTGGTGCTTTTTGTATGGCCGAGATTGGTGTAGTTGTGTTTTTGTAAGGCCGAGACTGGTGTCTTTCTTTCTTTTTGTAAGGCCGAGACTGGTGCAGTTGTGTTTTTGTAAGGCCGAGACTGGTGTCTTTCTTTCTTTTTGTAAGGCCGAGACTGGTAGTTTTGTGTTTTTGGAGGGAGCTTCTCCACATGAGGGTGTAATGTGGGAAGGGCAGAGGTTTGCAATAAATTATTGTTCTTAAATTGCACTGTGCATGGTTTTTTTGTAAAGTCCTGGTTGCCCTGCTCGGCTGAGGGCTTGTGGAGCGGCTACATTCATCTGCTGACATTGGCACAAGCCATTCCCTGAGAGGGGGCCTAGAACCGACGTTCAATAAGCCGGCGACGGCGGCCCTTGCACTTTCTGCCTCCCTCCTGTGCTGGTCCTCCTCCTCCTCCTCCTCCTCCTCCTCCTCCTCCTGTGGTCCTCCAATCTCTGGTGGCGGTGGCTGAGTCCTGCGGATAGCCAGGTTGTGCAGCATGCAGCAAACGACCACGAAATGGGAGACTCGCTCCGGCGAATATTGTAGGGCTCCACCGGAACGATCCAGACAGCGGAACCGTTGCTTCAGGACGCCGATTGTTTGTTCGATGATGTTCCTGGTCACTTGATGGCTATCGTTGTATCCCTCTTCAGCAGGGGTGCTGGGCGCACGGAGCGGGGTCATCAGCCAGGTACACAAAGGAGAGCCTTTGTCCCCGATAAGCCATCCTCGTGGGTGAGGCTGGGCCTGGAACATGTCTGCCACAGAAGTCTGTCGCAGGATGAAGGCATCGTGGCTGCTGCCTGGAAAGCGGGCATTGACAGCTAGGATGAGCTGCCTGTGGTCACACACTAGCTGGACATTCAGCGAATGGTAGCCCTTCCGGTTGCGGTAATCCTCGGCATTCTCCAGAGGTGCCTGCAAAGCCACATGCGTGCAGTCAATGGCGCCCTGCACCATGGGGAAGCCCGCGAATGCTGCAAAGCCCACTGCACGCTGTTGCTGCTTGGCAAGGGCCATGGAGAAGGAGATGAACTGACGTCTCCTTTTGAAAAGGGCATTGGTCACCTGGCGGATGCAGCAATGCACGGCGAACTGGGAGATGTTGGAAATGTCCCCAGTAGCGGATTGGAAGGAGCCGGTGGCATAGAAGTTGAGAGCCACCGTCACCTTCACTGCCACCGACAGAGACGTCCTGCTCCTCAGCTGTGGCTGCAGATCACCGCCAAGCAGGTGGCAGATCTCTGTGACCACCTCCCTTCTGAATCGCAGCCTCCGAACACACTGCTCGTCAGACATGTTGAGATAGGAGAACTGCTGGCGGTATACCCTGGGTGGGTAAGGCCTCCTTTCCCGACGCCTGTTGCCCCCTCTCCGTCTAGCCAGGGCTGCCACTCTCTCACGGCGTCTGTGAGCCCTTTGGATGCAATTGAGAAAGCCAGCGTTTGCACCCATTGCAGCCCCCATAATATGCTGGCAAACAATGATATGTCAATGAAGGCAAAGGCAAGTGGAAAGCTGTGGCCTGAAGCCACAAGTACCTGTCCGAGTGTTGGGCCAAAGCAGAAAGCTCTCTACCTTGGTCTCTCTGCAAAGATCCGTCTCTCAAGAAGGAGTGCTGCGAAATGGCAGCCTTTTATAGTGTAGGAGGAGTGCCCTTTAATTTGCGCCCCCCGCGCCCCGCATCGACTGAGCACCGTTCCACTCTAACAGTCGCTAGGGGCGCCAGGCGCACAATGGGGCGTCGCGACTGAATTTCCGGTTGGGGGCGCACAAAGGGCGTTGCACGAGGAAATGATGTCATGATCTGAGCGCGCAGCTGAGCGCGCGCAAAGACTTTGCGCCGCCGCTAAATCGTGAGTGAAGTTGGGGCGAGGCGCAGATCGCGCTGCGCCCGGCCACTAGCCGCCTAGCGCCCGACATCTACTCCTCCTAAGGCGCTACTGGCTGGCACAACCAACTGAATTTCTAGGCCTAATGGCCTAGAAATTGGTAACAAAGCCAGTGCTGGAACAAGTAGGTCCGAGGCACACCCAATATTGGGCCTTGAGCCTCATTTATATGATACTAGCAAGCTGCAGCTGCCTGCTGAGGGTCCCACTCAGTGAGAGCTGTGCTGAAGACCGAAGAGGCCACTAAAGGTAAGCATTAAACTTTACTTTATGGGGCCATGAGGAGTAAAGGTGCTCCCCTGGCCCCACAAGGAAAATTTCAGTCTCTGCTGTCCCTGGCCCGCCCGCACCTTCTCACCCGCGAGACTCTGTGGAAACCCCTTCTATTTGGTGGGTGGGCTCTGAGCCGTGCATTTTTAACAAGCCAGCTGCTTCATTTCACCTGCTTCGTGCGGGCACCTTCCCACAGTATATAAATGAGACTTGGGACCTAAAACGACCTGGGTCTCAAATTAATACCATTGGGGCAGTTTGATGCTTGCTCTGTGTGATGAAATATATTCCATTCATCACTGCCTGTGACTGTGGTCGGTTTCAGTGTCATTTCCCTTCCCCCAGTCCTCATTGTATTATGTATTGGAATGTGCTGGAATGTGCTGTGTGTAGGGCTCCGCCCATACCTGGCCCCTTTTGTAAGCTGGCTCAGTCTGGCCTCAGCCTCCAGAAGGAAGACATCTCTCTCTTTTATGTGTTACTTTCTAAGTTAATAAAAGCCTTGTTTTGTTTCGCTAACATCGAGTCTCGGAACTTATTGAGGCACATCAATTTTATTAACTTATTTTTCAACACTATGGACCAACTCCTGAAACCCGAACGTTTGGATTTGGATCAACATGCTCCGGACGCATCAGCACGCTTCGGACACTGGTTTGAGTGTATGGAATTCTTCCTGGACAATTCCGCAGCCGTCAAAGACGCTACGGACGCTGCGAGGATGAGACTCGGAATTCTGCGGAATTGGGTAAGCCACCGGGTTTACCCCCTCATCCAAGACGCCGATACGTACCTGGCCGCCTGCGACATCTTAAAGGCGCATTACCAGCAGCCTACGAATGAGGTGTATGCTAGGCATCTACTCGCTACTCGCGCACAGCGACCTGGGGAATCGGTGGAGGAGTTCCTAAGCATCCTGAAAATGCTTGGCAAAGACTGTAAGTGCCGAGATGTAAAAGCCACAGTGTACACCGACGAGCTTGTTCGCGATGCGTTTATCACAGGCCTCAGCTCCACTTACATCCGGCAAAGACTGCTGGAAAAAACGGGGTTGGACCTGAAACAGGCTGCGGACACCGCGCGGTCCCTGGATGTGGCCCAGAGAAACTCGGACGCCTACTCTTCAGCCCGCGCCGTCCACGCCGCCACGTGCGCACCGAGGGCGCCGCCATCTTGGAAGGCATCTTCCCCGCCCGGCAGCCCGACACCGGCGGGGCCCAGCTCTCCCCCCAGAAGCCCTACGACAGCCGCGACGCGTCAGGGACCCAACTGCTACTTCTGCGGGCAGCCAAAGCACACCAGAAACCTGTGCCCGGTGAAAGGCACCACCTGCTTTAAGTGCGGTAAGAAGGGGCACTTCGGGAAGGTGTGTAGAGGGAACCCCGCCGGAAAACCAACCGCCGGAAAACCCGCAACCGCCGCGTGTGCGCCGTGGGAGCGGCCATCTTGGACACCATCTTGCCCGACCTCGTGGGGTCCGCCATCTTATGAGCAGACAGCGTGGACGCCATCTTGTATCGATCAGGGCCCTACAGTGGCATCGGTCACAGTGGACCAGACCAGGCCGCACCCGCTATCCAAATCAATGGTGGACATCGAGGTAAACGGGTGCCGGGTTAAATGCTTAATTGACAGTGGAAGCACGGAGAGTTTTATCCACCCTGAACTGGCACAGCAACTCTCCCTAAAGGTGGTCCCTACTCAGGGTACCATCTCTATGGCTGATAAAACCCAGACATTGACCATTCTGGGTTACTGCACGGTACAATTGGGCGTTAACGGAACTGTATACGATAATTTTAAAGTGTTAATCATGAAGAACCTATGTGCGAGCATGATCTTGGGCCTGGATTTCCAGTGCAACCACCAAAGCATCACGCTCAAGTACGGTGGGTCCCAGCCGCCCCTCACAGTGTGCGGTCTGGCTACCCTGAAGGTAAAGCCACCTTCGCTATTCGCGAACCTTACCCCTAACTGCCGGCCAATAGCGACCAAAAGCAGGAGGTACAGCTGGGAGGACAGGCGGTTTATCGCGACCGAGGTAGACAGGCTCCTGAAAGAGCGCATTATTGAACGCAGCAACAGCCCATGGCGCACCCAAGTGGTAGTGGTAAGGGGTAGCGAGAAGAAACAGATGGTGATCGACTATAGTCAAACGATCAACAGGTACACCCAACTAGACGCCTACCCGCTACCCCGCATATCAGAAATGGTGAACCAAATCGCCCAATACCGGGTGTTCTCCACCATCGACCTCAAGTCAGCGTACCACCAGCTCCCTATCAGACCAGAGGACCGCCCGTACACCGCCTTCGAGGCGAACGGACGCCTCTACCAATTCCTCAGAGTCCCCTTTGGGGTGCCGAATGGGGTCTCGGTCTTTCAGAGGGAGATGGACCGCATGGTCGATGACCACCACTTGCAGGCAACCTTCCCCTACCTCGACAACGTCACCATCTGCGGCCACAATCAGCAGGATCACGATTCGAACCTCGAGAGGTTCCTGGAAACCGCACAAAAACTCAACCTCACCTACAACGAGGACAAGTGCGTTTTCAACACCACACGCCTCTGCATACTAGGCAGCGTGGTGGAGAATGGGGAAATCGGACCAGACCCCGACCGATTGCGCCCCCTACGGGAGCTGCCCCTGCCCAACACTCCCAAAGCCCTGAAAAGGTGCCTGGGGTTATTTTCTTATTATTCCCAATGGGTCCCCAACTACTCCGACAAAGCCCGCCCCCTCTTGAAAGCATCCTCTTTTCCGCTCTCTGCTGAGGCCCACGCCGCCTTCAAAAGCATTAAGCAGGATATTGAGCGGGCCACGCTACAGGCAGTGGACGAGAACACTCCCTTTCAAGTGGAAAGTGATGCGTCTGACTTCGCCTTGGCGGCCACCCTCAACCAGGCGGGGCGGCCCGTAGCTTTCTTCTCGAGGACCCTCCAAGGCCCCGAGATCAGACACTCCTCCGTGGAAAAGGAGGCCCAAGCCATCGTGGATGCAGTGCGCCACTGGCGCCACTACCTAGCCGGCAAACGCTTCACCCTACTTACCGACCAGCGGTCGGTAGCGTTTATGTTCAACAATAAACAGAGGGGGAAGATTAAAAATGATAAGATTCTTAGGTGGCGGATCGAGCTCTCCACCTTCGAGTACGACATCATTTACCGGCCAGGGGCCCTTAACGAATCCCCTGACGCCCTCTCACGAGGGATGTGTGCCAGCGCCACCGGGGATCGGCTACAGACCCTCCACAACGACCTCTGCCACCCAGGGGTCACGCGGCTGTTCCACTTCATAAAGTCCCGTAACTTACCCTACTCGATTGAGGAAGTTCGGTCTCTGACCAGGAACTGCCGCACTTGCGCTGAGTGCAAGCCTCGGTTCTACCGCCCAGATAGAGCCCACTTAATCAAAGCTACACGGCCCTTTGAGCGGCTCAGCTTAGATTTCAAGGGCCCCCTCCCGTCCGTCGACCGCAATGTTTACTTCCTGAACATTGTGGACGAATACTCCCGGTTCCCATTCGCCTTCCCCTGCCCAGACATGACCAGCACCACGGTCATTAAATGCCTCAACAGCCTGTTCTGCCTGTTCGGTATGCCGAGCTACATCCATACGGATAGGGGGGCGTCCTTCATGAGTGAAGAGCTACGCCAGTACATGCTGTCCAAGGGGATCGCCACGAGCCGTACCACCAGCTACAACCCCCGGGGTAACAGCCAGGTGGAGCGAGAGAACGGGACAGTGTGGAAAGCAGTCACTCTAGCTCTAAGGACCAAGGGCCTCCCTATCTCCCGCTGGCAGGAAGTCCTCTCGGATGTGCTCCATTCGATACGGTCGCTATTGTGTACGGCCACTAATGCCACGCCTCATGACCGTATGTTTGTCTTTCCCCGGAAATCCACCTCAGGTGTATCCATGCCGTCATGGCTCTCCACCCCAGGTCCGGTACTCGTGCGAAGGCATGTGAGGGGCCACAAGACGGACCCTCTCGTGGAGCCAGTACACCTACTCCACGCCAACCCCCAATACGCATATGTCCGGCACGCCGACGGAAGGGAGGACACCGTGTCCATAAAAGACGTCGCCCCAGCCGGCATCGACAACAACCACGGCAATAGCAGCGACAACGATCACAGCAACCCTTACCCACCCACTACTCTTTCATCACCCCCGGAAGAACATCGACCAACGGCACCCCCACCAACTACCCCTTCAACAACCCTGGCGGCACCCCCGGCAGAGACCCAGGAGGCTACCGTGGACACCCAGCCGACACCCGCGGCACCACGTCGGTCGCAGAGGACTATCAAACCCCCGAACAGACTAAATCTATAGAAGGGGTGAATGTGATGAAATATATTCCATTCATCACTGCCTGTGACTGTGGTCGGTTTCAGTGTCATTTCCCTTCCCCCAGTCCTCATTGTATTATGTATTGGAATGTGCTGGAATGTGCTGTGTGTCGGGCTCCGCCCATACCTGGCCCCTTTTGTAAGCTGGCTCAGTCTGGCCTCAGCCTCCAGAAGGAAGACATCTCTCTCTTTTACGTGTTACTTTCTAAGTTAATAAAAGCCTTGTTTTGTTTCGCTAACATCGAGTCTCGGAACTTATTGAGGCACATCACTCTGTCCTCCCATCTGTCTGCCCCAAACCCACTCTCAGTTCATATCTCCCCATGACACAGAAATTTATGACTGATAAGCAGGGTTAATCTATCTGGAGGACTTACATTCACGTACCAGTTTTATCAGCCACCTGTGACATTTGTATGCCCAACATAGAATAGATGCGATCACCAAGCCAAGTAGCGGAATGTTTATAACTGAAGAGAGCTTTGGAGACCTTATTGAGTGGAAATTGGTGGGCAGCATCATTATGGTCAATCTTTCTTGACAGTTATTGACTTGGTCTTCTTAGTGCTAAGGATAACACGCCATTTGTCTGTTCACTATCCAATTCAGTCTATACCTGCCTGCAGTGATTCGATCACTGTTTGTCTTTCAAATGGTGAGTTATATATTCTTAAAGAATGTTCATTGACATTGTTCACTACTCCAAAATGAAGGTAAGGTTATAATACTTTATCATAAAATAACTAAAACTCTGTTGTTCAGTTTCTAGGTCAGATAAAAAATGATGGCAAAATTTAAGTTCCTTATTATTCTAAACTTTATTCTCAAAATGGACAAATTGCTATTCTGTGAAGATGCTGTGAAGCTAGACATAGACACAAACATTAAGGGGGGCTTTTCTGGGGGGTCAGCGGGCGCGATTGATGGCAGATCGGGTGGGAACTTGTTTTTTTTAACAGCAGGTCAGGACCCTGCTGCCATGCGCCTTTATCAAATGTTGGGTCTGTCAGTGCTGAGCAGTGGCGGGGGAGACAGTTCAGGTCATTATGACCTTGTTAACAGAGGATTAACAACAATTTTGAGCTCACCTTTAGAATTTACCAGCTTGCCAACAGGGTCCATGCTGCTCGGGGATTACATCTGTTAAAGTGGACGGGAGTTGAATGGCCATGGAATCATCTCATTACCTGACAGCTTGAAATGTGCTATAAAAGCTCCCATCTCACAGCTGTTTACTTTCCAAGCTCAGAAGCTGGTGCTTACTGCATTTGGAAGACAGATTGAGCTTTATGAAGTTGCATGTGTTTGGAGCAAACTCTCTATCCAATGTCACCTCATTGGAACAACCTCTCTCACCATTGACAGATTGCTTCTGTCATCTTAACTTCACCTGCCATCTATGCCATCAGCATGGCTACGGTTTGTGCTCCCTCACTTTGGTCTTCAGAATCTGAACACGATGAGCCCCAACACCAGCAGCACCAGGCACACCAGCAGCACCAACAACCACACCAACCTTCTCTGCAATCACCTGATGCTGCACAGGACAGGGGCATCAGCACCTGACCACATTGCTGCCTGGGATGCCAGGGATTGCCTCACCATGGCCACATTTACTTCACTTGATGCTGCACACCCTGGTTGCCACATGATGCACCAAATTGGCACCACCTCACACCAACAATATAAAGCATCCCTACAATGCCCAATCCATCCCGTTCACACTCATCACCATTGCAGGGGGTACCGTTATGTCTCACCATTCACTGCAACTCACTAAGCCACTTCTAAAGGTGCACACAAATCTGCCCAAGAATGCAAAGTGTTGAAAATAAAGATTTCAATGTTTGACAGCATATTAACAGAAATGTCACATCAACATTGGTTAAAACACACAAGTGCCCACCCTTGTGTGTTGTTAGTTGGTACGATTACACTAGGATGAGGGTGAGTGTGAGGGGTGGCTAGTGAGATGGGGAAGTGATAATGTAGATAGAGAGGGATGGGTGGAGGTGCAAGGTATGTTGGTGGGAGTAAGGGTGTGCAGGTGTAGGATAGGGAAGGCAGAGTGATGGGGATGTGATGAGTGGCTTGGCAGGATAAGGTTGAGTGTGGCTTGGCAGTAACATTTTGTGATCTAGTGAGATCATTGAAAGGTTTGCGCCACTGCAGCCTTGTCCTCCTGATGACATCCCTGCTTGTGCCTTCCTGTGAAATGTGCACCAGGCTGGGTCGGTCTCCTGAGGAGGCCTTGTCCACCCATGGGAAGGGAAGAGGACCTCCCTGTATGCGGGAGTCATGGGAGAGCCTGGGTGCAGCCCTGCACCTCTGTGCAGTGCTCATCAGTGTTTGCAGTACCTCAGTTCTGTGGAACACTGAGAGCAGAACTATCAAAGTGAATTTGCGCGTGCTCCCTTTAAGGAAACTGGCTGATGATGCGTCATCAAATGACGTCATCAGACCCGCTTCCTTCAATTGGACCGGGAAACGCACTGGGTGGGCTTAACAAGCCCAATCAGGGCAAAGTCATGTCAAAGGCTGGGATGGAGCCGGCAGCAAGGCTGCAACCCGGCACCAACGTCGTCTGCCAAGGACCCACCGAGGTAGGGAAAATTGCGGCCTGACAATCAATTGTACAGGAACAAGATTTTGTCTTCTTAGAAGTATATTTGAATTACGTTTACTTTAAAATTTAATTTAAGACACTGATTAGTAAAAGGATTATAGCAACCATAATTAGAAGATAACAGATTAAATCTGCAGAATCCAACACATATACAGACATTCATTGCATTGTGTATGCATCTTGACAAATATAATTAAAGCAATGTAAATGTAATATTGGGAGATATTACAAGTTTATTAAAGTGCTCCACAATTTTAAGAAGGTATTAGTCTACGAGAGCTATGGCACACAAATTTATTTTTACATATACACAAGGGAAACAGTAATGTACTTTAGTTTAAGTAAATGAGGGGGAGAAATGCAGTATTGTCCGATTTGGGCGCTAACTTTTAAAAGTTGAAAACATTAGCGGCAGGCGCTAATACTTTTCAACTTTTAAAAAATTTGGTTTTGCGCTCCAGGAAGGAAGTGGAGCGCGAAATCAAGCACTCCACTTCCTTCCTGGAGCACAACAGGCAGCGGGCCAGGCAGTAGGTGTATATCGCTGCACAATGGAAGGCTCCTTCCCTCCCTTAAAAGGAAGGGCCATCGCTGCAGGCTCTGCAAGAAAACAAATCCCCTGATCGCCGATGGCACCTCCAGTCGGCGCCGATCAGCCCCAAATTCTCTAACAGAATGCAGGCTGATCAAGCGCAGCACCTGAAAAATAGAAAATAAAGCACAGGGTCTTGATGAAACATTTTTTGCCTACCTCACCATTCCCCAAGTGGCCATCCGCGGTGACAATGCTTCCTGCAGCTGCCGGTGTTGAGGCCCAGTGATGCTGCAGGGGGCGTCAGCCAAACTCGCATCCGGGGCGGTACCAGGGCTCAGGAGATCGTGGCGTTAGGGTTTACTGCCGCCGGTAACCTGCAGGGGAAGTTCACGGGCGTCGGTACTCTTGCCATGCCCGGTCGTAAAGCCGATAGAGCCCCGTTAACGCCCCCCGGAGGCCCTAACGAGAGGCACAAAGGAGGCCAATTTCTCCCCCTTAGTTTATATATTAGAATGGAATTTTGTGGCCTGGGAAAATAGAACTTTTTTGCCATTGATGTTCAAAAACAATCTTTAATACATATGAAAACCAATAGTCTGTGCCATGGAATTTATCAAAAAGCACCCACAGAAAGAGTTCACAAATTGCCCCTCTCCATTATTGAAAATTTACTTCATATCAGAAACAATCTCTATAATTACATTCATGATGCCATTTACATCTACAAATGGGAATCAGTCTAAGTATTTAAACATAATTTGCATTTCATAAATGTACAAGGTAATTAAGCTTCCCTGACCAAGCTCAAGATCTTAAGGGCGCGAAATTCAGTAGCGCCCCGTTCCAGGACACAGTGCCGGGCAGCATGATGGTGGCCAGGACCACCATGGAGGATTGACATGGAGGTCGGCCAGAAAATGATGGCAGTGTGGGTCGCGGCCGCACCTCCCCTTTAACTACCGCTCCGTGAGTGGAGGTCGGCCCACTTCGCGACCTGCGAGGCTGGCGGTGACACCGCCCACGGCAGCCTCACGGAGGCCAGCCGAATTTCTACCATGGGCAGTAAGGGGACACGGTGGAGTGCTAAGGGGTCGCCGCGCACGACGATAACGTCATTGCCAGAGACGCGCTGGCCTGGGGCGCTACTGGTGGGGACGCGGCACTATCGGGTAGTGCCTCAGCAACACCCTGCTGAATTTCGCAGGAGGCACTTTTTTCACCCCCCCGGGCAATAACCCCTTTGCGCCCCGTTAGTATCCCCTGGAGGCACGAACGGCAGGCCCAAAGGAGCTGAATTGCACCACCTTATAATCCTAATAAGAATGGCCTAGAAATTCCCCATGAGCCCCGTTTGGGGTACTAAATCAGGAAAGCTGGAAAAGTTAGCGCCAGGTGCTAACCTCTTCCTGCCTCTCTGAAATTCCCATTTCTTGCTCCAATAGGGAAGTGGAGCGCTAAATCAAGCACTCTACTTCCTTCTTGGAGCGCAAGAGGGGGAAAGTTCATGACCTGGAGCGCACGGCTCAGCAGCGCTATGCTCTGGGGATGCAGAGCGCTGCCGCGTTGCAGGGGCTCTTCCTTGAATTAAAGGGAAGGGCCCCACGCTGCAAGCAGAGTGCCGGGCAGACCGATCGCGGCACCGACCCCGCGTCCGGAGGCACAAAAAAAAAGTTTTTAAAAATCTGAGGCGGCCAGCCACCTCACCTTTAACTTCCGCCCCGCTAGCAGCTGGCCTCCCTGTTCGTGTCCCCTGCAGCAGTCGCTGCCATCGCCCGGCGCTGCTGCAGGGGGTGAAGGGGAACGTTTGTGCTAGGGCGCTATGCCCAGAGATGATGCCTTTAACTCCTGGCGCAGGAGATCGGGGTGCAACCCAATAGCACCACCGCTAACCTCCCGCCAAATTTGGTGGGAGGGGAGGTGAGCGCGCACCCAGGCGAAAAGGCCTTTGTGCCCCGTTAGTGTCCCCCATAGAAGGTGCAAGGGACATATAGAGAAGTCATCATTAGGGGCGAAATTCGGCTCCTTTGCGCCTGCTGTTAGCGCTTTTGGGGGGCGCTAACAGGGCGCAAAAGGGTTATCGCCCGGGGGTTGAAAAAAACACCTCCCGCAAAACTCGGCATGTGCGGTGACCCCTTAGCATCCTGACATGTTCCCTTACCGCCCCGTGGCAGAAATTCGGCTGCGCCCGCAAGGCTACCACAAGCAATGTCAGTGCAAGCCTCATGGGCTGTGAACCAGGCCGACCTCTGCTCCTGGGGCGGTAGTTAAAGGGGAGGTGCGGCCACGACCCCCACCGCTATTTTCTTTTTTTGCCCACCCTCCAGGTCGGCCTCCGTGGTGTGCTGTGGTGTGGTCCTGGCCGTTATCGCACAGCCCGCCACTGCATCTCAGCGCCGGGCTGGAACCATGGCACCATGCCGCCCCGGTGGCCTAGTTGGGGCCACCGGAGGCCCTGTAAAGTGCGCAGCGGCCCTCCCCTTTAACTGAAGGGGAGGGGCGTTGAAACGCAGCAGCGCTCATGCCCGACTGCACCTCAGTTACCGCCCCACCTGGAAGTGTAGCGCCCGACATTGCGCTCCACTTCCTTGGCGAGGTGGTAAGGCGAATTTCGAGGCCGGCACGGGATTTCCTCACTGGGCACAGAAAGTCCCGCCTCGCCAGCGTTACTGCCCTGAAACAGGGCGCTACTGAATTTCGCGCCCATCTGAATAAGATTGCAGCACAAAGCTTTCAAATGTTTGTTTTGTAGAAAGTATGTCTGATCCATCTGATTAGTCTTTTGTGCTTTTCTGACCTGGGCTTACACTACCTACAAACTTCATGTTTTGGTTGTTTTCGCACTTGAGCATGCATGAGAGCCTTCAAGAATATTTTTTATGACACTTATATAATGTAAAATATCTCATTTGAAATTCGCACCTAGAAGCAAAAATTACGGAACACAAAATGGGTCTGTCAGGATGAGTAATGCTGTAGAGTACACTGAATATTACAACCATGAGAAGATTAGAATGAGGGGACTGCCACTGCTTTAGGAAATGAAGATAGAAAGCAAGAGGATGGCAGAGGCATGAGAAGCTGTCAAGACTGCAGTACAACATCAGCAGATGACTGGGATTCCTAATAAGGCCTCTCAGTTACACAGTGTTCTTTTTCAAATCCTGTGCAGTCTTATGGGACATTCAACAAGTTTGAACCAATTTGATTTGTATGATCATGGACATGTTGGTGTTTTTCTAGGCTAATTGGAAAAACTCATCCAAATGCTGTTCTATAAGCTATAGCAGGCTTCACTGTGCCACTGCATTAAGATGCAGATAATATTCCAGGGCAAATCATGTGCTTTTTAGCAATGCTGTCGGCATCCATCTACTTTCACAGAAAACCAGAGATGATTAAATCATGATCAACCAAAGGTTCTCCATTCTTAATACAATTTATTAAACTGAGTTCTAACAATCATTGGATTATTCAGTTTTACTATTGTAAATCTGAATATATTTTAATACCAGTTGTCAACCCAATTATTTATAACTAGGAAACAGCAGCTGATCCTGATGGGATCAGGCTGTAGCAGTTTTAGCAATAAAATCCAAAAATGCTGGAAACACTCAGCAAGTCAGGCAGCATCGGTGGAGAGAGGAACAGAGTTAATGCAATAACCTTTCATCGGAACTGGAAGATGTTAGAGCTTAACAGCTTTTAAGAAAGTATAGAGCCAGGGAGCATAGGAACGGGGACATAGGAACAGGGACATAGGAACAGGGGCATAGGAACAGGAGTAGGCCATTCAGCGCTCAAGCCTGACCCGCCATTCAATGCGGTCATGACCAAGCTAACTCCATATAACCGCCTTTGGCTCATATCCCTTCATACCTTTGGTTAACAAAAAGCTATCAATCTCCGATTTAAAATTAACAATTGATCTAGCATCAATTGCTTTTTGTGGAAGAGAGTTCGAAACTTATACCACCCTTTGTGTGTAGAAGTGTTTCCAAATTTCACTCCTGAAAGGTCTGGCTCTAATTTTTAGACTATCTCCCCTAGTCCTAGAATCCCCAACCAGCGGAAATAGTTTCTCTCTATCTATCCTATCTGTTCCCCTTAATATCCTGAAAACTTCGATCAGATCACCCCTGAACCTTCTAAATTCTAGGGAATACACCCTAATTTGCGTAAACTCTCCTCGTAACTTACTCCTTGAAGTCCGGGTATCATTCTGGTAAACCTACGCTGCACTCACTCGAAGGCCAATATATCCTTCCTAAGGTGTGGTGCCCAGAACTGCTCACAGTACTCCAGATGTGGTCTAACCAGGGTTTTGTATAGCTGCAGCAGAACTTCTACCCCCTTGTACTCTCGTCCTCTAGATATAAAGGCCAGCATTCCATTAGCCTTTCTGATTATTTTCTGCACCTGTTCATGACTTTTTAATGATCTATGTACCTGGACCCCCAAGTCTCTTTGGACCTCCACAGTTTTTAGCTTTTTACTGTTTAGAAGGTATCCTGTTCTATCCTTTTTAGGTCCAAAGTGGATGACCTCATGTTTGCTTACACTGAATTCCATTTCCCACAGTTTTGCCCATTCACTTAATCTATCAATATCCCTTTGGAGTTTTATGCTTTCCTCTACACTGCCTACAATGCCGCCTATCTTTGTGTCATTGGCAAATTTGGATATATGACTTTCTATGCCATCATCTAAGTTGTTAATGAATATTGTGAATAGTTGAGGCCCCAACACAGATCCCTGCAGGTCACCACTAGTCATATCCTGCCAATTTAACTACCTACCCATTATCCCTACTCTCTGTCTCCTGCCGCTCAGCCAATTTCCGAACCAGGTCAATAATTTGACCTCAATTCTGTGGGCTTCTACATTAGATAACAGTCTCTTATGTGGGACTTTATCAAATGCCTTCTGGAAGTCCATATTACTAACATCCACAGACATTCTTCTGTCCACTACTTTAGCCACCTCTTCAAAAATTTCAATCAGGTTTGTCAGGCATGATCTACCTTTCAAAAATCCATGCTAGCTCACTCTGATCAAACTGAAAATTTTCAAGGTGTTCAGTCACCCTATCCTTAATTATAGACTCTAGCAATTTCCCGACAGCAGATGTTAGGCTAACTGGTCTATAATTCCTTGGTTTCCCTCTCTCGCCATTCTTAAAAAGTAGAGTGACATGCCTAATTTTCCAATCTAAAGGGACGGTTCCTGAATCTAGAGAACTTTGGAAGATTACAATTAGGACATCTGAAATGTTCTCATCTAATTCCTTTAAAATCCAGGGATAGAAACCATCTGGCCCTGGGGATTTGTCACTCTTTAGTGCCATTATTTTCTTCATTACTGTTATTTTACTTACGTTAATTTTATTGAGTTCCTGTCCCCAATTCAATATTAGCTTCTTTGGGATTTCTGGCATGCTATCCTCTTCCTCTATTGTAAATAATAATGCAAAGTAATTATTCCACATGTCCGCCATTTCCCCATTGTCATTGACAATATCACCACTTTCAGTTTTTAAGAGGCCAACATTGCTCCTGACCACCCTCTTTTTCCTAATGAACTGTAAAAATTCTTTGTGTTGATTTTGATATCCCTGGCAAGTTTCTTTTCATACTCCCTTTTTGTAGCTCTTACTATCTGTTTTGTGACCCTTTGCTGTTCTTTGTATCTTTCCCATTGGCCAAGATCTGTGCTATTTTTTTTGCATTTTTGTGTGCCCTTTCCTTTAGTTTGATGCTGTCCCTGACCTCTTTAGTTGTCCATGGCTGGGTTTTTTTGGCAAGTAGAGCTCTTGCCCCTCGGGTATAAACTGGTTCTGTATCACATTAAATTCTTTTTTAAACATCTCCCATTGATCTTCTGTCATTTTACCCATTAACAGATTTGCCCAGTTTAGTGTGGACAGTCTCTGCCTCATCGTGTTGAAATCGGCCTTACCGAAATCTGTATCTTAGTACCTGTTTCGTGTTTCTCGCTTTCAAACGTTACGTTGGACTCGATCATGTTATGATCGCTATTGGGTAAATATTTACGTACAGTTAGGCTGTTAACTAAATCTGGCTCGTTACTCATTACTAAATCTAATATGGTATGCCCCCTTCTTGCCTCTAGGACATATTGTTGTAGAAAACTATCCCGGACACACTCAAGAAATTCACTACCTTTCTGATAGGTACTCACCTGCTTATCCCAATCAATATGAAAGTTAAAATTCCCCATTAAAACCACTCTGCCTTTACTACATGCTTGTCTAATCTCTGCATTTATAAAATCTAGCACTGCACAGCTGCTACCAGGGGGCCTATACACAACTCCCACTACAGTCTTAAAACCTTTCCTATTTCTTAATTCTACCCATAAAGTCTCCACTGCCTGTTTACTTCTAGTTATCACAATTTCTGACTGCTACTCTACTCTCTTCCCTTTCATTTGTTCTTGAATTAATATTTGTACAATTTGACTGCAATTTCCCCCTGAGCAACCCCCCCCCCCAATTTACCAGTTTAAAGTCCTTTTGACCACCCTATTTATCTTTTCCACTAGGACCCGGGTCCCAGACCGGTTCAGATGGAGCTCGTCCCAATGGTACAGTTCTTTCCTGTCCCAATACTGGTGTCAGTGCCCCATAAAATGGAACTCCTCTTTCCCACACCACTCCTTTAGCCACGTTTGCTTTCCTAATCAGCTTATGTCTATGCCAATTTGCAGGTGGCTCAGGTAATAATCCAGAGATTATATCCCTTGAAGTCCTGTTCTTTAATTTAGCTTCTAGTTCCTGGTACTCCCCAAAGATGATCCCTTGCCTACTCTTCCCTATGTTGTTGGTCCCAGCATGGACCACAATGACTGGAGCCTCCCCCTCCCTCTCCAATATCCTTTCAAGCCGGTTCGAGACATCCCTTACCCTGGCACCAGGTAGGGAACATACCACGTGGGACTCTCTATCTTGTGTACAAAGGGGAAGTGGGGGGGGCGTGCAGGAAAGAACAAAGGTGAAGGTCATTGATAGGGTGGAAGGCATGAGTAATTAATTGGTGAAAGAGATGATCTTGCAAGGCAAAAGGGGGTGATAATGGGACAAGTGAAGAAACAAAAGATGGCTCCAGAGGAGGTGTAAATGGTTACAGCAGAACAGCAGAGTACGGGGTGGGGGGATTGGTGGCAGGGAAACATGAAAAATCTTGCAAAAAGGAAAAGGTTCCCGTGGCCTGGGAAAGTGGTGGAGAAAATTAGGCAGATCCCAGAAGTACATTTTGCAGCTCTCTTTCCTCTTACTGGTGGCTGGTTTATGATCATGCTTCTGAGCTAGCACAGAGGGTACAGAATAAAAACCAGTCAGAGTTTTCACAACGCAAGCTCCGTCCCATTGTTGTCCAGTTTCACATCGAGGCTCCATAAATGTCGCAAGTCTAATTTGCATGACCAAATCAGCCTTGGAGTACTGCGTACAATTCTGGTCGGCATATTATAAAGAGGATATCGAAGCATAGGAGAGGGTGCAGAGAAGATTTACAAGGGTGATACCAGAAATGTGAGGGTATACCTATCAGGAAAGGATGAACAGGCTGGGTCACTTTTCTCTTGAAAAGAGAAGGCTGAGGGGTGACCTAATTGAGGTCTTTAAAATCATGAAAGGCTTTGATAGAGTAGATACAGAGAGGCTACAACACAGGACTACTTGCATGCCAAACAACGGAAGCAACATGCGATAGACAGAGCTAAGCGATCTCACAACCATCGGATCAAATCAAAGCTCTGCAGTCCTGCCACATCCAGTCGTGAGTGGTGGTGAACAATTAAACAGTTAACAGGAGGAGGAGGCTCCAAAAATATCCACATCCTCAATGATGGTGGAGCCCAGCACGTGAGTGCAAAAGACAAGGCTGAAGCATTTGCAACTATCTTCAGCCAGAAGTGCCGAGTGGATGATCCATCTCGGCCTCCTCCTGAGGTCCCCAGCATCACAGATGCCAGTCTTCAGCCCATTCAATTCACTCCACGTGATGTCAAGAAACGGCTGAAGACACTGGATACTGCAAAGGCTATGGGCCCTGACAACATTCCGGCAATAGTACTGAAGACTTGTGCTCCAGAACTAGCTGCGCCCCTAGCCAAGCTGTTCCAGTACAGCTACAACACTGGCATCTACCCGGCAATGTGGAAAATTGCCCAAGTATGTCCTGTCTACAAAAAGCAGGACAAATCCGACCCGGCCAATTACCGTCCTATCAGTCTACTCTCAATCATCAGCAAAGTGATGGAAGGTGTCGTCGACAGTGCTATCAAGCGGCACTTACTCAGCAATAACCTGCTAACTGACGCCCAGTTTGGGTTCCGCCAGAGCCACTCAGCTCCTGACCTCATTACAGCCTTGGTCCAAACATGGACAAAAGAGCTGAACTCAAGAGGTGAGGTGAGAGTGACTGCCCTTGACATCAAGGCAGCATTTGATCGAGTGTGGCATCAAGGAGCCCTAGCAAAACTGAAGTCAATGGGAATCAAGGGGAAAACTCTCCATTGGTTGGAATCATACCTAGCACAAAGGAAGTTGGCTGTGCTTGTTGGAGGTCAGTCATCTCAATCACATGACATCACTGCAGGAGTTCCTCAGGGCAGTGTCCTAGGCCCAACCATCTTCAGCTGTTTCATCAATGACCTTCCCTCCATCATAAGGTCAGAAGTTGTGGATGTTCGCTGATGATTGCACACTGTTCAGCACCATTCGAGACTTGTCAGATACTGATGCAGTCCGTATCCATATGCAGCAAGACCTGGACAACATTCAGACTTGGGCTGACAAGTGGCAAGTAACATTCGCACCACACAAGTGCCAGGCAATGACCATCTCCAACAAGCGAGACTCTAACCATCTCCCCTTGACATTCAATGGCATTGCCATCGCTGAATCCCCCACTATCAACATCCTGGGGGTTACCATTGATCAGAAACTGAATTGGACCAGCCATATAAATACTGTGGCTACAAGAGCAGGCCAGAGGTTGGGAATTCTGTGGCGAGTGTCTCACCTCCTGACTCCCCAAAGCCTTTCCACCATCTACAAGGCACAAGTCAGGAGTGTGATGGAATACTCTCCACTTGCCTGGATGAGTGCAGCTCCAACAACACTCAAGAAGCTCGACACCATTCAGGATAAAGCAGCCTGCTTGATTGGCACTCCATCCACCACCTTCAACATTCACTCCCTCCACCACCGGCGCACTGTGGCTGCAGTGTATACAATCTACAAGATGCACTGCAGCAACTCGCCAAAGCTCCTTCAACAGCACCTTCCAAACCCGCGACCTCTACCACCTAGAAGGACAAGGGCAGCAGACGCATGGGAACATCACCACCTACAAGTTCCCCTTCAAGCCACACGCCATCCTGACTTGGACCTATATCGCCGTTCCTTCACTGTCGCTGGGCCAAAACCCTGGAACTCCCTTCCTAACAGCATTGTGGGTGTACCTACACCATATGGACTGCAGCGGTTCAAGAAGGCGGCTCACCACCATCTTCTCAAGGGCAATTAGGGATGGGCACTAAATGCAGGCCTAGCCAGCCAGCGACGCCCACATCCCATCAATGAATAAAAAAAATTTTTTTTTAATGTTTCCACTTGTGGGGAAGAGCAATACTACAGGCCATCAATATAAGATAGTCACCAAGAAATCAAATAGGGAATTCAAAATAAACTTCTTTACCCAGAGAGTCATAGAGTTATATAGCACAGAAACACAGAAACATAGAAGGTAGGAGCAGGAGTAGGCCATTCGGCCCCTCGAGCCTGCTCCGCCATTCAATGAGATCATGGCTGATCATCCAAATTCAGTACCCTGTCCCTGCATTCTCCCCATATCCCTTGATCCCTTTAGCCTTAAGAAATATATCTAACTCCTTCTTGAATATAATTAATGAATTGGCCTCCACTGCCTTCTGTGGTAGAGAATTCCACAAGTTCACCACTCTCTGGGTGAAGAAATTCCTCCTCATCTCTGTCCTAAATGGCTTACCCCTTATCCTTAGACTGTGACCCCTGGTTCTGGACTCCCCGGCTATCGGGAACATCCTTCCTGCATCTAGTCTGTGTAGTCCTGTTAGAATTTTATAAGTTTCAATGAGATCCCCTCTCATTCTTCTAAACTCCAGCGAGCATAAGCCCAATCGACCCAATCTCAAGATTCAAGATTCAAGATTCAAGGTTCAAGATCATTTTATTGCCATATGTAACTAGTACAATGGAATGCTTACTCCCCACTCACTCTCTCCTCATACGTCATTCCTGCCATCCCAGGTATCAGTCTGGTAAATCTTCGCTGCACTCCCTCCATGGCAAGAACATCCTTCCTCAGATAAGGCGACCAAAGCTGCACAAAATACTCAAGGTGTGGTCTCACCAAGGCCCTGTACAACTGCAGCAAGACATCCTTGTTCCTGTACTCGAACCCTCTCGCTACGAAGGCCAACATCCCATTTGCCTTCTTAACCGCCTGCTGCACCTGCATACTTACTTTCAGCGACTGGTGCACAAGGACACCCAGGTCTTGTTGCACTTCCCCTTCTCCCAATCTATTGCCATTCAGATAATAATCTGCCTTCCTCTTTTTGCCACCAAAGTGGATAACCTCGCATTTATCCACATTATACTGCATCTGCCATGATTCTGCCCAATCACCCAACCTGTCCAAATCATACTGGAGTTTCTCGGCATTCTCCTCACAGCACACACGCCCACCCAGCTTTGTGTCGTCTGCAAACTTGGAGATATTACATCTAGTTCCCTCGTCTAGATCATTTATATATATTGTGAATAGCTTGGGCCGATCCCTGCGGTACCCCACTAGTCACTTCCTGCCACTCGGAAAAAGAGCCGTTTATTCCAACTCTTTGCTTCCTGTCTGCCAACCAGTTCTCTATCCAAGTCAGTACCTTGCCCCCAATCCAATGTGCCTTAACTTTACACGCTAATCTCTTATGCGGGACCTTATCGGAAGCCTTCTGAAAGTCCAAATACACCACATCCACTGGTTCTCCCTTATCTATTCTACCAGTTATATTCTCAAAAGATTCCAGTAGATTAGTCAAGCACGATTTACCTTTTGTAAATCCATGTTGACTTTGTTCGATCCTGTCTCTGTTTTCCAAGTGCTCTGCTATTACATCTTTTATAATGGACTCTAGCATTTTCCCCACTACCGATGTCAGGCTTACCGGTCTATAATTCCCCGTTTTCTCTCTACCACCTTTTTTGAATAGTGGGGTAACATTAGCTACCCTCTAATCCATGGGAACTGTTCCAGAGTCTATCGAATTTTGGAAGATGAACAGCAATGCATCTACTATTTCTAGGGCCCTTCAGCCCATCATGTCTGCGCCAGCCATCAAGCCCTATCTATTCTAATCCCGTTTTCCAGCACTTGGTCCGTAGTCTCATATGCTATGGCATTTCAAGTGCTCATCTAAATGCTTCTTGACTGTTGTGAGGGTTCCTGCCTCTACCACCCTTTCAGGCAGTGAGTTCCAGATTCCAACCACCCTCTGGGTGTAAAGATTTTCCTCAAATGCCCTCTAACCCTGCTGCCCCTTAGCTTGAAACTATGCCCCCTGGTTATTGACCCTTCTATTAAGGAGAAAAGTTCCTTTCTCTCTACCCTATCTATGCCCCTCATAATTTTGTACACTTCAATCAGGTCCCCCCTCAGCCTTCTCTGCTCTAAGTCTCTTCATAGCTGAAGCGCTCCAGCCCAGGTAACATCCTGGTGAATCTCCTCTGCACCCTCTCCAATGCAATCACATCCTTCCTATAGTGTGGCGAACAGAACTGCACACAGTATTCCAGCTGTGGCCTAACTAGCACTTTGTACAGCTCCATCATAACCTCCCTGCTCTTATATTCTATGCCTCAGCTAATGAAGGCAAGTATCCCATATGCCTTGTTAACCACCTTATCTACCTGTCCTGCTGTCTTTAGGGATCTATGTACATGCACACCAAGGTCCCTCTGATCCTCTGTCCTTCCTAGGGTCCTACCATTCATTGTGTATTCCCTTGCCTTGTTAGTCCTCCCAAAATGCATCACCGCACACTTTTCAGGGTTAAATTCCATTTGCCACTGTTCTGCCCATCTGACCAACCCATCTATATTGTCTATATCCCTCCTCGCTATTTACCACTCCACCAATTTTCGTGTCATCTGCGAACTTACTGCTCATACCTCTTACATTCATATCTAAATCATTAATGTACACTACAAACAGCAAAGGACCCAGCACTGATCCCTGCGGTACACCACTGGACACAGGCTTCCAGTCACAAAAACAGCCTTCGACCATCAACCTCTGCCTCCTGCCAAAAGCCAATTTTGGATCCAATGTGCCAAATTGCCCTGGATTCCATGGGCTCTTACCTTCTTGACCAGTCTCCCATGCGGGACTTTGTCAAAAGCCTTACTGAAGTCCATGTAGACTACATCAACTGCACTACCCTCATCCACACACCTAGTCACCCCCTCGAATAATTCAATCAAATTGTTTAGACATGATCTCCCCCTGACAAAGCCATGCTGACTATTCTTGATTAATCCTTGCCTCTCCAAGTGGAGACTAATTCTGTCCCTCAGAATTTTTTCAAATAATTTCCCTACCACTGATGTTAGGCTCACTGACCTGTAATTCCCTGGTTTATCCCTACTACCCTTCTTTAATAATGGTACTACATTCGCTGTCCTCCAGTCCTCTGGCACCTCCCCTGTGGCCAGAGAGGTCCTGAAAATTTGTGTCAGAGCCCCTGCAATCTCCTCCCTTGCCTCACACAGCAGCCTGGGATACATCTCGTCTGGGCCTGGGGATTTATCCACTTTAAACCCGCTAAAACCGTTAGTACCTCCTCCCTCTCAATACTAATTTGTTCAAGTATATTTAAATCCCCCTGCCTGATTTCTATGCCTACATCGTCCTTCTCCATAGTGAACACAGATGCAAAATATTAATTTAAAACCTCACCTATCTCTTCCAGCTCTACACACAGATTGCCACTTTGGTCCCTAATGGGCCCTACTCTTTCCCTGGTTATCCTCTTGCCCTTAATATACTTATAAAACACCTTGGGATTTTCCTTTATTTTGCCCACCAGTGTTTTTTCATGCCCCCTCTTTGCTCTCCTAATTTCTTTTTTAAGTACCCCCCCCTGCACTTTCTATACTCCTGAGAGTGGTGCAATGTGGAACTCGCTGCCACAGGGAGTGGTTGAAGTAAATTGTATAGATGCATTTAAGGGGTGGTTAGATAAGCATATGAGGGAGAAGGGAATGGAGGGCTATGCTGATAGAGTTAGATGAGGAAAGCCGGGAGGAGGCTCGAATGGAGTATAAACACCGGCATGGACTGGTTGGGCCGAATGGCCTATTTCTGTGCTGTATATCCTATGTAATCCTATGTAAAGCCTGTTGCTCATTTCAGGCATGCACTCTGGACGACTAAAGGTTGCTTGAATCAATTTGGTGGGGCATATTTCCGGGGACAATCGGGCACGGGAGATTGCACATTTTGGATCCCGTTTTGCCTATTTCATACTCGAAAAATGGGTGCATTGATGTCCAATTTCCCTTCCAGAGAACCACAAGATAATCCCCATTTTGTTTGTCAAAGTATAGCACAACCATTTAAGTGACAATCAGCACATCCCACATACCCAAGTAGTGTTCCTTTGGGAAAGAAAAGTTCATAGATCTCTAAATTCACGTGACTTGCTGAGGCAGCAGACCTGAAAGGGAGCGAGAGCGGAGCCTGAGGATATAAAGAGCGTGGCAGAGCGAGGCCTGAGAGCGGAGGCAGCGGACCTGAGACGGAGCAAGAACGGAGCCTGAGGATATAAATAGCGCGGCAGAGCGAGGCTTGAGAGCGGAGGCAGTGGACCTGAGAGGGAGCGAGAGCGGAGCCTGAGGATATAAAGAGCGCGGCAGAGCGAGGCCCGAGAGCGGAGGCAGTGGACCTGAGAGGGAGCGAGAGCGGAGCCTGAGGATATAAAGAGCGCGGCAGAGCAAGGCCCGAGAGTGGAGGCAGCGGACCTGACAACAAAAACAAGGAGTGATGTCACAGGAAAGCAGGGAAGTGATTGGTTGGTCAGTATTTCTCTCTTTATCTTGGACATTGGTTTAAATTAAGAGCCGGATTAAAAACTAAACGTTCAAAAAGAGGGAGCTAATTGGTGAGTATCTGGTAAGTGTTTTTACTTGGCTTTCTTAAAGTTTTTAAGTTTATTCCAGCTAGGTTAGTAAATAGTCTGTTAATTAGAGGTATGGCAGGGCAGCTCACACCTGTGGAATGCACATCCTGTGCCATGTGGGAAGTCCTGGACACCTCCCGTGGTCTGGACGGCCACATGTGTGGGAAGTGTTGCCAGCTGCAGCAGCTCGAGCACTGGGTTACGGAGCTTGAGCGGCGGCTGCAGACACTGCTGTGCATCCGCGAGGCTGAGAGCTACGTGGATAGCACGTTTCGGGAGGGGGTCACCCCGCAGCTTAAGAGTGTGCAGGCAGAGAGGGAATGGGTGACCGTCAGATAGAAGAGGAGGACCAGGCAGGTAGTGCAGGAATCCCCTGAGCCCATCTTGCTCACCAACCAGTATTCGGTGCTGAGTACTGGTGAGGGAGATGGGTCCTCTGGGGAGTGCAGCCAGAGCCAAGGCCACAGCTCAGCTGCACAGGCAGGGGGGAAGAGGAGAGGGAGAGCAATAGTGATAGGGGAGCAGACAGGCGTTTCTGCGGCCACAGACGTGACTCCAGGGTGGTATGTTGCCTCCCTGGTTCCAGGGTCAAGGATAACACTACATGGCTGCAGGGTATTCTGAGGGGGGAGGGTGAACAGCGAGAGGTCGTGGTCCATATCAGTACCAATGACATAGGTAGGAAGAGGGATGCGGTCCTGCAGGCAGAGTTTAGGGAGCTAGTAAAGAGGTTAAAAAGCAGGACCTCAAAGATAGTACTACCAGTGCCATGTGCTAGTGAGTACAGAAATAGGAAGATAGAGCAGATGAATGTGTGGCTGGAGAGATGGTGTAGGAAGGAGGGCCTTAGATTCCTGAGAAATTGGAACCGTTTCTGGGGGAGGTGGGGCCTCTATAAACCAGACGGGTTGCAGCTCAATGGGAACGGGACCAATATCCTCGCGGGAGGGTTTGCTAGTGCTGTTGGGGAGGGTTTAAACTAGCTTGGCAGGGGGATGGGAACCTAAGTATAAAGTCAATAGGGAGGGAAGAAAAACTGGAATTGGAAAACAAAAATGTAGAAAGTAAATTGGAAGGACAGAGGAATCAAGGGCTAGATAATAGTCAACAAGGCGGTTTGCCTGTACTAAATGGTATATACTTCAATGCAAGGAGTATAGCGAACACGGCAAATGAGCTAAGGGCACAGGTAGATACTTGGGACTATGATATTATAGCTATTACAGAGACGTGGCTGAAAGAGGGGCAGGTGTGGCAGCTCAACATTCCTGGTTACAGGATTTTCAGACGAGATAGAGAGGGAGGTAACAAGGGAGGGGGGTCGCAGTATTGATTAAAGAAACTATTACTGCTGTGAGGAGGAATGATATGTTGGAGGGATCATCAAACGAGGCCATATGGGTCAAATTGAAAAACAAAAAAGGGCCGATCACACTGCTGGGAGTGTGCTACAGACCCCCAAACAGTGAGAGGGAGATAGAAGAACAAATATGTAGACAAATTTATGAGAAATGCAAAAACTACAGGGCAGTAATAGTAGGGGATTTCAACTATCCCAATATTAACTGGGATAAAATTAGTGTGAAGGGTATAGAGGGTGCAGAATTCCTAAAATGCATCCAGGAGAACTTTTTAAGCCAGTATGTAGCAAGCCCAACAAGGGAGGGGACAGTTCTGGACTTAGTTTTAGGGAATGAAGCTGGGCAGGTAGAAGGCGTATCAGTGGGGGAGCATTTTGTTGCTAGTGACCATAATTCTGTTAGATTTAAGGTAGTTATGGAAAAGGACAAGGATAGACCAGGAATAAAAATTATAAATTGGGGAAAAGCAAATTTTGCTAAGCTCAGAGGGGATTTAGCCATAGTGGACTGGAAACAGCTACTTGAAGGTAAATCAGTGTCAGTGCAGTGGGAGACCAAATATGTGCCCTTAAAGAAAAAAGGTGGGACTAACAAATCTAGAGCCCCCTCGATGTCCAGGGACATACAGGGTAGGATAAAGGAAAAAAGGAAGGCGTATGACAGATACCGAGGGCTAAATACTCTAGAATCTTTAGAGGAGTACAGAAAGTGCAGCGGTGCAATTAAAAATGATATTAGGAAAGCAAAGAGAGAACTTGAAACATTCTTGGCAAGTAAAATCAAGGAAAACCCAAAGATGTTTTATAAATAAATTATGAGTAAGAGGATAACTAAAGAAAGGGTAGGGCCTATTAGAGATCATGAAGGTAATGTGTGTGTGGAGGTGGGAGACATCGGTAGGGTTCTTAATGAATATTATGGACTAGATTTTCGGGGAGCCGTCAGGCGGGGTTTCAGGCGTGTGGGGGGGGGGGAAATCCCGACTTTGGGGGTCCCGACACCATCCCGCCCAAAACCCCGCCCCACGTAAGTTTCAGGGGCGGCGGGTACCTGCCCCGCACTGGGACCCGCCGAAACCAGGCGGGAAGGGATTAGTGCCAATTAACTGCCTGTTAACAGGTAGTTAACAGGCAGTTTTTAGCCTAATCCCTACTTTGAGGGGTGTCGTGTGGGATTCCCGACGGCTCCAAACCATGCCAAGTTAGAGCAGGCGGGCCGTCGGGTTGAATGAGTTGGAGGGGTCGCGATGTCGGCGCTCAGGTGAGTGATGGGTGCATGAGTGTAAAGGTAAGTGTGTTTGGTGTGTCTAAAGTGTGTAAAGAGCTTTTACTTACCTTTGCTTACCTTAACAGCCTTTCTTCCTGTAGCCGTCGGGAGCACAGCACTCAGCCGGAACTAAAAGCTGAACGGCTGCAATCTGTCAAAAGTGACAGCCTTCAGCTTTTAGTGCTGCTGAGATTTCTAAATGAGTCTGCGCAGAAGGACTCATCTTAGAAATCAGACTGTCAGTGTTTGACAGCTTCAAACAGCTGTGAAACACTGATATTTCATCTGTCAGAAATCTTGACAGATGAAATTTCAGTCTGTGACGTCACCTGTTGCCGGGTGGCCCTTAATTGGCCTGCTGAGCCCGCTGGGCGGGCACAACAAGGCCAATCAAGGGAAAATCGAGCGGATTGGCCGGACGTCGAAGTAGGCGGGTCAGAAACCCGAAAGGGGAAGACCCGCCTTCTTCCCAACAGGTTCGACAAAATCGACCGCTATGTGTCATCTTTTAACAAAGGAGAGGGGCGAAGCAGACATTGCTATTGGGGGGAGAAGTGTGAAATATTAGATGAAATAAACATAGTGAGATAGAAGGTATTGAGGGGTTTAGCAGCTTTGAAAGTGGATAAATCCCCAGGCCCAGATGAAATATATCACAGGCTGTTAAGCGAATCAAAAGAGGAAATAACAGAGGCCCTGGCCATCATTTTTCAATCCTCTCTGGCTTCAGGTGTGGTGCCGGAGGACTGGAGGACTGCTGATGTGGTACCTTGTTTAAAAAGGGAGAAAAGGATAGACTGAGTAATTATAGGCCAGTCAGCCTAACCCGGTGGTGGGAAAATTATTGGAAAGAATTCTGAAGGACAGGATAAATCTTCATTTAGAAAGACACGGATTAATCAAGGATAGTCAGCACGGATTTGTTAAGGGAAGGTCGTGTCTGACAAACTTGATTGAATTTTTTGAGGAGGTAACAAGGAGGGTAGATGAGGGTAGTGTGTTTGATGTAGTGTATATGGACATTAGCAAGGCTTTTGATAAGGTTCCACATGGCAGACTGGTCACGATGTTAAAAGCCCATGGGATCCAGGGCAAAGTGTCAAGTTGGATTCCAAACTGGCTCGGAGACAGGAAGCAGAGGGTAATGGTTGATGGGTGTTTTGGTGACTGGAAGGCTGTTTCCAGTGGGGTTCTGCAGGGCTCAGTACAAGGTCCCTTGCTTTTTGTGGTATATATCAATGATCTAGACTTGAATATAGGGGGTATGATTAAGAAGTTTGCAGATGATACTAAAATCGGCTGTGTGGTTGATACTGAAGAAAGGAGCTGTAGACTGCAGGAAGATATCAATAACTTGGTCAGGTGGCAGAACAGTGGCAAATGGAATTTAATCTGGAGAAGTGTGAGGGAATGCATTTGGGGAGGGCTAACAAGGAAAGGGAATACACATTCTGATTTGTCCTGCTTGGATCCAACATGAATGACCTCACACTTCCCCACATGGAGCTCCATCTGCCAGTTTTGCCCACTCACTTAATCTGTCTGTATCCCTTTGTAACTTCCTGCTGCTATCTACACAACTTACTGTGCCTCCTAACTTGGTGCCATCTGCAAACTTGGATAGACAACTCTCTGTTCCTTCATTCAAGACATTGGTATGATGAGGCCCCAGTACAGATTTCGGGGAAACACCACTTGTCACATTCCACAAATCAGAGTAAATTTCCTTTATCCCCACTCTCTGGGCCCGATTTTGTGGATTGTGTGGGAAATGGTCGGATTCCCTGAATGTGGGGTTCTGACACACAAAAAAATGGGTCAGCCAGCTGCACGCAATTTTCCCTCAAGTGGCCAATTAATTTCCAGCGTGTGGGCAGCCTTGCTAATTGTCCATTTCCAGTCAGGAAGCCCCACAGTATGATGTCATCATTCGTGGTGCTTTCAAGGTCCACAGCAAGCATTGCTTCCTCTGTTGGCTTCCAAACGAACCATACAGGATGGCAGAGGAGCCTACAGCAGCTGTGGCCAGTGCCAGACCCCAAGCTGCTTCCAAATTCGATGAAGCTTCACTGCAGACTGCAGGCATTATTGGATGGGGTTAGGGCCCACAGGGAGGTCCTCTTCCCTAGGTCAGGCAGGAAGAGGCCTCCCACTGAGACCAAGGCTGCATGGATGCAGGTGTCAGCAGATGTCAACTCGAATGTGCATGTAACCTTGGCATCACATCTCTAACTCCTTCCTCTACTCCCCCACAGGACCATCCAGAGCCCCCGTCCCCACTGTGGAGGAGGAAGAGGCTGTGCAGCCAGACTCCTCAGAGGAAGCTCCAACCTCTGTGGGCGCAGCGTCAGCAGAAGTAAGCGCACCCAGCACCAGCGCAGACACTCACACTTCGGGGGGATGTTCGGGACATAGAGTAGTGTTGTCACCTGGTGTTTCACAGCTCACAAGTGAGCATCAGCGGATTCTGGAGACAGGGACAGCAGTGGAGAGTCCTTGTCAGAGGGCACAGGACTCTGCCAGCTCAGCTCAGCTGCGCTGCATGTCGACCCTCTGCCTCTGGGTCCATCCGCAAGAGAAGAGGTGATGGATCTCCATGCACAGATGCAGGAGTCTCTGGCAGGTTTTGTCTCCAGGATCGCTGCGAGTGCGGAGCGAATGGAGGAGTCCATAGCGACCATGAGCAGAGCCTTTGTGGAGTCATTGGCGCAGGAACACATCACCATGGTTGGCAACCTCCATGGAGGAGATAACTCGCCAGAGTACGTAAAACCTGGTGAGTGCTCATAAGAGAATGACATCTCTTGAGGAGCGTTGGCCATCTATTGAACAGAGAAACCAGACCTACATGGAAGTCCTTCTGAGTAGGACTGCCAGTGCAGATATGGGTCCCCATGGCCCCCTAAAGCGCAGCAAGGAGCTCTCAAGCCACTTCCAAGCGCTGGCCCCTTCTGGTCTGTGCAGCTTCAGGTGAGTGAGCAGCAGCCTGGTGCTCCTGGTGCTCATCCAGCTGTTCCTGGTCCTGCTGCTGCCGCCTCTGCTGCTGGAGATCCTCTAATGACAAGAAGGGAAGGAAGAAAAGGTGTCCCATGCTTCTGGTAGATGCCTCCGCTGAGGAAGCACTGAGTGAGGGTGGCAAGAGGGGCTTCCCAGGAGATCACATTGGAGAAGTGTGTGAGGCTCCAACCTTCCACAGCTGTGCCTAAGCCTTGAAGAAGTAGCCCCAAGCCTGCAACAACAAGGTCCTTCAACATACAGATGCTGCCCCTTTAAATCGCAGCTTTCCCGAATGACCTGCAGCTGAGAGCAAGCAAGCCGGCAAGCTTCACGCCAGGTTTCATCAGTGGGGTTCCCCGCAGGCGTGTTTAGCATGGGGAACCCCTGAAAATCGCAAGGGCACCCTAAAATGGCATTAAACATGCCAATAATTGCTGATTAGGGTCCCGACGGCCAGTCCCGCCAGCGGCGGGCGGGACTGAATCGGCTCATGGAGAAACGGCGGTCCGAAAGTCGGACGGGGCGGGGAATCAGGCGGGGGGGTGGTGGTCGCAACCCCCTATTTCGGTGATTTTCGGCCCCCGCCCACCTGAAAAGCCGCCCAATGGCTGGCAGAAAATCGGGGCCTCTGTCTCCGACCTCCCAACTAATTACCAACCCATGTCACAAGATTAACTCCAATTTGGGGTGCTTTTATTTTTGCTTATTATGGAACCTTATCAAAAACTTCTTTAAGTCTATATAGACAACATCCATAGACACTCCCTTATCCACCATGTTAGTGACATCCTCCAAAAATTCAACTAGATTAGTCAGACATGACCACCCTTCACAAATCCACGCTGACTCTCTTTGTTCAACTTATACATGTTGAGCCACATAGAGTGGAGTAGGTGGGGTGGTAGGTTGGCAGGTTCTCTTCCCTGAAGGACATCAGTGATTCATTTGGGTTTTTACAATAATCTGCCAGCTTCCATGGTTAGTTTTTTTGTGCCAATCCACAAATTGCCAGATTTATTAAATTCAATTTCACATCTAGCTATAGTGGGATTTCAACTTGTGACCTCTGGGCTGCTAGCCCAGTATCATACCCATTACATTACTATTTCCCAGTTGTTGTCTTCTAACTTTAGGGAACAACAAAAGGATAGGAAAACAATATTCTAAACTGAAAGCTGATGAAGGTACCATCATCTGTGAGTTTCAGGTCAACTGCAGTGGAGCTCACACTTGCAGTGAGGAGCTAAGGTTTTGCTGGTAATTTCTGTATTCAGTTTTATTTTAGGGAATCAAACGTGATGGTAGCCAATTTTGTGCTAAAAATATTTTTCAATAGGCCTAAAAGATAAAGGGGGCTAAATTGGATAACACCCAAAAACGTGCGCATGGATCGCGATGCACGATTAACCCGCACCCGTTGCTTCTGATGCAGGCAGCACGTTAACTTCCTAACCCTAACCCTAATTTGCATGATTGCTGCGTGCAGCCAGCGCTAACTGCGCTGTTGAGTGGCTGCATGCCTCAGCAGGGGGTCCAATGTTGTCTGAGACTTGCACCACTTAAAGCTAGCCTGCACTACTTAAGAGGGAGGTACATTCTGGCTGGAGGAGGTGCTGGAACTGCTTGTGGAGGAGAATCTGAGCAGGAAGAAGAGTTAAATTATGGCACAACAGGGGAGAGAGCATGCTCCAAGGTTCCACAATGCCACACTGGAGGCCTTGGAGGAGGAGGCAGAGAGGAGCTATGATCTAGCTACAGGGGGCCAGGAGGCCCTCCAGACAAACTCTGCAAAGGTAGTGGGAGCAGATAGCCATGGCAGTCAAGGCTAGGAGTCAAGCCCCGAGGACCTAGATGCAGTGCCGAAAAAAGTTCAATCACCTCACATGAGAGGTAAAGGTCTGTGAATTCACCTTCAAATGCCATCTCCAACCAACTGCACCACCAGCCTCACACACTGCTCAATGCACCACACCCCCATCACTCATCTACCAACAATCTCTAGCAATCACAACTCATGCCTCACAATCATAGCTTCTCCTCGCCCTTACACACTTAGCAGTGCTGCAAGCCTCACACCCACATCTCACGCCTTGCACACACTGCCAACTATTCACCACGACAGACACATCACCCAAACACATTGCACCACACTCACTGACATACTTCCCTCTCCCTTTTTGGAGCATAACCGGAGGCAGCAGGAGCTAATCAGTGGGGGTGGCTGCATATCCTTACCCCGATGGTGGAGACAGTGGTTGCCATCATTGGAGTGGCCACCACTGAGGCCATGTCCAGTGGCGAGGCTGAAACCATCGAAGATGATGGCATCCTCATACCTAATCCTTCTTCTCACATCTCACTTCCCCCTCATCCCACAATCTCTTCTGGTTTACAAGCTGCAGATGGTGTAAGCATGCACCTCTTGCTTTCCCCACTTCCTTCACCACAACCCTACCCTTGTGCCTTTCTCCTTTCAGATACTGCAACCTGGCCAGGCAGTGAGGGAATAGCAACAGGTGGAAGAGCAGGAAGACAGTAATGAAGAAGAAACACTATCACTCGAATTCACACTCACAGCCACCAACTCAGTTACTGACACTGCATGTAATTTACAGGATAGTTTAGAGGCGGGATCTGCACATGGTGAGACAGCGGGAACGAGTGGCCTGCAGCCAGGGCAGGGGACAAGGATAGTGCAGGTGCCAGTTCCCCGGAGGGAGAGGTCGCACACAACTTTTGCTGCAGAGGACCCAGATGAGCACATCGATGGGGCGGGCAACAGAAGAAGGCTGATAGCTATGCACAATAAAGTACTTGATGCATTGGCAGGCTTGCCAGAAAGCCTGCATGCAATGTCAAGAAGCATGGAGGAGTCCGGCGCCAACCTTGCACAGGGCTTTACGGAGAGCTTGGAGCCCATGATTTCCAACATGAAAATGGTGGCCAACCCCATTAGTACACTTGCGGACCCAACCATGACGCAGCGTCTGATGGCCGATGTCTCAGCTTCCATTGCAGCACAAGCAGAAGCCACCCAATGTCTTAGTGCTGCAGTGGAAGCTCAGACTTGTGCCATGCAAGCAATGCGTGCTCTCATGCAAGCTCAGACCATTGCCATCATGGTGGTGGATACCAGTATTCAAAGGGCTTACAGGGTATCACAGCAGCCCAGCAATCTGTCCTCCAACAGATTGCTGAGGTGGGAGTGGCAGTGGCTCCATGAAGCACAAACCTGAGGCCCTCTCTCAGGATTGACAACATTCATCCGCCCACCCCTGCCACTCTGCCAGTGCCCTTGCTATTGCCTGTCAGCCAGCCAGCCCACACTGCTGCCGCCCATGCCGAGATAGTGCATTTTGAAGCCAGGTCTCCTCGGCCCAGAGCTGCTCGAGGTCGTCCTCCAAGGTCATCTGCAATCTCCCCCACTGAAAGTCAGCAGCCTTCCGCCAGCCATGCTGCAGCCACTGGGGTAACACTGCGTAGGAGCACTAGGACAGATGAAGGCACTTGGAAGACAGGCATTCAGGGAATGCACAAGGGTGATCAGTTGACGTTTGTATTCAATATTGATTTATAAATTTGGCTTGGAATTTTTTTTGTGTTGGCGTATTTTTGCATTGTGGCGAAGCGGACGCAGTGATGATCAGTAACAGAGGGAAAGTAAGGTGTGGGACTGTTGGTGAATGGGGAATTGGGGTTGCATTTACTGGTATCACAGTTAGTTGTGCCATTCACGGGCAGCCTGGCCAGAAAGTGGCTGTCTAGATAGCCTCCTCCCTTCCTCCTCCTCCTGAGCTGGTCGCCGTAAAGTTGGTGGCAAGGGTTGTGACCTCATGATGGTGAGGTTGTGCAGCATGCAGCAGACCACCACGAATATTGACTCCTGCTCTGTGAGTACTGCAGGGTTCCTCCAGAGCAGTCTAGGCAGTGGAAGCATTGCTTCAGCATGCCAATGGTGTGCTCCATCAAATTTTGTGTGGCAGAATGGCTTTCATTGCATGCATGCTGCCCACATGTGCATGGGTTGTGCACCGGAGTCAGGAGCCATGTCGTCAAAGGATAGCCGTTGTTGCCCAGTAGCCATCCTCTGGTTGGCCGTGGTGGCTCAAATGCAGATGGCACAGTGGACTGCGGCAGAATGAAGGCATCATTATTGCTGCCAGGATACCAGATATTGACTTGCATGATGCGCTGCATATGGTTGCACGCCAGCTGGATGTTGAGGGAATGGACTCCCTATCGGTTGCGGTATATCTCAGAGTTGACATGCCGCGCCTACAAAGCAACATGCATGCAGTCAATGGCACCCTGCACCACGGGGAAGCCTGCAATCCTTGTGAAGCCATGTGTTCGCTCCACCTGCTGCTCTCTGGCAAGAGAGAATGAAATGTTAAATAAAAACAGAAAATGCTGGAAACACTCTCTTGGAATACAGAGCCTCAGTGAGCTCCCTTATGCAATAATGGATGGCAAACTGGGAGACGCTACAAATATCTCCTACTCCAGCCTGGAAGGAGCCAGACGCATAAAAGTTCATAGCCACGGTCACCTTCACAGCCACTGGTAATGTGATCCTTGCCCTGCTCTGAGGTTACAGTTGTAGCTGCAGCAGGTGGCAGATTATTGATTTATTGAGGACGTCTTTATTGAAACACAGACGTCTCACACACTGTTCCTCGCTGAGGTTCAGGTAGGTGAATTGCTCCCTGAACACTCTTAGTGGATATGGCCTCCTGCTGAGAGCTCTTCTCACCCTCCTTCTCCTCCCTCTGCCAGCAGCTTCTCCTGCTCTGCCTGCCCTCTGTTCATTCTCCAGGTCAAGGTCATGCTGTGTTCCAAGGGGAAATTCCTACGAGTGTACCCATGTCTGCAGAAGCCTTGAAGCCAGGACAAAGTCCTTCAGCACTACCCACACCATTCCCTGTCGACTTTAGCAACATTAAAGAACTCTAGAAAGCACCAAACACTAGTACAATCGTAGCAAGAGCCAGTAGAGATCAATCAGCAACTAACCTGAAAGTAGGTGATGAGCCCTTTAAATAGCACTGGTGTGGGTTCCTTCCTGCTGCTGAACATGTGTTCAGCTGTGTGAGTTTAAGAGAGGGCGTTAGCTGGCGCGTTGAGCTCCAAAATGGCAGCGCTGGCATCAAATCAGCGTTACGTGCTGATTGAAGTCACGATCTACCTACTCTGCATACTACTGGCTGGCGCTCCCTGCGTGTGTGCCAACACCCTCACCAAGGTGTTGTCCGGCGCGGCTCACACCAGAAGTGCGTGCGCATGCCATGGACGCCATTTTGAAACCTAACCGGCACTCTTAGCGCCCAAACAACGGGCGCTACAGAGCCAAATTTTGCAGCTGAAGTTTTTATTGAAAAGTAAGTGACTGAAAAGTGACTGAAAATACCTTTATTGGAAAGTTGATTATTAGACTTATCTGTCTGCTCTGAACTGAATCTCTGAAATAGCACCTTAAAAAAAGTGATAAAACATTGAAAAATTAATAGAAAGAGGTTTTCTTTTTCTTAAAATTTGTGTTCTTCAACCAGCCACTATAAGTAGGATTAAGGATACACTTATTGGTGCTTCCGTTTGCCACAATCCTTATATTCATAATTTATTCAAATTGCTATTTTCCATTGTTGAACATTAACGAATTATGTGCTTACAGTGCGTTTTTCTGTCGGCAAGCTAAGAAATTACTTCACGTGGAACAGTATCAATAATGAGGCAATTTCCTCCCTGCATTGCCAGAGCAGCAAGTTTAAAAAGTGAAATCTGATTGCTACAGGGCTCAAAGGTCATTATAATTCCCCTCCCCACCCCCACCACCCGCCCCCCCCCCCGGCCCCAGGGCAATATAAATGTGAAAAGAATCTGCATTTTTGCACTGTGCTGCTTTGAGGTGGAGTAACATGCATGGCAGAGATTGAAGTTGCTGTGCTCCATAAAATCGACAAACATTTCGTGGGTGGCACATCATTAATACCCTTGAATAATAGAATCATAGAATGGTTACAGCACAGGAGGAGGTCATTTGGCCCATCAAGCCCTTGTCGGCTCTCTGCAAGAGCACTTCAGCTAGTTCCAAACCCCGCCCTTTCCCTGTAGCCCGGCAATTTTTTTTCCTTCAGGTACTTATCCAATTCCCTTTTGAAAGCCACGATTGAATCTGCCTCCACCACCCTCTCAGGCAATGCATTCCAGATCCTAACCACTTATTGCATAAAAAGTTGAATACCATACATTATCACTGATTTCAGTGGGAAGGAGGAAATCAAATCCATTGTTTGTGTGTCACAATTTTCTAGTGTACAACATTAGTAACCGTGTCCCCATCACAAAATACTGTGCGACTCCAATTATGTGGCACAGTAAATGATCAAAATTAAGAGCATCAGGAGAAAGCCCAGTGAATAACATGAGTACCTGTGTCTTGCAGTGACAGGTTTAGTTCCTGGTCTGTGCTGAGGTAACTTACCTTAACTGGGGGAGGTGACATAATAGTTAGTCTCAGAGATATAAGGCTAGAGAGGAAAATTAAAACACAACACAGAAAGGCCCACTTCTTTTGTGAGTGCTTCACTAATTCTGCAATTACATAGAATTACATCAAGTGTACATCACAGAAACAGGGCCCAATTGATCCATGCCAGTGTTTATGCTCCACATGAGCCTCCACCCACCCTACTTCATCTAACCCTAGCAGAATATCCTATTATTCCTTTCTCCTACATGTATTTATCTAGCTTCCCTATAAAGCCATCAATGCTATTCACCTCAACGACTACACATGGTAGCAAGTTCCACATTCTAACCACTTTCTGGGTAAAGAAGTTTCTCCTGAATTCCCTATTGGAATTATTAGTGATTATCTTATAATTTGGCCCCTAGTTTTGGTCTCCCCCACAAGTGGAAACATCTTCTCTCTGTCCACCCTAGTGAGCCCCTTCAAAAGTTTAAAGAGCTCTATTAGGTCACTCCTCAACATTCTCTTTTCTAGAGAAAAGAGTCCCAGGCTGTTCACTCTTTCCTGTTAGTTATAACTATCAGCTCATTAAATATCTCGCACAGTATCACAGAGGTAAAGGGAAGGGGTAAAAGGACAATTTTGTGCAGGCAGTTTCTAGAAATACACCTCGATTGCAAACAGTAAACACAATCTATTCTTTCTTTCCCCATAAATAGCAAAGATTTGTCAGGACAACCTTCATGGCACGTTGCCATCGCACGGGGGCCATCGACACTCCCCAACCAGCCTTGTAGTGGATGCCATTATAGTAAGTTTCATCAAAGTACATCAGATACAAACAAAGTCTCATGACTGGACACTTCCCATTATCAGGGATTGAGGGACCAGGTATTAATCATCTATATGAGGTAGAATTACTGGGTGCTCTTTGTTAAATATTAGGCAGTGTGACCAGGCGCTGATCTTTAACGTTGAGCAGCTTAAGTGGACACTCTGTGCACGCTGACCATCAATGGTGGAATGGTTCCTCAGTCGCTGAACAGTTGCAAATTGCCAAGAATTGCCCTCGCTTTTGACTGGTTGACAGCATTGTAAAGTGTGTATAATTTGAATTATGCTGTGTTTATCTGACAGGAAGGACACAGCTCATGGAAGATGACTGTGTACCTGCCTGGGAAGTTGGAGCACACCGGCCAGATAAGGCCTTTCCTGGTATCTCTACATGGCTGGGGATTGGGCAGGCAAAATGTCTCACAACTTATAACATGCATTGGAATGTACTATTTTCAGATTGGGGTGGTGAAATATCCTTTATCTAACCGAGTATCGAATAATCTTGGTTGCTTTTTCTGTTGCCCACGTTTACAAGGGATGCAGCCAAAATCACATAGCATGGGTGAATGTCAGTTTTCCACATGCTGTATTCCTGGTTTTGAACATGCAATCTGGGTCATAACTTCCCCATATAAGTGACTATTACACATTTTGGGTCTCCACTAGATAGTCCCTTGGGTGGAGCATTAGCGGTCTCTCCTCTAAGTGGATCTCATGTCCCTATAATCAGGAGTTTACTGTTACTGTCCGATATCTAGTCATATAATAGCACAACCTGAGGCTTTTAACAATGGAACCCTTTGTTGTGTATATTGGATACTGCAATGACTGTCCTTGGTGGCAGTATGGCCTACATTGTCTAACCATTGATTATAAAATGGACAATTCTGAGTGTGAAATAGTTACTCTTAGGTTACATTTCAATCAATGCTCCTTCAGCTTTAACTTAGGTTCTCAAGGTTTCTTCTGCCGCTGTAATTAAGAACTTATTTACATTCACTCCTCGGATTTCTTTCTGCGATAAAATCTTGGATCTGTCCTACGAGTGACTCTCAGTTGTATAATACATATTTTCATCTCATTCAGTCACAATAGTAAATTAAAACCATACATATTAGAACGTCAACAGTGACTCTGAGTTACTGAAGATGTCATAAAATTAGCAAATTGAGCAGCATTTAAAATTTAAAGTGGAATGCTTAATAATGTAACTTTATAGAATGTTGAGAAAATTATCATAAAAGCATAGAAAATAATAGAAATAGAAGTTGTTGGAAGTTGGGACTGAAGCGGTTCAGGAAAGCGGCTCACCACCACTTTCTTGAGGGCAATTAGGGATGGGCAATAAACGCGCGATGCCCACATCCCATGAAGGAATGAAAAAAAAAAGAATTCTTTGCAAAGGGAAAAAGGCAGTCAGTTAATCTTGGATCTATCACAACTGGGGCTATTTATGATTTTTGGGTAGAATTTTCAAAATAGTACCCACTTAAACTTGAATAACCATTTGTATAATGTTTACAACCATTAACATAAGAATACATTGTCCTCTGAGCTTTGAAAAGCACTGTAAGACGAAAGCACTTTATAACGATGACATTAATTTCCTACCTAACACATTGTGGGAGCAGCAACACCACATTGCAGTGGTTCAAGAAGAAGTCTAACCACCTCTAACTCAGGGCAATTAGAGATGGGCAATAAATGCAGCCTTGCCAGCATTGCCCATGTCTCAAGAACAAATCCAAAAAATAACAATTTGTACCCATTGGAAACCTCCAATCTGAACAATTTTATTAATTCCTAAACATTTATTATTAACCATCACATTGAACATCAAATATATAGAAAATAGTAAAAACAAAAACACTAAGACCGGGAAATTCGGTAAGGCCCAAAAACGGTGCAGGCACGCGAGGCGAGA
The DNA here is from genome assembly GCF_052327205.1 of Somniosus microcephalus. Classification (NCBI taxonomy): domain Eukaryota; kingdom Metazoa; phylum Chordata; class Chondrichthyes; order Squaliformes; family Somniosidae; genus Somniosus; species Somniosus microcephalus. The sequence goes on along the minus strand of NC_140996.1, from coordinate 142,103,040 downwards.
TCTGCTCACACCCGTTTAGAAAGCGCAGGCAGCATGTTAATTTGGTGCTGCCTGCTAATGTAAATGATTTTAGTGCACAGCCCAGCAAATACCATGCTGCTGACAGGGTGTGCGCTCAGCAGGAGGCCCAAGGTCACGTTGCCGGAGAAACGCTGCATTTCCTTAAAGCACAGCTATTAGTTTTGAAGGCAGTCTCTAGCCCTTAAAGGTGAACTGCCTTTTGAAAATAAATTAAAAGTTATTGAAAACTAGGCAGTCGCTAGCCCTTAAAGCTGAACTGCCTTCTGCAAAAAAAAATCATTCCAAACTAGGCAGTCTGCAGCTCTTACAGCTGAACTGCCTTCTGCACCTCAAAAAATGGTAAAAGTGCTTCAGCACCAACACAAATGGCTCAACAGGCCAGGGATAGGGCACCCAGGGTCTTGGATGTAGCACTCAAGCTTTGTGCAGCGGTTCAACACAGGAAGAGTGGTCCTCCAACCACAGGGGCCAGGAGGTCCTACAGAAAGAAGGATGTGGGGCCAGATCACAGAGGCCGTCAATGCCAGCAGTGTTGCCCCCAACTCCTGGTACCAAAGAAGTTTCATGACCTCAGACGAGTGGTCAAGGTCACTAAGGGAATGCAGAAGTGTGATTAGTTGATTTTTTGATGTAATGTTGGATGCATATATGAATTAAGTTGGATTGGAAATTTTGCTTTGTGGTGGCTTTTATTTCAGCATAGTGGCCAAGAGGGCACTGTGATATTCAGTAACAGAGGGAAGGTAAGGTGTGGGACAAATGTTGAAAGGGGAATTGGGGTTGTGTTCACTTGTACTGCAAGCGCATGATTCGATCCCGGATATCTCGGCCAGAAAGGGGCTGCCTGGGTTGCCACCTTCCTTTCGCTTCCTCCTCTTTTGCTTTTTCCTCTTCTGCTTCCTCCTCATCTGCTTCCTCTTCCCTCTGCAAGCAGCTTGTCCCCTTTGCTGCCTCTGCTCGATCTCCAAGTGATGTTGCAGCCCAAGGAGGACTGCAACTACAGCCCCAGGACTGGGAGCAAGTGGTGTTCTCAGAGACCTTCCTTTAACATCCAAAGCCTTGCAAGCATCCAACAGCACTCCCTGCACACTGTAACAACTTTTTAAATGTATTGCACCAAGCCACTGCTCTATTAAAATGTAAAAAACAGTCCAAAAGCTGAAATCGAAACTTACCTGAAAGATGCATGTGTCCCTTTAAGAAATGTCACTGTCATACCGCTGCACGCATGTTCTGATGTGCGTGGTTTGGAGAGGGTGGTATCCAGAGCGGCGATGTCCAAAATCTCACTTGTGTGTCAATTCAGGCGTTGCACTCCTATTGACATCACGATCTGCATATTTACATGTGAGAGGCGAGCGCAGACAACGGCAGCACTAACGACCTCTCCAAAATGCCGGCCACTGTGTTCCACGCCGGAAGCGCGTGGAAGCGAGGTGGTCGCCATTTTTTCAACAAAATCGGTGCTACACCCCGAATTTTGCGGGCTAACTATTTTACTTGAATATACTTTGATAGCGTTTTATCTCAAATATATTATCCCACCTTTTTAAAATTTGTGTTATAACAACTGGTTTATCCATAGTGCTCCTTTTAGGCTAGCAATGGATTTCAGCAGATCTTGAATAGAAGAAGAATTTCAGCAGGTCATATATATAAGAAATGCACCTTGAAATGTAAAGTGAAGTATATTCTGAACTTTACAATTATCAAGTATAAACCTGATTAAGCCCCATAATAAAGCACACGTGCAAGTGCTGGTTCTAGATTGCTGCCAAAATAAATAATTCTAATTAAGCATCTACCCGGCAATGTGGAAAATTGCCCAAGTGTGTCCTGTCTACAAAAAGCAGGACAAATCCGACCCGGCCAATTACCGTCCCATCAGTCTACTCTCAATCATCAGCAAAGTGATGGAAGGTGTCGTCGACAGTGCTATCAAGTGGCACTTACTCAGCAATAACCTGCTAACTGACGCCCAGTTTGGGTTCCGCCAGGGCCACTCAGTTCCTGACCTCATTACAGCCTTGGTCCAAACATGGACAAAAGAGCTGAACTCAAGAGGTGAGGTGAGAGTGACTGCCCTTGACATCAAGGCAGCATTTGATCGAGTGTGGCATCAAGGAGCCCTAGCAAAACTGAAGTCAATGGGAATCAAGGGGAAAACTCTCCATTGGTTGGAATCATACCTAGCACAAAGGAAGTTGGCTGTGGTTGTTGGAGGTCATTCATCTCAATCACATGACTGATGCGCTATCAATTACTACAAAAGACTGGAAGTTGAGTGAGTAACAAACAGGCTTTTATTACCAAAGAACAGAGCATGCCTCTCGTGGTTGCCTGGTATCCAAAAGGGCAGGGGGCTGCCGAGCAGTCTCCTTTATACCCGGCCATGAGGGTGGAGCCAGGGGCGGAGTCAGCTGAGGCATGCACAGACAAGTACAACAATGTGCAAGAGTGAACAACAGTGAACAACAGTGAACAACAATACTAACAACAGTGGTTTACCACAGTGACATCACTGCAGGAGTTCTTCAGGGCAGTGTCCTAGGCCCAACCATCTTCAGCTGTTTCATCAATGACCTTCCCTCCATCATAAGGTCAGAAGTGGGGATGTTTGCTGATGATTGCATGCTGTTCAGCACCATTCGAGACTCGTCAGATACTGATGCAGTCCGTGTCCATATGCAGCAAGACCTGGACAACATTCAGATTTGGGCTGACAAGTGGCAAGTAACATTCGCACCACACAAGTGCCAGGCAATGGTCATCTCCAACAAGCGAGACTCTAACCATCTCCCCTTGACATTCAATGGCATTGCCATCGCTGAATCCCCCAATATCAACATCCTGGGGGTTACCATTGATCAGAAACTGAACTGGACCAGCCATATAAATACTGTGGCTACAAGAGCAGGCCAGAGGCTGGGAATTCTGCAGCGAGTGTCTCACCTCCCGACTCCCCAAAGCCTTTCCACCATCTACAAGGCACAAGTCAGGAGTGTGATGGAATACTCTCCACTTGCCTGGATGAGTGCAGCTCCAACAACACTCAAGAAGCTCGACACCATTCAGGATAAAGCAGCCCGCTTGATTGGCACTCCATCCACCACCTTCAACATTCACTCCCTCCACCACCGGCGCACTGTGGCTGCAGTGTGTACCATCTATAAGATGCACTGCAGCAACTCGCCAAAGCTCCTTCAACAGCACCTTCCAAACCCGCGACCGCTACCACTTAGAAGGACAAGGGCAGCAGATGCATGGGAACATCACCACCTACAAGTTCCCCTCCAAGCCACACACCATCCTGACTTGGACCTGTATCGCCGTTCCTTCACTGTCGCTGGGCCAAAATCCTGGAACTCCCTTCCTAACAGCATTGTGGGTGTACCTACACCATATGGACTGCAGCGGTTCAAGAAGGCAGCTCACCACCATCTTCTCAAGGGCAATTAGGGATGGGCACTAAATGCAGGCCTAGCCAGCGACGCCCACATCCCATCAATGAATAAAAAAATTAAAAAATAACCTGTTTGTCAACACATAAGGCTATGAACAGCTCCTATGCTGATTACATGCCAAGGGAACAGGCCTAGGCATTTAATCAAAGAGCAAGAAATATTTATTCCTGAATATATGCATGAAAAGTAGATCATTGTTAAAAATTTAGTTATCTGTGACAAACTCTTTTTCTTGGTGACTATTGTGTCCCTATACTGTAAGGTCAATGGACATCAGTTATACGAGGCTTTTGGTGACATTCAACTGGTGAAGAACAGAGTAACTATCAGTCCACAAAAAGTTTCATGTTGCGATTACACTAAAGACCGAATAATCACATCTGTTACCAACATTTAGTTTCCTTTATTAATAAATTACATTCAACTAACAAGGAAATATTGGATCATAGTGAATATATTTTCCTGCACGTAACATTATAGTTCTGCTTTGTTTGCTGTATTGTGATCAATGTAATCAAAAATAAGCAATTCTTTAAAAGTCAAGAAGTTGTGACTATGACCAAGGGGGCAAAATTCTTCTTGTGAATAATTTTAAGAAAAAAGCCAGTGTGACCATAAAATGGGATTTCCTCTTTTCTCACGTTAATTTTTCTCACCCAGGTGAACAAAAAAATCATCCCCTAGATGCTTATTGATGTAATATTTGATCCTTCAATATGCAATAGTTATTTGACATTCGGCTCCCAATGGATCCAAAAATTTCCAAAGTACAATTCATTATATTTGACTCCAGCAGACTGCAGCATAAAATCACTGTTATTCCTGGTGATTATAGCTAGCTACCTCTGGCATACTCACTAAAAGTGCTACAGCTATGTTTGGAGCTTGTGTGAATAATAGTTTTTACAGTGTGAAGTCCATTTACCAATCAGATTTATGATTTAATGTCAGAGGACGCGAAATTCGGTTATGCCCCATTTGTGAATGGTAACCGATTTAGCACCCGGTGTGGAAGTGCTGCACCGGCCACTAAATTCGACTTACCACCCCGCACAGGAAGTGGTGTGCAATGTCAGGCACTCCACTTCCTGGTGGGGCGGAACCGAGGCGATGTCGGGGCGTGATCGGTAGTGCCCAGTGGAGGCGCTGCGGAGCGCTGCTGCATTTCAACGCCCCGCCCCTTCAGTTAAAGGGGAGGGCCGTTGCGCACACTGCAGGGCCTCCAATGGCCCACTCTAACCCAACAGGGCAGCGTGGTGCCATGGCAGCAGCCCACTGCTGAAAGGTGGTGTTGGGCTGTGCGATGACGGCTAAGACCACGCCATGGCCCACCACAGAGGGCCGACCTGGAGGTTGGCCAAAAAAAAAATGGTGGCACGGGTCGTGGCCGCATCTCCCCTTTAAATAACGCCCCATGAGCGGAGGTTGGCCCAGCTAACGACCCGTGAGGCTGGTGCTGACACCGCCCGCGGCAGCCTCACGGTTGCAGCCAAATTTCTGCCGCGGGGCAGTAAGGGGCCACGGTGGGGTGCTAAGGGGTCACTGCGTATGGCGATGACATCATCGGCGGAGGCGCAGCAGCCCGGGGCGCTACCGGCGGGGGCGTGCCGCTATTGGTTAGCGCCTCAGCAATGCCCCGCCGAATTTATCAGGTGCCGCTTTTTTGGCCCCCCCCCCGGGCGATAAGTCCTTTGCGCCCCGTTAGCGCTCCCGGGAGGTGCTAACGGCAGGTGCAAAGGAGACAAATTTCTAGTCCTCTAAATTCTTTTAAAATAAATACAATATTGAAAATTGGAATCTGATGACAATAATGACCTTGATGGGGCTGGCTATATTTTGTTTTTTTAAGCCACACCAATGATTGTTTAAGCATTCAGTTTCACTTCATTCCAAAGCAATTACTGGCCTGGTAACTCCCCTGACATACACAACTCTTCAAATTCTTTATTGCCTTATCAATAAACTCTCCAATATGATAAAGTCATGAAACCATTTGGATTTAGTAGGTTGCCCTCACAGGTGGCCCTATGCACTCAAGTGTAATGTTTTATGCAGCTCCGTTTGTATCCATGAGAATGTTATTCCCCATAAAGCATTTTATTGCAAATTTACAAAAGCCAAATGCTGTGGATGCTGGAAACCTGAGATAAAAACAGAAAATTCTGAAAATACTCAGCAGGTTAAGCAACATCTGTGGAGAGAGAAATAAGGTTAACGTTTCAGATCAATGACCTTTCATCAGAACTGGTCAAAAATCATCGACCTGAAATGTTAACTTTGTTTCTCTCGCCACAGATATTGCCTGATCTGCCGAGAATTTCCAGCACTTTCTGTTTTTATTATTCAGAATTTGGTTTCCTTTAGATTTAAAGACATTCCCATCAACATTTCAGTAAAAGTTATGGCTGTGTGGAAAGGCAGCACTTGTGCCTTCCAGCTCACCCTATTACACTTTGCCATCAGGATAAATAAATATAAACAGTAGTTTTGCTTATATTTTCCCTGTAAAGTCTGTGATCTCCTTTCCAGATAAATGAACATTTGTACCATGAAAAAGAAAGTCAAACAAACCACATTTAAATCTAATTTTTGATTTTTTCATCTAATCACTTCAATATACTAGCTCAGTTGTGACGGCTGAACTGAAAAAATAGCTGGTGCAGACCAAATCAGATAGATGACCCTGGTTATGACATCAAACAATATTGTTCTGGGCACCATACTAGACATTTTACAATCAGAAATATGCCATCTCGGAGCAGGATTTATACACGTACAATCTTTAATTGATCTTTTGTGCAACATATATTTCAGTAAGTTTCTTTGGATGCTCTAGTTCTAATTTCAATTTGATAGTCATCCTGGAATCTCCTTACAAAAACAATTATGCCAAATGACTGTGCCAAGTATTCAGATTGCACAATCCAAATTTAGTTTACAGTGTCACAGCTCTGGGTAAAAATATCACAGTTGAGCCCAGACTTTTGGGAGAGGCTGAATTCTTCAAGTAAAAACTTAAATTAAAAAATAAGTTAGGCTGACATTACGTCCCCATTTTCTGGGGATAGTCCCCAGATGAGGGACTGCGTCCCTGGCAAACAACGTCACTGGAAGAGTCCCCGGTTCACGAAACTCAAGCCCAAATAGAGCAATATTCAACGGTCTGCTGCTCAGCAGGAGTTAGATTTTAAATTTATTTTCGGATAGACTGGAAAAATTCAATCTTTGTTTTTTTAAACACGAATGTACAAAAACCCCAGGAGGAGCTTCTTGTCCATTCGTGCCCAGTTTGAGCTCAGGAATGGATTCCAGAAGACAGTTGAATGGAAGCGATGATGGTGGTCCCACCTTCCCACAATGCAGCGCAGCGGAGAAAAGGCCCCATTGGTTGTTCGGGCCGCACTGCGCTCTGGGGGATTGCGTCACCTGACCGCGTGTTTCGGCCAATAGTGACTGGCCAGAGGGCGGAACTTTTAAAATGCATGGGAGAAACTGAGGGTGCGGAGAGCTGATGGGTGAGTGGATTTACTTTACCTCAGAGATCAGTTTGGTGCATTGTATTTTTTTTAATGAATACGGCAAACTCTAAATTCTCCCACAGGGAAGAGGTTTCTGAAACCTTCTGAGACAGAGGGTGTTTCACACATTATATGGAAAAATCTTAGTCTGTTTGGAACAGATTTAAAATAGAGAAATTAAAAGTTGGGGTATTCGGGGACGAGTATAGTCAGTACAACACTATTGCCAGAACACACACAAGATTACAAATTAGGTGTAGTGAAAATGGTGCTGTCTCTACGCGTATTCCACTAGCAGAAGCAACAAAGTCGTCATGCCGGTTTTCTTGAGATGCGTCCTGGCTACTTTGCTGTGTTCCCACCCTGTGTGTCCCCGCATTTAGTTTAGAAAATACAGTCACCCTAAAATAAGTGCATAAATGTAATCATGTTATTTTGAAATATGTCATTTTATTTGAATTTTTAGTTTTGTTTAAGCCGTTACTTTGACTGTTAGAAATTTCAGTTGCTGAGAGAAAATGGTAATGCAAACATTTTCAAAAAGTACTTTGACCAATTTGTGGGAACTCACTGGCCAGATTTGCAATCACAGAGTGAATATAGGGCTAAAAATTCAGGTGTTTAATGATACCCATTACTGGCATAATATGGTGAAAAAACGGCAGCCGCCAATCTTGCGTCAGCTCGTGGCTGGTCCTGCGGCGTCTGCCATTTTGTGAGGGCCTGCAGTGCTGCCGGTAAAAGTGCTGGCCCTGGAAAATGTAAATGAGGAGAGGGTAACCTAAGTCGGCGTGCAACGCCAACTTAACGGCACCTCAGCGAACTTGGCCCTTTGCGCTGAGTTCAGCACTGGGTCCTAAGCTCGCCATGAAAATCCAACGTTCAGCAGAATGAAAGATGCTCTGGCAGCACCTCTTAAAGGAAAACACACATCTTTCAGTTAAGTTTGCATGTAAGCTTTTGGACTGGATATTTTTTATTTCATTGAAGTAGTGGTTTGCTGCAATACATGTTAAAAGTTTTTTAAGTGTGCAGGGAGCACTGCTGGATGCTTGCAAGGCCTCAGATGGTAAAGGAAGGCCTCTGGTAAGATAGAAAATGCTGCAAATACTCAGCAGGACAGGCAACATCTGTGGAGAGAGAAACAGATTTCATGTCTCAGGTCAAGATGCTGCCTGACCTGCTGAGTATTTTTAGCATTTTATGCTTTTTGTTCAGGGATTGGTGCTGGGTCCTTTGCTGTTTGTAGTGTACATTAATGATTTAGATATGAATGTAGGAGGTATGATCAGTAAGTTCGCAGATGACACGAAAATTGATAGAGTGGTAAATAGTGAGGAGGGAAGCCTCAGGCTACAAGTTGATATAGATGGGTTGGTCAGATGGGCAGAACAGTGCCAAATGGAATTTAACCCTGAAAAGTGTGAGGTGATGCATTTTGGGAGGACTAACAAGGCAAGGGAATACACAATGAATGGTAGGACCCTAGGAAGGACAAAGGATCAGAGGGACCTTGGTGTGCATGTACATAGATCCCTGAAGGCAGCAGGACAGGTAGATAAGGTGGTTAAAAAGGCATATGGGATACAGGTTGGACCCCGGTAACCCGGCACCCTCGGGACTAGGCCAGTGCCGGACCATTGAAAATTCTGAACCACTGAAGGTGGTCCAAAACTCTGAAAATTCCGAACCATTGGAGGCGATGAAACACTCGCTCCCTTTGCACGTACTGAGATGTTGGCGAACATGTCCCAGAAGCTGTGGAACTGCGGGATGCATTTCTCACAGATCCGCACTGGCCACGCATTCCTTGCCACGCAATTCACCAGAGCGGCGCTGCTCCCGCCGAACTCACCACAAACACCGCCACCACCTGCTCCTCCTCTTCCTGCTGCTGCCCTCCCTGTGCCGCCACCGACCCCGCCGCCCACGGGCGGCTCGGGCTCCATCACTCCTCCGAGCCGTCGGTGATGCTGCGCGGTCCAGGCGCTGATCATGACCCGGCGGCGCTCCCGGGACCTGAGCCGGAAGGGAATGTGACAGCAGGACCTTCCTCGTGCCGAACCACTGAAGGTGCCGGACCGTCAGGTGCCGGATTACCGGTGCTCAACCTGTACTTGCCTTCATTAACCGAGGCATAGAATATAAGAGCAGGGAGGTTATGATGGAGCTGTACAAAACGCTAGTTAGGCCACAGCTGGAATACTGTGTGCAGTTCTGGTCACCACACTATAGGAAGGATGTGATTGCATTGGAGAGGGTGCAGAGGAGATTCACCAGGATGTTACCTGGGCTGAAGCGCTTCAGCTATGAAGGGAGACTGGACAGGCTGGGGTTGTTTTCCTTAGAGCAGAGAAGTCTGAGGGGGGACCTGATTGAGGTGTACTAAATTATGAGGGGCATAGATAGGGTAGATAGAAATGAACTTTTCCCCTTAGTAGAGGGGTCAATAACCAGGGGGCATAGTTTCAGGTAATGGGTAGTCTTATGTTCATTAATAAATAGACATTCTTATTATGAACACAGCTAGCTTTTGCTAGACACTTTTATTGAGCACATGTGGACTAGGTACAGTATCTGTAGAGGCTTCCATCTTGACTGCTGCCTTGTGGATAGCCTAGTGCCTCATGGGTAATGTAGTCTTAATATATATACAGCTGGGTAGTGTAGTCTTATATACAGCTCTACACAGCTCTACGGCTCCACCTAGTGTCCACTATAGAATGACATGTTATTGATCATTACAGGCAGGAGGTTTAGAGGGGATTTGAGGAAAAACTTTTTCACCCAGAGGGTGGTTGGAATTTGGAATCCACTGCCTGAAAGGGTGGTAGAGGCAGGAACCCTCACAACATTCAAGAAGCATTTAGATGAGCACTTGAAATGACATAGCATACAAGGCTACAGACCAAGTGCTGGCAAATGGGATTAGAATAGATAGGGCTTGATGGCCAGCATGGACACGATTGGTCAAAGGGCCTCTTTCTGTGCTGTTAATCTCTATGGGCAGGAATTTAACTCAGGAGTCGGGTTGGAGGCGGGACTACAACTTTCGGGGTTGTAGTCCCGCCTCCATCAAGATGCGGCCAATCCACATGATTTTAACTTGATTGACCTTGTTGAGCCCACCCAGCGGGCTCAGCAGGCCAATTAAGGACCACCCGGCAACAGGTGACATCACAGACTGAAATTTCATCTGTCAAGAGCATTTGACAGATTAAATATCAGTGCTTCACAGCTGTTTGAAGCTGTCAAACACTGACAGTCTTACTTCTAACCTATCTCCTTCTCCACAGACTCGGTTAGAAATCTCTCCTGCACAGTAAGCTGAAGGCTGTCACTTTTGACAGTTCGCAACCATTCTGCGTTCTGTGCCAGTGACATGAGGGACTCCTGGAACCTAAAGGAAGGAAGGCTGAAAAGGTAAGAAAAGGTATGTAAAACTTATTTAATCACTTTAGACACACCAAACACACTTACTTTTGCACTCATGCACACATCACTTACCTGAACACTGACATCTCGACCCCTCGAAGTCCATCAACCCGACGGCCCACCTCCTCTAACTTGGCGTGGTTTGGAGCCATCGGGAATCCCACACTTCAACATCAAAAATAGGGATTGGGCTAAAAACTGCCTGTTAACTACCTGTTAATAAGCAGTTAATTGGCACTAATCCCTTCCCGCCTAGGGTAGGCGGGTCCCAGTGCGGGGCGGGTACCCGCCTCCTTTGAAACTGGCATGGAGGCGGGTTTGGGTGTGGGAAGGGGTCGGGTCCCCTGATTTCGGGATTTTAACCTCCCCCCTCCCCCACGCCGCTAATCCCGACTCCACGGCACAATGAAAATCCTGCCCTAGGACTCTATGTTCAGATTTACAGCACCTGCTTGCAGAGGGAAGAGGAAGCCACAGAAGAGAGGAAGCAGAAGAGGAGGAAGCAGAAGGAAGGATGCAATCCAGACAGCCCCTTTCTGGCCAAGCTAACCAGGATGGAATCATCCACCTATGGCACCAGTGACCACAACCCCAATTCCCTTTTCAACATTTGTCCCACACCTTATGTGCTGCCTTCCTTTAGGAATTTATGTTAGTTTTCCAGTTAATTCAGGGGTTTGAGTAATTTGGGTCAATTTCCATTGTGTGCCGCCACCTAGTGGATATTTGGTACCTAGCAAGTGCAGTAAAGCGCAGTAAAGTGCAGTAAAGTAAACTACTGTATTAGCACAAGACCTGCAGCTCGACACATGGTCTGGCAGTTATTTTCTTGTTACGCTCCGGCCTTGGACACTATTTGTCTGTAAGTACTTGAGAATGTTATAGATGATTAGTGTACACTATATTTTGCAGAAAATGTTTCATTTGTAACTTTTCTCTGTAAGCAAACCTCGCTCTCTGTGTCTAGCTGGTTAACTTGTAGCTGTATTTTGATGCACTATGTACAGGGCTAATTTAAAGTGAATGTAAGAGAATGCCTTTCAGTTTGCTAAATGTATATTCACAGTAAGCTGTGTTTCCACGTATTTTGGTAAGTTACATGCCAAATGTACTGTGTTGCTCAGGCTTGCCTAAATTTGTGTATGCATATCAGTTATGTGCTTGTGTACTAATGTGTGCTTCCATTTCTGTATTGTATTTCAGTTTCACAATAAGAATCTTTCAGTAAAGTTTACAAGAAAAGTCAAGCCTTGTGATTTTTATGGGAAGATATCAAGTTATTAGCTACCTGTCTAGCTCTGCATGAACGCGCTGCAAGGGCAGAATAGTGAAAAGACAACAGCACAGCGGGCTCAAGCACAAGAAGATACCACTCAGCTACCATGAGTCTACGCTCAGGAAGACAATATACCATAGATGACGTTGACCAGCCAACCGAGAAGCATGAGCCTCTTCGAGCAAATGATGCCAAGTCACAGTCCTCTAAAGCATCCTCTAGATCATCTCGGCGGTCCAGCAGACCATCATCATCGACAGCTTCTGCAGCCGCCAAAGCACATGCCAAGGCAAAAGCTGCCCAGGCTCAATTGTCCTTCACTGAAAACGAAGCTAGTGTGATGAAGCAGAGAGCCGACCTCGACACTAGTGTGATGAAGCAGAGAGCTGACCTCGACGCTAGTCTGATGAAGCAGAGATCTGACCTCGACGCCAGTCTCCACATTCTCCAAAGCCAGAGAGCTGCCGCTGCCGCTGAAGCTGAAGCTGCAGCTTATGAAGAAGGTGAGGAGAACGAAGGCGGGGAGCACAGCCATGAACCATATATTCCAGAACAGCCCCTCAGTCCAGTGCAACGTACAAGTGAGTATGTCCAACAACACTCCAAATTGTTCTTTAAGGAAACATCCAGGTATCTCGACACAGAACCAGCTACTCACCACAGTAACAAACAGCCTGTTTTCGGAGACACTGAGCTTAAAAGAGAAGAAACAAGTTAGACTTACCTGCAGAGACCTCCACAGCACTCGGCCAATCCAGCCAAGCAGTCCTCACCTGAGCCACAAGGTGCACAAGACTTCGCTAGGTACCTCATCCGTCGAGAATTGTTAAGTTCAGGTCTTCTAGAATTTGATGACCGTCCTGAAAATTATTGGCCATGGAAAGCGTCCTTCCTGAGTACCACCAAAGACTTGAATCTGTCAGCCAGAGAAGAACTAGATTTGATGACAAAGTGGCTCGGAGCTGAGTCGTCAGAACAGGCAAGGAGAATTCGCTCAGCGCACGTCCGCAATCCCACAGCAGGCCTCAACCTGGTTTGGCAACGTCTCGAAGACTGTTATGGGACACCAGAAGTCATTGAACACGCACTGCTTAAGAAGATTGAGGACTTTCCGAAGCTAACCAACAAAGATAATGTTGAGCTTCGAGAACTGGGTGACATTCTCCTCGAACTGGAGTGTGCTAAGGGAGAAGGTTACCTGACAGGCCTCTCGTATTTGGATACAGCTCATGGGGTAAACCCAATAGTGGAAAAGCTCCCCTACAACCTTCAAGAGAAATGGATAGCTAAGGGATCCAAGTACAAGGAGGACTACGGAGTGGCATTTCCCCCCTTCTCTCTCTTCTCCAGGTTCGTCCAACAACAGGCAAAGGTGAGGAATGATCCAAGTTTCACTTTCTCCACCTCCAGCAGTTAGGCTCCTTCGAGAACAGAGAAACCCACAAAGTACAGCAACAAAGCCTCTGTGAGCGTGCACAAAACAGATGTTCCAGCCAAACCCTCAGTCAAACAATCCAGTTCTGCTGGGAATAAAGTGGATGACCCAGATCGTCAGTGTCCAATACACAAGAAGCCCCACCCACTCAAAAAGTGTCGAAGCTTTAGAGGTAAGCCTATTAATGAGCGCAAATCATACCTGAAAGAGAATCGCATCTGCTTCAGGTGTTGTGGGTGGACTATGCACATGGCAAAAGACTGCAAGGCGACAATCAAGTGCTTTGAGTGCAACAGTGAAAAACACATCGCAGCCCTGCATCCAGGTCCTCCTCCTTTGACCACCGAGAGTGCTGCGGTTGACAAAGATGATAGCGGGGAGCAAAGCGAAAGCGCATCTTCTTCAGTCACCTCCAAGTGTACAGAGGTTTGTGGAAATGCAAGCAGCCCACGCTCATGCTCCAAAATCTGCTTGGTTAAAGCATATCCTGCAGGGAGAAAGGAGAAGGCAATCAAGATGTACGCAGTGCTTGATGAGCAAAGTAACAAGTCTCTAGCGAAGACAGAATTCGTCAATCTCTTTGAAGTCAAGGCCAGCGCGGCTCCGTACACGCTAAAAACCTGTTCAGGGACAACAGAGACTACGGGTAGGAGAGTTGGCAACTTCATGATCGAGTCCATGGATGGGAAACTAAAGCTTCCCTTCCCCACCTTAATTGAGTGTGACATGATGCCAGATGATAGGACGGAAATTCCCTCCCCAGAGGTCGCACGCCATCAGCCCCACCTACAGCCAGTTGCCAACAAGATTCCAGCTGTGGACCCGGACGCTCCAATCCTCCTGCTCTTGGGAAGAGACATCTTAAGGGTGCACAAAGTGCGTGAGCAAATCAACGGGCCCCACAATGCTCCTTATGCGCAGCGGCTTGACCTGGGATGGGTCCTCGTGGGTGGAGTTTGCCTGGTTACAGTCCACAAACCAGCGGATGTCAACGTCTATAAAGCAAACGTGTTGCACAACGGTCCCACATCCTTTCTCAGCCCATGCCCAAACAGGATCCAGGTAAAGGAAGACTACGATGGCATGACGCAGCATCATAGGGCAACCTCCTCTGCCTGTGAGGAAGAGGCAGGCCTCACTGTGAGCATAGACAGCCTAGGATGCTCAGTGTTTGAAAGGTCCAAGGATGATGACAAGCCAGCACTATCCGTGGACGACAAAGCTTTCCTAACCATCATGGAGAGGCTCATCGGTGTTGCCAGGCGTATTCTGGATGCTATGCTGCTTCAGCCGGGACCCACTCATCTCACACACGACGTCTTGAGCACTCTGAAGGCTGAAGTCATGGCGATCATGAATGCAAGACCCCTGGTGCCGGTGTCCACCGACCCAGACATGCCTGCAGTCCTCACCCCAGCGATGCTCCTGACTCAAAAGGTGAGTGCTATTTCAGCCCCCTCTGGAAACTTCGACATGGCTGAGCTGCATGGGAAGCAGTGGAAGCAAGTCCAGTGTCTTGCAGACACTTTTTGGAAGAGATGGAGAGAAGAGTATTTGTCCACCCTACAGAGCCGTAGGAAATGGACAGAAGACAAGCCAAATGTCAAAGTGGGAGATGTTGTCTTGCTGAAAGACAGCCAAGCACACAGAAATGAATGGCCAGTGGGACTGGTTATCAAAACTCTGCCGAGCAGGGACAAGAGGGTCCGCAAGGTGGAGGTGAAGGTTGTCAAGGAGGGTACTGTCAAAGTGTTTCTGAGGCCAGTCTCAGAGATCGGAATCCTATTTTCTGAAGAAACCTAGAGAAAGGATTCTGAGTATGTTTGCAGCCAAAGGACGTTTTCTTTAGGTTTTATTTTGTATCTGTAGTGGTACAATGGAATTGTACCAAGCGGGGAGTGTGCTGCCTTCCTTTAGGAATTTATGTTAGTTTTCAAGTTAATTCAGGGGTTTGAGTAATTTGGGTTGATTTCCATTGTGTGTCGCCACCTAGTGGATATTTGGTACCTAGCAAGTGCCGTAATGTGCAGTAAAATGCAGTAAAGCGCAGTAAAGTGCAGTAAAGTAAACGACTGTATTAGTACAAGACCTGCAGCTCGACACATGGTCTGGCAGTTATTTTCTTGTTACGCTCCGGCCTTGGACACTATTTGTCTGTAAGTACTTGAGAATGTTATAGATGATTAGTGTACACTATATTTTGCAGAAAATGTTTCGTTTGTAACTTTTCTCTGTAAGCAAACCTCGCTCTCTGTGTCTAGCTGGTTAACTTGTAGCTGTATTTTGATGCACTATGTACAGGGCTAATTTAAAGTGAATGTAAGAGAATGCCTTTCAGTTTGCTAAATGTATATTCACAGTAAGCTGTGTTTCCACGTGTTTTGGTAAGTTACATGCCAAATGTACTGTGTTGCTTAGGCTTACCTAAATTTGTGTATGCATATCAGTTATGTGCTTGTGTACTAATGTGTGCTTCCATTTCTGTATTGTATTTCAGTTTCACAATAAGAATCTTTCAGTAAAGTTTACAAGAAAAGTCAAGCCTTGTGATTTTTATGGGAAGATATCAAGTTGTTAGCTACCTGTCTAGCTCTGCATAGGAACGCGCTGCAAGGGCAGAATAATTTAATTACTTTAGACACACCAAACACACTTACCTTTGCACTCATGCACACATCACTCACCTGAACACTGACATCTCGACCCCTCGAAGTCCTTCAACCCGACGGCCCGCCTCCTCTAACTTGGCGTGGTTTGGAGCCGTCGGGAATCCCACACTTCAACATCAAAAATAGGGATTGGGCTAAAAACTGCCTGTTAACTACCTGTTAATAAGCAGTTAATTGGCACTAATCCCTTCCCGCCTCGGGTAGGCGGGTCCCAGTGCGGGGCGGGTACCCGCCTCCTTTGAAACTGGCATGGAGGCGGGTTTGGGTGTAGGAAGGGGTTGGGACCCCTGATTTCGGGATTTTAACCCCCCCCTTCCCCCATGCCGCTAATCCCAACTCCACGGCACAATGAAAATCCTGCCCTAGGACTCTATGTTCAGATTTACAGCACCTGCTCGCAGAGGGAAGAGGAAGACGCAGAAGAGAGGAAGCAGAAGAGGAGGAAGCAGAAGGAAGGATGCAATCCAGACAGCCCCTTTCTGGCCGAGCTAACCAGGATGGAATCATCCGCCTACGGTACCAGTGACCACAACCCCAATTCCCTTTTCAACATTTGTCCCACACCTTATCTTCTCTCTGTTACTGACCATCACAGCGTCCTCTTGGCCACAATACTGAAATAAAAGCCACCACAAAGCAAACCTTCCAATCCAACTTTATACATCTATCCATCTAATATGACATCAAGAAATCAACTCATCACCCTTATGCATGCTCTTCGTTATTGTCTTGTATGTGCCTTTGCCTATCCTAGTGATGTCACACAGTGCTACCCCAGTGGCTCCAGCATGGCTGGTGGAAGGCTGCTGACTTTCAGTGGGGGACACTGAAAATGTCCTTGCTAGTTGACCTTGAGGAACTGGTGGCTGCGAGTGTCAAATCCAATGATGGTGTTTCTTCTTCTTCATCACTTTCCTCTCCCTCTTCTTGGTCACCCACTGGTTGGGCAGCCTGCATTTCTTGGGTGTGTGAAATGAGGAAGGCATAAGGGTGGAGTTGTGGTGAGGGAAGGGCGGGAAAGCAAGAGGTGCATGCCAGAAGGTCGATAATGTATGAGGATACCAGCATCTTGTATTCTTTCAGCTCCGCTGCTGGCCAAGGGCTCAGCCACGCCCCTGCCAAGAATGGCCAGCACCGTCTCCCCCAAGGGGGTGATGTGAAGCTTGGAATGGGAGGTGTGTCTCATGTTTGGTACAGATTGTTGGTAGGTGAGTGATTGGAGGAGGGGGAGTCGTGCATTGAGAAGTGTGTGAGGCTAGTGATGCAGTTGGTAGAAGAAGTCTTTTGAAGATGAATTCACTGACCTTGACCACTGGTCTGAAGTAATGAAGCTTCTTTGGGCACTGGAGCCAGGTGGTGGGGGTGACACTGCTGTCAGTGATGACCTCGGTGATCTGGTCCCACATCGTTCTTTCTGGAGGGCCTCCTGCCCCCTGTGGGTAGAGGACCTCTGTTGTAGTGTTGACCCCCTGCACAAAGCTGGAGTGCTGCGTGCGAGACCCTGGGTGCCCCTTCCCCGGCTTGCTAAGCCATTTGTGTTAGTGCAGAAGCACTTCTCCCATTTCTTTAGGTGCGGAAGGGAATTCAGCATTAAGTGCTGAAGACTCCCATATGGGAGTTCTTTTTAATGTTATTATTTTTTTCAGAAGGCAGTTGAGCTGGAAGGCCTATTTTTACATCATTTTTATTTTTATTATTGCAGAAGGCATTGCCCTTTTAAGAAAACAACAATGCATTGCCCTTTTAAGATCCCACAATGCTTTGCAAAATCACAGACTCGCTTTCAGAGGTTGTTCGAAGCTGCTTGTGAATGCCACATTGGGGCCTGATGCCAGGACGAACGCCACCAGGAGGGGGTTGCACAGTAAGCTTAGTGCTGGGCTAATCACCATTAGTCCCCAGTGCCAATTTTTCAGTCCTACCAGCACCACCATTTTTGGCGGCCGTTAACCCACGGCCAAGGTAGCACCGGCAGCTTTCATGTCGCACTCGAATTTTAAGGCAATAGTCTCACCTTTACCACTCAAAATACCCATCAGTGTCACCTAAAAGAGTAACAGGTATTACAGGTACTTTTAATGTGTTTTCACCCGCATCACATACCATATTTAATATACTATGGATAGATACTTAGTGAAACCACTTTTAGTGATCATCACTTTCCCTAATCACAGGAATATAACGCTCAAATTGAATTTGTCAGAACTGATTTATATTAACTCTGTGGCCTAGAAATTCGATTTTGTAGTGCCTGTTGTTTGGGCACTACGGGTGCAGTTTTAGTTCGAAAATGGCGTCCGAGCAGCACGCTCACAATCTTGGTGATGGGGGTAGTGTCTGCACTGGGAGCGTGCGCCAGAAGTATGTAGAGTAGACAGATCGTGACGTCAATCAGCGTGCAATGCTGATTTGATGCCAAGGCCGCCAATTTTGCCATCAACGCTGGAGGTAACGCTCTGTGTTAACCTCACATCAGCAGCTGCAAGGACCCCCTATCATCGATTATTTAAAGGGATCATCAACTATTCGCAGGTCAGTTGCAAATTGATTTTGACTGGCTCTGTGTAAGTTTGTGGAACTGTTTGCAGCTTGCTAGAGTTGTTGGTCAGGTGACAGGGAGTGGTCCTGCAAGTAGATAAGGCCTTGCTTCTGACTTCAAGGGTTCTGGTCAGACCACTTGCTCCCAGTCATGGGTGCTGTAGGTGTCATCCCCCTTGGCCGACAGCATGACAGGGAGATGGAGCAGAGGCAGCAAAGAAGAGGACAAGCTGCTCGCAGAGGGAGGAGGAGGAGGGGGAGAAGGGCTCTCAGCAGGAGGCCTTACCCACCATGGGTCTTCCGAGAGCCATTCTCTTACCTCAGCCTGAGCCAGGAGCAGTGTCTGAGGCATCTGCGCTTTACGAAGGAGGTGCTCACAGAACTCTGCCGCCTCTTGCAACCAGACCTGCAGCCTTACTCCAGGGCAAGGAAAGCGCTGCCAGTGACTGTGGCCCTGAATTTCTTGAAGAGATTTTGGGATGAGCGGGAAGTGGGATGTGAGAAGAAGGATAACGTATGAGGGTATTGGTATCTTCTTTCTTTCATCCTTGCCACTGGCCATGTGCTCAGCCATGCCCCTCCCAAGAATGGCCAGCACCGACTCTTCCATGGGGTTGAGGTCGTGCAGATGAGCCTGGCACCTGCTGGTTAAGTTCTGCTGGTGCTGGTTATGCGCCACATTTCCTGCAAGAGAAAGGGAAGTGTGTCAGTGAGTGTGGTGTAATGTGTTTGGTTGATGTGGCTGTCATGGTTGAATAGCTGGCAGTGTATTCAAGCTGTGAGATGTGGGTGTGAGGCTTACCACAGTGGTAAGCGTGTACGGGTGAGGTGAAGCTATGAATGTGAGGTGTGAGTCGTTGGTAGGTGAGTGGTGGGGGTGTGGTGCATTGAGCAGTGTGTGAGGCTAGTGGCGCAGATGGTGGGATATGACATTTGAAGATGAATTCACTGATCTTGACCACTCATGTGAGGTCATTAAACTTCTTTCTGCACTGCATCCATGACATTTACCGCAGTGACTATGTGCTCTCACTGCACTCTGGTCTGTTGCCTGGAGGGCTTCCTTGCCCACTGTGGATAGAGGACCGCACTCCGGGAGTTGACCTCCTGGACCAAGGCCTCCAGTGCTGCATTGGAGAACATTGGTGCATGCTCTCTCCCCTGTTGTGTCATCATTATAACTTTCTTGTTCAATGTCTTCCCAGCCACTTCAAGCACCTGTTGCAGGCAGAAGGCACTGCACCTTTAAGAGGTGCAGGCTGCCTTTTAATAGTGCAGGCTAGCTTTAATAGGAGCTAGCCTCGCACAAACCTGGGCCCCCTGCTGAGTGTTCAGCCACTCAGCAGCGCATTCAGTGCTCGGCTGAATGCTACAATCATGGAAATGAGCAGGCAGCACAAAGTTCAGGTGCTGCCTGCAGTCCTCCGAATGGGCGCGGGTTGCTATCTCATCACGATTTCTAGGCCTGTATATTTTCCACTAATTGCATAGACCCATACCTAGCTTTTCCTCAAATCCCTATTGTTTCCCATTTTCTGTTTTGTTTCCTAGTCTATTGGTACTAGTACCTTAAACAGCTGATTAAATAGTTCTTATCTTCTCCCCATACACTGCTTCGAATGTTAGTGCTATAAAAGGGAAGTTAGTATTTTCATTAATCTCAACTCAACACCAGCATTCAGAGCAAAGTGCTGTTCAACTACTTAAAATATTGGTGAATTCTGAACATCTCAGCAATAAGATTAACAGCCTTGAATTGCGAGCAGTCAATGAAGCATAATAAAAACAGTGAAATACTTTTTATAGCACGAACCTTCTGAGCAATACAAAGAGAGACTGAACAGCCATTTAATCAGCCAGCTGCTTGATTCCAAGTGCAATTCACTGTTGGAATCATGGAATACCTGCCTTCTGATATACTGACCTGTCAGTTATGATCATGATTTTAGGGATGGGCAATAAATGCTGGCCTTGCCAGCGACGCTCACATCCCATAAACGAATGAAAAAAAAATGATTTGTACTTAATAGCCAAACTGATCAATATAACAAGATTCCACTATACTAAATGATTACAGGCTACAAAAAAATGCACTGGCCAAATTTGTACCAGCTCAGATTACTACTTGACATTGAGTTCCCATTCCTATTCTTAAATGTAAGGATGTCTTAGGAAGCTGTGTTAAAACAGAATCCACATGTATAGAGTTACGAAAAGAGAATGGTACCATCCTCTGTGTACTGCATGCCACCAAGCAGTGGTGATTTGAGGGGGCGATTTTCAAATATTTCGGAGAGATATGTGAGACAATAGGGCTATAATATTGGGCCAGAATTTGCGGTCCTGGTGACGGCAAACTGGCAGCGTTTACCATCATTTCGCTTTTTAAACTGACCGCAACTTCAGGATTTAGCGCATGCACAGCCAAATGCAGAAATCCTGAAGTTGCGGTCTGTTATTCACTGCTCCTCCACAGGCTGCGCTGTGCGTGCCCACACCCAGCTCTCCACAGAGCCAGCTATCAGTGAAATCTCTCAAGTCATGGAAACTGACAAAAACTTCAGCTCTTCTGCAGTAATTACACTGTTAAATACCCCAGAGTAGTCTTAAACGGAGCGTTTCTAAACAGTGTGTTAAAGTTAGGAATTTGGAGAGTGGAAGTGTCTGGTAAGTACTGGCTAAGTACTGGGTAGTTCACTAGGTTGATTCCTGAGATGAGAGGGTTGGTTGTCCTATGAGAAGAGATTGAGTAGATTGGGCCTATACTCTCTGGAGTTTAGAAGAATGAGAGGTGATCTCATTGAAACATACAAGATTCTGAGGGGGATTAACAGGGTAGACGCTCAGAGGTTGTGTCCCCTGGCTGGAGAGTCTAGAACTATGGATCATAGGATCCCAATTTGCATAGATTAATAATGGTCCTGCCTGATTCAGGTCAATGCCTCAACTGCTCAGTGGAAGGTCCCAGGAAAAATTGCAGCGGAGTAAACACAGGGCAGTAAGTCTAACACCTCCATTTTAAATCTGTTTCGATTTTGTTGGGGCGGATTGAGTTTATATAGGGCCGACATTTGCGATCGGAGGCTTCCCGCGGGCGGACGCCTCCGACCTGCACAATGTCTACAAAAGTATCTGGTGGCCCGGGTGGAATGGTGGCTTGCGATCCTGCGCCTCTCCGGGTCCGTGCGGGCAGAGCCCCACGTATCACAGGGGCGCAAGCGGTTCGTAGGCGCTCCTGGGATCACGTGGGCCGGCCCAACCAATAAAGGAAGGGATTCTCTATTCAAACTTTTGACAGTTCTGTACGTATGGAATTGTCATAAGTATGAATGGGGATCACTTAAAAAATATAACACACATGAAATTTTTTTTTAAATTACATATTTAAAATTAATTAAAATGCCATTTAATTAAATATTTTAAACAAAAATTTAATTTTTTCAAAAGAAGTGTTAAATGTTTTTACGGGGCTAAAAATAAACTTACCTTTTTGAAGAGTATTTTTAATTTATAATTGAGTGATAACATTTTATTTTTCTAGGCATAAGAATTTGACAGGCATTCAGCAGGTGGAAGTTGTGCAAATAGCACAGCTCTCCACCCGCAGAGGCCCTTCTCCTACGGATGCGAAGGATCTGTCAAGGGAATTCTTGACAGATTGCAAGTGCCGGGTTTCAATGCATGCACTTCACATGCCTAAACCCGGAACTTGCGCGGCCCCCATGGGCGAGTGCGCACCTCGTACGCACCCGTGGGGGTCGCAGAATACGGCCCAATATCTAACCATTTGTGTTTGTGGAGTCCACTATTCTTATCTTTGGCTGTTCATTATTCTTTTCTATTCTTAGTTTGAAGCTGACTATGTTGTGATCCAATGTTCCCTCTTATTTTTTTTTGTGGGTGCACAGTCTCTTTAAGGAGCTGCACGCCCATTCAAAATACCATGCATGCACGGTTTTTCGCATTGAAATGCCGGTGAGCTGGCTGCGATGGAGGTTCTGAATTCTGCACTGCCACCGGGCCACACAGCTTAAAGGGAACATTACATAGGACCCCGATGCCATTTTAACTGCCTACTGGGCAGAGAGTGCGCCATGGATACTTTGCTCAGTAAAACCTGGCGTAAAGCAGAAGAGGCCTGAATAGGTAAATGCAAAAATTATTTTAGTGCGTTTTGGAGGAGCAGGAGTGCTCCTCCAGGCTCACAAGAATAATATGGACCACCGTTGCCCTCGGCTCCCACCCTTCCACGATTGCATTGCCCTACCCGGACCTATCTTTTTCCGGCCTGCCCAATATTTTACTGGCCCGGAGCCGGCAAGCTGCATCAGGAACCTCGCTTGGTGCCCGAAACCTGCTGCATACATGTTAATGAGGAACGGCACTCAAAATATACTAGGCCTTCTGCCCAATATTTAAAATCCACCCTAAAGTTCAGTACAATAAGGGATCTGGCCCAAATTAATAAAGCAGAAATGTAGCAAACAGGTTGACAGATCAGGAGTGGCAGATTTTCAAATCTGAGATGCTCAGAGTAAAAAATATATCCCCATAAGCAAAGATGGGGTGTATCAAAGAATGGAGATCCATGGATAAATAGGGTTCACAATACTAAAGCTAATCACGAGGAATATTCAAAGTGTAATGGGAGAATTAAAAGGGAGACCAGAAGGATTAAATGGGTATATTATAAATGTATAGCAGATAATATCAAATAAATTGTATGGGCTTTTGTAAGCACAAACACTGTAAAATAATAGTTAAAGAGTTGGTGGCACCACTCAGGAATGAAGGAGGGTGTCTAATTGTGGATGAAGTATTCCAGAGATATTAAATACATATTTTGAATTAGTTTTTATAAATGAAGGCATGCACCCTTGGCTTTTAAAAGGTGTCAGAGAGGAGCGAGCAGAGTCTCTGGGCTTAATTTTTTAACCCTTCTTAATTATGCAAATTAGCCAGTGGAACTGGGCAGTGCCCAGTGTAACACCCTTGTTCAAGAAGGGAGAGGTGGGTAAGCTGATATCAGTTCGTCTAATGTCATTTGTAGGCAAACTCTTAGAGTTGATAATTTCACAAAAATTAGTAAGCGTTAAAAAATGCATGGATTAATCAACAACATGGATTTGTTAAAGGCAAGTCATATTTGACATTTTTTGAAGAGTGACCAAAGGGCTAAAGGCAATGCAGTAGATGTAGGGTGCATGGATTTTCATAAGGTGTTTGATTAAATATCTCAAGTGCTTGTTAAAAATTGTGGCATATGATATGAGAGGGAACGTAGCAGCAAGGAGAGGAAATGAAGAGTTTGGGTAAATGGGTATGGCTTGGTCTAGAGAAGGGTTGGAAGCAACGTTCCTCCTAATTTTATTTGGGTGCACGGTTCCTTTAACGGGCTGTGTGGCCCAGTCAAAATTTTGCGCATGCACGAAATCTCCCATTTAAAAAGCCGGTCTCGGGCTGCGTGGGACCTCCAGACAGCTGTGTGACCGCTTAGCAGGAAGGATGGTTAGAAGTGATGTACACCAGGGGTCAGTGCTGGGGCTGCTTCTGTTCTCTGCATACATAGATGGTTTGGTCTTGGGTATAGTGAATAAAATCTCAAAATTTGCTGATGACACAAAAGTAGGAGGTTTGGTAAATGGTGAGGACAACTGTAAAAAATTTTAGGAAGAGAAGGCAGGCTAGTTGATTGGGCAGACAGGTGGCAGATGCAAATTAACATGAATGCAAGTGTGAGGTAATACATTCTGGGGAAAATAAATCAAGGAATAAGAGTATACACTTAATGAACAGACACTGAAGAGTGTAAATGAACAGAGACCTAACGATTCAAATACATAATCCCTTGAAAGTATGAATGCAGGTAGATAAAGCCATAAGAAAGGTTAATAGAATTTTAGGTTTCATAAATAAAGGCATAGAGTACAAGAGTAAAGAAGGAATGATTTTTTATAAAAAGGGTACCATGTACGGTGCTGGGTGTCCCATTATAGAAAGGATATTAAAGCCATTAAGAGTATACAGCAGGCAATCGCCAGGATGATGCCAGGATGGGAAACAGTAGTTATAAGGAAAAATAAAAGAAAAACTTCCATTTATATAGCGCCTTTCATGACCACCGGACGTCTCAAAGCACTTTACAGCCAATGAAGTACTTTTAAAGTGGAGTCACTGTTGTAATGTGGGAAACATGGCAGCCAATTTGCGCACAGCAAGCTCCCACAAACAGCAATGTGATAATGACCAGATAATCTGTTTTTTTGTTATGTTGGTTGAGGGAGAAATATTAGCCAGGACACTGGGGATAACTCCCCTACTCTTCTTCGAAATAGTGCCATGGGATCTTTTATGTCCACGTGAGAAAGCAGACGGGGCCTCGGTTTAACGTCTCATCCAAAAGACGGCACCTCCGACAGTGCAGCACTCCCTCAGCACTGCATTGGTGTGTCAGCCTAGCTTTATGTGCTCAAGTCCCTGGAGTGGGACTTGAACCCACAACCTTTTGACTCAGAGGTGAGTGTGGAACCCATTGAGTCACAGCTGACACAAGGAGAGCTTTGAGATACTGGGATTCTTTCCACTGGAAGAGTAAGAAGAGCTTTAATAGAGATTCATAAAATTGTGAAGAGTTTTGATTGACTGAAAAGGGATTCCTTTGGTTGGGGAATCAGTGACAAGTGATTATTAATTTAAGATTATCACTAAGAGAGTGAGGAGAGAGGTTCGGAGAAAACTCTATCCACAGAGTGTTATTGGAGAATGTAATGCTTTTCACGGAGACTGGTTTATGCAGAGACAATGGCATCTTTTAAGGGAAAATTGGATAAATATTTGAAGCAGAAAAAGAAACAAGGCTGTTGAGAGAGAATGGGACAATGGAATTAGTTTTGTATCGCTCTAGCAAAGAGCCAGCACAGAAATGATGAGCTGAATGGCTTCCTCTGTGCTGTAAAAATCTAAGGGGGTAATTTTGACTTTGTGCCACAGTATAAAACAGGTGATTTCAAATCGGCAGCCCGTTTTACATTTCTCTCGCTTTTTATTTGTATTGACTTCAATGGATATAAAAATCAGGAGTGATGTAAAACGGGCTGCCAATTTACGATCACCCATTTTACACTATCACACAAATCAAAAGTATCCACAATGGTTCAAAGCAGTAGACACAAGGTAAGAAGGAGATACTAGGCACAAAGTGGGATGGGTCAAGGTACAGGAGGGGTGCATTAATTCAGTGGTGCAGTTCTGTCTAATACATCCAGTTCTCTGTTCACAAAATGATCCACAGACATAATGGTCAAATGAAATTCAAACCTCTTGCTCAGTGTCAGCCTACATTTTGAGGTTGAACCTGTGACCATACAGGTGTGAAATTAATACCTATCTCACAGTATTTTTTCTTTTAAATGTAATATATTGTCCCTGAAATTAACAAACTTCAAGTGCATCCAAGCAATAGGTAGGATACTGAAAGAATTCCCTGGCCTCCAAGGCTGCCTGTTTAATGTTACAATACTTCTTCAGTGAGCTACTGGTTCACAGTTCTGACAAACTCATCTCACACATGACTGCATGCCAGACCCAGTATCTGATGGGATTTCAGTATCTGACCAGAGTCAATAAATCTCTTACCAGAACAGTACAACACCCTATCCTTCTCCTTTCTCCTCCATTTTCATTAGTTCCCTACTATAGCTAACCTGATTTCTCTCTTACACATGAAGGAAAGAGAGAGAG
This sequence comes from Somniosus microcephalus, assembly GCF_052327205.1. NCBI lineage: Eukaryota > Metazoa > Chordata > Chondrichthyes > Squaliformes > Somniosidae > Somniosus > Somniosus microcephalus. The sequence goes on along the minus strand of NC_140996.1, from coordinate 142,076,944 downwards.
AGTATATAAGATACGTGGTAAGTAAAAGTGAAATATAGAAATATTATTGAATAATTCCTGCATTCTAATATTATTTGTCTCATCAAAGAGTTTCAAAACCAGAAAGCTTTCAGTATTTTTAATGGGTTCTCCTTTGTACCTACATATTCCAGGTGATAGTCTTAGACACATGGGCCGGGATTTTACCGGCGCTACGAGTGCGAGTTTGGAGGCGGGTCAGCTGTCAAAATGGCAGTGATTGACAGTGGGGCAGAAGTGCGCCTTCAGCCCGCCTCCATGTCAGTTGCCCAAGTGCCGGGTCTTTCTTCACTTCACAGACACGACACCAAGCGGCGGGGGCTGGCAATCTTAACATTTTAAGGTAAAATTGCTACTGGATTACACGGTGTCATGTGTTACCATAGAAGCTAGAAATCAGCCACTCAATGCACTTCATAACACAAGTTCTACCACAAGCCCAGTGACTCCCACATCAACCTCATCCCACTCCGCTTCCTGTTAGGATTCCATTCCTTTCTCTCAGTGCATCTGTTTCAGTCACAGCTGCTCAGATAATGGCACCTTTCACACCAGAGTTTCCAAAGTGTCTTCTTTTTTTTTAGGCAAGGATTCCCCTCCACTGTTTTACAGAGAACCCATGACTGGGTCTGTCCCACTTCCCATGCTGATGCCCTCACTCCTTCTAGCTCACAACCGGGATAGGATCCTTGTTATAAATCTCATCATTCATCAAGAAACTACTTGTGAAATAATGCTGGACAGCCAGCTGGTGGCGCCGTCCAAGGAGTATAAATACTCGGGCGTCGGCCCCAGCTTTCCAGGGACATTTTGTAAGACAAGGAACTAGTGAAGTACAACTAGACCTCCATGTTCTGAAACAAGTTGATTGAAGCCTTGCTTTATGCTCAAACCAAGTGCGTAGTGAGTTTTATTACGTCAATTTAATCAACTTGATATCGACTCCACGCTTTGGGTGATTTCGGGAACAGCCAGCTACAACTCGAACCATAGAAGGGAACTCAGACAAGTAATCGATCCATCATGGAGAAACTACTCAGACCCGCCCGTCTCAGCCTGGACCCGAATTCATTTACAGCTGCTAAGGTATGGAAACTCTGGTATCGTACTTTCAGCAACTTCCTCAGGGTGTGTGGTGAGAATGTTTCTGATAAATTAGAGATACTTGCTAATTATGTATCCCCTCATGTGTTTTATTATATCGAAGACTGTGTAGACTATGACGCCGCTATCCAAATACTACAGCAGCTATATGTCAAGTCCCCAAATGAAATTTTTGCTCGGCATCTACTGGCCACAACTCGACAACAACTCGGGGAATCACTTGACGAATTCCTTCAGAAACTTCGCAGGCTCAGCAAGGATTGTAACCTTAAAGCTGTTACAGCTGAGCAGTACCAGGAGGAGTTAATTTGTGATTCCTTTATTAATGGGATTGCATCTCCCTTCATACATCAGCATCTGTTGGAGAATAAAACCCTCAAGTTACAGGCTGCCTATGACCAGGCATGTTCTCTGGACTTAGCAAAGAGGAATGCAGACACCTATCTTTCACCACGTGCACAGGCTGCTACTATCACTTTTAGTCATGGTGTGGAGATGCTGGAGTTGGACTGGGGTGGACAAATGTAAGAAGTCACACAACACCAGGTTATAGTCCAACAGCTTTATTTGAAATCACAAGCTTTCGGAGCACTGCTCCTTTGTCAGGTGAAGTGGAGAAATGCATAAAGACACAGCTTATATAATCAGAGAATCATGTCAGATGTTTACAGGTAATCTTGCCAACTGCCATTTATCACACCTCAGCAGAGAGATAATCACAGCAATCAAAGGTGTGAATGGTGTCCAAACAGGTCAGTCAGGAAAACATTACATCAAAGAACAATGAGGTGGGGTCACAAGGGGTCAAATATTGCAGATGCTGGGGTCTGCATGAAAAACAAAAAAACAGACAAAAAACATTTTTTTTTTTGCTGGAAATCACAGCAGGTCCGGCCGCATCTGTGTAGAGAGAACAAGCCAATGTCGACTCGAGTCTGGATGACCCTGCGTCAGGTGGGGTTACATGTAGCGTGACATGAACCCAAGATCTCGGTTGAGGCCGTCCTCATGGGTGCGGAACTTGGCTATCAGTTTCTGCTCGACGATTTTGCGTTGTCGTGTGTCTCGAAGGCCGCCTTGGAGAATGCTTACCCGAAGATTGGGGGCTGAATGTCCTTGACTGCTGAAGTGTTCCCCGACTGGGAGGGAACACTCCTGCCTGGTGATTGTTGCGCGGTGTCCGTTCATCTGTTGTCGCAGTGTCTGCATGGTCTCACCGATGTACCATGCTCCGGGGCATCCTTTCCTGCAACGTATGAGGTAGACAACGTTGGCCGAGTCACATGACTCTCACAGCCCGTGACTCTTTCGATAGGCCTCGGGCGGAAGCCCACACGGATGATGATGCCAACCCGGCTGATGACAACCCTACCCTAGAAACCTACACCGATGACGACCCCGCCCTAGCGGCATCTTGGCAATCTGGAAGGAAGTGTTTCTTCTGTGGAGTTGCGTTCCATTATAGGAAATTTTGTCCTGCTCGTAGCGTGACCTGTAATCATTGTAGCAAGAAAGGTCACTTTTCTAAGGTGTGCCAGTCAAGAGCCGCTGTTAGTAAGAAAGGTCACTTTTCTAAGGTATACCGGTCGAGAGCTCCTGTTAGTTTTGCAGCTACTATCTATAAAACTGCTCCTCCCCCAAGAGCCACTACTAAGGTTACAGCTGCAATCTATAAAACTGCTCCTCCCCCAAGAACCACTACTAAGGTTACAGCTGTCAAGGGTAAAACTGCCCCTCCTCCCATCATAGCTGTTTTTCCCCAAAGTCTGTCCCATGCAGCCACGAAGGTTTCGGTAAATGGACACATTTTGAGTGCACTAATCGACTCATGCAGCTCTGACAGCTTCATTAGTGAGCGAGCTGTCAGTAAGTTAAAACTGCGTATTTACCCCTCGGACAGGGAAATTGCAATGGTTCTGACGACACTGACCACCAATTCTTCTGACTTTTCTCTTGTCGACCTTATTCTCAATGGCCGCACTTATTTCTCCACCTGGCTCAGAGTGCTCAAGAACCTATGCAGTGATGTGCTCCTGGGACAGGATTTACAGAAACAACACAAAAGACTCACTTTCGAGTTTGGAGGGTCAAAGCCGGAGCTGACTATTTCCAAAGTACCATTTTGTGCGCTTTCGGCGGCTTCGCTTGACAAGCCCTCCTTGTTTGCCAATCTTTCCCCCTGATGTAAGCCCATAGTCACTAAATCATGATGTTTCAGCCAAGATGATCGATCCTTTATCGAGACAGAAATCTCTCGCCTTCTAACTGACGGTATAATTGAGCGATGTTGATCTTCCTGGCGGGCTCAAGTCGTCGTTGTTAAAAATCCTCTGAAGCAACACAAGAAACGTCTTTGCATCGATTACTCGCAAACTATTAACCAGTATACCGATCTGGATGCCTACCCACTACCACGCATCGATGGCACGGTCAATAACCTTGCCAACTACAAGGTATTTTCAACTTTTGATTTGAAGAGCGCACATCCTCAAGTGCCGTTAAAGGACTCTGACAAGAAGTATATGGCCTTTGAGGCCAATGGTCGGCTTTACCAGTTTTGTCGCCTTCCATTTGGGGTCACCAATGGGGTGGTCGTCTTTCAACGGGCAATGGATAGCCTAGTCAAGCAGGAGAACTTAACGGACACTTTTTCATATCTGGATAATATCACCATTGCTGGTTGATGCACTATCAATTGCTACAAAAGACTGGAGATTGAGAAAGTAATAAACAGGCTTTTATTACCAAAGAACAGAGCATGCCTCTTGTGGTTGCCTGGTATCCAAAAGGGCCGGAGGCTTCTGAGCAGCGACCTTTATACCCAGCCATGAGGGTGGAGCCAGGGGCGGAGTCAGCTGAGGCATGCACAGACAAGTACAACAATATGCAAGAGTGAACAACAGTACTAACAGTGAACAACAATACTAACAACAGTGGTTTACCACATTCACCCCTTGTTTAGAATTGAGTCCGGCGGGGTGAAGTGCACTAAAAATTCGTGTACTGAAGTCTATCAGGAGGCCTTGTAAGCCGTCCTGAGCGTCGCAGCAGCGGCGGTGATGGTGCAGCATCCAACGGTGAACCCGGTGTCTCGTTCAGAGGAGGTGTAGCAGGTGGCGGACCCTGGGGCTGCTGCATGCCGTCTACAGGGGTCAGAGCATGGGTAATGGGAGGTAGCGATGGTGGTCTCTCAGAGGCACCCGAAGGTGCGAGGTCTCGTGCGGGGACTGTGTCCTGGGGGTAGGCAGGAGTAGCGGTGGGTGGCGAAGAGGGTGTTTCAGGAGCACCTGCAGGTGCGAGGTCTCGAATGGAGACTGTGTCCTCCCGCCCGTCCGGGTACACCACGTAAGCATACTGCGGGTTGGCGTGGAGGAGGCTCACCCTCTCGACCAGGGGGTCCGCCTTATGGGTCCTCACGTGCTTCCGCAGTAGGACGGGACCTGGAGAAGTCAGCCATGTTGGTAGCGAAATCCCCGACGTGGACTTCCTGGGGAAGGAGAACATTCTCTCGTGAGGAGTGGCATTGGTGGGTGTACAGAGCAGCGACCGAATGGAATGGAGTGCCGCAGGGAGGACCTCCTGCCAGCGGGAGGTCGGAAGGCCCTTAGATTTTAAGTTTAAAAGGACTGCCTTCCAGACTGTCGCATTCTCCCTTTCCACCTGGCCGTTACCCCGGGGGTTGTAGCTGGTGGTCCTGCTTGTAGCAATGCCTCTCGCGAGCAGGTACTGCCGAAGTTCGTCGCTCATAAAAGATGAGCCCCTGTCGCTATGGATATAGCTAGGGAAACCGAACAAGGCGAAGAGGTCATTCAGACATTTAATGACCGTGGTACTGGTCATGTCCGAGCAAGGGATGGCAAACGGGAAACGGGAGTACTCATCAATTATATTGAGGAAGTACACATTGCGGTCAGAGGAGGGGAGGGGCCCTTTAAAATCGATGCTCAGCCGCTCGAAGGGGCGCGTGGCTTTGATCAGGCTCGCTCTGTCTGGCCTATAAAAATGCGGCTTGCACTCGGCACAGATCTGGCAGTTCCTGGTCATGGTCCTGACCTCCTCGATGGAGTAGGGCAGGTTACGGGATTTGATAAAATGGAAGAACCTGGTGACCCCCGGGTGGCAGAGGTCATTGTGGAGGGTCTGTAGCCTATCAACCTGCGCGTTGGCGCACGTACCACGTGATAGGGCATCTGGGGGCTCATTGAGTTTCCCGGGCCGGTACAAGATATCGTAATTGTAGGTGGAGAGTTCGATTCTCCACCTTAAGATCTTGTCATTCTTGATTTTGCCCCGCTGCTTATTATGAAACATAAAAGCCACTGAACGCTGGTCAGTGAGCAGGGTAAATCGTTTTCCGGCCAGGTAATGCCGCCAATGTCGCACGGCTTCCACAATGGCCTGGGCCTCCTTTTCGACAGAGGAGTGTCGAATCTCGGGGCCCTGGAGGGTCCTTGAGAAAAAGGCCACGGGTCTCCCCGCCTGGTTAAGGGTTGCAGCTAGGGCAAAGTCGGATGCGTCGCTCTCCACTTGAAAAGGAAGGGACTCATCCACAGCGTGCATTGTGGCCTTCGCAATGTCTCCTTTTATGAGAGTGAAGGCTGCACAGGCCTCTGCTGTCAGGGGGAAGGAGGCGGACTTGATGAGGGGTCGGGCTTTATCCGCATAGTTGGGCACCCACTGAGCATAGTAAGAGAAAAACCCCAGGCATCTCTTCAGTGCTTTCTGGCAGTGGGGGAGGGGGAGCTCCATAAGGGGGCGCATTCTATCGGGGTCTGGGCCGATGACTCCGTTCTCCACTACGCAGCCAAGAATAGCAAGGCGCGTAGTACGAAACATACATTTGTCTTTGTTGTATGTGAGATTCAGCCGCTGGGCCGTCCGGAGGAATTTCTCTAGATTAACGTCGTGGTCCTGCTGGTCGTGGCCGCAGATGGTGACGTTGTCTAGATATGGGAAAGTGGCCTGGAGCGCGTTCTGGTCAACCATCCGGTCCATCTCCCGTTGGAAGACAGAAACTCCGTTGGTGACGCCGAAGGGAACTCTGAGAAAGTGATAGAGCCGACCGTCAGCTTCAAAAGCTGTGTACTGGCGGTCCTCAGCCCTGATGGGGAGCTGGTGGTATGCCGACTTCAGATCAATCGTCGAGAACACCCGGTATTGTGCTATCTGATTGACCATGTCAGATATGCGGGGGAGTGGGTATGCATCTAGTTGGGTGTAGCGATTGATCGTCTGGCTGTAGTCAATAACTAGGCGCTGTTTTTCGCCAGTCTTCACTACCACCACTTGTGCTCGCCATGGGCTGGTGCTACTTTCAATAATCCCTTCCTTCAGGAGTCTCGCTACCTCGGATTTAATGAAGCTCCTATCCCCAACACTGTAACGCCTGCTTTTGGTAGCGATGGGCTTACAGTCGCGGGTGAGGTTAGCGAACAAGGAGGGGGGGGGGACTTTAAGGGTGGAGAGGCTGCAAATGGTGCACGGCGGGCGATTTAAAAGCTGCTGGCTGCAGACTGTGAGTGGGGGGAGGGGTCCGTCATACGCTAATGTGACACTCTTAAGGTGGCACTGAAAATCCAACCCCAGTAGAACGGCAGCGCAGAGATGGGGCAGGACCAGAAGTTTAAAATTTTTGTATTCTGTGCCCCTTACTGAAAGGGTCACTACACAGTAGCCACCGACGTCCGCTGACTGGGCTTTGGAAGCCAAAGAGATCCGATGGCGCGTCGGCAGGACCGGGAGAGAGTAACTGCGCACCGTGTCGGGGTGGATAAAGCTCTCCGTGCTCCCGCTGTCAAAAAGGCAGGTAGTGGCGCGGCCGTTTACCGTAATATCCATCATGGACCTGGACAGTTGATGAGGGAGAGATTGGTCCAGCGTCACGGAGGCCAGCGTATGGTCGAGCGAGTCGATGTGGTCGTCAGATGAGGCGGTGGTTGAGTCCGGGTCCCCCGTGGTTGAAGTCGGAGGCGTCCAAGATGGCGGACAAAATGGCGGCGCCCACGGTCCCGATCCCCACGCGGCTGGGGGAGCCCAAGATGGCGGACAAGATGGCTGCGCCCACGGTTCGCACGCAGCGCTGCTGGCGTTAGCGGTCTTCCCTTTGCAGGCGCTAACGTAGTGACCTTTCTTCCCGCAGCCGGAGCAGGTAGCATTCTTCGCGGGGCAGCGTGCTCTAGGGTGTTTAGCTTGGCCACAAAAATAGCATTTTTGTGCCTTGGACATCGCTGCAGCAGTCGGAGGTGGCGGTCCCATGGCCCAAGATTGCGGCGTCCACGGCGCGGGGCGATGAGGGGAGAAAGCGTCCATATTTCTGTGGGCCGCGTCGAGCGAGAGCGCGAGGGACACTGCCTTTGTCAGGTCTATTTCACCCTTCTCCAGCAGCCTCTGCCGGGAGTAGTCGGACCTTAGACCCGCAACGAAAGCGTCTCGTATCAGTCCCTCCGCATGTGCCGCGGCCGATACTTCCTTGCAGTCGCAGCCGCGTCCGAGTACCCGCAGTGCCCGTAGGAAGGCTTCCACCGATTCCCCGGGCTGCTGTCTGCGAGATCTTAAAAGGTGCCTGGCATAGACCGTGTTAACCGGGCGTGCATACTGTCCTTTCAGTAGGTCGATAGCCGCCGCGTAGGTCGTCGCATCTTGGATTAAAGTATAGACTTGGTGGCTCACCTTCGAGGCCAGGATTTTCAGTTTATTTTCATCAAGAGTCACGGTCGAGGCTTCCAGATACGCCTCAAAGCAACGCAGCCATTGTGCGAATTTAGTCGACGAACCTGCTTCTTGGGGGTCTAAGTCCAGGCATGTTGGTCTGAGGGCTCGCAGCAGCGCCTGCTGCTCAGCGTTTTGCGCCATCGGTTGATCAGCATCCGCAGCCAACATTTAACTTTGGTAATAAAATTGATGCACTATCAATTGCTACAAAAGACTGGAGATTGAGAAAGTAATAAACAGGCTTTTATTACCAAAGAACAGAGCATGCCTCTTGTGGTTGCCTGGTATCCAAAAGGGCCGGAGGCTTCTGAGCAGCGACCTTTATACCCAGCCATGAGGGTGGAGCCAGGGGCGGAGTCAGCTGAGGCATGCACAGACAAGTACAACAATATGCAAGAGTGAACAACAGTACTAACAGTGAACAACAATACTAACAACAGTGGTTTACCACACTGGTCATGACCAGAAGCAGCATGATGCCAACCTCCAGAAATTTTTTGATGTTCTCCATCGTCGCAACTTAACCTTAAATGAGTCCAAATCTGTGAAATCAGTACCATCAGTCAACATCCTTGGCTACTGGGTGGGCAACGTTGTCATCAAACTAGATCCGGAGTGACTTCGTCCGCTTCAGGAGCTCCCTCCCCCTACGAATCTCGGCTCTCTTCGTCGGGCACTCGGCATGTTCGCCTATTATGCGAAATGGATACCCCACTTCTCCGACAAGATCCAGCCCCTGCTTCACGCAAAGTCATTTCCATTAGAGGCAACGGCTATTTCAGCTTTCAACCTCCTCAAGCGACAACTGGAAAAAGCCACGCTTTGTTCCATTGATGAAAACCTTCCTTTCGTGGTCGACTGCGATGCATCGGATGTGGCGTTCTCTGCTACCTTGAATCAAGGTAGTCGACCCGTTGCATTTCTGTCCAGAACTTTGCAGGGTAGCGAGCTCCATTATCCTCCTGTCGAGAAGGAGGCTACGGCCATCATCGAAGCGGTACGTAAATGGAGTCATTTTCTCGCTCGTCACCATTTCACACTTATAACCAATCAGCGCTCTGCGGCCTTTATGCTGGATAACCGGAAACGCACTAAGATCAAGAATAACAAAATACAACGCTGGAGGATGGAATTGGCCGCCTTTGGCTACACCATACATTATCGACGCGGCAAAGAGAATGTGGCCCCGGATACCCTCATGCGGGCATTCTGCTCTTCTATGTCAACGTCGACTCTGGCGGATCTTCATACTGACTTATGCCATCCTGGCGTTACCCGTATGTTGCACTTTGTGCGATCTAAAAATCTCCCATTTTCTACAGAAGATGTGAAAAGAACGTGCTCCTCCTGTAGAATTTGTGCGGAATTAAAACCGCAATTCTTCCGTCCATCGCATGGCTCACTCATACACGCTATGCAGCGACTCAGCATTGACTTTAAAAGGCCATTGCCCGCCGCAACACGAAACACCTACTTACTGACTATGGTGGACGAATATTCACGCTTTCCCTTTGCTTTCCCCTGTCCCAATATGCTTACTTCCACAGTGATCAAATGCCTTGATCAAGTCTTTTCCCTTTGCAGTTCGGCCAATTTCATCCACTCTGATCGGGGTCCCTCCTTCATGTCAAGCGAACTCAAAAGTTATCTCTCCCAACGGGGAATCGCCACAAGTAAAATGACACCATACCATCCCATCGGTAACGGACAGGTTGAGAGATACAACGCTATCATTTGGAACGCTGTTCATCTTGTGCTGAGGTCACGCAACCTACCAGACCAGCAGTGGGAAACTATGCTCCCTGACGTGTTGCATTCCATCAGGTCTCTCCTTTCTACGGCAACCAAAATCACACCTCACGAGCGATTCTTCGGCTTCCAGCGTCGCTCCACCCATGGGACGTCTCTACCGTCATGGTTGGCAGCTCCCGGCCCCGTGCTGCTCCGAAGATTCGTCCGATCATCTAAAACCGATCCTCTCGTCGATGAGGTAGAACTCACAGATGTCAACCCCACGTACGCGCACGTGCGGTACCCTGATGGCCGGGAGTCCACCATATTGCTCTGGGACCTGGCTCCCTGTCCGGCCGGTTCCACGGACCCAACCGATAGAGGGACACACGGGGATGATGCCGACACTCTGCCCGCCCCTGAAGATGACGTCCTACCTGGGGCATTGAGAGATCTGCCAGCTGTCCCACCGGATCCACTCGGGGAGCCGAGTGCTCCCCGTGGGATGGCCACCCGAGGCCAGGACGCTGGTCAATCCCTGGCTATCCAACGGGATGAAGCCAGTTCTGCGCCTGTGGGGACCCACACCCGGAGTCACAATCTCCCCAGCCTCCCTCAGGTCGATCAGAGCAGCACGGGCCCTGTTGATCCACCGGTATGGATCAAGCGGCCCAGGGACCAAGACACGGTCCGGGGAGACGTACCTTCTAGCCATAAACAAAAATCTAAAAGACTGCGGCTATTCGTGGTCCGCCTGATCTGCTAAGAGGAAGTTGTCGGACTTCCAAATCTTTTAGGCAGGAAGAATGTTATAAATCTCATCATTCATCAAGAAACTACTTGTGAAATAGCGCTGGACGGCCAGCTGGTGGCGCCATCCAAGGAGTATAAATACTCGGGCGTCGGCCCCAGCTTTCCAGGGACATTTTGTAAGACAGGAACTAGTGAAGTACAACTAGACCTCCATGTTCTGAAACAAGTTGATTAAAGCCTTGCTTTATGCTCAAATCAAGTGTGTAGTGAGTTTTATTACATCAATCTTCATCTTCCATAAACCAGCCCCCCATTCAACAGATCATCTTCTGTCATTTCTGTCACCTCCTAACATGATCCCATCACAAATATATTTTCCCTCCCCTGTCTGTTTTCCAAATCATTTCATCCATGGCACACTGGTTCACTCTTACATTACCCATATCACCTTCTTTCCTTCTGCTGGTACTTTCCTGTGCCAGTACAGGAGATGCAACACCTACCCATTCATCTCCTCCCACACCACTGTGCAGGGCCCCAAACATTTATTTATTTCAGGTAAGATAGTGATCTATGTGTAAGTCTAACCTCATATGCTGTATCCGCTACTCACAGTGCAGTCTCCACACACTGGAGAGACAAAACGCACATAAGATGACGACATTGCTAAACACTCCCGAATTTTGTGACCCTTCCCACTTCTAATTTTGATCTCACTGTCTTTGGCCTTCTACAATGTTCCAATGAAGTTCAATGCAAGCTTGAGGAATTACAACTTATCTTTCTACTAGGCACTTTGCAGCCTTCTCTTCTTTATATTGATTTTAATAACCTCAGACCTTAACTATAGCTTTCACTTCCTCTCTGGCAGGAAGAATTGGGTTACGTGTGCTGGCCTTTCGGGGGCAGGGGACAGGGTGGTACTTATGATGGGGCTCCTCCATTGGAACACCATGCTGCTGGGGCAGTTTGTACTTTTGAACTGATTTTATTTTCCTCCCAGACTGCTGGAACTGTCTCACCAGTTTTACGAGCTTCCATGTCTATCAGCCGCACTTCTTTCACCTATTCACACATTCTGTGCCTCATAAATGTCTTAAATTTCTTTCATTTTGCTTCCTGTTGTCTTCTGCTAATATATCTCCTGCCATTTAACCATCTCCTGTTTTCCACTTAAGCACTTCACAGGTCATTCTATTTTGTGCGTGCAAGGTTGTGTTTCCCTCCCCTTTCCCTTTGGTCTCTTCCTTTTTAAACGCTGTTCATCTGATATTTATTTCATTTCTGATGAAGAGTCTGCAACCTGAAGCATTAACTTGTCTGTTCTCTCCATAGATGCTGATTACCTCTGCTGAGTGCGGGGCGTGGCGGGGGGCAGAAATGCTCGTCCAGGTGTCCAGGACCCATGCCTGAAACAGGCATTAGTTCTTTTGCATATGCAAATTAGAGGCCTAACATCTATTTGTGGTCCCCTCTGCAATATTGTGCTGTCCTGAGGCTGCCTGAGCCAGCACTGTCTGCGTTCAGGAAAAGGTAATCCACATGCAGCCTAACAAGTGGTTCTTAAAGAGACCACTGCACACTGCCACCAAAATGGTAAGATTTTAAAATTTATTTACCTGAATCTGGAGCCGAAGCAGGCCACCACTCCCCCGCCCAATCGCGTACTGGACACTCCTACCAACCACCGCATCGAACCCCCTCCTTAAGTCCTGATCTCCCCCCCTATTCCGGTCTGCCCCCTCCCGATCATTTTCCCTTTAACAACCTACCTGAAAGGCATTGCTGGTGATGCAGCCACCTGGAATTTGAACATCGCCGATGAACTACCTGGGAACATCCAGCAGGTGTCTGCAGCTCACCTGTCTCATTTAATTGAGACCCGAGGCCCAACATCGGGTGTGCCTCAGGATGAATGGAGAAGGAAATGGGGTTCTTCAGTAAATCTGCTCACCTACTGTTGGCAAAGTGAGAACGTGATGACCTCACCAAACTGGAAGAGAATCACAAAGTTTCCTGGAGCAACGATCTGGTGTTAAGCCTCACCACCTGATGTTCCTTCACAGGCCATCCTGAGTGTGCCCAAAATTGGGTGCTAAATGAAAGGAAATCTAGCCCAATGTGTTGGGTCACTGTAACATCTATAGGCACACAACTACTTCCAAATTCCCCTCCAAGTCACACACCATCCTGACTTGGAAATATATTGCCGTTTCTTCATCGTCGCTGGGTCAAAATCCTGGAACTCCCTCCCTAACAGCACTGTTGGAGAACTTCACCACACGGACTGCAGCGGTCCAAGAAGACAGCTCATCACCACCTTCTCAAGGACAATTAGAGATGGGCAATAAATGTTGGCCTTGCCAGCACCACCCACATCCTGAGAATGAATAAATTATTAGTATTTTTTTAAATATACTGTTCATGTGGTCATCTAGTGTCATTTGTTTTTGCCAGAAAGGATACAAATACCAGAGGAAGAAATGAGTGCTGCAGGACTGGTGGAGCGAAAGTCCGCATTACCTGAGTACGTCAAGTGTTCCTTCTGGGCAGCCTGTGGGATCAGCACATGATAAGTTATAACAGCTTTCTGCTGAGCATGTGTTATTAATTGTGTAAACAGGCCTAAAAGCAAGGATATCTTCACAGGAGAATGTCTAAGAATCATTCAGCCATATCTGTAATGGTCTGGAATATGTCAGCTTGGTCACTTGTGTTTAGGGGAATGGGGGGAGTTTATGACGGAAATTAGGTCACTTCTGGTCATGGTAATAAATGATGGGAAAAGTTTATGATGACTATCAGGTCTCTTGTATCTATAGAAGTACATGTTTGTTTAGTTCATGTTATTTATTTCTTGTGTTCTTATTCTGTTGGCATTTGTATTTATCTTTGATGTGCTATGATTTTTTGGTGGTATGCATAGAATGTATTGATCAAAGATGAAATTTGGTATAAGAGCTATGAGTAAACCACTGTTCAGCAGCTCGCTCTCATACTGAAATAGTGTAGTGTGGAAAGACCTGAGCTCTCATACTGGTTTTGTGAAGTATGAACAGACCTGTGCGCTCATACTGGAATTCTTAGAGTATGATGTCTCACAAAGCTATCAGGCCGGTTGTGGATAGTATGGAAGTTCAATAAAGTCCTGATCCTGCATTGCTGCAACTGAGTCTGTGTGTAATCTGGTGTTTAAAGTAACGAGATGAAAAAGAACAAGAAAGTAGTTCAACATCACTCACACCTCATAAATAAGCGCCACCCATAGCTCTTTAAGAGAGCACCAGACCATACATCACACTTCAGAAAATATCTGATTTTCATAAAATAGCACAGGGTGAATCACAGGAGGTGGTCAATGAAGGAGGACTAGCTGTTGGCGTGCTGCAGGGATTCAGGGGCCTCGCAGGGGTTCAGGGGCCTCACAGGGATTCAGGGGTCTCGCAGGAATGCAATGGTATCTGCACATAGAGATCAGTGGCTACAGTCTGGACTCAACCTCTAGTAGTGACATGCATGGTAAAGCACAGGTGTAGGCAGTTGGCTTTCAAATCACTTCAAATATCTTACCTGCCTCTGAGAAAATGAAAGAGAGAAGTCCTTCAAAGCATCTGGCTATCACAGACACACAATCAGAGCGATCTGGGTCTCCAACATGGAGAGGTAGGCAGCCAGCAATATTGCAATTCAGTGCTCAGTGAGATCTCTCAGGGATCCTTCAACAGAGCATCACTTAGGAGATGAGAAAGTACATGGCATACTGATTCACAAAGTACAAATGGACAACACAGCAGTGCAACACATGCATTCTTACATTAATAAAAATGAATATTGGCCACTGTACAGTTTGCAGTGAGTACTTTTCATGTGAAAAACAAATTGTTTTCCACTTAGCACTGCCAAAAAAAACCTGGGCAATGTTAGTTGAAACGTATGTACAAAGTTCTGCATTCAACACTGTTTGCAGCAAGGAGAGCAAAGGGAAATGTATTGACTAGTGTTTGTCTCACCTGTGCCACTGGTTAGTGTAATTTTATGAAAAAAGACCAAGGTCCATCTAGTTCCTCTATTACCATGCTGCTAGTCGCATGATACTATGGTAATGAAATTGGTAAGTAATCATAGCAATCAATCTCTTCTTTGTTGCAAGGAGTTCATGCTGCCTCTTATACTCTTCTTTAGCAAGCATATGTTTCAATCACAATAGTTTGCAGCTTGTAACATACAACAAGTATTGTGCTAATTCACTCTAACTCATAATGCAGGGCACCACCAGAATGGTGCAAATATTGGAAATCATATTCAGGAGGTAAAAGATCTGGGGGGGGAAATGCAGTTGTTTGCACCTCCTGTTAGCGCCTTAAGGGGGCGCTAATGGGGCGCAAAGCAACTAGCGCCTGGGCACTTTCCGCTACCACCCAACAGAGCAGAAAGATGCCTCTGAAAGATTTCTTGCCCTCGCTGCAGGCAAGACGCTGAAGCAATGGTGTGGGTGCCGGTTCCTTTTATATAAATGGCCTCATTCGCTTGGATTTGGAATGGGGTCAGGGTGGGGCAGACTGATGGGTAGAAGTGCTGCCCTGCCACACTCGTAGTACTGGAGCGGGCTTCCAGGAATTTCAGGCGTAAGACCTCCAAAATTCTTCAACATAACTTGCCTGTATTTCGTATCCAGCACAGCACAAGGGTAATGTATGTGATATAGACCATGCCATATAAGCAAAGACAAAAATAAAAACCAACAAGTCACATTTGCAGTTATTTAAATAGAGTAAAAATATGCAGGACAGATTTTGGATTTCATCTGATTTGGGGCAAATCGTAGATGTGCAGGGGAGGAAAATTAGGTACTGTTCCCCAAACCCACTTCCACAATTTCATACCAGATATGAGATTGGTTATCTAATATGTCCATCCAAATATGGGTAAGGTATTGTAATGAGATGCAAATATTTGGATTATGCAATATAATATATTCCCCGTTATTTGTGCCACTGGAATGCCCGACTCTAAAAACGTCATGCTCTCCTGGTGTCTAAAGTTGCTATGGGCTGCTGGGATTGAAATTCTAAAGGGCTGTCTTGTCAAGTATGATTGATTGTCGAGTCATCAATTGCACTCAGCAAAGCAGATACTTTAAAAAAAACAATAATTTTTTTTTTCTACTTCTGCCAGTGCTACCGGCCATACACTACAGCAAGTGCTGCCAACATTTCCTTCTCACTCTCAAACAGACTGACCAAATGGCACTGTAAACACTGCTGGAACAACACCAAAATTATTCAAATGACACTGACCCTGGAAAATCGGTCGGAATCAGTGGCAGAGTCATGGGGTAGGAGGAGATTCCATCCTGCTCGGGGTGTGTGGGTTGTGGGATGTGTGTGTGTTTGAGTGTGTAGGGTGTGTGGGATGTGCCTGTGGGGGGCAGGGAGGTTGTGGAGGCATTGTGCGGGAGTGTGGGGTGTGTGTCTGTGGGGTGGGTGTTTGGTGGGTTATGTCTGAGTGTGTGGTGAGCGGTGTGAATGTGTGTGTGAGAGTGAGAGTGTGTGAGTGTGAGAGTGAAAGTGTGTGTGTGTGAGATTGAGCATTTGTATGTGTGTGAGTGTGTGTGTGTGATTGTGTGTGTGTGTGAGTGTGAGAAAGTGTGTGTGTGAGTGTGAGAGTGTGTGTGAGAGTGTGAGTGTGTGTGTGAGAGTGTGTGTGTGAAAGTGTGTGTGTGTGTGGGGTGGGGGGCGGTGTGAGCATGAGAGTGTGTGTGTGAGGGAGAGTGATGGCAAGAGTGTGTTTGTGTGTGTATGAATGCAAGTGTGGATGTGAGGATGAGTGTGAGTGAGTGTGAGAGAGCATTTGTGTTGGGGGTGTGTGTTGGTGTGTGGCTTGATTATGAGAGTGTGTGTGAATGTGAGAGTGAGTGTGAGAGTGTTTGTGAGTGTGAGAGTGTGTGAGTATGGTGTGTGTGTGTGTGTGTGTGTGTGAGAGAGAGAGTGTGGGTGTGAGTGTGAGAGTGCATGTGTGTCAGGGAAGTGTGTGTGGGTGGGTGTCTGGGAGTGTGAGAAGAGTGTGTGTGTGTGAGTGTGTGTATGCGTGTGAGAGTGTGTGAGTGTGAGTGTGTGTGTGAGAGTGAGTGTGAGTGTCAGATTGTGAGTGTGAGAGTGCGTGTATGTGTGTGTAAGATGTTGAGTGTGAGTGTGAGAGAGAGTGTGTGGAGTGTGCATGTGAATGTGAGAGTTAGTGAGTGTGTATGTGTGTGATTGTGCAAGTGTGAGTGTGAATGTGAGAGTGTGTGTGAGTGTGCGTGAGAGTCAGAGTGAAAGTGTGTGTGTGTGTGTGTGTGTGTGAGTGTGTGTGTGTGAGAGAGTGTGTGAGTGTGAGAGTGAATGTGAGAGTGCATGTGTGCCAGGGAAGTGTATGTAGGTGTGTGTCTGTGGGTGTGTGTATGTGAGTGTGAGTGTGAGAGTGTTTGTGTAAGTGTGTGTGTGAATGAGCATGTGTGTGTGAGTGTGAGAGTGTGTGTGTGAATGTGAGAGTGTGTGAGTATGTGTGTGAGTGTGAGTGTGAAAGTGTGTGTGTGGGGGATGGGGCGGTGTGGGCATGAGTGTGTGTGTTTGTGTGTGGAAGAGTGATGGTAAGAGCGTGAGTGTGAGAGAGTGTGTGTGTGTGTGTGTGTGAATGCAAGTGTGGATGTGAGTATGAGTGTGAGAGTGAGTGTGAGAGAGTATTTGTGTCGGGGGGTGGGTGTGTGTTTTGAGTGTGTGAAAGTAAGTGTGAGAGTGTGAAAGTGAGTGTGAGAGTGTGTGTGAGTATGGTGTGTATGTGTGTGAGAGAATGTGGGTGCGAGTGTGAGAGTGAGTGTGAGAGTCTATGTGTGTTGGGGAAGTGTGTGTGGATGTGTGTCTGAGTGTGAGTGTGAGTGTGTGTATGAGTGTGAGAGTGTGTGAGTGTGAGTGTGTGAGTTGAGTGTGTTTATGAGTATGAGAGTGTGTGAGTGCGAGTGTGGTTGTGAGGGTATGTGTGAGTGTAAGATGTTAAGTGTGAGTGTGAGAGAGAGTGTGCATGTATGGGTGTCAATGTGAGAGTTAGTGAGTGTGTATGTGTATGAGTGTGATTATGAATGTGAGAGAGTGTGTGTGTGTGAGCAAGTATGTGTGAGAGTGAATGTGAGTGTGTGTGTGAGAGTGAATGTGAGTGTCAGATTGTGAGTGTGAGAGTGAGTGTCAGATTGTGAGTGTGAGA